>NC_092877.1:41017437-41703937 GCF_028372415.1 Notamacropus eugenii | reverse complement strand
CAACTATTCCCCAATTGATGGACATCCCCTCAATTTCAAGTTTTTGGCCACCACAAAGGGAGCTGCTATAAATATTTTTGGACATGTGGGACCCTTTCCCATTTTTATGATCTCTTTGGGATACAGTCCTAGAAGTAATATTGGTGGGTCAAAGGGTATGCACATTTTTGTAGCCCTTTCTTTGGTCATAGTTCCAATTTGCTCTCCAGAACAGTGGGATCAGCTCACAGCTCCACCAACAATGAATTAGTGTCCCAACTCTGCCACATCATCTTCAACATTTATCATCTTCCTGATTTGTCATGTTAGCCAATCTGATAGGTGTGGTGTGGTATCTCAGAATTGTTTTTATTTGCATCTGTCTAATCAATAGTGATTTAGAACATTTTTTCATATGATTATAGATAGCTTTGAGCTGATGGTATATTTTCTCTGGGCTTCAGGAATAACTCAATAATTATTAAAGATCCTAAAACGTGATTTTTAAATGGCTTGATTGTCTTTTACTTGCTGAGCTTTTCAAGATGAAACAAATTCTATTGTTGACAGCTGGATTTTTTTTTTATTCCTTTCAACCCAAACACTGAGCACTTGTGGCTGAGAAAGACATGTTAGCAATGAACTTTATGAGAAATGTGAGCTTAATTTCTGATTAAAATAGGATGAATGCAACTGAAGTTTGCTCATGAAAAAGTGACTTTCATGTTGCCTTGTGGATGAAATGACTAGACTGAGTACAAAGAAAATGGCATACCTGCTGATTTCCAGTACAGTAAGAACATCCAAATCATACAAATAGGACAATGATACCCATTTATAGGACAAGGGAAATAGATCCATATACTTCTAAATAGACTTTGTTTTCAAGTAAAACAGTCCAATTTTTATTACATTTCCTAATCCACCTCAGTGCCAGTGCCTTTCCTCTGTTGCTTATCTCCAATTTATCCTGTCCATTTCTTATTTGAACAAAGTTTAGAAAAAGAAAATCAAGGATTAAGAAAAATCAGTTCTGCCAGATAATTCTAGAGAGAAGGAAAGATCCTGAAACATTCAAACTAGCTGCATAAATTATATAAGAAGAGAAGTGGGGCATATTGCCCAAAAGTCCCACACAAGTTTCCAGCCAAACCAAGGTTATTGTTAATATGTACTTAGAGTAAGCACCAAATAAAGTATAAAAAATTGAGAAAACTTTGAAAAATAATTGCACAAAATCACTGAAGGAAAATATACTTACTGCTTTTTTATAACTCAAAATGAGTAATTTTTACCACCACCACTCTCCTCATTCTCATCACTTCTGTTGCTGTTCTCAAATTGATATTTTATACGATACATACATTTCCTACCTTCCATATTGAGTCTAGATAGATTATTTATATACTCCCTGCCACTTGCCTAGCAATGCCAATACTAAGGAGAGAGATAGGAAAGTAAAAGACAACAGGAATCCTGGTGTCAAGGAGTTTACAGAACAGTGAACAGTACAGCTATAACTCATTATATCATTGAGATTAACAAAAAAATTGTACTTATCAAGTACAAAATATCCAACAAATACAGAAAACTCTACAGGTTATGATAAAAAGGAGACATTAGTACTATTTAAAAATAACTTGTAATGTTATTACTGGAAGGAAACTCAAAGGGCATCTGAGCCAATCAATTAAAAAAACATTAATTAATGGCCTAATATGTTCAAGGTACTGTGTTAAGTAATGAGGATACAAGTACAGAGAATGAAATAAGAACTTTAGAGGTGTAATTAAAAACTAATTTAAACAATTACCTGTAGCAAAATTGCAAAGTATAAAATAAACCCAAATAAATCATTAGAATTTCTGTATGTTACCAATGAAACAAGATGAGACAGAAAGAGAAATTCTCTTTAAATTAACTACAGTAAGATGCAAAGTGAAGTGAGCAGAACCAGGACAATATTGCGTATATTAACAGCAACATGGAATGATGATCAACTATGAATGACTCATCCTTTCAGCAAAACAGTGATTAAGACAATTCCAAAAGGCTCATGATGGAAATGCTATCCGCATCCATAGAAAGAACTGATGGAGTCTGAATGCGGATAGAAGCATGCTATTTTCTTTTCTTTTTTCCACCTTTCTCATGGTTTTTCTTCTTTCGTTCAGATTCTTCTTTCACAACCTGACTAATATGAAATGTGTTCAATATGATTTTACATGTATAGTTCATATCAGATTGAATGCAGTCATAGTGGGGAAAGGGGAGGGGGGAAATTTAGAACTCAAAATCTTATAAAAGTGAATGCTGAAAACTAAAAATTAATTAAAAAAACAAAAGAAAACAAAACCAGAAGTACAGTGTCTTACATAAAATCTTGATCCAAAGTTTCACCTTGGGTGAAAGTTTAGTCCTGGCTCTCAAAAGCTATGCTTATGGACACTAACATCTTATAAGTTCTATTATGCAATAAAGGTTTCAAGTATGGTTCTGGCAAAAGATCAAGGCCACTTTCTGAAGAACAACCTGGCTAAGTAAGGAGAGGTTTATGGCCAGAAGGGTGACCACTTGGTGACAATTAAAAACAAAGAAAAATTCAAAATGACCCTGTCGTATAGTTTCTTACAGTGATGGTTACAGAATGACAGACAAGGGTGTGGGTTGTGCTAGGAATTCCACAATTTTGAAACTCTCTACATACTTTAGAGCTCACAACTTGCCTGAGTAAACTAAGTGTAAGATCCTCTCTAGTTACCAATGAGGGTCCTTATTCCTGGAGGAGCTGGATAATGTCAAGTTGGACATTGTCTTTACAAAAGAAACCAGAAGAAAGGAGATCATGACTAAAATGATGGGGGATTTCTGAGTACTCTTGGGAAGACAGAGCAAGGAATTAGGAGAGGTGGTTTATTTGTATGCCCCAGGACAAGAGTCATATTACGGGCCTTCTGCCTATCTCCTTTGCAGTCTTCATGATAATTATTTGAAAAAAAAATGACCACTGTGAAAATAATTTTGTCTTAAACACTGAAGCAAATGAAGGAACACCTCTGTAAGACTCATCAAGTGAAAGCATGTTATACTTTGATGATTAGTAGCTTCATTATAAAGCTGGAATAATTGACTATGGTGAGAAATGTATTGGAAAACTATTAAGAAGTAGAAATGAGGTCAAAGACTTTACTGTGTTTACACCATGAATACTTCCTATGAGAAAAGAAAAGGTGTATCCTTCATATTGTGAGTACTAAATTATGTCACAAAATTGAAATTTGATGGAGAGGAAAAGACTTACTATTGAAATGAAAATATTCTTACATTTACTGTTCTTGTAGAGTTAAGTGTTTAGAGAAAAAAACTGAGATTAGTCAAATCTAGAAGAAAGAATGAGAAATGATATGAAGGCAATTTGAACAACTCAAATCTGAATAATTTTCACAAACAACTAATTAAAAATGGGGAAACCATAGCAAAAACTACATGAACACCAATTATAATTGTACATGGAAATTTTACTGATTGCCACAACAGTGAGACTAAAACTTCACAAAGGGCTCAAGTCTATAAATACTGAGAATGATATAAAGTGTAGGCAATATTGGTTTAAAATAGGAATGCTTTGGAAAATCTTACAGAGAAAGATAATGCTTGTTATGAAGAATATTGTCTTATAAAGCAGAGAGAATCAGTAATGAGTAAAGTCACTTTAAGGACCAATAGCAAGGGATTCAACTAAGAAATTTATCTTGATGTCATGTAAGCATGAAATTTGAGGAACAACTAACAAAATCAAAATGTAGGTGATCTGAAAGATTTTTATAACAAACTGTGGTTGCCATCAAGAGTGGCACACCTGCCAAAATTGAATCTAATATCGTTGTTCCAGATAATTCATTGTGAATAGTTAGAAATGCCAAATGTTCTTATTTGCAGATGACACTGTGATGGTTCCATCAAGCCATATAATAATGCATGACTTCATGGAGGAGAGATGTAGCCAGTGACAGCAACTTAGACTTGCCAACAAATAATCAATAAGGAACTCTGAAGCAGGAGTAAAAGCTATCATCAAAGAATCATAGGACAAGAAAAGAAAATAGGCCAATTATGTGTCAAGGATAAGGGATAATAGCTAGAAAGCCTGAGTTCTTCAGTGGCATCTTTGCAAAGTCAGCAGAAAATGAGCAAAGTCTCTAGAACCTTGGTGGATCCTATGAACTGAAACTGGAAGAGATGTGGACAAGATTCTAATAGGGTGGGCAGACATAGATTGGATTGAAATACGAATTGTGGGAAGGACTATAAAAATTGATAAGTTCCATTTGAGATTTTGAGTATCCCATAATGGGGATATCATTTTCCTCATTTTCCAAAGGCACTCTAACCTGACCCGATAATTTGTTGACTACTTTGCTTGGTTCTCAGTGCCACATTTAGGAAGGACACTGATAAAAGCGTCCATAGAACAGTGACACTTATGATAGAAGTTGCAAGTTTATACCTTATGTAGATTGGTTGAAGAAAATGGGGATGTTTATCTTGGAGAGGAGAAATCTTCTAGGTAGCGCATGTGACAGCCATCTTTAAGAACTAAGGGTTATCATCAATCAAAGGAAATAGACTTATATTTCTTGGCTTTTCACACTATATCCCCAGGTGTTTTCCTTTGACCATCAATCTAAGAAGTGGCTTACCATGAGGTTAGATCTTATATTTTCTCTTCCATTCATGTCTCCCATGACCTTTCTCCCAGTGAGCTATGTCATCAGTCTTTGGAAGCTTATTTGAAGGGCTACAGCTGTACTGAAATCCAAGACCCTTTTGTCATGTGTAAGCTAGTCCAGATGGCTTTTGAGATCCCTTCAAACTCTTGTATTCTGTGTATTTCTATAAGTTGGTTTCCTTAATATATGCCCAGCAATTTGGGAGGTCCTGTGGGATACTATAAAAGTATAAAACATGTTTCATCCTGTCTCAGAATTTATAATCTTATTGGGATAAGTGATGAACCTCTATAAAACAATGAGTGATTGTGATGAACATTTAATGCTGGATCATCTTCCCTGCTTATGGAAAACTGAGCTTTTTTGACAAGGGTGAAATTTATTGCTCTCAGACTGAGGTCTTAGGATGTGGCATCATTGTTTAGATCTTGTCTTACATGTACTCTATCTAGTAGATCTGCTACAGTGCAGGAGCTGAGGCAAAACCATGAAAGATATTGAGGGAAACGTAGGACACATGAGGTACAGCATTTACTCAATGTATTGTGGTCTCTGGTCCCATACAATCTTAAGGAACATGGGAGAGGGAAAAATTGGAACCACTATGAATGAGCTGCTGGAAACTTCTTGAATGTCTTCTTACTATTTATTTCCTTTCACATAATGTGACATGATTCTCACATAGAATTAATTCATCAGGCCAGTGCACACCAGCACTGAAGTGGCTTGAATGAAAAGAGGTTGAAATGTATGTTTCTTCCCTAAACTACCTATGGAGGAAATCTGACACATACACCCAGGAGATTAAGAATAGTATTTCAGAAAGGGATGGCACCTGCAGTCTGGGGGTAATTGTAGAAATTCCCAACCAAGAGAAAGCATCTTATTTGAGTCTCAAAGGACATGTCTTACATGGGTAGAGAAGAAAAAATATCCCATCTCATGTAGAATGACATGAGCCAAGATTCAGATGGGAATGAAAACTGGGAAATTAAGTTTAATTCAGTAAGATTTTCCTACTCCTTGTCAGTTTCCATGTGTTTTTATCATGGACCAGTCATTTAACCTCTCCAGGCTTGTTTCTTCATCTATAAAGCAGACATAATTTATGGAATCTCTGCCAGTTCAGTGAGAGAATATATGTAATATGTTTTACAAACCTATAAATTGTTGGTTATTCTTTATAATTAAAAACTAAACTGGGCCTAGACCCCAAGACATTGGAAATGATGTTTTACAGAGACTATGTATCTATAAGATTCCGAGGGTAAGATTATCTGGTTCAATGGGTTAAACGGATTCCATAGAGCTCTTTGTGCTGAGACAGTGAAAGTAAGAGAAAGGATGCAAGTAGGCAATCTTGCCAAGAAGCTAGAGTTGACTATTTTGCAGTCTGAGAAAAGAATTGTTTATCTGTTTCTTGACATTTATTTTAATTAACACTCAGGAAGAATTTTTAAGGAGGAATTTTCTAACACCTCATTTAGCTTGCAGATTCATTCCTTATTTGTCCCATTGCTGAGAAGTCTATATGAGTATCGGTTTTCCCTCCACTGCACAGTAGTCCTATCAGTTGGACCTTCTCGTGGATTTTTACCCCAGTGAAGCTTGTATCTCTTTGAGGCCTTTCTTTGCCTCCTTTTTGTTAGATACTCTATCACACTTAGTTGATAATGTTCCTGTTGACAAAGATTTATTCTTCTGTTTTCTTTTTATGACTTCAGGGCTGACATGTATGAAGTTCTAAATAAGACCTGCAACGGTAAAATGTAAGCTACAGGGAATACTTTTATTTTAAAAAAGTTTTTTTTAATCTCCAGGGCATAAAAAATTTCAAGTTGTATATCATAGACACATATTCAATGCTTTTTGAACCCATTTGATTAGTTGAATAAATATGCCTCAGGTAAGTTGGGGGATGTTGTAGAAAAACAAAATAGAAAGTTGGGAGCATAGCCCAGGAAAGTTTAGTGGTATTCGTGGTATCAGTGGTGAGCATACAATCCATCAAGGTGCCCATGTTAAAGAAACTTTGTTGGAATTTTCCAAGAGCTAATGTAGTATGGATGAGAGTTCATGATTATAAAAACAATTTTGGAACTTTCAATTATCATATAGATAATGTACTGAAATCACATGTAAATGTGGAGTCAGGGATATCAAAATAGCAAAACCAAAGGCATCAGTGAGAATTGGTGTGATGTCATGAATGTCTATTTCTAATATTACTGTCTGATCTTCACAACGAAGCTCATCATAAGCCTCTTTCTATTCTATTTTGTCCTCCGATAACAGCTTTGTTTTGAGCTGGAAGCACTTGAACTGCCTTAATATTGTCTGGGAAAGGTAAGACCCTGTCTTATATTCCTCCCTATCCCTTCTTGTTGTCTTTGATGACATTGCTTTGCATAAACTTGTGAATGATGAGAGAAGACAGACTATTTTGTCTAGAAAATAATAGGCCTGTAAGTGAGAAGGATCTAAAGGGGAACAAAGGATGTTATGGAATTTTGGGTTATAAATCCTTGGCCACCAGTGGAAATATACAGTGTTTATCCACAGCATTGGGACACTCAGGATGTCAAATAGGAGAGAGACTGCTGGGTTAGGGCAGATTTTTTAATCCTAGAGTTCTAGACCTTAAAGTTTTGGAGTTGTGTCTGGGGCACTCAAAGGTTGAGTAATTTGTGCAGGGTCACAGAGCCTGTGATTGTAGAAGCAGAACATGATTGTCTCAGTTTGGAGCCCCTTCTCCATCCCCTGCACCACCCTACTTTTCCTCTTGGTAAATCTAAAATATTTATCTTTGTACCTTCCTTAGGGAATATCAGCTTCAAATGGAAACCTGCCTTCCATTCATACTGTGTTTATGAGACAGCCAGCTGTAGAGAGCCCATCACTGCCTGGATGGATTTTACCTTGACCAATCTGTTCAGGAACTACCTGTGAGATCCGGGGCGAATCACTCGCCTGGAGTCAGGTTGAGTCCCCTCACATCATGCCCAGACACCCGCCTCCTTTCCACCTCCCCCAGCGGCTTGAGCTGCTGTGCATGGGCTGTGATTCATGACACAACAATATCTTATAGCCAATCAACTGTCAGGTCTTGTCAATTCTCCCTCCATGATTTATCTCTGCTTAAGTTACCATACAAGAAAGACCTAAGAGAGAGTGGAAGCTAGTGTTCTGGGATCAAGGCTGGGAAAGGAGGTAGAAAAGAAGGTCCACAATGGCTGTGGTCTAATTTAGAGCATGAAATGGAAAACAGTGAAGTCGGTTCAGACAGGGTAGGAGGGAAGGACCTTCACCCTGCCCAATCCCAGGACATACCCCTAAACATTGGCGTTCTTCCCTAATTCTGGCTCTTCCTGTCTCCCACTTAAAGGTTGCAATATGCCCCATGTGTTCTTTGGTTCCCCTTGTCACTTTCCAGTCCATGTTCTGACAACTGCCTTTACCATCTCATTGCAGTCTTGTCACTTTGATGTCCATCTAGGTCACTCAACCTTCTTTTTGCAGGACTTTGGTTTGTCCCCTGAAACTTGAATTTTATTGGTGATGAGATTACCTACACCTTACCCTCATAGTTAGAAAAATAACCATCAGTTTCAAATAGACAATTTTGACCAGATCAGATTTACAATCCCATGCAATTTTACTTTCTTAAATTCACAAACTAATATTATATTTTAATGAAAAGGCTCCTCTGCAAGTACCAGGTACATTCTGGGGAATTTTTTTTACTTTTCTGGCTTATTGCCCTAATGCACATAACCTGTAAACTCCATTATCCGAGACAGCCTAGATTCCTGTTGCCAATATCCGTTTCAAAGGTCTGGTTTACTAGGGTCAAAAATTGAATAGATTTATTTCAGGTCAATGGAAGCAAACAAGAAATAATTATTTATTGGTGTTTCTGGTTAGTATAATTTGTTTTACTTTTCTGCACAATATTAAGCTGACCTTATTTTATAAGTTATATATATGTATATGTATATATATATATGTTATAAATGTTACTTGGTCTTAAAGGAAATTTTTTTGGACAGATTATTAGTTCAGTTTGACAGTTAACCAATATGTTGAATCAACATTCTTATCATCAGTAATAATATTTACATTTTCTGTTGGATGATGATATATCAAGGGAGGTTGTGCCCATATTTCAGTCTTGTATTCCATGTTTTCTTGCCCATTATTGAGACCTGATTAGCCTTTGTTTCTTTGACTTTGTTGCTTTCCTGAAATGGATTTGTTAGGGTTTGCAGCAACTTCAGCCTGGGTCAATGTATGTGCATGCCCAAAACTGGAAGAATGCCACAGTAAACCAAGAGTTTCATGTCTTGCTGGAAGAAATGAAGCATTTACCTACTTACCTTTGGCAAGCAAGGCCCAAGGGCAACCAGGATCTTTGAACAGAACTTTTTAGAAATTAGTGAGTGACCCTAGCAAAGTCAGTTGCTCTCAGAGGTGTGAAGGGCATTTTTTTTAGTTGACAACTCTACCCAATCACTTTGAACTTATTTGAGAACAAAAAAGAAATAAAATAAAATTCCAACCTCATGAAATAAATTAAAAATGTTAAGCAAGAGACAGAGTGATGTTTTCTTCTGATGTAAGATGGGTAGCAGGATAGATGATAAGAAAGTTACTGGAAAAAGTTGTTTGGTGAACCTGGAATGACACAAGTAGGAGTCTTGCAACATACCAGCACAACACAAGTACCCACTACACAAGCACCCACTATGTTATGGAAACACAATCTAATCAATTCAGAAAGAAATCTTTATTTTGAGACAAACAAAAGGAAGAGAATCAAAGAAGAGGTAGGGAACATGGCTTGGGATAGATATGAAAAGCAGAAAAAATGGCTGACAGAAGAGAGAAAACAGCAATATTTAAATACTCTTGTGTTCTCTGCCGAGAACAATGATTTTTGGGCTGGCAAGGACAGAAGATACATGATTCCTAGGGAATTGATGCCCAATATATTTAAGGAGATAACGAGAGAGTAACTAGTGGCTCTTAATGCATTTAGATCACATGGTCCTGATGAACTATATCCTGGAATAGAGAAAGAATTGACAATTAGGATTGTTTTGAAAAGTTCACCTGAGATAGAAGAGTATTAGGGCAAGGTACCCATTGTACAGATTTTCATCAAAGAGAAGAGAATGAATTCTGTAGACCATATGGGCCAATGAACTTCACTTCAAATTCTGACAATATTTTAGAATGTATTTTTAAAAGGATAGTTAGTAAGGATCTAGTAAAAGAAGCACTAGGTAGAAATATTTACCATGGCTTTGTCAAACACAAGTCACTTGACATATTAGCTTCTTTTTCTTTTTTAACTGGCAAATCAGGGAAATACTGTAGGTTTTAGCAAAGCATTTGATAAAGTTTTTAATGCATTTCTTGTGGATTGAATAGCCAATGGTACGTTGAGTTAAATTTGTAACTAGTAATGAAGCTAGTAGTGGAGCCCAGTCATAACCAGCAATGAATATTTTGGAAGATGGTTTCTAGGGGAATACTCAGCTTCTGGGCTTCATTTGCTATGTCACATTTTTACTAACCACTTAAATATGGCACACTTTTTGTATTGGCAAATGAACAGAAGCTGAGAAAGAATCTCCAAACCACTGGTGAACAGAGTAAGATTTTTTAAATTAATTTATTTGTTTTCAGTTTTCAACAATCACTTCTATAAGTTTTAAATTTTCTGCTCCTCTTTCCCCATTCCCTCCCTAAGACAGCATGCATTCTTTTATGGGTCCTACACATACATTCTTATTAAACACATTTTCACCTTAGTCATGTTGCATAGAAGAATTAAAATGAATGGGAAAAACCATGAGAAAAACCAAAACCAAACAAAACATAACAATAGAGGAAATAGTCTGCTTTATTCTGTATTCTGATTCTATAGTTCTTTCTCCGGATGTGGATGGCATTTTGCATCATGAGTCCTTTGGAAATGTTTTAGGTCCTTGCATTGCTGTGAAGGACTAAGTCTATCAGAAACAGTCCTCACACACTGTGGCTGTTACTGTGTATAATGTTCTCCTGGTTCTGCTCATTTCACTCAGCAATTCACTCATATTTAGGTTTTTCTGAAGTCAGCCTGTTCATCATTTCTTATAACACAATAGTATTCCATTACATTCATCCACCACAACTTGTTCAGCCATTCTCCAATTGATGGGCATTCCACTGATTTCCACTTCTTGGCCACCACAAAAAGATCTGCTATAAATATATTTGCACATGTGGGTCCTTTTTCCATTTTTATGATCTGTTTGGGATACAGCCCTAGAAGCAATACTGCTGAGTAAAAAGGTATACGCATTTTTATAGCTCTTTGGGCATAGTTCCAAATATTTCTCCAGAATGGTTGGATCAGCTCACAGCTCCACCAACAAGGAATTAGTGTTCCAACTCTCCCACATCTTCTCCAACATTTATCATCTTCCTGTTTTGTCATGTTAGCCATGTTAGCCATGTTAGGTGTGATGTGGTACCTCAGAGTTGTTTTGATTTGCATCTCTATAATCAATAGTGATTTAGAGCATTTTTTCATATGACTATAGATAGTTTTAATTTCTTCCTCTGAAAACAACCTTGAACAGAGTAATATTAAAAAAGATCTGTACAGCTCCTTGACAAAAAGCCAATCTAATAAGATGAAATTTAAGAGAGCTAAAGCAAAAGTGACATCTAACACTTTGGTTGAAACAAAGAGCTTCACAGGTGCAAGATAAGGGAGACACATGTTGGAAGTTGTTTGGATAAGGCCTGAAAGTTGATTGCAGTGAACTGGAAGCTCACATATATCTATGTTTGTATGTATATTTGCATATGTACACTGAGAGAGAGAGAGAGACAGACACACACACACACACACACACACACACACACACACACACATACTGACTCAAAGGCCACACAGCTAATATGTGTCTGAAGCTGGATTTGAACCCAGGTCTCTCTGATTCAAAACCCAGCACTCAAACCCCTGCACAACTTACCTGTCCAACAAAAACAAGAACAGGAAAAACAGCAACAGCAATAATGAGGAACAGAGACATGATAAGTGGTTCTTTAAAATGTCCTCCCCAGCTAGGAAGTGGGTTCATACTTTATCAATTCTGTGAAGTATAAAGAAAAATTTTCTCCTACTTTATCCCTAACGACTCCCCATCATTGTATTCACACACTGGGATAAGATTTACTGTCGTACTCAGCAAAACAATGATGAACAAGCATTTTATTGGAGCAAAATGAGCTTTAAAAGTTGCACAGAGAAAAATCCTGTAGAAGGAACACAAACTCTAAGGAAAAAATGTCCCCAAGGGTAGATAGAAGGGAGGGAGGAAGAAATGAGAGAAGATATTCTTGGTCAAGTGCTTTTTCACACAATGGGAAGTCTGACCCTTTTGTTTGTGGCCTATCTCCCTGCAGTGGATGTCTGGTTTCATGTAACAATCTGTTCTCTCTAAGGCCAGATCTTAAACTCTGTCATCCAAAGTTGACATAGTCGTGGTTTCCAAGTCCCTCTTCCCAGGAAGCTTTCTTATTCATCCCTGGAAACTTGTGGGAAGGTCTATACTTACATTTTAAGCTATAGTCCTAGGTGTGATAATGGACTAGTCTCAGTGCCCTTGGAGGTCCCTTCCAACTCTGATATTCGGTTTTTTTCTATTTCATTCCTCAAAACTGTGGTAGGTATTGTGGAATAAGGTAGAAGTATAAGCCATCTCTCTCATCCTCACAGAGCTGACAGTGTCATTGGGAGAAGAGGTAAGTCTTCATCAAACAGTGAATGATTGTCATGAATGTTCACTGCTGAGCTGTCTTCCCTGGCAATGGGAGATTCTTCTGTGTTGTGCAGTGGGATTTATGCAGCTGTTTGACTGAGGCCTCATTCCTCAGACTGGATCTCACATGTACTCTTTGTGTTGGCTCTTCTGCAGCCCAGGAGCTAAACCTTGAAAGATGAAAGGAAAGAGACATATTGTAAGAAGCAAATCATCCACCCACTATATTGAAGCCTGGTCCCACACAGCCCTAAGAAACATGAGAGAGACAAGGCTAGGCCACCACAGATGAACTTCTTGGATCTCTACGAACCATCTCTTTCCCCTCTCCCACACACTGTGACTGAGACACACAGAACTGGTTAAACTGGCCAGTGCATGTCAGCACTGAGATGGTTTAAATGCAAAAAAGGCTGAAATATATGTTTCTTTCTTCAACCACATATGGTGAGGGTCCTTGACAGTCATCTCTGACACATGGGTCATGTTGGGTCACCTCAGGGTAAGTTAGGGAAACTAGGAAAGGGGAGGGTTCCTACAGTCTGGTGTAATCAGAGAAGGCCTCATGGAGGAACTGGCAGATCTGGTGCATCTTGAAGGTCATGTTTGACCCCGGCAGAGGGAGGGAGCTTTCCATAAAGGAGGAATGGCATGAGGCAAGGCTCAGACATGAATGAAAACTAGAAAACAAATAAAGTTTAATTCAGGAAGCTTTGCCTAAGCCTTGTAACTTTCCTTTGGTTTGACTGTGGACCAATCACATATCTCTAGGCTCAGTTTCTTCCTCTATAAAATGGAAATAAAATGTACCTCATGAGGTTGTTGTGAAGCTCAAATAAAAGAGCGTGTGTTAAGTGTTTTAAAAAAAACTATAAAAATTACAGATTTAAAAGAAATGAAATTATGACTAAGCTGGGCCCACTCCTCTACAGGTTGGAAATAATGGGGTCATTGAGACTGCAATACATCCATGACATTCAACATATGGGACTGGTTTGATGTGTTATATTGACCAGCTACTATGTTTTTCTTTTCATGATCCTGAACATGGAAGAAATTGTGCAAACAAGGAAATGTGCCAAGAAACCCAAATTGAACATCTTACAATCTGGGAAAAATGTTATTTTTTTGTTTCTTGATACTTATTTCAATAATTATCCAGGAAAAATTTTCAAAGGGAAGTCCCCCAACTTACCCTGAACACAACTGGTTAACAGACTCAATCCCTATTTGTTCTATTGGTGAAAGGTTTGTTTAAGTATCAGTCTACCCTCCAATGCCCAGCAGGTCTCAGAACTGAATCTCCCCAGGTGAAGGGAACAGTGGTTGCAGGTGCAGGCAGAAGTAGACTCTGACACCTGAGCGATGACAAAGGCAAAGTTGGTGGGTGTGGACTTTGACCCCCAGCAGAAAGAGAGATTGTTTAGCTGTATTGGCTCCCGTGGATTATGGAACAGGAAAGAATCTTTTGCTCAATTTAGGGTGGATGTTGCTGCCCTGGATCTTTTCTGAAAGAAATGAAGCAATAATAATTTTTGAAAAAGAGAAAATTTATTATATTTTCAGGGAAAAATTATGTTCTCAGAGTTCAGTGCTTTATTATTGGCACAATGAGGGAACACTTATTTTATAAAGTTCATCTCAATCTGTCATTTCCACTGGGGGATAGGTCACATCTCCCAGCTGATTCTCCTTCCTGTAAGAAAGAGTAATCTGGAGAAACTGAGAACTCTTAACTTACCTCCTTATTAAATGTCCACCAATCAGGGTTGCTTTTTGTTTGTCAGGGGAAGTCCCAATGATGTACTATCAGAAAGGCAGACCTACATTTAAAGGGGCTTGTTTGGTGTCTTTGGTTACTGAGAGAGACCATTGATCTCAACTTATTGATGATTTGCTGGCCTTGCTAATAAATTTATTTATCTTGCTTGGATCTCCATCTCTTGGAATTTCATATATCACAGATAAAATGAGATGATGTTTGTAAGGTGATTTGTAAATTTTAAGTCAGCATACAAATGCTAGTTATTATCATTGTTACTCTAGTTCTAATTATTTAGATAAATAGGATGCCACTATTTTTAAACAAAAGGTAATGGTATGAATACTAATGGACAACCCCAAAGAGACTGGACAATGGAGAATGAATGGATAATAATAAGTAGACTCCAAGGGTTCATTATACAAAGACACCAAGGAAGCAAAATACTAGAGAAGGAATAAAGGAGGTGGTAGTCACCAAGGAGATTAAACAGTGGGATTGACCATTGGAGGGCAGAGGGTAGACATTGGGAAACAGACTGTGAAGAACCTGAGAGGAAATATTTGAGTACGAGAAGTGGAGCCTCCAAGATATACATAGTGAAGAGGAATAAGACACCAGGGGTTTTGTGGAGTTATTAAACTGGGGAAATAGAAGTTGAGTGGAATGATAATAGGGTATTAACTGTGAGTCTGTCCCTTTCTAGATTTTCTTACATCAAACTTTCTCAAGATTTGTCATGGGACACTGTCAGACAAGTCTTAGCTGACTAGTACATCCCTGAAAACCAGAAACAGAGTGACTCAGAGACCAGGCTAATAATGACAGGGAAATATGGACCAACAGTCAGTAAGTTACCCAACCTAACCTGGAATCAGAACCAGGATCAAAGGTTCATAGGTAGTTTAGGTTCACTCTGGATACAAACATAGTCAGGCAAGCTCATGATTAGTTAGCACTGCTGTTTACTGAATATCTACATGGCATTAGCCATAGCCATCTGCACCCAGAAGGAGCTCACAACATATGTGTAGAAGGGAACAAGAAGGAGAAGCCAGTTCCGTATTTGGGATCCAGGCCTGTTATTCTGTAGTGCTTGGAATCTTTGCCCTTTTGCTTGGCTACTTGGTCTGCATAGAATCCTTAATATTTTACCCAAATCTGCCCCCAGTAAAAACTCTCAGGCATCACTAAAAGATAAGGACTTTAAAGAAATCAATGGCTCACCTTCAGATCAATCCATCTGGGCTCCATCATCCTTTTCTCTGAAGAGATAGAGAGGACTGTGACAAGAGGACTTATAATTGTGGGTGCTGCTGCTGCTGCTGAACTCATGCTCCCAAGCTCCATCCTGTGCTGTGCGTAGCTCAGCTCCTGCCAGGCAGCCTTTTCCCTACCAGAATCAGCCCAATGGAAAAAAATGACGTAGAAATCCTCCCTCACATGGCTAATGAGGGAATTGGTTTTGCTTACTTATACAAATTTGTAGTAGGTTTTGCTTCTCTTATCTTCTAAGTGGGTGGAGAAAGATAAGGTGGGTGGGAGGGAATTCCGAAATGAAAATAAAATTAAATTGATGTTCTTTTTTTAAAAGAAACCATCCTTCAATTAGTCTGTGCCAATAGGATAGAAATGATAATGAATCAATTTATTTAGTGTCATTCCAAACTACAAAAGGATGACTTTACAGAATTAGGAAAATAATAACAAAATGTGTCTGGAGGAGCAGAACATCAAGAATATCAAGGGAACTAATATGAAAAAAACCAGTAGGAAGAAAGAAGAAGTTTTGCAATATTATACGGTTTGTTGGAACCAGCACAATGTCATGTGCAAAAGAGCATTTGGCCTTCACAGGGAATTATCTGCAACAATGATGGTAGACTTCAATTGTGGTAGAACTGTGCCATTGGAAACCAGACTGCCAAGGGGAAGGGATCAGGGTCAATGTATCATACATCCCATCCTAAAGTGCAAGAGGAGACAGAACCTGCCCCTGGCACAAACTCCCAAAATAAGAACTCAGGCTAGAGAGTAAATGGAAAATTTACGAATACAAGAGAGAAATACTATGGGTCAAGAAAAGGCCAAGAGGTAAATCTCCAACACATAAGCAACTCCACAATGAGTATGAGTAAAGCCTCAGGAAAAAAAGATGTCTTTACCACAATGATTCTAAGAGTGGAAAGAAGACATGAAAGAAATGATTATAAATGAAAGTAGTGCTCCTGAGGAACAAATTGAAAAGAAAACAAGTTACAAAGTAGAAAAAGTGAAAATCAAAAACATGGGCTAATGAACAGAATCTCCAAAACACTGAGTGAAAGACAGTAGTCAACGATTCAATGATAAAACAGAAAATATTCGAAGAAAATCAAAAAGATGAAAAATTAGATCAAGTTCTTTAGTTGATTTACAAAAAAAAAGTCATTTTAAGAATTATTAGACTCAGCAAAACCTATGGCCATACCAAAAAAATATCCTGTTGAAATATAATATTTCAAGAAATAATAAAAGAAAAGTGCAAAGATTCATTAGAATCAGCAATTAAAATAAAAATAGAAAGAATCTTGTGGTTGTCTCCTGGAGAAAAAAAAACACAATAAATTGAAAACAATAAAGAATATGATGGCCAAAATCCAAATTTATCTGGAAGCTAAAAGAAAAAAATACTGCCATCAGTCAGAATGAAATAATTCAAGTGCAAAGAAACTACTCTTAGAATCATACAGGACTATATTTTAATTATAGGAAAGGAAGAAATTCCTTAGAATATTAGTGGGACTCATTTTCATTATATTATAATGATATAATGGAATATTATTATGCAGTAAGGAAGATGAATAGGATAGATTCTGAGAAACATGGGAAGACAAGTAAACTGATATTCAGTGAAGTAAGAAGAAACAGGAAAACAACTTGTAAAATGATTGTAATGTTGCAAAGAAAAATAATTTTCTAAGACCTAATACTTTGGATCAACACAAAGATAATACATGTTTCTTACATCTTGATTGACCAGTCATGGGCTACTGGCAAAAAAATGAGCCATAGAACCTTAACGTGGCCACTGTATGGATATGTTTTACTTGATTAGGCTAATTTGTTACAAGGGATTTAAAAATATAAGTGGGGAGAATTGAGAAGAATACTAGTGATAGTATTGTTCAGAAAAGAAGAGAGAAGAGAGAGGAAAAGAAAAGAAAGGAGAGAAAAGGACAGGAAAGAGCATCAGTGATGGATTTAAAAAAAACCTGGCAGTCTAGTGTAGTATTCAAAAGATATGAATATATTGCATTTATTGTAGACTTTTAAAATTCTACGTAATAGTTTTGTGTATAATACTTTCTTCCTTATTCTTTCTACCTGGAAATATCCACATTTATCAGTGTCTATTAAATTCAGAGAACAAAACATTTTTTAAAAAAAAACCCTTTTTGGATCTTACTACTACTTGTGGAATAGATACTTCAGTACCAAAAATGCACCAAGTTCTGCCACTGTCTTTGTTAGGTTGACAGACATAAGACCACTCCCCGGGACCCTGCAATGGATAGTTTGGGAAACACACAGGGCAAGGTGAATCTGCACTGACTATACCAAGCTGATACATAGACTTTCCCCCATCTCTGATGGTCCCTGGATAGTCCAAATGTGCTTCACTGTCAGAATCGTGCCCAAATTAATACCTGACATCTAGTTTTCCAGTATCATTGCTAGAAGAAATATCTTCAATTTGTGTGTTTCCTTCACAGTACTTCTGACCTATTAGCTTCATACCTAGACCTAGACCTAAAAAGGGAAGAGACATGAGAGAGGAATGCTGAGTCACAAACAAGGATGCAGCAATACATACCTGGCTCTTTTGAGGACTGAACTTCGTCCCTGGGTTCAAGATTTTTCCTTCTGGATGGCATGGAAGCATCTCCCAAACCACTGATTCCCAATGGGAATAGCATGTCAAATCAGCCTTATAAAATTGGGGTTCCTTCCCTCTGCAACTATTAAATGCTGTATTATCTAATCACAATTTTAGCCATTTTAGCCCCTTGCTAATACTAGTCAAAAAGGACCAAAGATAAAAAAATAATCCTCCCTCAAAAAGTGGTCTCTCATCTATTTCACATCCTGAATGGCAGAATACTACACAAACACTATTTATTTCTACTGGTGGCCAAGAACTTAGAAGCCAAGATTCCATAACTTCTCTTTGTCCCCTTTAGACTCATCTACCTGAGAGGTCTATTACTTCCTAGGCAAAATAGTCTGCTTTCGTTCATTATTCACAGTTTCATGCAAGCAAGTGTTATCAAAGGCAATATATTCTCTAAACAGAGGGGATAGCTGGGTATGCCAGACCCTTACTTTGCCCAGCCAATGTAAAGGCAGTAGATAGGCTACTGGGGAAAAGTAAGCTGTTGACAGACACGACAAAGGAGAGGAGGAAGAGGATTGTGAGGAGCTTCATTGTGAAGGTCAGAGACAAATGCTGGAGAGAGATATTAATGAAGTCACACCAACTCTTACAGATGCCTTTTAGTTTTATTATTTTGATATCCCTACTTCTACATTTACATGTGATTTCATTACATTAGTCATGTAATATGTGAAAGTTTTAAAATTATTTTTATGAACACTTAGCAACTCTCAATTCTACCCATACTCCATTAGCTCTTGGGAAAATCCAACAGGGTTCCCTTAGGAGGGCACTAGCACTGATACCATGGATACCACTAACATTTCTGGGCTTAGATCCCAATTTTCTATTTTGTTACTCAATAACATAGGACAGTCAGGAACGTTATTAAATTAACCAAATCAGTTTAAAAAAATACAATGTGCCTATTATATATTTTGCATTTTGTCATGCTCTGGAGATACAAAACAAAAAACCCTTTATTAATAAAAGTATTCCCTTCTTTCAAGGAGCTTACATTCTACCACTTCAGATCTTATTTATATATGATATGTGATAGTCCTGAGGTCATGCAAAGAAAATAGAAAAATAAATCCTTGCCCACAGGAATATTATCAACTAAGTGTGATAGATATAGCAAAAAAGAGGCCAAAATCCAACCGGCTTACCTGGGGTAAGAGTTAGCGAGGTCCAACTGACAAGACTGCTGCACAGCGGAGGGGAGGCTGATACTTCTTCAGGCTGTTTAGAAATGGAACAAATAGGGAATAAGCCCATAAGCCAATTGTGCATGAGATAAGTTGGGGAATTCCCTCTTAAAGTTGTTCCTTTTATTAAATAAAATATTAAAATAAATGTCAAGGAACAGAGAAATAATCCTTTTCAAAGACTACAAAATACTCAACTCTTGTTCCTTGGCAGGTTTTCCTATTTGCGTGTTTTCTCTTACTTTCTTTATCTTGGAGCAAAAGGAAGAGCTACATGGGATCAGTTTAACACATAGAAGTAGATAATCTTGTCCTCTGAATGTTACAGATAATTTCAGTCTCTGTAAAACATCATTCCCAATGTCTGGAGTCTAGGTCCAGTTTAGTTTTGAATTACAAAAAATAATGAATATTTTGTAGGTTTATGAAGCTTGTTACACATATTCTCTTCTTTGAGTTTCACAGTAACCTCATGAGTTTCCATTGGTGAAGAAACTGAATCCTGGAGAAGTAAAGTCCATCATGAACCCAGGGAAAGTTACAAGGAGTAGGACAATCTTACGAATTAAACTTTTATTTACTTTCCAGTTTTCATTCCCATCTGAATCTTGGCTTATGGCATTCTTCCTGTATAGAGTACTTTTTCTCTTTTACCTATGTAAGAAATGTCCTTTGAGACTCAAATGAAATGCTTCCTCTTGATTGAGACTTTCTCTGATTACCCCAGGTTACACGAGCCACTCCCTTTTCTTTAAATTTATTTTTTAATTTTTATTTTTAACACAGTTTATAACAGATAAAGCAATTCAAACTTTTGGTCAGGTGATACATCTTTTTAAAGCATTTACTATATGGACCACAAAAGAATTTTTTTTTAAACATTAACCAGCTGAGACGCAGATAATATTTATGTTGCTGACTTCACAAGTTCTTGACCTAATTGTCTCCGCAGTATTACTAAGAGTTAAAGGACCCTAACTTAATGTTGTTGGTCTAAAGTCCTATGCCTAATAGCTTAATTTTAGACAACCTCAGATGTTTCCCTACCCGTAATCTATAATTGAATAGATCTGGTATTAAGCTTACAAACCTTTTGACTATAGGAAATTGCCACCAATAGTAAGGACTTTGCAAGGATACAGTATCTCCCCAACTTCATGTCAACCCCAGGCAGGATTAGATTATCCACTTGCATTCAGTCAGGCTTAAAGTCTGCCAGATGTCAGTGGGGAAATTGAGTCAGGAAAGTCCCACTTCAGCCCATGCTGAACAGCCGCTCTCCCACCCTTTCCTTGAGATCACCTATGCAGTTCATACCAGCATCTCATCAGCTTACTGACATCATGTATTGGAGGCTCAGATTGCCTTTCTTGCTTCCCATACCTGGAGTTAGACTCAGAAGAACAGTCACTTAATAGTCCCACAGCATCTAAAAATGGCAAGTTCCAATAACCAGGTTTCAAATATGATAATAGTTTCACTTTGGCTAAGGAACATCTTTTGAGGCAAGTCTTAAGTGGCTTACATGTCTTTCTATACATGTTCTAGTTCCTGATTAAATGGCAATGATAAAATCTAATTTACCACTAAAACCTTGACTTTTCCATCAATGCCAAATTTTACCGGAGGTTACCTTCTTCTTGGAAATTTACACTGAAATTCTTTTCTGCAAACTAAAGGTGTCATTGATTTATTCTCAGTAATTAATTCAGTCTATTGTTTTAATACTAATTGCTTTTACCTCACTTTATAACATGTCCAATTTTTCTCCCTTCTCCCCTGCTTCCTAATACCTTGCATTCTGATTACTGTTTCTCTCAATGTACCCTCCCCTCCATCACACCTCACCCTTCTTCTATCCCCATCTTCTCTCTTTTCTTGGAGGGCAAGATGAATTTCCATACCCTTATCCCTGTAGTTCTTATTTCCTGATTATATGTAATAAAAATTCTCAACATTTGTCTCTAATACTTTGAATTTCAACTTCTCTCCCTCCCCCACTCCCTCCCCAGCCCCCCTGAGAAGGGAAGAAATTCAATTTAGACTAAATATGTGTTGTTTTGCATAGTAATCATGTTGTGTAATACTAACTATATTGCCCTCTGGCCTACCCCTATACCCCCTTATTTTCCCCCCTACAATTGACCTTGTCCCTTCTCAAAAGTGTTTATTTCTAGTGACACCCTTCTCCCATTTGCCCTTCCTTCTAACGTTCCCCTCATTCCACTTGTCACCTCCTCTCCTACTTTCCTGTGGTGTATATAAATTTTCATACCAAATTTAGTGAGCATGTTATTCCCTTCTTCAGCCACATGTGGGGAGAGTAGCTTTACTTTCCCCCTCCCCTTCTCCCTTATCTCCTCCATTGAATAAGATTTTTCTTATCTCTTTTATGAGTTATAGCCTGCCCCATTCCATTACTCCCTTTCTCTTCCAGAAATTTTCCTCCTTCACCCCTTAATTTTTATTTTATTTTATTTTTTTGTGTGTATGTGGATATCATCTCTTCTGATATAACACACCCTGTACTCTCTAGCTATGTGTATGTGTGTGTGTGTGTGTGTGTGTGTGTGTATGTACAATCTCTCCAACTACCCAACTACTGAGAAAAGATTCGAGTTAAAAATATTTTCTTTTCATATAGTAATGTAAACAGTTCAGCTTTAGAGAGTTTTTCTAATGATTTTTCTTTTCTGTTTACCTTTTCATGCTTCTCTTGATTCTTGTCTTGGGAAGTCAAATTTTTAAATACAGTTCTTGTCTTTTCATCAACATGAAATCTTCAAATTCGACTATATCACTGAATGACCATTTTTTTCCCTTGAAGTATTATATTCAGATTTGCTGGGTAGGTGATTCTTGGCTTCAATCCCAGTTCCTTTGACTTCTGAAATATCCTACTCCAAGCCCTTCAATCCCTTAATGTTGAAGCTGCCAGATCCTGTGTTATCCTGATTGTATTTCCACAGTACTCAAATTGTTTCTTTCTAGCTGCTTGCAGTATTTTCTCCTTGATCTGTAAACTCTGAAATTTGGCCACAATATTCCCAGGAGTTTCTCTGTTTGGGTTTCTTTCAGGAGGCGAATGATGAATTCTTTCAATATCCATTTTGCCCTCTGATTCTATAACATCAGGGCAGTTTTCCTTGATAATTTCATGGAAGATAATGTCTAGGCTCTTTTTTTTGATCATGGCTTTCAGGTAGTCGAATAATTTTTAAATTATTTCTCCTGGATCTATTTTCCAGGTCAGTTGTTTTTCCAATGAGTTCTTTTACCTCATCTTCTATTTTTTCAAATTTTTGGTTTTGTTTACTAACTGTTTGGTTTAACTCATAGTCATTTGTTTCCCTGAACTCAGTTCTCTCAACAAATTATTTTGTTCAGTGAGCTTTTGAACGTTCTCATCCATTTGGCTAATTCTGCTTTTTAAAACCTCCTCCTCCTCATTGGCTTTTTGGATCTCTTTTTCCAATTGAGTTAGCCCCTTTTTAAAGCTGTTATTTTCCTCAGCATTTTTTTTGGTTCTCCTTTAGTAAGCTGCTAACTTGTTTTTTAAGGTCTTCTATTGCCTGAGCTCATTTTAAATTCCCTTTGGAGGCAGGGGCCTTGACTTCTTCTGACATTATGCCTTGTTCTTCTTCATCCAAAAGGATGGGGGGAGACACCTGTTCCCCAAGAAAGTAACCTTCTATGGTCTTATTTTTTTTCCCTTTTCTGGGTATTTTCCCAGCCAGTTACTTGACTTCTGAGTTTCATCTTCACAATCACCTGGCCTCCAATTCTGCCCAGCCATCGCTTGGGGGCTGAGATTCAAATGCTGCTCCCAAGCCTTAGGGGCTTTTGGCGGGGGTGGGGCAGCTATTCAGTGTGAGATTAAGTTCAGGTGCTCAGGTTGGGGCAGGGCTGCCACACGGGGCTTAGTTCCCTCAGGGAGTTTATGAGGAGACCTTCAATAAAGGATCCGAGCTCCTGCCTGCTTTGGGAGTCCCTGTCTGCTGCTGCCTCCACTGCAGCCTCCCAAGGGGAACTGAGTTATGGGGACACCCTGCTCCCCTCTTGGCCAGCCAAAAAGACCCTCTCGATGACCTTTGGCACCTGTGGGTTGAGGGACCTGCGCTGCAGCTGGAGATTCCGTCCCTGAAGCCTACTCAGATCTGCTCCCCTCAGTGCCACATGGCCAAGGCAGGGCTGGCCTCTGCTCTGCATCTGGTGCATGACAGATCTTTGCTGTCGGTTTTTCAGGTCTCTCTGGAACAGAAATCTCCTCTGCTCCATTGTTCTGTGGCTTCTGCTGCTCTAGAATTTGTTGAGAGTTCTTCTTTACAGGTATTTTATGGGCTGTGGAGTAGGAGCTAAGCATATGTGTATCTTTCTACTTCACCATCTTGGCTCCTCCCCCAGCCACCCCCTTCTTAAGTAGTATTCTTAATCTCCTCAAAGGTAAACAATATGGCTAGGTGTATGTGTCAGAGATAGGTGTTAAGGACTTCTTCCATATGTAGTTAAGGGAAGAAACATACATTATAGCCTCTTCTCATTCAAGCTACTTCAGTGCTGGTGTGCACTGACCTGATGAATTAAATCTCTGTAAGAATCATTTCACTATGTGTGAAAAAAAGCAAATGATAGGTAGAGATCCAAGAAGTTTACAGTAGCTCATTAGTGATGATCCCAATTTTTCCCTCTCCCATATTCCTTAGGATTGTATTGGGGCCCAGACCACAGTATGTTGTAAGAATGCTATGCCTCATGTGTCTTAACAATGTTTCCCTTGAGATCTTTCATGGTTTGGGCTCAATTCCTGGATGATAGCAGTTCTGGTGGACAAAGTAAATCTAAGACACAATCTCAACAGTGATGACACATCCTAAGTCCTCAGCCTGAGAGCAATGAATCTCATCCTTGTCAAAGAAGCTCAATTTTCCATAGTCAGGGAAGATGGCCCAGCATTAAACATTTATCACCATCACTTATTGTTTTATAGAGGTTCATAGCCTATCTCAATAAGATTGTAAGTTCCGTGACAGCATGGAATATGTTTTGTACTTTTATAGTATCCCACAAGACCTACCAAAATGCTGGACATATATTAAGGAAACCAATTTATAGAAATACACAGAATATGAGTTTGAAGGGATATCAAAATCCATCTGGACTAGCTTACACATGGTTTTTAGTACAGATGTAGTCCTTCACACAAGCTTCTAGGGACTGATGAGGTAGCTCTCTGGGGGAAAGGAATTGGTCATCATATCTATGGAAGACAGGGGTGGAAAAGAGAATATGAAACCTAACCTCATGGTAAGCCACTTCTTAGGCTGGTGGTCAAAGGAAACAAACACCTGGGGACGTAGTGTGAAAAGCCAAGAAAGATAAGTCTATTCCTTTTGTAGATAATAACCCTTACTTCTTAAAGATGATCATCACTTGCACTGTCTGGAAGTCTTTTCCTCTCCAAGACAAACATCCCCATTTTCTTCAACCATTTCTCATAAGGTATAAACTTGCAATCTTCATCATAAGTGTCACTGTTTTATGGACACTTTCATTTCTCAGTGTCCTTCCTAAATATGGCCCTCAGAACTGAATACAGTATGCTATCTGTTATCTGATAAGGCCTGAATGCCTTGGGGCTGTGACATCCTCATTACGGTACACTCAAAATTTCAAATGGATTTCATCATTTTGATATTTCTTCTCACAATGCATATTGTAATTCAACCTGTGGCTACCCAGCCTATTGAATTCTTGTTCATATCTCTTCCAGTTTCACCTCAGAAGATCCACCCATGGTGCTAAAGACTTTCCTCATTTTCTTCTGACTTTGCAAAGATGCCACTGAAGAACTCAGGCTTTCCAGCTATTTTCCTTGACACATGATGGATCTATTTTCTTTTCTTATTATATGATTCTTTGATTGTATCTTTTACTCCTTCTTCAAAGTTTCATATTGATCTCAGATGTTTTCATTGGCTACATCTCTTTTCCTTGAAGCTTTGCAATATTATATGGTTTGATGGAACCAGTACAACGTCACGTGCAAACGAGCATTTGACCTTTGCAAGGAATTATCTGGAACAGTGATGTTAGACTACAATTGTGGCAGGTATACAATCCTTGATGGCAACTATATCTTATAAAAATCTTTAAGGTCACCTCAGTTTTGCTTTTGTTGGGTGTTCTTCAAGTTTCATGCTTACATGGCATCAAGATAAATTTACTTAGTTGAATCTCCTGCTATTTTCTCTTAAATTGTTTTTATCCAACACTGATTCTCTCTGTTTTATGAGATGATATCCCCCATAATGAACATCTTTCTCCATAAGACTTTCCAAAAGCATTCCTATTCTAAACCAATGTTTCCTTTGTAGACTTGAATCCTTTTTGGGATTTTTGATCTCACCATTGTGCCAATCAGTCAAACTTCTGCATACAAACATTATAATTGATATTCGTGTAATTTTTCCTATTGTTTCCTTATTTTTATTGATGAGTAATTTGTGAAAATAGTTTAGATATGAGTTATTTGAATTGCCTCCCATATCTTTTCTTATTCTTCTAGATTTGACTAACTCCAATTTTTGCTCTAAAAGTTAATTGTATAGACATTAGATATAAGAATATTTTCATGTCAATAATGAGTCTTTTCCTGTTTATCAAATGCAATAATTTCATTTTTGGGACATTATTTAGTGCCCACCTACCTTTTCTTTTATCATAGGAAGTATTTATGATGTAAATGCAGAAGGCCTTTATGTAGTTAACAAGTCTTTGACCCCTAGCACTTCTATTTCTTTCTTTTCTTTTTTTAAATTTTATTTTATTTATTTTTTTTAATGTTCTACAATCACTACTATAAAATTTAGATTTTGCCCCCCCCACACCTACCCCCCACTACCCTCCTCCCTCCCCAAGACAGCATACAATTCTCTATAGGATCTACATATACTTTCCTACTGAATACATTTTCACTATAGTCGTGCTATGTAGATGAACTAAAATAAATGGAAGAAATCATATAACAAATCAAAACATAATATACAAACATGCACACACAAACATGATCTGTACATTCTGCAAATGAATTCCATGGTTATTTCTCTGAGTGTGGAAGGCATTTTGCCTTAGAAAAGCATTGGGATTTTTTTTTAAATTCTTGAGTTATCACAAAGTTCCAAGTCTACCAGAAAAAACTCTCGCACACTGTGGTCGTTGCTGAGCACAAAGTTCTTCTGGTTCTGCTCCTTTCGCTCAGCATCAGATCATATAAGTCCTTCCAGGCCTCTCTGAGGTCTTCTTGTTCATCATTTCTCAGGGCTCAATAGTACTCCTTTACATTCATATATCATGATTTATTCAGCCATTCCCCAGTTGATGAACATCCCCTTGCCTTCCAGTTTTTGGCAACTACAAAGAGTGCTGTTATAAATATTTTTGTACATGTGGGACCCTTTCCCATTTTTATGATCTCTTGGGGATACAGTCCTAGTAGCGATATTGCTGGGTCAAAGAGTACGCACATTTTTGTAGCCCTTTGGGCATAGTTACAAACCGCTTTCCAGAATGGTTAGATGAGCTCACAGCTTCACCAACAATGACTTAGTGTTCCAACTCTCCCACATGCTCTCCAACATTTATTATTTTCTTGTTCTGTCATGTTTGCCAATCTGATAGGAGTGATATGGTACCTCAGAGTTGTTTTGATTTGCATCTCTCTAATCAAAAGTGATTTAAAGCATTTTTTCATCTGATTATAGATATCTTTAATTTCTTCCTCTGAAAATTGCCTGTTCATATTCTTTGACTATTTATCAATTGGGGAAACTTCTATTTCTTAATCCAGGTTTTCTGGTATGTTTTTCACCTTGTCACTAGTAGTTTTACATGGTCATTTTTTTTTGTTGCTTATTTATTTTTTTCAGCTTATTTCTTGACTTTGAACTTTATGTTAAAGTAATGCTCTGTCCACCTGGTGGTGAGGAGACACCATTCTAAGCTTCAGACTTTTTTATGCTGCTATTTTCAGTGCTAGTTATGAGGGTCTACAAGTTTTTGGTGCTTCCAAGGTGATGTGATTTTGGGAGAGGTGTGGTCACTACTCTCTTGGTTTATGCTCTGGTCTTTACCTAGGAAGGACCCCTACTTTCCTGCAGCTGCAAGCAATGGCACTCCTCTTGGCCCTGGAACTGTGACCAGATTACCTGCTATCCAGGGACCACAAGAGCTAATGCTTCTCTGCACTTTTGAACTTCCAACAGGTTCCCCACTCCCTTCTGACTGATCCCAAGCCTTCCTCTCTGTCATGGAACTGTGATTCAGAACTGTGTATGGGAATAGAGTTGCCAATCAGTACCAGGTGCACTCAAAGGCTACCCTGTAATCTCTTTCTCACCAGTTATCCAACATCTTTACCATTTTTAGTCTGAGAGCTCCTAAAGTTACTGCTGCTGCACCAGCGAGCAGAGCCACCTCCAAGTCCCACTGCTGGTGCTGCCATGGTGTGCTGGGTCAGCTCCTATCCTGCTAGCACAGACTTCTCCTGACCTCCTAAGTTGTCTTAGGCTAGAAAATGTCTCACTGACCATCTGGTGACTCTGCCACTCCAAATTGATTTGAAGTATAACTTTCAAGTTGTTTAGAGGGACATACTGGGAGAGATGATCTGTGTTGCTGCCTATACTCTACTGTCTTGGATATGCCTCCTTTCTCTGCTCCATTTTAGTGGTGACTAAGAAATCATATGTGATCATGACTTTGGGCGCCTCAGTAATTGAATTCTTTCTTTTTGGCTGCTTATAGAATTGTTTTTTCTTTGACTTGGAAGCTCTGGATTTTGGCAAATTAAAACCTAAAAGTTTTAATTTTGGAATTTCTTTCAAGGAATGACTGGTGGATTCTTTCTATTTCCATTTTGCTTTCTGGTTCTAAGGGATTTGGGCAGGTTTTTTTTGCTTGCCTATTCTTCTAGCTTACTTTATGATTTTGGGTGTGATGTTAGGGCTAGACTCTGCTACCCTTCTGGAGGGAAGATCTAGACTGGTCCTGATGTTGCTTTTCTGGGGGTATAAAGAGTTGTGTTATTCCAAGATCTGAGGGACAGGCCGGGGACTTGCAGGCTTTCAGGACAAAATCTTCATGCTGCTCCTCCAACCCAGGTCTGAGTTCTGCAAATTCTTGACCTGGGTTTGGGTCTATACAAGAGTAGATTGCTGCTGAACGCCACTCCTATCAGCTGGCTGGAAAGTTCTGCTAGTTCAAAGTGGCAGAATTATAGATTTCTCTTTGGTTTGGGTTTCTGCCTTGGTTATTCCCCTGTAGGCTGGGCTAGATGCTTGGAGTAACACCCTGCTTTGTACCTGAGGTCTGAGTCACCTTGTAGCTGCTGCTAATGCTAAGGGCTTCTGAACTTCCTCCTTTCTCAGTATACCTCTCAGGGCAACCCTGTGCCACTGCTGTTGTAGGTCTTTTTTTTCACTCTGTCCTGGATCTGTGGCTGAGTGGCACCCCCAGTGGGAGTTTGGAGTTGCATCAGTATGGACCTAGGATCTCTTTTGGTGCTAGTGTGCAGCCTTTCCCTTGGCATTGGAGGACTCCCTCCACCATGTTACTCACTCTTGTCCCTAGTATCTGTAGACTCTCTGTCTCCCCATGCAGACCTGGTCCAGACAAATGACTCCCTGTGACTTTTTCTGGGTTTCTTCATCAGGATTTGATCAGTGCATTTTATAGATCAGTTTGGAGGAGTTGTGGGTGAGAGCTCAGCTGTATTGCTTCTTTCTAGTCTTCTATCTTGACTGTATCATCTATCCTTTTGCTGTTGAGGGTAAGACCATCTACTCAGTCACCCAGGCTCACAGCCTTGGTGTCATCTTTGACTTCTTATTCTCCCCCCATCCACTCAGTTGCCAGATTGCATGGATTCTAACTTTGAAGGATATCTTGAATAAGTTCCTCTGTCCTCTATCAGGGCCACCACCTTCATGAAGGTCTTCATCACTTCACACCTGGACTATTGTGAGAATCTTCTGGTTCATTTCCTTGTCTCAAGTTCCTCCTTACTCCACTCCATTCTCCACTGTTAAAATGACCTTCCTAAAGTGTAGTGTGGTGGGGGAAAGATGAAATGACTGAGAAAACAAAAGTTTGAGTTTTCAAGCATATTGATTTATTAAGCAATTCATGCCAATTATATAACAAATCAGGACCAGAGACCTTCCTCAGCTTTGGCACTGGATCTCAAATAGAGAGAGAGATAGATTTTTATGAATTAAAAACGATTGATCAAATAAGACCAAATAATTAAAGGAAAATAATTAACCAGGATACAAAATTAGGTAATCTGATTTCCAATTGTAGAAAAGATAGAGACTTTGCAAGTTGGGAGAGGGCAAAGCAATTGTAATTTCCTGAAATCATAAAAAGAGGTGACCCACTTCCCAAGTGCCTATATTCAGTTCAAGGAACATAGAAAGAATATCTGACTGGCCAGTTTTCAGATAAGACATATGGGTTACTTGAGATGTATGATGGCGAGAAAACTCCTTCTATCAGTCTTCTGATCTGACTTTCTGGTAGGCATAACCTAGGTTCCTAATTAAAGATCTCTAAGCAGTAGGTAGAGGTGGTCCAGCCTCCCAACCATGCAGGACTAGGTTCAAACAATGCAATAGGGTTTTCTCCCAATTCCCCTAATAGGATAGTTGTCTCACGAGACAGAAAATGTATACCCTGTAATTGAATAGAAAGGGAACTGAGCTTGTTCCAGATTTGAGTCACTAGATGAGGTCAGTGTGGTTCACTCAATTCCCACTACTACTTTCTCTTTCAATCCCAGCATTCAAAGACCTTTATAACTTAGTACCTTTCACCTTTCCAGTCTTCTCATGCTTCCCTCCTCACTACAGACTCATTGTTATAGTGACATTAGCTCCCTTGCTGTTCTATGAATAAGATATTCCATCTTTCAACTCTGGTCATTTTCTCTGCTTCTCCACCATAAATGGAATGCTCTCCCTCCTCATCTCCTTTTCTTGGCTTCCCTGGCTTCATTCAATTTCCAAGTAAAATTCCACCTTTTATAGAAAGTTATTCCTAACCTCTCTTAATTCTACGTCCTTCCCTCTGCCACTTATCTTCTTTTTATCTTGTACATAGCTTCTTTGTTCGCTTCTTTTTTTGTTGTTGTCTCTCCCATTAGAATGCATGCTCCTTGAGACAAGAGACTGGTTTTTTTTTTTTGCCTCTTTTTATATTCCTAGTACTTGCACGATGTTTGGCATGTAGTAGGCACTTAATAAATACTTATTGACTAATTGGCAGGAGTTTAATGCCCCACACCATTTATAGAAGTTTTGTTCAAGTTCAAGTGTCCTTGATTAATGGTGAGTGTACAAATTTAAATTGTACAAATCTTTAAAACAGTAATTGACCTCTTAATGCTTTTATCTGAATGTAATTACAGCAAGTAAATAACCCCTCAGCAACACTTGGCACTCTTGACCACCCCCATCCTCCTTGATACTCTCTACTTCATTCTCATTGTTAAGAAAGTTTTTCTCTGTGTCTAAATCTGTTTCTGCAACTTCCTCTATGTCTAGTTCTAACCCCTGGGGGTCAACCAGGATAAAACTATTTCCTCTTTTCCTTGCTAGCACTTCAAACACTTAAAAGAGAATCTTTATAGTTGTTCTAAATATTTTAATGCTGCCTGGGACTGTATTAGCTTTTCTCACTGCCGTATCCAACTATTTACTCCCATTGGGCTTTAAGTTCACTACAAATCCCAAAATCTTTTTCACAGGAAGTGCTATCTGACCTTACATCATCCATACTGCACTTGTGAAGGAATATTTTTGATCACAAGTGTAAGACTTTTATTACTATCCCTGTTAAATGTCATCTTATTATCTCTGTTTCCATGGTGCAGCCTGTTGACATCTTTTTGGATCCTGGCTATGTCATCCAATGTTCTGTATTATTTTCAAATTTAATAAGCATATTATTTCTGCCTTTAAGTCACTGGCAATAAATATTTTATACTACAGAACTGTGGACAGATTACTGAATCATTCTACTAAAGTCTTCCTTCCAAGATGACTTTGAACCATTAATGACTCTTTCTTGAGTTCACTCATTCAGTCCACCCAATTATACTAACATATTTTCCACTTCTGCCTATCTGTTCCACAAGGGTAGCATGAGATATTTTGTCAAATGCTTTGCTAAAATTGAACTAAATGAGACCAAAGCAAACATGTACCAACATCATCAATTAGAAACATGAAGAAAAAGTATTGAGAAAATGATATGGTGTATAATTAAAATGACACAAGTATTTAAATGAATAATTAAAAAATGTGAAATAAACAGTAAGTACAACATAGATACCAATTTTTTTTATCTAGAAGCTTGATCAATATAAATAAATTTCTACAACAAAGACACCAAAAGCACCCAGAAAGCATGTTAATAAATGACCAACATTTCCCAAAGGGAGAGAGATAACTCCTAAATAAAACACTAGATTAGAACATAAATTCAGTTGTGAAATCTTTTGAAGAGGTTTGAAGGACATTTTGAAGAGGTTTTGAAGGACAGAACAGAACCCATGGAGGATAAAATAAGCTTAAGCAAATTTGGTAGGATGCCCAGCTAAACAGAATCATCTTAAGGACATTCACAGGTAAGAGTGGAAGGAGTACAAAGGAAGAAAAAAGGAGAATTTTGCAAAAAGCATTTTAACAATTTATTTTCCCCATATCTATCTCTATCAAGATATTGGAATCATCAACACTTGGAGTCTAACATTACAGTACAATCTGTGTTTATAGAGGAAGCAGCAATGGTAGGAAAGAACAAAGATTGATAAAACAGCTGGGACCTGGTCAAATAAATATTTATATATTTTAATCCCTATTTATCTCTATCTACATAAGCATATATCCATATATTTCTCTGTACACATAAATACATGGAGAGAGAGAAAGAGAGAGATGAAGAGAGAGAGAAGAAGAGAGACAGAAAGAGGGGGGTGGCAATTATTGTTGAGATAATACAGTTGTTAAAGGTTTGAGGGAAAGATAATCAAAGGCACTTCAAGGATGAGAAACTACCAAAGATGTGGAAGACCTTATAAATACCCTTAAAAGATGACCTAAAGAGCATTGATAACAACTGACATATATTCCTATTTTCCCATATATATAAAATCTTTGTGAGCATTGTCTATATATGAATTGAGGGCATTTATTAGCAGGTAACAGTCTTCACCAAGAAATGTGTAACAAGGGACCATGTCTTCACCATTTCACAATAAAATGAAAGATCTAGAGATGGTAACGTTCCATTGGTTTCATGATTAATTTTTCTCAATTTGGTAGAATGAAGTGCTACCTTAAGAGATTTTAAAAAACAAGATGTCATACACACACACACACACATACATATATATATATATATATTATATAAGATTCCTTGGAAAATATAATAGAAAAATTGTTTAAGGACCCTTTGACTAAAAATAAAAAGCAAGTGAAGCATAAAAGAGAAAATTGTATTCTGAACAAATGTTATTTACCATTGTAATGGAAGAGACCCATTGTAGAATCTTGGTCCAATAGGGATTTCCTGTGATTGCTGAATGCTCCTTTGTGAATGACAAGTCTAATTCAAGGCTTATTAGACTCATGAAATGGTTTTGGAAGGAAGTAATTTTCTGCTCATTCTGGTCTTCAAGCAAAGGTTGGGTGACACTTGTCAGAACCTTTGGAGAAAGGATTTCTACAGAACAGGGATCATTTCACTTTTTAAAAAACAATACTTTTTTTTCTGTATACATTTCTTTGCTTCTCCCCTTTACCATTGAAAAAACAAGAAAATATTCTCCAATTATGGACATGTATTATCAAGCAAAACAAATACCTTCAGTGACAAAGTCAAGATAAAATATGTTTCAATCTGTACTCTGAATCTGTCCCCTCTCTATCAGGAGTTGTGTAGCTTGTTTTGTCATGAGTCCTCTGGAATCATAGCTGGAATGTCTTTTTAGGTTGATTGTCTTCACAATATTGTTATTGTATAAATTATTCTCCTGCTTTTGCTTAGTTCAATTTATGTCAGTTCATACAAATCTTCCTACATTTTTCTGAAACCATTCTCTTCATTATTTCCTGCAACACAATAGTATTCCATCACGTTCATATATCCTACCTTATTCAACAATTTTTAAGTGACCCTTCATTTTTCAATTCTTTGCCACCACAAGCAGAGCTGATAGAAACATTTTTGTACATATTGGTTCTTTTTTTCTTTTCCTTAATCCATTTTAGTATTTTGATGTTTTAAAAATTTAATTTAATTTTTCATTCAAATTTCTTTTTCCTCTCCCCTTCCTGACCATTGAAAAGGGAAGAAAAGTAAAACCCATTACAAATGTGTGTAAACAGGCAAACTAAATTTCCATATTAACTGTGCTTTAAGAAAAAAAAGATAGGTAAAGAAAAAATAGAAGAAAATGTGGTAGATAGCATGTGTTATTATGAACGCATTGAACTGGTGTTTGGTCCTTGTGTTGATCAGAGTCTTGAAGTCTTTCAGACGTGATTGACTTTACAGTTAACTGTACAGTAACTTTTCTGTTACTGTATAAATTATTCTCCAGCTTCTGCTCACTTCACTTTGCATCAATTTATACTTCTTTTCAGGTTTTTCTGGAAACATCCCCTTCATCGTTTAGTACTGAATCACAATAGTCTTGAATTACATTTAGTATTGAATCATATTCAAACATAACTTGTTCAACCATCCTGCAAATGATGTGTATCTCCTCAATTTCCAATTTTTTAGCTACCAGAAAAGAGCTGCTATAGATATTATTGCACTAATGGACCTTTTTCCTCTTTCTTTGATCTCTTTGAGGGGATTGACTTAGTAGTAGTATCACTGGGTCAAAGGATATGTACAATTCAATAGCTTTTTTTGGACATAGTTTCAAATTACTTTCCCAAGTGGTTGGACTAGTTTACAGCTCCACAAACATGTCTCCACCAGCATTTTCACTTTCATTCTCCTTTTATGTCATATTAGACCATCTGAAGGATGGGAGGTGGTACATCAGAGTTTTTTAAATTTACACTTCTCTAGTTATTTAGAGCATTTTATATGACCATTGATGATTTCTGTTTCTTCCTCTAAAATTGCCTAATTTATCATTTGGGGAGAGGCTTATTCTTATAAATTTGATTCAGTTCCCTATGTATTTGAGAAGTGAGATCCTCTATCAGAGAAATTTGTTGAAAAGATATTTTCCTCCTCTCCCCAGCAGTTTTTTACTTTACTTCTAATTTTAGCTGCATTGGTTTTATTTGTGCAAAAACTTTATTTTCATGTAATCAAAATTATCCATTTTACTTCCTCTGAACCTCCCTACTTTTTATGTGGTCTTGAAGTCTTTTTCTATCTATAGTTCTGACAGATATTTTTCCAGGCTCCCTTAATTTAATTAAATAAATTAAATAATATATTTATAATAAATATAATAAATGAAAATGTATAGGTAATATATTTATAATAAATAGTTAATAAATTAATTAAGCCTTTATGTTTAAATTATGTATTCATGAGAGGCAATCCAGCTGAATTCTCTCTTTTTCTCCCTCCAAATAACTCTGAAATAATACCTCAAATCAAATTTTGGAGTGGCAGAGCTAACAAAAGGTGAAGGTGAATCATTTTTCTAGCCTAAGAAAATCTAGGACAGCAGGAAAAGTTTGTGACGTTGTGGTAGAGGCCTGTCTGCAGCCTATACAGACATTTGGGGCAACTGTAGCCACCACAAATGTAGCAGTTTCGGGAACTCTCAGCCCACAGATGGTAAGGGGGCCATACAACTACTCAGAAAGGGATTACAGAGGATGTTTGCTGGCAATAGGTGCAGCTGGCATTCATTGATTACTCTATTGCCTATATGCAGTTCACAGATCCAGAGTGATGAGGAGTGCTGGGGGTTGGAAACAAGGAAGTAGGGTCCCTAGTTTCAACTCCAAGGCAAATAGCAGCACTAGCATATGTGGTTTTAGGGGACCAGGGGCACTTCCTGGGTGAAGACCAGAATGCAGACCAGCAGAGCAGTGATTATATCTCTCTCAGGATTGCACTACTTTCGAAGCACCAAAAACTTGCAGACTCCAGAATTAACTTTACAAACAACAGTATGCAAAAGTCTGAAGTGTGAGACAGTGCAACCCCACGCTCAGGTGGAAAAGATCTAACTTTTTTTTTTTCAGGTTTTCAAATCAGTAAACAAGCTTTTATTTTTTTAAAAAACCTAAAATATGTGTTATTTATATTGTTTTTTATATACAATTTGTTTATTTTTCAGTCCTCAACATTCACTTCCACAAGAATTTGAATTCAAAATTTTCTCCCCATCTCTCCCCACCCCCACCCCCCAGGATGCACCCCATCCATACCTTCTTCCAGTCTGTCCTCCCTTCTATTATTCACCCTTCTTCCATCCCCCTTTCCCTCTATTTTCCTGTAGGGCAAAATAGATTTCTATACTCCATTGCCTGTATAGCTTAATTTCCAGTTGCATGCTAAAGCAATTTTTAACATTCATTCTTAAAGCTTTGAGCTCCATATTCTCTCCCTCCCTCCCTCCTCACCCTCATTGAGAAAACCAGCAATTCAATATAGGTCATACATGTGTTACAATGCAAAGCACTTCCATAATAGTTATGTTGTGAAAGACTAACCACATTTCCCTCTGTCCTATCCTGTCCTTCATATATTCTATTCTCTCCCTTGACTTGTCCTCCCATAATAGTGTGTGCTTCTGAGTATCCCTTTCCCCAATTTTCTGTCCCTTCTATTATCTTCCTCTCCTATCCCCTTCCCCTTGCTTTCCTGCAGGGTAAAATAGATTTCCATATCCAATTGAGTGTGTGTTATTACTTCCTTAAGCCACATCCCATGAAAATAAAGCTCAATTATTTCCTTTCATCTCCCCCCCTTTTCCCCTCCATTGTAAAAGTTCTTTCTTCCCTCTGGTATGTGAGATGATTTGCTACATTCTACCTCTCCCTTTCTGTTACTTACACCTAGTACACTCCATTCAACAGTATTTTTTTTTAAGATATTCTCCCTTCATATTCAGCTCACCCTAGGCCCTCTGTGTATGTATATATATGTATACACACATACATATATACATGCACACATATACCCATGTACATATACATACCTACACACGTATAATATACACATACATACATATCCATACACACACATGTATATACATATATACATATATATACATATACATACATATATATACATATACATACATATATATATACTTATGTTCCCTCTAACTACTTTAATACTGAAAAAGGTCTCATGAGTTACAAATACCATCTTTCTATGTAGAAATGTAAATAGTTCAGCTTTAATGAGTTCCTTAAGGCTTCTCTTTCCTGTTTACTTTATCATGCTTCTTTTGATTCTTGAATTTGAAAGTCAAATTTTCTATTCAACTCTGATCTTTTCAACAAGAATGCTTGGAAGTCCTCTCTTTCATTGAAATTCCATTTTTTCCCCTGAAGTATTATCCTCAGTTTTGCTAGGTAGGTGATTCTTGGTTTTAATCCTAGTTCCTTTGACTTCTGGACTATCATATTCCAAGCCTTTTGATCCTTTAATATAGAAGCTTCTAGATCTTGTGTTATCCTGATTGTATTTCCACAATACTCAAATTGTTTCTTTCTGACTGCTTGTAATATTTTCTTCTTGACCTGGGAACTCTGGAATTTGGCTACAATATTCCCAGGAGTTTTCCTTTTGGGGTCTATAGGAGGTGTTCGGTGAATTCTTTCCATTTCTATTTTACCCTCTGGTTCTAGAATATCAGGGCAGTTTTCCTTGATAATTTCTTGAAAGATGATGTCTAGATTCTTTTTGTGATAATGAATTTCAGGTAGATCAATAATTTTTAAATTATCTGTTCTGGATCTATTTTCCAGGTCAGTTGTTTTTCCATTGAGATATTTCACATTGTCTTCTACTTTTTCATTCTTTTGGTTTTGTTTTATAATTTCTGGGTTTCTCATAAAATCATTAGCTTCCATTGGCTTCATTCTAATTTTTAAAGAACTATTTTCTTCAATGAACTTTTGAACCTCCTTTTTCATTTGGTTAGTTCTGCTTTTTAAAGCATTCTTCTCCACATTGGCTTTTTTGGACTTCTTTTGCCATTTAGGTTAGCCTATTTTTAAAGGTGTTATTTTCTTCACCGTTTTTTGGGTCTTCTTTAGTAAGCTGTTGACTCAGTTTTCATGATTTTCTGTGTTGCTCTCATTTCTCTTTCCAATTTTTCTTCCTCCTCTCTTATTTGCTTTTCAAAATCCTTTTTGAGCTCTTCTATGGCCTGAGACCATTGCATATTATTTTTGGAGATTTTGGATGTAGAAACCTTGATTTTTATGTCTTCTTCTGGTGGTATGCTTTTTTTCTTCCTCATGAGAAGGGATGGAAGAAAATATCTTTTCACCAAGAAAGTAAACTTCTATAATCTTATTTTTTTTCCTTTTTTGGGGTATTTTCCCAGCCAGTTACTTGACTTTTTAGTCCTTTGTCAAGTGGAGGGTATACTCTAGGTTCCTGTAAGTTCTCAGTTCCTCCAAGGTGGCACAGTCAAGGGAGAGGAGTTTACTCCTCTCCTGACCTGCGCTCTGGTCTGTGAGCAACAACAAGCACTCTTTTCTGCCTGGGATCTGTGAGTAGAATTCCCTCTCCAGAGCCTCCACCAGCTGCACCACCAGGGCCAGTTCTTCTCCTCACCCCAGGACTTCCATTCAGGACTGAGGTCCAAATCAGTTCCTTGGTTACCCCAGGGTCTTTATGCTGAGGGCTCCAAAAGTGGAAACTGCTGCTGCATTGGTTGCTGTGGTTCTGGGGCTGGGCATGGGACTGGACCCTGCTCCCTTCTCACCCAATGAAAGAGCTTTCTTATTGACTTTTGAATCTGTCTTTGGTGTTTGTGAGTTGAGAAATCTGGGAAGTGCAGCTGCTACCTGTGATTCTGCACCCTGAAGCCTGCTCCAGTCCTGTCCTTGCCATGTGGCCTAGGCTGGGCTGCTCTTTACTCCAAGCCTGGTGTGATAGACCTTTCCTGTCAGCCTTTTAGACTGTCTTGGACTGGAAATCTCTTTCACTCTGTTGTTTTGTGGCTTCTGCTGCTCTAGAATTCATTTAGGGTAATTTTTTACAGATATTTTATGGGCTATGGTGGGAGAGCTAGAGTAGGTCCGTCCTTCTACTCTGCCATCTTGACTCCACCCCCAGAAAGACCTAACTTTAACATTAAGTCCAAACTCAAGAAATAGTCTGGAAAATGAGAAAATGACAATAAAAAGAATTTGATCATTAAATTCTCTGATCTGGTAGTAGAGAAGACCAAGACATAAATGCAGAAGACCATAACGTGAGTACAGATACAAGCAAAGCCTCAAGAAAAATCCTAATTGGTTCCAAGCCCAACAAGAATTATGGAGGACAAAAGATCTGGGATTACAACCAAGACTCATCTACCCAACAAAAGTTAGTAATAATCATTCAAGGGGAAAATCAACATTTAATGAAATAGAGGACTTTCGAGTATTTCACATGAACAGGTCTGAATTGAATAGGAAATTTGATATTCAAACACAAGACTGAAAAAAACCATAAAAAGATATGAAAGAGTAATCATAAGGGTCTCAATAAAGTCGAACTGTTTACATTCCTCCATGAGAAGTTGATCCATGTAACACCTAAGAACTTTATCATGATTAGAACAGTTAAAAGGAATTTACGTAGACAGAGGGCATGGATGTGAATCTAGTAAGGGGGAATGATCTCCAAAAAATAAAAGGATGAGAAAGAAGAATGGACTGGCAGAAAGAAGGGAGAGGTAAAAATGGGGAAATTTTTCTCATCTGAAAAAGAAGTGTAAGGAAGAGATTTTTACAGTGAAGGGGAAAATAGAGGAGTGGTGAGCAACGCTTTAACGTCATTCTCATTAGAATTGGTTCAAAGAGGGAGGAATATATATGCACATTCATTTGGGAATAGAAATGCAAGTTACCCAATAGGTAAATAGGAGGGGATGTAGATGAGTGCATTTATTCATATGACTATACATTGTTTTTATTTTTTTGTCTGAAAATTGCCTGTTCATATTCTTTGACCACCTATCAATTGGGGAATGACTTGTATTTTTATAAATTTGACTCATTTCTCTAAATATTTAAGAAATGAGGCCTTTATCAGGAATACTTATTGCAAGTCTCCCCCTCCTCCCCCTTTTCTGCTTTCCTTTTAATTTTTGTTGCATTGGTTTTGTTTGTGTAAAATCTTTTAAATTTTATATCATCAAAATTGTCTGTTTTACATTTTGTGATGCTCTCTATATTATCTTTGGTCCTAAATTCTTCCCTTATCCAGAGACCTAACAAATAAACCTTTCTTTGCTCTCTTAATTTACTTATGATATTGTCCTTTATGTATGTATGTAGCCATTTTGACCTTATCTTAATTTATAATGTGAGATCTTTATCTAACCTAGTTTTTGCCATTCTGTTTTCCAGTCTTTCCACTGGTTTTTGTCAAATGATGAGTTTTTGTTCCAAAAGCTTGAATCTTTGGGTTTATCATATTTACAGTGGTCATTTATTATAATGTAATGTGTACCTAACCTAATCCATTGATCCACCACTCTATTTCTTAGCCAGTAACAGATTGCTTTGATAATTATTGCTTTATAATACAGTTTGAGATTCGGTATGGCTGAACCATCTTCCTTCACATTTTTTTCCTTTGATTCCCTTGATATCCTTGACCTGTTCCTTTTCCAGATGAATTTTGTTTTAATTTTTCTAGCTCTATAAAATACTTTTTGGCAATATGATTAATATGACACTGAATAGATTAATTCAGGTAGAATTGTCATTTTTATTATATTTTCCCAAATGTTCAGATCTGACTATTTGTGTGAAAAGTATTTTGTAATAGTTCCTTTTTAAAATTGAAAAAGAAACATATAGGTTAGCATATTTATAGTTACCCCCACTGGTTACAACCTTTAGGTATAATTTTATATAGATAAGCTTTAGAGGCTCCAAGGCACTATTTGAGCTTATACTGAGTGTGTATCCCAGATAAAACTCCAACCTCTCTCCTTACACATAACTACACCCTTCTAAAAATTATATAAAAATCCTATGATTTTGTCCTCTGGTCAGCTAGTCTTAGCCAGAGCAAACAGTCAACTTAGTCCCTAAGGTTGACTCACTAATGGGATGGGCAAGTCCACCTAACTCTATTCAGGGGGATCCAGGATCCAGTAGCCTTAGTGGGGTGATCCTGTACTCCTGTGAGCATGGGCAATTCCATCAGTTTTGCTTAACACCATATCTAGCATTAGACATCTACACTTGCCTTTGAAAATCATGTACTATGCTTTACCCCTGACTCCACCTGAGTAATTCACAGCACAGAAGCTTCATGTCAAGTTTAGCACTCTATTTGAGATTTTATTGGCAAACAAATTGGTTTACCACTTCTTTCTCCAACTCTTTTTACAGATAAAGATCTGAGGCAAACAGGGTTAAGTGACTTACCCAAAGTCACACATCTAGTAAGTTTGTGAGGCCACTTTGAACTCTAGGCTTGGCACCCTGTTAAATCTTAGGTCATTCTGACTGTGACTCCATGGTACTTGAATTCTTCCTTTCTCACTGCTTGTAGTATTTCTCTTTGACCTGAGAAGTCTGGATTTTGTCTACAATATTACCAGTAATTTTCATTTTGTGGTTTATTTTAGGAGGCAATCAGTGGATTCTGTCAGTTTCTACCTTGCCCTCTGGTTTCAAGATATCTGGGCAGTTTACCTTTGTAATTTCTTGAAATATTACTTGCAGGCTTTTTTCTTCCATTCAAGGATTCTTAAATTATCTCTTTGTTCTACTTTCCACCTCAGTTTTTTTCTGTCAGATATTTATTTTTTTCTATTTTCTAGTCACTTGATTTTGTTTTATGATTTTTTTTTGATATCTCATAGAATCATTAGCTTTCGTTTGGCCAATTCTATTTTGAAGTAATTATTTTCCTCAGGTGGAAAATGATGCCTTTGCCAAGCTATAATAATATTGCTAATCCCCCTGCCTTCTCACTTTTAAAAATTAATTTCCTTAATGTTTTTGACATTTTGTTTCTCTACATGAAATTCTGTTACTTTTAAAGTTTCTATAAAATAATGCCTTCATAGTTTGGTATGGCTTGGATAAAGTAAATTTAGTTAGCAGTATCACTTTAATTACAGTAGTCTGTATCTATCTAAGAGCAATTAATATTTTACCAGTAATTTATATCTGTCTTTATCTGTGTGAAGATTATTTTGTACATGTGATCATGTAGTTTGTGTGTTTTCGAAGGGAGTTGACCAAGTATTCTACACTTACTGTAGGAAAAGAGAATTCCTCTTTTTGTCTCTTCCTCTTGGGTTTTGTTGGCAACATACAGAAATTCTCATGATTGATTTGAGTTTATTTTATATCCTGCAATTTTAATGGGAGAAGTTCTTTGAATTAGTTTTTTAGTTTCATCTCTAAGGTTCTTGTTTCATTCTTTGTACTTTTATCCTTTTCACTTAGCACAGTAACTCAAACACATTAAGCCATCAATAACAGATCAGTTTCATTAATGAATATGTATGCAAAAATATGAAGTAAAATGCTAGCCAAAGGAGTACAACAATATATTACAAAGATTCTACATTGTGATCAAGTGGGATTTATACCAGGAATGCAAGGATGGTTTAATATAAGGAAAACTATTTTTCCTACTTAATGGTATTTTTTTCTAATTACATGTAAAGATACTTTTCAATATTCACTTTTACAAGATTTTGAGTTCCAAATTTTTTTCTCCCTCTCTCCTTGCCCTTCACCCTCCCCAAGATGGCAAGCAATCTTATATAGGTTATACCTGTACGATCATATTAAACATATTAGTCATGTTGTGAAAGAAGAATCAGAACAAGAGAGAAAAACCACAACACTAAAAAAGTGAAAACAGTATGCTTAGATCTAAATTCAGGCTCCATAGTTCTTTCTCTGGGTATGGAGAGCATTTCCCACCATGAGTCTTTTGAAATTGTCTTAGATAATTGTATAGCTAAGAAGGGCTACGTCTATCAAAGATGATCATTGTACAATGTTGCTGTTACTGTTACAATGTTGCTGTTACTGTGTACAATGTTCTCCTGGTTCTGTTCACTTCACTCAACATCAGTTCATGTAAACCTTTCCAGGCTTTTCCTGGTCTGCCTGATCATCATTTCTTATTGTTTATTTTATTTTATTTTTATTTTTTGTTTTTTTTAATTTATTTAATTTTTAACATTCATTTTCACAAAATTTTGGGTTACAAATTTTCTCCCCTCTTATCCCCTCCCCCCCCCAAACCCAAGCATTCTAATTGACCCTGTGACCAATCTACTCTTTCTTCTATCATCCCTCTCTGCCCTTGTCTCCATCTTCTCTTTTGTCCTGTAGGGCCAGATAGCTTTCTATACCCCTTTACCTGTATTTCTTATTTCCTAGTGGTAAGAACATTACAGTTGATCCTAACACTTTGAGTTCCTACTTCTTTACCTCCCTCCCTCCCCACCCCTTCCCTTTGGAAGGCAAGCAATTCAATATAGGCCAAATCTGTGTAGTTTTGCAAATGACTTCCATAATAGTTGTGTTGTATAAGACTAACTATATCTGCCTCCATCCTATCCTGCTCCCCATTGCTTCTATTCTCTCTTTTAATCCTGTCCCTCCCCAAGTATTGACTTCAAATTGCTCCCTCCTCCCATTGCCCTCCCTTCCATCATCCCCCCACCCTGCTTAACCCCTTCTCCCCCACTTTCCTGTACTGTAAGATAGGTTTTCATACCAAAATGAGTGTGCATTTTATTCCTTCCTTTAGTGGAATGTGATGAGAGTAAACTTCATGTTTTTCTCTCACCTCCCCTCTTTATCCCTCCACTAAGTCTTTTGCTTTTATGAGAGATAATTTGCCCCATTCCATTTCTCCCTTTCTCCTCCCAATATATTTCTCTCTCACTGCTTCATTTTTTTAAGATATGATCCCATCCTCTTCAATTCACTCTGTGCACTCTGTCTCTATGTGTGTGTGCGTGTGTGCATGTGCGTGTGTGTGTAATCCCACCCAGTACCCAGATACTGAAATGTTTCAAGAGTTACATATATTGTCTTTCCATGTAGGAATGTAAACAGTTCAACTTTAGTAAGTCCCTTATGACTTCTCTTTGCTGTTCACCTTTTCATGGTTCTCTTCATTCTTGTGTTTGAAAGTCAAATTTTCTTTTCAGCTCTGGTCTTTTCATCAAGAATGCTTGAAAGGTCTTTATTTCATTGAATGAACATTTTTTTTCTCCTGAAGTATTACACTCAGTTTTGCTGGGTAGGTGATTCTTGGTTTTAATCTAGTTCCTTTGACTTCTGGAATATCATATTCCAAGTCCTTTGATCCCTTAATGTAGAATCTGCCAGATCTTGTGTTATCCTGATTGTATTTCCACAATACTTGAATTGTTTCTTTCTGGCTCCTTGCAATATTTTCTCCTTGACCTGGGAACTCTGGAATTTGGTTACAATATTCCTAAGAGTTTTTCTTTTTGGATCTCTTTCAGGAGGTGATTGGTGGGTTCTTTCAATATTTATTTTATGCTCTGGTTCTAGAATCTCAGGGCAGTTTTCCTTGATAATTTCATGAAAGATGATGTCTAGGCTCTTCTTTTTCATCATGGTTTTCAGGTAGCCCCATAATTTTTAAATTGTCCCTCTTGGATCTATTTTCCAGGTCAGTTGTTTTTCCAATGAGATATTTCACTTTGCCTTCAATTTTTTCATTCTTTTGTATTTTCTTGGTTTCTCATAAAATCATTAGCTTCCATCTGCTCCATTCTAATTTTTAAAGAACTATTTTCTTCAGTGAACTTTTGAACCTCTTTTTCCATTTGGGTAATTATAATTTTTATAGCATTCTTCTCCTCATTGGCTTTTTAGACTTCTTTTGCCATTTGGGTTAGTCTATTTTTATAGGTGTTATTTTCTTCAGCATTTTTTTGGGTCTCCTTTAGCAAGCTGTTGACTCACTTTTCTTTTTTTGATTTCCTTGCATCATTCTCTTTTCTCTTCCCAATTTTCCATCCACCTCTCTAACTTGATTTTCAAAATCCTTTTTGAGCTCTTCCATGGCCTGAAGCCATTGCTTATTTTTTTTGGGAGGTTTGGGTGTAGAAGCCTTGACTTTGATGTCTTGGTTTGATGGTATGCTTTGTTCTTCCTCATCCAAAAGGATGGAAAAAAATACCTGTTCACCAAGAAAGTACCTTTTATAGTCTTATTTTTTCCCCTTTTTTTGAGCATTTTCCCAGCCAGTTACTTGACTTTTGAGTACTTTGTCAAATGGAGAGTATACTCTAGGGACCTGTAAGTTCTCAGTTCCTTCAAGGTGGCACAATTAAGGGAGCAGAGTTTACTCTTCTCCTGGCCTGTGCTCTGGGCTGGGAATAACCACAAGCTTTTCTGCCTAGGATTTCAAGTAGAATTCCCTCTCCAGAGTCTCTACCAGCTCCACCATATCAGTACTCCTCCTCACTCCAAGACTTGCCACTCAGAACCGAGACCCAGATCAGGTGCTTGATTCCTTAGTCTGAGGGCTCTGCTGTTGCAGTGACTTCTGCAGCCCTGGGTCCAGGGCTAGGGCTTGACCCCGTTCCCTTCTCATCCAGAAGAAAAAGCTTTCTCACTGACCTTGGAAGCTGTCTTTGGCATTTGTGGGTTGGGGAACCACAGCTACTGCCCATAATTCTGTGCCCTGTAGCCTGTTATGGACCTGTCTCTGCTGCACCATGAAGCCAAAGTTGGGCTGCACTCCATGGGCTGTGCTCTGCTCCAAGCCCAGTGCAACAGATCTTTCTTGTCAGCCTTCCAGGCTGCCTTGGGCTGGAAATTCCTTTTACTCTGTGGTTTTGTGGTTTCTGTTGCTGTAGAATTTGTTTAGAATCATTTTTTACAGGTACTTTATGGGCTATGGGAGTAGAGCTAGAGCAGGTCTGTCCCTTGTGTTCAATCATATTGGCTCCACCCTTTGTTTTACACTCTTCTTGAAGATGAGCTAGAAAGATGCAAGTCTGTTATTAGTACACTTAAACTTCAAATGGTTGCATGAATGGACTTCAGTAGTAATCATTAACAATTCAGTTCATTACTTGTACAATAATCTCTAGTGGAGTTTGCATTTGAACTAAGTCCATATTTTATCATATTTTTTCCAATGACTGATAAAATTAAATACAGCATAACTTTGTATATTGACTAATAAGAAAGGAGAAGGAATAGCTAAAAATTCTCATTTGCAAAATTGGTTATAAAAAGATCTTGAGAAACCCTGACAAAGACTCAATCTAATAAGATGAAATTTCAGAGAGCTAAAAATTAAGTCTTATACCTTGTTTTAATAAAGCAGCTCCACAAGTGCCAAATAAGGGAAGCATAGATTGGAGTTTGTTAGTTTCCAAAGGTCTGGGACTTGGTTTGAGTAGGCTTGAATCTCAGTCTAAGTCAACAGAGTGAAATGCCAACCAAGAAAACTTATACATCCTTAAACTGCATTAAGAGAAGCATAGTATTCTACACAGACTCTTAATCCAACGTCTTATTATGACACACAGATCAGATTGGGCTCTCAAAGGTCATCCCTGAGGACCCAAAGCTCTGGTAAGTTGTCCTGTGCAATAAAGGTATCAAGTGTGGTTCTGGGAACAGATCAAGGTTGATTGCTGAAGACACATCTAGTTAAGTGAGGATAGGCTCCTTGTCAGTAGGCTGACCACTTGGTGATGAATTTGTCAGCCATGCCAACTCATAAAACAAAGAAAGATTCAAAATGATCCTCCATCTTGTATAGCTTCCTGCAGTGATGACGGCAGAGTAGAAGACAAGGGAGCAGGTCATAGTAAGAATCCCACAGTTTTGAAACTGTCTACATACTTCAATTTTCCTATGGGTGAGATTTTTACCTGGTGGCCAGTGAGGAGCCCCACAATTGGAAGAGCTGAATGATATTCAGCTTTATACTCCCTCTTCAAAGGAAAGCAAAATAAAGAAACAAACTGACATGAAAGAAAACTTCCACTTGTTCTTGGGGAGATAGAAAAAGAAAGTAGTATAATGGTTTTGTTGTATTCTCCATGGCAACAAGAATCATTATGTCAAGGGTCATTTCCTAATCTGCTAATATCTGTTAATGTCTATTTCCTGTCTTTTAGTCTTCATAATAAATATTTGGAAAAAAATCTGCCATAAAAATAATTTTGTGTTATGCATTGACATCACTTGTGGAGGATGATGATGTAGAGAAATTGTATGAAAATCTTAGGAAAGCAGTTCAAATGAAAATGTCATAAATTTTGATGGATAATAGAATCATTGCAAAGGTGGGAATAGTTGCCTGTGGTGAGAAAAGTATTGTAAAACCTGGATCAAGAATCAAGAATGAGTGTACTCAGATGCTTGATAACTCTAGAGAAGCTCTTGTCTTTGCATTGTGAATACTTTCTTTGAGAAAAAAAAGATAGGTAGTGCCTATTGTGAGCAATGAGTCATGTCAGAAAAATGAAATTGATCATATATTAATGATCAGAAAAAGACTCATTCGTTTGATTTGGAAATGATTCTTACATAAACTGCCTGCATAAAGTCAGATGGGTAACTTTTTAAAGCAAAGATCAGTATTAGTCAAAAGTAATAGAAAGAATAAAAAGAAAAGATATGAGAGGCAATTGAAGTAACTCAATACTGAACTACTTGCACAAGGAATAATCATGAAAATGGGGAAACATCAATTATAATGATTGCATGCAGATGTTTGATACTACAATAAAATTGGAAGCTCCAAAAAACTAGCTTAACTTCACAAAAACTGAGAGGGAAGCTAGCTGGAGGCAATACTAATTTTGAAGAGGAACTCTTATGTAATGTGTTTCAGTGAAAGATGATGCTCATCACGAGCAATATAAAAAAGAATCAAATGTCAATAAATCCAATTTTGGGAATATTGGCAGAAGCAAATTTTATCTCAATGGCATCTGAGAATGAAAATTGAAGGAGAAAATCAAACAGAAGGAAAATGGTGATGATGTGTAAAGAGTTTTATGACAAATTGTAAAATGAACTGGAGAAGAAAATGGCAAACAACACCAGTATCTTTGTCCAGAAAATGCTAAATGCGGTCTGGAAGAGTCAGATGCATTGAGAGGACTGAACAACAACAAAACAATCTTTCATATAAGGGCAAAGATATTTTGATTGGATTACATAATGAGGAGATGGGATTACTGCTGTTAAACTTCTCTCTAAGTATTTTAATTGGCTCAGGTTTTCAATGAGGAGATAGCATTAGTGAGAATTCTTTACAGCTGATGCTATATACTAATTATGAGGAGATGAGACTAGTGCTCAGGAGACATGGTTAGAGCTCTGGCCAATGACTTCTCCTGAAGGACTACTCTCATCATCAGACTTGCTGCATTGTAGCTAAAGTCAAGCAAGGTTAAAATGCAAGGTCACTTCAGAAGGACTCTGCATTATTGATTATTGTTCATAGAACAGTAACATCTATGGTGAAGAGTGTAAATTTATACTTTATGAGAATTTGTTGAAGAAAATGGGGATAGAAATCCTGGAGAAAAGAGGTCTTCTAGGGACTGCATGTGATAACCATCTTTAAGAACTAAGGACTGTCATCCTCAAGGAGGAATAGAGTTATTCTTCTTGGCTTTTCACAATATATCCCCAGGTGTTTTCCTTCACCACTGAGCAAGGAAGTGGTTTACCATGAGGTTAGATCTATATTCTATCTTCCACTCCTCTCTCCTATGGTTATGATCACTAATTTCTTCTCCTTTTGCCTCCTGGAGAGCTATCTCATCAGCCTCTGAAAGTTTTTGTGAGGGGTTACACCTTATAACAATAAGCACCTCAACATACATAGGGGGACTTGCTACTACATGTTCGTAAATGTGCACTCATAAAAGGAAAGGTAACTTTTGAGGGGTTAACAATTACTTTAATCAAACATGTGTATCATTCTTTTAACCAAGCACATACATCATCACTCAGGGGAGTCAGCACCTTGAACTTCAAAGAAAATACAGAAAAATCAAAGATGAACAGACATGGCTTCCTCTGCCTGACCATTAACAGACACGTCCAACTGTCTGGCCATAGTTATCAGAGAGGGAAGCACCGACATCTGGGTTTTTCAAGGTGGGGCGCTCCTTAGCAGCTTCCCAGCATCCTCCTCTGGCCAAACAAACACTTCCAGGAAGCTCCAAAGTAAAATCTCACTGTCAGAGTATTAATACACTTTTCAGAGCCAGAAGGCATCCCAGCCCTTGAGAACCAGTACTTCATTAACAAAACGTGTGGGCGTTCCTACAAATCTTCCCTAATCAAGCTCCCCTTAATGGACAGGCCCATTAATGGGTGGGGAAGATCTTTAATCATATTAACAATACAAATACGTATACTGTTTCTATTAAAGAAACTCTTATTTCTGTACTTTACTCCTAATAAAGACTTTTGGTTGATAAAGGCAAGATTCAATCAGAGGCATTTGATTGTACTAAAACAAAAGTAGCAAAAGATCCCACTTTACTTGCCATCACACACCTATTCTATAAACCATGGTCCTTATGTAATGTTTAAGCTAGTCCTTTCTACTCTTATTTTGTGTATTTTTTACATATTTGGTTCCATAATGTATGCCAATAATTTTGGTAGGTTCTGTGGGATACAAAAGAAGTATAAGTCATGACCCATGCCTTCATAGAACTTATAATCTTATTGGCATAAGAGATGAGCCTTTATGTAACACTGAGTGGTTGTGATGAACATTCACAGCTGAACCATCTCATCTAACTATGGAAGATGTAACTCTGGTGAGAAGAATGAAATATGTTCCTCTCAGGCTGAGATATCTGGATGAGGCATCACTGCTCAAATCCTGTCTTACATATACTCTGTTAGCTCAGCTATAACCCAAAGACTAAGCCCAAACCATGAAAGATATGGATGGAAATACAGATAGGACATGTGAGGCACAGCATTTACACAGCATATTGTCATCTGGGCCTCATATAATCCTAAGGAATATGGTAGAGGGAAATATCTGAATCACCATTGATGAGTCTCTATAAACTTCTTGGATTTCTACCTACCATTTATCTCCTTTCTCCCACAGACTGTGATGGAATTTTCACAGAATTCCTTGATCAGATCAGTTAGAAAACAGGAATATAAAATTTTAACTCAATAATCTCTGCTTGTAGCTTTCCCTTGATTTAGATATGGGTCAGGCATTTAATCTCTCCAGGCCACAATTTCCTTATCTGTAAAATGAAAATAATTTGTGGTACTTCCCACATGAAGTTGTTATAAATCTCAAATGAAAGAATATCTATAAGATGCTTTATAAACCAAAAAAAAAAAAAGTGCTCTTTTTTTTTTAAATTCAGAACTAGAATGGATTCAGGAAGGTAGGCAGTAGAGTGAATAGAGTATTGGGCCTGGAGTCAGGAAAACTCATCTTCTTGAGTTCAAATCTGGTCTCAGATACTAACTAGTTGTGTAACCTTGGGCAAGTCACTGGATGCCATTTGCCTCATTTCTTCTCCTGTAAAACTAACTGGAGAAAGAAATGGCAAACCACTTCAGTATCTTTGCCAGGAAAACCCCAAAACGTGGTCATGAAGAGTCAGATCTGACTGAAAGGACTGAGCAAGAACAATGTAGGTTCAGACCCCAAGAGATTAGAATTAATGTGCTGTAAAGACTGCAATGTATCCACAACATTCCAAGTGTGTGATTTTCTGGTTCAATATGCTTAATGGACCCCACGGGACTCTGTCCTTTGTTCCAAGACAATGAAAACAGGAGAAAACCTGCAAGAAGGCACAGTTGTGTGTTTTACAATCTAAGAAAATGATGACTTCTCTGTTCCTTATTTCAATAATCATCCTGGAAGAATTTCCAAGGGAGTTCCCCAACTCTCCTGAGCATGATTGGCTTAGAGATTCAATCTTGATTTGTTCCAGGGGCGAAAGGTTCATATAAATATCAGCCTCTTCTCCACTGCCTAGCAGCACTCACAGCTGGGCAAACAGACCTGAGAAAGAAAAATGCACCCTAGGTGAGCTTGTGTTTCTGAGACCTTTCTTCCCATCCCTCTTGCTACAGAGCCTTTATCATATCTAGCTGAGAATGTTACTGTGGACAGGAGTTCTTTCTTCTGTTTCCTTGTATGACCTCAGGGCTAGTAGGTATTAGATTCTAAATAAGACCTGAACTAACAGAATGTAATCTCCTTGAGAGCAGTGAATCCTTAAAAAAATGTCTTTAGGATCCAACACATTGGGAGATATTTATAATAGGAAAATAAATAATGCTTTTTAAAATGATTTGGTTAATTGGGTAATATGCCTGATTGATCTATGCTCATCAGTAACAGAATTGGGAGCAAAACCTAGAAAACATCAATGGTATCAATATGACCTATGCTAAGAAATTCTATTGGCTTTTTCCAAATTGCTAGTGGAGTATTATTAAAATTCATGGTTTCTGATTCTTTATCAAAAAAATTTTCCCCTTTAAAATATTGGTTAAGTTCTTAATGAAATTACATGTAAATATTAAGCCAGAAATATTACAACAGCAAAACCAGAAGGCATTTATACATGTTGATCTGAATTCTTAAGCATCTCTTTCTTGCCTCTCAGACTGACCTTGACAATGAAGCTTGTGATAGGTCTTTTCCTCTTCTCCTTCATTCTGTGTGTCAACAGTGAAGGTGGTGAGAAGCAACAGATAGCAAAAGGACTCAAGGAAATTGCCAAAGGTAAGACCCTGTTAACTAGAAAGAGTTTGGCATATATGTCTATCCCTTTTGCTTGGGAAGAAAATCACCTTTGATAGTGCTGCTTTGAATAAACCTGTGAAAGACATAAGGAGGGAGATTGTTTTACCTAAAAGGTAATGTACCTCTAAGGGAGAAGATTCCCCGTGTGTTATGGAATCCTGGTGTTTAAGTTATTGCCTGACAGTGTTCAACTACTGTGTTGCACCACTTAGAATGTAAAAGAGGGAATTTGTCTCCAGGTGACTGTATTTTAGGTCCTTTCTAATTAACAAGGGGCTAAAATGTCAACATAAATTGTTTAGAGAATCCAGTATTTAGCAGCTGGACAGGGAAGAAGATTTTAGAAGGTTCATCTTGACAAGCCATTCTTACTGGGATCAAGTGATTTGGGAAATGTTTTCATGACATCCATAAGGAAAAATCTTGAACCCTGGGAGGCAATTTCATTCCCCCAAAGAGCCAGGTCTGTGTTATTTGAGCCCTGCTTGTGATTCAGGATTCCTCTATAATTGTTGTTCGGTTTCTAGGTCTTTCGATATTGTGCACGGAGCACTGCAAAAGAAAGCTTACAGAGTCCACACTAGTCATCTCTGAGGAAGTCAAGAGGTACGGGTATCTGATGAAGTCAATATTAATTATGAACTGGGGGATATTCCTGTCAGGGGAGGACATCTGGGCTATCCAGACACCATCAGATAAAAGCCTTGTGTAAGCTCAGTGCAGTTACATTTTGTCTTCTTCATCTCCCAAAACATCCATTTCAGGATCCTTGAGAGTGCCCTCTATCTATCAGCTTAAGAAAGACATCAGTGGGACTTGTCTGGCTGGTACAATCATTGTATAAATTTCCTAAATGATGGAAAGGCTGGATGGAGGATTTCTTTTTAAAATTTTTTTGCATTTCTGAACTTAATAGACAGTAACAAACACGAACTCTTTCATACAGAAAAAGTAAAAGAAATAGGATTATACATGGAATTGTTATAGCAAAATTTTAAAAGTATAAAAAAAATTCAATCTTAGTTCCAAAGCTGTAGTGATTATCAGTGATTAGTTTTAAAGAATCCTTCAATGATACTCTTCCCTTCCCTTGACTTCCCTTCCTTTTTTCTCCTTTGTTTCTCTTCCCTTCCTTTCCTTTGCCTTCTCTTGCCTTTCCTTTTTTCCTTTCCTTTGTTTTCCTTTCCTTTCCATAACTATCAGTGGTTTCCTTCTTAATTCTCTTCACCTAAAGTTTTTTTTTAGACCCACCTTTTGAGACAAATTTGTCATTTCATCAGCCAAGCATATCCACAAATTGGCCATGTTGAGATTGTATATTTCATTCTGCACCACTTGTCCAATACTAGTCAATCAAGATTTAAAAAGCATACTTCATCAGCTATCTTATGGAGTTGTGGATGGGTATTGTATTGATCTAAGTGTTCAACTTTCATCAAATTATTTTTCTTTGCCATGATGCAGCCATTTTACAAGTTGTCTTCCAGTTTCTGCTAACTTCAGTGGGCATCAGTTCATATAACTCTTTCCGGGTATTTCTGAATCTGTCCTTTTCATCATTCTTACAGCATAGTAATATTTCATTACTTTGATATGTCACAATTTGTTTAGCTGTTGTCCAATTAATGAGCATCCTTTTAGTTTACAAATCTTTCCTAGAAGAAAAAGTTTTGTCACAGATGATTTTGTGCATATGGATCATTTTTCTTGTTCTTTCTTTTCTTTTTTTAGTTACCATTTGGTGATATCTGCCTAGCAGTGGTCTTGCTGGGTCAAATGGTACATGTGGTGAAGTGACTTTTTGGGTATAGTTCTAAACTGCTTTCCAGAATGATGATACTAATTCATAGCTCCACCAAAAGTGCACTAATATGGCTTTTTTTCTCATTGTATTGCCCCCCAAATTATTGTTTTCTTCCTTTTTTTTGCTATCTTTTCCAGTCTAATGAAGGTGAGATCAAACCTCAGAATTGTTTTAATGTACATTTTTGTTATTACCATTGATTTGGAGCATTTTTTCATATAATAGTTTTAGCTTGCCTTTCTTCCCTCAAGAATGTCCTATTCATATGTTTTGATGATTCATTTATTAAAAAGTCCCTTGTTTCTATGTGCTCAAATCAGTTCTAGACAGGTTGTTTAGTTAACCTTTATCAGAGAAATTTGTTGCAAAGATTTTCCATCCAGTTAACAGCTTCTCTATTAAGTTTAATTGTACTGATTCTGGTTGTTCCCTAGCTTTTCAATTTTTGGTAATCAAAATAATCTATTTTTTTCCTGTGATCTCTTATAGTTAAGGAACTCATCCCCTGTTAATGTGAAATGTACTGCCTTCTCTGCTCTTTTAATTTATTCTTTATGTGACCTTTTTATATCTTGATAATTTTTACAGTTGGAGCTTATATGGTGAGATATATTCATTTAAATATAATTTTGTGCCAGATTGTCTTTCATATTTCCAAGTAGGTTTTTATTCCTTCCCCCCCTTACCACCTTCACTTTCTTTTTCCTTCCTTCCTTCTTTTTTCATGAATTTTTATTGGTATCATATTTTTCTAACATCATCATAGTTATCCCAATTATCCTCCTCTCCCCTCCCCTACCCAAAAGCCATCCTGTGGAATAAATAGCATTTTTTTAGGGAAGAAAAAAAGATCAGCTAAATTGATACATCAATAAAGTTAAAAAAAATGGACAATTTGTAACAACTGTGGACATCCCACTTTTGTTAAGAGGTGGCTTGGAGGTGTCCTAGCATATCTTTTTATTCAAGTCCAGTTTAATTTTTATAATTTTGATTTTTGATGTGTCGTTCTTCTTTCCTTTTGTGCTGTAGTTGTGTATATTTTCTTCTTGCCTCTCTCATTCTTCATCCGTTCATATTGATCTTTCCATGCTTCTATGTATTCATCACATAGACCATTTCTTACTACACAGTAATATTCCATTACATTCAAGCACCACAATTTGTTTAGCCTTACCTAGTTGATAGGTACTCCCTTTGTTTCTGATTCTTACCTATCACAAAAAGTGCCACTTACCTTTCCACACCAAAGTTTCATTCTTAATCTACCTCACCCTTCCACTGTGACCTCAACAATGCCTGCTCCTTAGGCAACAAACTGCGCTTCATCTTAAATTGATTCCTCTCATGCAATCTACTAGCTCTTACTGAAACCTGCTTTCCTCTTATGACTCAGCCTCCCAGCCACCCTTTCCAGTACTAACTGTATCTTCTCTCATTCCCTTCAGCTCACTGGTCGAGGCAGGAGAGTTAGAATCTTCCTTACTCCCCATTGCCTCTTCCGGACTCTCTTCCTTCCTTCTTTACACAGTAACCTTTCTTCTTTTGAGGTTCATGCTATTCATATCTAGCACCCAATCAAAATCCTGTTAGCTGTTGTCTACAGATCCCTAGATCTCTCTCAGTTCCTCCTCAATGAGTCGAATACTTGATTAACAATTATTTTTTCCTCCCCAGTTCTTGCCCTCACACTAGGGGAGTTCAACTTATATATTGATTCTCTGTCAAATACCCTAACCATTCAATGTACTCACCTTCAACGAGCTACTCCTCATCTGCTACTACACCTGAACCACACACTAAGATGATCATACCCCTGATCTTGCCATCACTCACAAATATACTACTTTCATGTTAAAGAATTCTGAAATCCCCTTTTCTGACCATAATCGCTTTACCTTCTGCCTTCCCTTACACAACCCTATTCTTTCTCTTCCTCATTACTTCCAATGCCTTGATCTCTCAATTCTTTCCCAAGCCAAATTCTGTGCAGTGTCCACTCTCTCTTCTTCTCCCAGTCCTGACTCTTGGGTGAACCAATTAACTCTACACTATCCTCCTCTCTTGAATCCTTAGCAGGCTTATCATGTTGTAGATTGTGTCCAGCCAAGTTTCAGCCTTGTATCCCTCCATTGCTTTTGTTCCTACACACATGTTGCTCAGGAAAAGTAGAGAAAATCATGCAACCATTCTGACTGGGTCTATTACCAGTTTATGTGACATGGCCTCTATTGTGCCTTCACTCCTCCTAGACTATCCTACTATACCTTCCTTATCAACTCTATATCCAAATCTTCTCAGTGGCTCTTCCAAACCTTTTCAGCTATCCTCAAACCTCCCATGGCTCCATCTCCCTCTACTCTCTCATACCCTGGCTCATATTTTACAGAGAAAATTGAGGTCATTCTCCACGAATTTACTCTTCTCCTCTCTTCCATATCTTCTATCACTCAGATGCCTTCTGCCGCTCTTTTCTCCTTTACTCCTATATTATGTGATGAAGTCACCTTAATCCTTAGGAAGGTTGTTCCCTCTCCTTGTTCATGTGATCCTATTCCATTCCTGAATAGATTGCTACCCTCTCTCCTCATTGTTCCATTTATTTTCTTTTTCCTTTTTCTGTGGTCTTCTTCCCACAATTTATTTATTTTGAGTTTTCAACATTCACTTCCATAAGTTTTAAATTTTATCCCCCTCCTTCCCCAAGATGATATGCAATCTGATATGGGCTCTACATATGCATTCTTATCAAATACATTTTCACATTAGTCATGTTGCATAGAAGAATGATAATGAAATGGAGAAACCATGTGAAAGAAAAAAAACAAAACAAAATAAAACAAAAAAGAAAATACTCTTTTTCTCTCTGCAGTCCAACTCCATTGTCCTTTCTCTGGATATGGATGGCATTTTCCATCATGAGTCCTTTGTCATTGTTTTAGGTCCTTACATTTCTGAGAAGGGCTAAATCTATCAAATTCAGTCATCTCATAGTGTGGCTGTTTCTGTGAACAATTTTCTCCTAATTCTGATCATTTCACTCAGCATCAGTCCATATCAATCTTTTCAGGATTTTCTAAAGTTCACCTGTTCATCGTTTCTTATAGCACAATCGTATTCTTTTCCATTCCATTCGTATACCACAACTTATTCAACCATTCCTCAATTAATGGCCATCCCCTCAATTTCCAGTTCTTTGCCCCCACAACAAGAGCTGCTATAAATATTTTTGTACATGTGGGTCCTTTTCCCATTATTATAATCTTTTTTGGGATACAGCCCTAGAAGCAATATTGCTGGGTCAAAGAGTGTTTCACTTATTTTCCTTCTCTATTTGCTCATTTCCTACTGCCTACAAAAATGCCTTTATCTCCCCCATCCTGAATAAACTCTTACTTTACTATTTTGATTTCTCTAATACATGTCTTCCTCTCTTCCCATAGTTAGTGCAGATGACAGCAATGTCCATGAAGACCATCACTCCAGAGGACATCTGTTGGACCATAGATGAAGCCAATATTGCCCAAGATACATTTAGCCTAGAAGCATCTGGAATCTCAAATTCTAAGCTGACTTTTCCTTCTTGCTCTCTCTTCTATGTGAACCTTTTCTGTAGTTCCTCTTCTTCGCATGTCCATGTTTCACATATGCAAAATTGTAGCTGCTAACATCTTGATATTTTAATAAACATCAGTGCTGAGCATGAGCTTTACAAAATCTCTTTGCATTCATGTTGAAGCCAAATAAACTGTGCCTTTATGACTTTGAATTTGCCTGCTAAGGGACCCCAGGATGGACATCTGAGTGACCACATTCTAGCCTTTTTGAGATCCTAAATTCATTGTTTTCAATCAGTCAGGCCTTGTCGCTGAATGACCCTGTGCCTAATTTCTCAGTGATGGTAGGTACCTGTCCACCAGTCACCGAAGAGGACTAATCCTAAAGTGTACCACCACAGACATTGTGGAAGCTTGAACTAATGTCATCTATAAAGGAAAATAGGACCTTAACTGGTTTTTCTAGCTAAGATTTGATTCCCATTCCACTGTCTTCGTTACATTTCTTTACAAAACTCCTGTTCTACTCCTCTCTAATGCTGAGAGGTTGTAGTTTTCACTTCTTATATTCAGATATCTTCATTCCTTTTTCTCAGCTTATTTTCCCCAAAAGCTTGAATAAACAAACGGAAATAATGTTAATTGAACTAGAGTTTGGGGCCTACTACCTGATATCCTAACCTCCCAAGATCTTTAGGAAGATGTAAGGGAAGAGAATAAATTCATCTTGCGTGTGTGTGTGTGTGTGTGTGTGTGTGTGTGTGTGTGTTGTCTGTCAGTATAAAACAAGCTGCTTTTGAATTATCATGGAAGACAGAATGTGTGGGTGTGGTAATAGCAGCAGGCTTGTCTTTGGCCCGGACTGTCATTTCATCAGAGGCATTAGTAGGAAATGATACCATAACATCCTTTAATTTGTTTAGGGAAGAAGAAATGGTCTTCCGGCTTAGCCCTCCTTCTTGTCACCATCAACTTATGAACTGGGATCACAGAACAGTATTCGTTGGCCCCTGCAACTAAATTGGGGGAGCATGGCCCTGGGAACCCAGTCATAGAAAGCAAGGGCTGATAAAGGAATTCTGTTTCCTGCAAGGAAACTTCGTTTGGACCAAAGGCACTGAAACAACCCACAGTTTGGTTTTTCTTTTTCCTTAGCCATTAACTGTCTAGCAATTCTGGTGTTGAGAAACTGGAATCCATTTACATTTTGAGCAGTCTAAATATGACTCTTGCTAGGAGCCCCTGAACCCTAATTAGATTCATAAAAGTAAGTACCAGGTCTGTGACCAGGTTATCCAGCTCATCCACATGACCACTTGGGAGGGATTTCTGAAAAGCAATTGAAACCTTAAGAAAGGACATTCTTGGAGAGAACAGCACCCTAAACGTGACTCCCTTAGAAAATCTCCTTACAGCGTGGGATAAAGAACACCTCCTCATGGAGCCAGGGATGACAAAAAAGTAAGAGATTAAGTTTCGAAATCATTGTGGTCCAATATGGCCCTTATAGTTATCAGAAATTGAAAGCTTTAAGTTAATGACAGCAGACAAGAATCCTAAGCAATTGGATTCTTGGTTCCTCTGGAGTACATTGATGAATCCAACCACTAAAATTCAGTCATCTGTTAACATCAGATCAATCTCCCTCCCAATTAATTCCTCTTCTCCCTTGCTTTGCTTTCTCTCTTGTTCCTTCAATCCAACCTGCCTCTTTAATGTAACCTCCAGTTTTCCAGCCTGCCTTAACACCTTCCTCTCCAGGTCCTCTACTTCCTTGAATCCTTTCTCCCTTACCCAATTACTCCAACTTACCAGCTTCTGTGAAATTTTCTGCTAATACTTGCCTTCCTATTCAGGAGCCACTTGGGAAACTGCATCTTGAAGAATCCTAAGTGGACAGCTCTGAGATTCTAGAACCTTCTGTACTGGTTGCAGCTCCTTCACTTTCTCCCCCTCCTTGCCTCAGCCTCTGTGCCTCCTTCCTATCTCTCTGTTTCCAGGGGTCACTGTTAAGTTTTCCAATTTTTATGGCATATTAGGTGCAACGCTTTAACAGTATCATCTTCTAGGATGTTAAATAGCTCAGCTGGAATTCCACCACCTCTACTAGCCTGATTCTTAACAATGTTTCTTAAAGTCCACTTGACTTCATCCTCCAGGTTGTCTGGCTTTAAATCAATAACCATACAACATGGTTATCAGTGCATAGTTTCTTGTATAGTTCTTTTGTGTATTCTTTCCACCTCTTCTCAATCTTTTCTGCTTCTAAGTCCCTACCATTTTTGTGTTTTACCATGCCCATTTTGGGTGAAACATTACCTCGATATCTCTAACTTTCTTGAAGAGATCTGTTGTCTTTCCCATTCTATTGTTTTCTTCTATTTCTTTGCGTTACTCTTAAAAAAACTTTCTTGTTATTCTGTATTCAGTTGGATATATCTTTCCTTTCCCCTTCTTTCCTCAGCTAGTTGTAAAGCTGAGGACCATCTCTAGTCATACTGATCTATATCTTGCCCCTGGACACAGATGACTTCAGAGGAGAAAAAAGAGGTTGGTGACCTTGTACAGCCCTCCCTCATTTAAATCCAAGTTGCTTGCATGTCATGGCATCACCTCTCTGATGTCATAGTCCTCTTTGAGAATGAAGGACAAAGAACGACCTTTGTGAATGGTAGTAGGAGCTGCCACACTGCAGACCCAACTGTAATCAATCGAGCAACACAGTTCTTTCATTCTTTTCTTCCTTCCTTCCTTCCTTTCTTTCTCTTTCTTTTTCTCTCTCTCTTCCTTCCCCCACTTTCCTTCTTTCTCCCTTCCTTCCTTTCTTTTTCTCTTTTTCTTTTTTGTCTCTTTCTTTTTTCTCTTTCTTCCTTCCCTCACTCCTTTCTTTCTTTCTCTCTTTCTTTTTTCTTTCTCTCTCTTCCTTCCTTCCTTCCCTCACTTTCCTTCTTCCTTCCTTCTTTCCTTCCTTCCTTCCTTCTTTCCTTCCTTCTTTCCTTCCTTCCTTCCTTCCTTCCTTCCTTCCTTCCTTCCTTCCTTCCTTCCTTCCTTCCTTCCTCTCTCTCTTTCTCTCTCTTTCTTTCTTTCTCTCTCTTTTTCTTTCTTTCTCTCTTTCTTCCTTCCTTCCTTCCTTCCTTCCTTCCTTCCTTCCTTCCTTCCTTTCTTCCTTCCTTCCTTTCTTCCTTCCTCCCTTCCTTCTTTTCTTTCCCCTATATTTCCTCTCTCATCACAGTATACTACTCTTCCTTTTTCTTTCCATTCCTTTCTTAAGAGAATTAAAACATAATATAATCAGTTGCATTCCTTCTATAATTAGCTCACCCTATGGATGATGATGATGGTAAGTTTCAAAAGGGAAACATGTATCATCTCCCCAAATTTGAAGAAAAGCTGTTTATCCTGGTTTATCCTTTATCACTGTTCATTGGAATTTACCAGTATTAAATTGGAATTTAACCTCAAACTGGGATATACATACATACATACACACACACACACATATATACACACACACACACTCTCACATATGTATGTATGTATATGTGTATGTATATTACATACGTATATAATTTTTAATAATTTTATTTAGTTAGTTCCTGGGTTTCTTTTGGAATGCATACTCCAAGGTATTTTATGTAGTTATTTTACATTAGGTATTTTTTACTATCTCTTCTTGCAGAGGTTTTTTTTTTTGGTGACTTGTAGGAATGCTGATGACTTATGTGGATTCACTTTATATCCTGCTACTTTGCTAAAATTACTGTTTCAACTAACTTTTTAGTTGAATCTTTGGGATATTCCAAGAATATCATTGTATCATCTCCAAAAAGAGATAGTTTTATTACCTCAATCCTTATTCTCATTCCTCCTGATTCTTTTTCTTCCCTTCCTGTTATTGCTAGGATTTTCAACACAATATTGAATAACACTGGAGACAGTAGGCATTGTTGTTTCATACCTGACCTAACTGGAAATGCTTCTAGTTTATCTCTATTACAAAGATTGCTGATTGCTTTAGATAAATGATTTTTTTTTCAATTTAAGGAAAAATCCATTCATACTAATACTTTCAAGTGTTTTTTTTTTTAAATAAAAATGAGTGTTGAACTTTATCAAAAGCGTTTTCATCTATTGACATAATCATGTGATTTTTGAAAACTTTTCTTATTGATATAGTCTATTATGATAAGAGCTGTTTTGTTAAGCCATCCCTGTAAACTTTCCTTATGTAAATCCCACTTGATTGTAATGTATAATCTTTACCATATATTGTTGTAATCTTTTCATTAGTATTTTATTTAGGATTTTTGCATCCATATTCAATAATGAAATTGATCTATAATTTTATTTTTCTGTTTTTAATCTTCTTGGTTTGAGTATCAGTATTATATTTGTATTACAAAAGGAATTTGGTTGCCACCCTTCTTTATCTATTATTTCAACTAATTTATTTAGTGTTGGAATTAGTTGAAATTAAATATTTAATAAAATTCACTTGTAAATCCATCTGGTCATGGTGCTTTTCTTATAGAAAACTCATTTATGGCCTATTCAATTTCTTTTTTTAAAAATAGGTTTATTTAAACATTCTATTTTCTCTTCTGCTAATCTTGGTAATTTATATTTTTGTAAATATTATTCTATTTAACTTAAATTCTTAAATTTGTTGCATATAGTTGGGCAAAATAATTCCTTATAACTGCTTTAATTTCACTTTTGTTAGTGATAAATTCACTCTTTTTATTTTTGATATTAGTGATTTGCTTTTCTTCATTCTTTTGTAAATCAAATTAACCAATTGTTTATGTGTTTTGTTGTTTCATAAAACCAACTGTTAGCTTTAATTATTAATTCAAATTTTTTAAACTTTCACTTTTATTAATCTCACCTTTAAGTTTTAGGATTTCTAATTCAGTGTTTAATTGGAGATTTTTAATTATTCGTTTTCTTTTTTATAATTTGCACACCCAATTCATTAGACTACTCTTTTACTATTTTTTTGGTGGAAGCATATAGAAATATAAATTTTCCTCTAATAACTACTTTTATTGTATCTTGTAGATTTTGATATGTTGTCTCAATATTGTCATTCTCTTTAATGAAATTATTGTTTTGATGATTTGTTTTTAACCCACTCATTCTTTAAGATTAGGTTGTTTAATCTCCAATTAGTTTTTAATATGTTTTCTTGGTTTCTTACTAAATACAATTTTATTGTATTTTGATTTGAAAAAGATACCTTTAATATTTCTGCTTTTCTACTTATAACTATAAAAATTTTATGTGCTTATATATGATTCATCTTTGTAAAGGTACCACAAATTGCTGAAAAAAGGTACATTTCCATTTAATTCTCTCTAGATACTAATCATATCTAGTTTACCTAAAATTATATTAATTTCCCTAACTGCTTTCACATTTATTTTTTGGTTAGATTTATAATGTTCTGAGAGGGAGAGATTAAAGTTCCCTACTATTTTAGTACTACTATCTAGCTCCACCTGTAATCCGTTTACCTTTTCTTTTAAAAATTTAGATACTACAGTATTTGGTGCATATAGGTTCAGTATTGATATTGCTTCATCATCTATGGTACCTTCTATCCAAATATAGTTTATCTCTTTTAATTAAATCTATTTTAGCCATAACTTTATCTGAGATCATAATTGCTACCTCTGTACTTTTTGCATCAGCTGAAGCATAATAAATTCTGCTCCAACCCTCCATTTTAACTCTGTGTTTATCTCATTTTTAAATATAATTCTTGTAAACAACATATTGCTAGACTATGATTTTTAATCCTTTCTGCTATCCGCTTCTGTTTTATGGGTGAGTTCATGCCATTCACCTTCAGAGTTGTAGTTACTATTTGTGAATTTCCCTCCATCTTATTTTTGGTGACTATTATCTTCTCAGTCTCTCTTTTCACCCTTTTCCCATTACCTTATCTTTCCCCCTTACCTTTTTCCTTTTTTAACCCACCCCTCTAAAATTCCCTCCTTTATTTATTCGGCCAGCTCTCCTAATCTTAATCTATATCCCCTTCTAAAATTCCCTCCCCCCTTATCCCCCAGTTTTCTCACCTCCCTAGAAGTTCAGAAGATTTTTAACCTCTTCAAATGTATAGGTTATTTCCTCTTCAACAGAGATGAGAATAAAATTCGAATATTACCAGTTCTCCATCCCCATGTGCTTCTTTTATATTAGCTCTTCCTTTCATGTCCCATTTTAAAGAGGTGATTTCTTCACTTTTTTTCTGCCCAGTTTTGTTTTCTGGAACCACCTCATCATACACAACTCAGTCCCAAACTTTGTTTCAAACTTAGCAATGATAACAGTTTAAATAATATTATTATTACTAGTAATAATAACTAATGACTAATATTACTAATATTTTCATATGTCATAAGCAAATTGTTTGACCTTAATCAGTGCCTTATAACTAGTTTTTTAATGATTTCCTTACATTTCTTCTGGGTCTTTTATATAGAATTTTCCATTGAGTTTTGGACTTTTTGTTACAAATACCTGAAAGTCTTTCAGTTCATCAAATGTCATTTTTTTTCCATTCAGGATTATACTCAGTTTTGCTGGATAAGTTATTCTTGTGTGCAACTCCATCTCTTTTGTTCTTCAAAATATAATATTCCAAGACTTATGGTCTTTTAATGTAGAAGCTGCTAGGTCTTGTGAAATCCTGATTGTTTTCCCACAGTATTTAAATTGTTCTTTTTTTCTTGTTGCTTGTAATATTTTCTTCTTAACCTGGAAATTTTGAAAGTTGGCTATGACATTCTCATAAGTTTTCTTCCTGGAATATTTTTCAGATGCAGTGGATTCTTCCAATTTTTACTTTGCTTTCTTGTTCTAGAACTTCAGGTCAATTTTTCCTAATAATTTCTTGTAATATTTCATCCAGATTATTTTTTTTATTATAACTTTCCGGTATCAAGCAATCTTGTATTGTCTTTCCTTGATCTGTTCTCCAAATCAGTTATTTTACTTTTGAGATTTAATTTCTCTTGAGATTTCTATTTGTTTTCTAAATTTTATTTAGATTCTCTTTTATTTTTCTTAGCTTAATTATATTTGGTGCCTTATAACACCATTTGATTTCATGTGCCCAAATCTGGTTTTCAAGGAACTATTTTCTTCTTTATGATTTTCTATTTCTTTTTCTAATTGATTAACTTTTTTTTTTCATAATTTTCTGGAATTGCTTTTATTTTTTTCTAATTTTTCCTTGTTCCCTGTTATTTCATATCTGGTCAGCACTACTAGACCTGACTTCTGGAAATAGTAGGGTTCTGGAAACAGCTCCATATCTTTGAATCCCTAATATCCAGCCTGGACTCTCTGAGTCAATTCTCTCTTCACTCCTTGTGTGAATATATCCTTCACCAATGTGCCTGGGTATTTTCTCTTCATAAGTTTAGTTAGATATTAAAAAAAAAACAACTCACTATGCCAATGTAACTTCCACAGGGAAAAATACTAAACTAGAAAGATAATGGGACTACATTTATGAAACAATTAGAGATTTAGATAATATACTCATAAAATGATACTTTTCTCACTTTCAAAGATATCTGTCCTGCAAACATAATAGCAAAAAGTAAAGTCCTTCATCACTATCCACCTATGGGATATACATTTTTCAATTTGATATTTTATTTCCTCCCAATAATGTATAAAAGTAGTCACTTTTCTTTTTGCCTAAAATTTTGTATTCCAAATTCTCTCCTCTCTACCTCCCATCCCATCTTACTGAGAAGGCAAGTCTTTTGATATAGGTCATACCTGTACAATCATGCAAAACATATTTCCATATTTGTTATATCATGAGAGAAATCACAGACCAACCTCCCTCCCCCATAACATAAAGAAAATTTAAAAAAAAGCATGCTTCCATCTGCATTCAGACTCTACCAGTTTCTTATCTGGAGGTGGAAAGCACTTTTGATCACAAGTTTTTCAGAATTGTCTTGGATCATTGTATTGCTGAAAATAGATAAGTCATTCACACTTCTTCATCATATGATGTTACTGTTGCTGTGTAACAATATTCTGCTCACTTCACTCAACATCGGTTCATGTAAGTGTTTCCAGGTTTTTCTGAAATCTACCTGCTCCTCATTTTTGTAGTACAATAGTATTCCATTGCATTCATCATATACCACAACCTGTTCAGTCATTCCCCAATTAATGGACATCCCCTCAATTTCCAATTCTTTGGCACCATAAAAAGAGATGCTACAAATATATTTGTATATATAGGTCCTTTACCTTTTTGTTTTTTATCTCTTTTCAATACAGACCTATTAGTGGTATTGCTGGGTCAAAGGGTTTATACTGTTTTATAGCCCTTTGGGAATAGTTCCAAATTGTTTTCCAGAATGGTTGAACAGGTTAAGAACTCCCCCAATGATGCATTAGTTACTCAATTTTCCCATATCCCCTCCAACATTTCTCATTATCCTTTTCTGTCATATTAACCAATCTGATAGGCATGGGGTGTTACCTCAGAATTGTTTTTATTTGAATTTCTCTAATGGATAGTGATTTAGAGCATTTTTCCCCCATGACTATAAATAGTTTTGATTTTTTCATCTCAGAACTGCCTATCATATCCTTTGACCATTTATCAATAGGGAAATTGCATCTTATTTTTATAAATTTGACTCATTTCTCTATATATTTGAGAAAAGAGGCCTTTATCAGAAAAACTGGTTTTAATTTTTTCAAAGTTATTATTACCATGTATTTCCCTCCATTCTATTTTCCCACTGTTTGCCCTACTCTCTCTCTCCTTTTACCCTGTCCATCCTTAAAAATGTTTTGCTTCTGACTACTGTCACCCCAATCTACTCTCCCTTCTATCAGCCTCCCCCTTCTCTTATCTCATTCCTCTCCTTTTGTTGAAAGGTAAGATAGATTTCTCTACCTAAATGAGTGTATATGTTATTCCCTCTGAGTCAATTTTGATGACAGTAAAGTTCAAGCACTCCCAACCACCTCCTTCATATTCCCCTAGTGGAGGCACTGTAAAAGGTCTTTGGTGTCTCCTATATGTAAGATAATTTACTCCATTCTACCTTTCCTTTTCCCCTTCATCCCTGTAATTTTATGTTTTTTTAGATAGCATATCATCATGTTCAATTCACACTCATGTCTTCATTCTATGTATATTCCTTCTCACTACCTTAATAATGATAAAGCTCTTAGGACTTACAAGTATTATCTTCCTATTAAGAAATATTAACAGTTTAATCTTATTGAATCCTTTATGATTTCTCTGAGTGTTGTATTTCAAAATCAAAATTTCTATTCAACTCTTGTAATTTCATCAGGAATGCTTGAAAGTTTTCTGTTTCATCAAATATCCATTTTTGTCCTGAAAGATTGCTCTCAGTTTTGCTGAGTAGGTGATTGTTGATTTAATTCTAGCTTCCTTGTCCTCCAGAATATCATATTCTAAACCCTCTGATTCTTTAATGTAGAAGCTGGTAAATTTTGTGTTATCCTGATTATACTTGAATTACTTATCTTTCACTATTTTCAATATTTTCTACTAGGAGTTTTGGAATTTGGCTGTAATATTCCTGGAAGTTTTCATTTTGGGATCTCTTTCAGATGATAGTTAGTGTATTCTTTCAATTTTTATTAAACCTCTGGTTATAGAACATAATTTCTGGAGAGATAATATCTAGGCTCTTTTAAAAAAACACATGGATTTCAGGTAGTCCAATAATTCTTAAATGATCTATCCTGGATCTATTTTCCAGGTCAGTTGTTTTTCCAATGAGATATTTCGCATTTTCTTCTATTTTTCATTCTTTTGATTTTGTTTTTATTGTTTCTTGCTGTCTTATGGAGTCAGTGAGCTTTTGAACTCCTTCCAACTCCATTTTTCAAGTTCTGCATTTTAATGAGTTCTTTTCTTCAGTGAAATTTTTTTTCATCTCTTTCCATTTGGTCAAATCTATTTTTATTTTATTTTTTAAATATATATTTATTTTTCAGTTCTCAACATTCACTTCCACAAGAATTTGAATTCAAAAATTTCTCCCCATTTCTTCCCACCTTCACTCCAGGACAGCATGCACCTCATGTACCCCTTCCTCCAGTCTATCCTCTCTTCTATTATCCATCCTTCTTCCATCCCCCTTTTCATCTATTTTCCTGTAGGGCAAAATAGATTTCTATACCCCATTGCCTGTATATTTTATTTTCCAGTTGCATGCTAAAACAATTTTTTAACATTCATTATTAAAGCTTTGAGTTTCATATTCTCTCCTTTCCCCCATCCCCACCCACCCTCATTGAGAAAAGAAGCAATGCAATATAGGTCATACATGTGTAACAATGCAAAACACTTCCATAATAGTTATGTTGCAAAGTACTAACCACATTTCCCTTTGTTCTGTTCTGCCCTCCATTTATTCCATTCTCTCTTTCCCACAATAGTATTTGCTTCTGATTATCCCCTTTCCCAATTTGCTGCCTCTTCTATTATCTTCCCTCTCCTATTCCCTTTCCCCTTGCCTTCCTGCAGAGTAAAATAGATTTCTGTATCCAGCTGAGTGTGTGTTAGTCCATCCTAAAGCCAAATTCTTTCATCTTCTCCCTTTTTCCCTCCATTGTAAAAGCTCTTTCTTGCCTCCTTTATGTGAGATGATTTGCTACATTTCCTTTCCATGTAGGAATGTAAACAGTTCAAATTTAATGAGCTCCTTAAGGCTTCTCTTTCCTGTTTACCTTTTGATGTTTTTCTTGATTTTTGTATTTGAAAGTCAAATTTTCTATTCAGTTCTTGTCTTTTCAACAACAATGCTTTGAGATCCTCTATTTCATTAAAATTCCATTTTTCCCCCTGAAGTATTATCCTCAGTTTTGCTGAGTAGGTGATTCTTGGTTTTAATCTTATCTCCTTTGACCTCTGGCATATCACATTTCAAACCCTTGGATACCTTAGTGTAGAAGCTGCTAAATCCTGTGTTATCCTGCTTGTATTTCCATAATACTCGAATTGTTTCTTTCTGGTTGCTTCTAATATTTTCTCCTTGACTTGAGAACTCTGGAATTTGACTACAATATTCCTAGGAGTTTCCCTTTTGGGATCCATTTCAGGAGGTGATCAGTGAATTCTTTCCATTTCTATTTTACTTTCTGGTTCTAGAATATCAGAGCAGTTTTCCTTGACAATTTCTTGAAAGATGATGTGTAGGCTCTTTTTTTGATCATGGTTTTCAGGTAGATGAATAATTTTAAAATTTTCTGTCCTGGATCTATTTTCCAGGTCAGTTGTTTTTCCAATGAGATATTTCACATTGTCTTCTATTTTTTTCATTCTTTTGGTTTTGTTTTAAAATTTCTTGGTTTCTCATAAAGTCATTAGCTTCCATCTGCTGCATTTTAATTTTTTCATTAATTAATTAATTTATAGTTTTCAACATTCATTTCCACAAGATTTGGAGTTCCAAATTTTCTCCCCATCTCTTCCCTTCTGCTGCCCCAAGAAATTGTGCGTTCTGATTACCCCTTGCCCCAATCTGCCCTCCCTTCTTTCACATCCCTTCTTTCTCTTATCCCCAACTTCTCTTTTTTCTTGTAGGGCAAGATAGATTTCTATACCCCATTACCTGTATTTCTTATTTCCCAGTTGCATGCAAAAACTATTCCCAACATTCATTTCTAAAAGTTTGAGTTCCAAGTTCTCTCTCTTCCTCCCTCCCCAGCCATCCCCACTGAGAAGGCAAGCAATTCAATATAGACTGTGTGTGTGTGTGTGTGTGTGTGTGTGTATATGTAGTTATTTTTTAAAATTAAATCATTTTATTTGTTTTCAGTGTTCTGCAATCACTTCGATATATCTTAGATTTTTCCCCCTCTCTCCCTGCTCCCTCCCTGAGATGGCATACAATTTTATATAGGTTCTACACATACATTCCTAGTAAATACATTTTCACCTTAATCATGTTGCATAGAAGAACTAAAATGTATGGGAGAAATCATAAAACAAAACAAAATATAATGCAAAAGAAAATGGTATGCTTCATTCTGCAATAGAATTCTTTAGTTCTTTCTTTGGATATGGAAGATATTTTCCCTCAAGAGTCCACTGGGAATTTTTTAAGTCCTTGCATTGCAACGAAGTACTAAGTCTACCAGAAAAATTCCTTGCACACTGTGGTTGTTGCTGTGTACAAAGTTCTCCTGGTTCTCTTCCTTTCACTCAGCATCAGTTCATACAAGTCTTTCCAGGTCTCTCTGAAGTCTTCCTGTTCATCATTTTTTATAGCACAATAGTATTCCATTACATTCACATACCACAATTTATTCAGCCATTCTCCAATTGATGGACATTCCCTTGATTTCCAGTTTTTGACCACCACAAAGAGAGCTGCTATAAATATTTTTGTACATTTGGGACCCTTTCCCATTTTTATGATCTCTTGGGGATATAGTCCTAGAAGCGTTATTGCTAAGGGTATGCACATTTTTGTAGCCCTTTGGGCATAGTTCCAAATTGCTCCCCAGAATGGTTGGATGAGCTCATGGCTCCACCAACAATGAATTAGTGTTCCAACTCTCCCACATCTTCTATATATGTGTAGTTATCAAAAAGATTTCCATAATAGTCATATTGTCAAAGACATGAGTTCCCTCCATCCTATCCTTCCTCCCATTTATTCTATTCTCTCTTTTGACCTTGTCCCTCCCCAAAAGGGTTTACTTCTAGTTACTCGCTCCTCCCACTTGCCCTCCCTTCTGGTATCTCCCCCACACTCCACTTATCCCCTTCTCCCCTACTTTCTTGTAGTGTAAGATAGATTTTCATACCAAATTGAATGTATATGTTATTCCCTCCTTAAATGTGATGTGAATAAGCTTCATTCTTTCCCTCTCTCCTTCCACCTTTCCCCCTTCATTGGAAAAGCTTTTTTCTTGCCTCTTTTGTGAGAGATAATTTGCCCCATTCCATTTCTCCCTTTCTCTTCTCAATATATTCCTCTCTCACCCTTTAATTTTATTTTTTTTAGATATCATCCCTTCCTCTTCAGCTCACCCTGTGCCCTCTATCTATATGTATATAATCACTCCAACAACCCAAATATTGGGAAAAGTCTCAAGAGTTACAAATATTACAAATTGTACATTTACATTAAATTATACAAATTATATATTTAATAAATAATTAAATAAATACATTTAATTCTGCAAATAAATAATTAAATGAATGCGTTAAATTACACAAATTACAAACAATACAAAATATTACAAATATTAATATTTTCGAGAGCTGAGTTGAGTCTCTGCCTCTTCTCCATCATTTTGGCTTCACTCCCTCCCCCACTGGATATTCTGAATGTATGTTTGGCAGTCATCTCAAACTGGGCATGTCTAGAACAAAACTCATATTTTCTTATCCAAAACCAAACATCTTCCAAATTTCCTTATTTTTGTGGAGTTGCAGAAATAACACAACATAAAAAAAATGACAAATCTTGAAAATACAATCATTGCATTTATTGTTGTTATTCCTATGTGCTATTACTGATGGATAGGAAAGATCATTGTGCTTCCTTTGTATCTTAACTTTTTCCTTTGAGGCTTTAGCTGTAGACACTATTGACACTTGAAGTATTTTGAAAATGTACATGCAGAATACATTGGAAAGAGAAGACATTTCTTTCCAGAGAATATTAGTTACCTTTACTAATCAATAAGAAAGCTTTACAAAAAACCTTTTCTAATAGAAGAAACTATGATATGTCAGAAAGGATGACTGGTAAATCATATATAGGGTAACTTAATTTTTTTCTCTTGCAGGTAATGTGGTTGGAAAGGGTATCTATCATCCATAATTGCATTACTTTGTGATTAAGTTGTAGATTAAAATCTTCCTATTTTGCACTGCAGGAATTAATGGAGCTATAGATGTAGTTATAGATTTTCAGTTGATTATATATGCTGTTGATAGGGAAGATCTATTGCTTTGCTAACCTATTGATAATTGAGTCATATCAAGAAAAACTTTCAAAAGAGTATATTTAAAAATGGAAAATATTATAAATGTGGGAGAATATTGTTGGACTCGACACTGACAGAGCTTAATAGATGTCAGGACAAAACATGGGCTGACAAGCACCAGTGAAAACATATCAAGCTGTAATTCATGCAAATGTCTTTATTAATTAAAGCCTTCACAACCAGGACCCTTCTTACCTTTCTAGTCTTTTTTGCTTAGTTCCCCTTTAAATAGCCTATGATTCTGTTAGACTAGTCCACTTGGTTTTCCTACACAGATATTCCATTTTCCAGCTCCATGAATTTTTTAAAAAAATGTCAATAAATTATTATTGATATCTTTTGAATTTTTTTGCAACACCAAAATTTATGCCAGTATCCCTCCTTCTCCCTCTCCCAGTGAGCTGTCTTCTGTAACAATAATGTTTTCTAAAGAAAAGGAAAGAAACTAAGAAATGCCAAAGTAGAAAAACTGACCAAAACATTAAAAACAGTCTGAAAATAAGCATAATTTTCTACAACCATGGACCTCCCCGCTCTGCAAAGGAGTGTTATAGAAGTGTCTCCTCATCTCTCTTCTATGGGGCAATGCCTTTTGTAATTTTGCAGCATTCACTTTTTATTGCTTTCTGGTTGTTCTTTCCATTTTCATTGTTGTAGTCGTGTATATTGTTTTCGTGGCTCTGCTTATTTTACCCTGCACCAGATTGTATAAATCTTTCCATATATCTTGCTATTCACAATTTCTTAGGGATATCATAATGATAATCCATTAAATCAATGTACCACATGAATTTTCCAATCGACTATCATTGTGTTTTCAATTATTTGCTACCACAAAAAGTACTGCTCTAAATATTTTGATGTTTATAGGGACTTTCTTCTTATAAATAACTTCTCTGAGGTGAAGCCCAGTAGGATAAGCCCACACCAATGAGTGTAGAAATTTTAGTTACTTTATTTGCATAATTCCAACTTTCTTTCCACAATGGTTGCATGGCTTTACTGCTCCACCATGTATTAAATGAATTTAATTTATTATATGTATTAAAATATATATCCTCTCAAAACTCCTCCAACATTGATCATTTCTATCTTTTGTCATCTTTGCCAAATTTTACAGTGAAACATTAATGTTGTTAATATTTATGTTTTTTCTTATAGTGATGTGGACAATTCTTTCATATTATTGTTACTAGTTTTCAATTCTTCCTTGGATAACTGTTTGTACATATCCTTCAACTACTTATCTGTAGGGGAAAAAATTTTGGTCTTATGTGTGTTACTTGTGTGTATCTCTTGGATAATCTTACCAGAGAAATTTGATATTATGGTTTTTCCCATTGATCATTTTCCTTCTTATTCTAGATATATTCATTTTGTTTGTGCAGAAGTTTTCCAGTTTCATGAATAAAAGCTATATACTTTATCTTTTGTTAATGCCTCTACACATTATTTGGTTAAGAATATGTCTTTCACCTATAGCTTTCAAGATAAATGATCTGCTAGTCCTCTAATTTTTATATCATCTTTAACATTAAAATTATGCTGAATTATGTTGAACTTGTGCAACACTGCATAAGATGTTAATCTAAGCCTGATTTCTTCCAAAGTGCTTTGTAGTTTTCCCAGAAGTTTTAAATCAAATAGTGATTTCTTTCCAGATTATTTATGGTTTCCCATTTATTGAATGTAGAGTTTGTTGAGTCACCTTGTTTCTGATTCATATTTGTCTTATCTGTTTGATTGATCTGATTTATTTTTAATGAATGTCAATAATTTTGATAACCATTGCTTTATTCTATATTGATTGAACATGTTATTTCTCTCAACCCCATTTTCCCCTTCAGTTTCAGGGGCTTGTCTCTGAGTGATCTTGTACCTAGTTTCTGTGTAACTGTGAGTCATCCAGGAGAACCAATCCAATTCTATGTCTTGCCTTAAAATGAAGGATAATATAATCTGGAGAGGATTTCTTCAGGTAGCCATCCTGTATGTGTGAATGGTGTGTGTGTGTGTGTGTGTGTGTGTGTGTGTGCATGCAGATGAATCAGTGTGTAGAAGGTGGTGCAGCTCAAATCCCCCCAGTACTTTTAACTTGTGTTTTCTTTCTTGATAAATGGAAAAGAATAGCTTTAACATATAAAGTAAAACTGTTGATTAGTTTTTTGCCAATTTTTCTTCAGGCTGATTAATTTCAATGCATCAACTAACACAACAAAATATTTTATTTTAACTTTTATGCAGAGTAAAAATAATGTAATCATCATACTTAAGTGTCTGAAAAACAGATACAGTTGAGAAAAGATCTCCCTTAAGAAGACCACAGATCAGTGCTGTATATGTTTTTTTAAGGAAACAAAAAGCTTCACAATTCTGGTCCTAAGATGATCATTTATCTGACAATAATCATTTGCATAGTTCTGTAGCATTTTCAGATTTAGAAAGCACTTTGCACACATTCTATTTTAGCCTCACAACCACCATGTGAGTTAGGTAGTGCAAATGTTTTCTTCATTATGCAGATGAGAAAATTGAGGCTCATAAAATCTGGCTTTAGAACTGCTCACTTTTGCAATTCAAAAGTACTTTGTCTTTTACCTGTCTCGATGATGACTTAATGAAAAACTTCTTGTATTCTCCTCTTTTCCAATGCTCATAGGTTAGATAGCTTGAAGTCTCCATTTCCTATTTTCTGATGTTTTTATATGGCCAGCTTTGTTAATTCCTGATACCCAGTGTCAGTCTCCATGGTGTTTAACCCCAATATCCAACCCTTTTAACATCCATTCAAGCTTCCTAGTCAACATCTACCCATAGTATTCAGTCTTCTTTATGTAAATACCTTGTGTTCAGTCCCCTTGGTGTTAGACCTCAGCGTCCATTCCTCTTGGTTTTTCCCCCCTAGTATTTATTCTCCAGTGTTTAATCTTTCTGATGTCTGACCTTGCTATTCAGATCTCTTTTATTTTATTTATTTTATTCTATTTATTTTTATTTTATTTCAGATCTCCCATAATAGAGGTTCATGGATGGTTATTCCCCAGCACTTAGTTTTCAGAGTCCCATCAATTTAAGATCTACTCCTATCAGCTGGTACTTTTGATATCCACCCTTTGTTCATTTCGTTGGTGTCTGCATCAGATCTGTGAATCAATCAACACTTACTAAGCACCTATTATGAGTCAGGAACTATGGTAGGCACTAGGGATATGAAGATAAAAGGTAAATAGCCCCTGCCCTCAAAATGCTTATATTGTAATAGGGAGGACAACATGCATATCTCTAAGTACATACAAAACATACGCCAAGCAAATCCAAGGTAACCTTAGAGGAGAAGGCACTATATGCTGGGAAGGCCAGGAAAGTTCTCAGTCAGAAGGTGGAGCTGAAATGAATCTTGAAGGAAGCCAGGAATTCTGAGAGGTAAAGCAGATGAAGTCAGTTCTCAGCATGGGGGACATCTGGTGCAAAGGAGCAGAAAACGTAGGTGAAGTGATGGGTCTGAGGAATAGAAATTAAGCGAATTTGGCTGGATTGGAGAGTATATGGAGGGCTCTATTGTGTAATAAGTTGGGAAATGCAGGTTGAAGACAGGTTATGAAGGACTTTACATGCAAGATCAGTGAATTTGCAATTAATGCTGTAGTTAAAAGTGAGTCACTGAAGTTTATTGAGGAGAGTGAAGTGGTTAGATCTGTGCTTAAGAAAAATCACTCATGTGGCAGCATTGAGGAGGGATTGGAGAGGAGAGAGAATTGAGGCAAGATGATCAATGAAGAGACCTGTGATATTTCATGCAACAAGTTATAAGGGTGGTGACCCTGTGAATGGAGAGAAAGGGAACATAACTGAGAGATATTGTGTGGATAAAAATTACAGTACTTGGCAAATAAGAGACAGGAAGGGCTTGAGATTGAAGCCAAGGTTGTGATTGCGAGTGATTAGAAGGGTGGTCTGGGCTGAAATAGGAAAGGTTTGAAGAGGGCTTTGTTTAGGAGGAAAGATAAAGAGCTGTTTTAGACACATCAGCGTGAGGTGCCTATGACCAATCCAGCTCCAAATGTCCAATTAAACAATTGATTGTGGACAATCATAGTTCAGTAGGAAAATTAGAACTGCATCTCTAAATCTGTGAATCATCTGTATGGAGAAAACAATTGAAGTTATGATAGTTGAAGAGACCACCAAGTGAGAGTGTAGAGAGAAAAGAGTAGAGGCTCAGGACAGAGACTTGGGTTATAGCCACATGCTACAGAGTGTGGCATTGATGATTAGCCAACAAAGGAAACTGAGGAGTCTATTTGGGAAGAAAAACAAAGGGCAAAATATTCCAAAAGCCCAGAGAGGAGGGAGGTGCTCAATAGTATCATATATTACAGAGAGGTGAAGAGGGATGAAAATTAAAAATGATCATTAGATTTTGCAATTATGAAACCATTGAGATCAATGAAAGAAATTAAGTGCTAATACTGCAAAACAGCTGATCATATTAGAATCACATTCAATAAAGCCAAAAACTCTAACTAGTGATGTCAAGATTGTTTAAGAAAAACTGCTGGGAAACTGGAGAGGTCTGGAAGAAATTAGATTTAAATATTGCTATATCTCATATCACATATAACAACAAGCTTCAAATGGATATATGACTTAGATCCAAAAGTCCATATCATAAAGAAATTAGAGGAGCAGGGAAAGAAATACTTTTCATAACTAAGAAAAGGGGATGTTATAGAATGTGATAATTCTGATCACAGACAACTGAAAAGTTTTCATAAAAAATAATCAGTGCAGTTAACATTACAAGGGAAACGTTAACTGAAAGAAAACCCTTGCAGCAAATTCCTCAAAGGTCTGATATCTAATATATAAAGGTGATTAATGTAAATATGAATAATTTCCCAATAGATAAATGGTCAAAGAACATGAACAGGCAGTTCTCAAAAGAAGAATGGTAAGTTATATGAACAACCATAAGAATACATGTTCCAAATTAATCATAAAAGAAATTCACATTAAAACAGCACTGAGATCACATCTCACCCCTATCACATTGGCAAAGATAACAAAAAAGGAGAAAATGACAATAGTTGGAGAAGAAAGGTACATAGATAGAAACCATACCCCCAAAGTCACTCAATTGTGCCCTACCCTTTCACCCAACAACAGATACCACAATTAGCCTTTCAAAGAAATTTATGTGGGTTTTTTTGGCATAGCAAAGAATTGGAAACAAAATGAGTTACCTTTCACTGGGAAGATATGAACAAATTATGGTTTTACTCCCCTCTCACCCAGGTGAAAGAGCTTTCTCACTGACCTTTGAAGCTGTCTCTGGTGTTTGTGGGTTAAGAAATCTGAAAACTGAAACAGCTGCCCATGATTCAGACCTTAAAGCCTGCTCCAGTTGCATCTGTGCCATGCAGGCCCATGGTGGGCTGTGCTGCACTCCCAACCTGGTATGATAGACCCTTCCTGTCAGCCTTCCAGGCTGTCTTGGTTTGGAAATCTGTTTCATTCTCTCATTTTGTGACTGCTCTAGAATTTGTTTAGAGTCATTTTTTTACAGCTATTTTAAGATCTTTTGGGGAGAGCTCAAGCAAGTACGTGCTTCTACCCAACCATCTTGACATTGCCCCTCCACATGAGTCTTTAAAACAGTAATTGATCACTTTTGTTCTTTGCCTGAAAACAGTTAGAGCAGGCAATTTACCTCTCTGCAACATTTGTCACTCTTGACCATCTCCATGCACCCTGATATTCTTTACTTTTTTTCATAGTAAGAAAGATTTTCCTCTGAGTCTAAATCTTCCTCTGCAACTTCTACTGCTCCTACTCATGCCCCTGCTGGTCAGCCAGAGCAAGTTCAATTCTCCTACATCATACAATTTCAAATTTTTGATGAGAACTATTATGGCTTCCCTAAATCTTTTACTACATAGGCTAAATAACTCCACTTCCTTCACCTGAGCATAGTATTTAGAGATTTTCATCATCTTGCTTTTCATCTTTGAAATGTTCTCCAATTTATTAATGTTCTTTGAAAATTGTAATAACCAGAGCTAAACATAATAGTACAGTCATGGTCTGACCAGGGCAGAATACAATAGGATGACTATTTTCTTTGTTCTAGGCTCTACTGTTCTCTGAATACACCCTAAGATTGCATTGGCTTTTCTCATTGTCATATCATGCTTTCGATTCATATTGAGCTTGAAGTTTGCTACAGACTCTCAAATCTTTTTCAGAGGAAGTGCTCTCTCATCTCATATCCCTTATGTTGCACTTGTAATCTTTTGATTTTAAGCTTGAGACTTTACAATATTAGCCCTATTAAATGTTATTATATTTATTCTAGTGTCCCAAACTGTTGAGATCTTTTTGGATTCCAGTTTTGTCATCTAGTGTTATTCCTTTCAATTCAGTGTCATTTTCAAATTTGTTTCTTTAAGTAATTGGTCAACATTTAAAGGAGAGAACCATGGACATATCCCTGGAGCATTTTACTAGACACCTTCCAAGGTGACTGTAAGTCTTTAATGAGTCTTCCTTAGGTCCAGTCATTCAGTTCACCTACCTGTATTGTCAGCATATTTACTTTGCTCTGTCTGGTCTACAAGGGTAGCACTAGAAATTTTTTTCCAATCCTTTCCTAAAATCTAAGTAAATGAATCATGTAAATACACACACACACAGAAACAAATGTGGTAATATTAATCTGGAATAAACAAGAAAAAATATAACAATGAGATAAAAATGTGGTATCCTTGACAAAATTATTTGATTAGTTATTTAAAAAAGTAATAGAAAATAGGAAATGGATAATAGAAATGATATTGAGAATAAATATAATAATTTCATCTAGAAGTTTAAACACCTTAAATTAATTTTTACAGGGAAACCAAAAGCACTGAAAAGCACTTGTATCAGCAAACATTTGACTTATTTGCAAAATAGAGAGATCACTGCCAAAGGCAATATCAGACTGGAATAAATATTAATTTGTAAAATTTCATGCTGGATGATGGGTCCTTATGAGTCATCTCATGTCAACAGAACAAGTGGAGGGTAAAACTATTTTAAAGGAAGCTGGGAAGATAACTAATTAGGTGAAGTTGTCTTATGGACATTCAAGGATGAAGGCTGTTTTCAGTAGTAATATCATTTCAAATGTTAGAGTAGTTGGATATAGTAAGTGACATACTGGTAAATATGGATCAAGAAGCACAAATGAGAACAAAGACTTGTTAACATACAGAAACCTCCTGTCTGCTTACATCATGAATACTTTGGAAAAAGAAAAGCTAAGTGCTTCTCTTGTTAGCATTGAATAATGTTACATATATGAAATCAATTATATTTTTATGGACCAGAAGTGACTATTGATGTGGAGTTATCCTTGAATCTACTGTCAGTGTGCACTTAAAATGTCAACATTTTAGAGTAGATGTCAGTGTTAGTCAAAGGTAGGAGAAAAAATAATAAGAAAAGATATGATAGGCAATTGAAATAACTGAATTCTGAGCTATTCACATGATGATAAAATGAGAAAAACACAGCAAAAATCACATCAACATTGGTTATGATGATTTTGCATAGAAGTTTGGTTGTTGACACAAAGTGAGACTAAAATTTCCCCCCAAAAGGTTTAAGTCCACAAATACTGAGAAGGATTGCATCTGGAAGCCACGTTGGTGTTGAATAGGATCCTTTTGTAAAGTTTTTCAGTGAAATTTGATGCTCATGAGTATTCTCAAATAAAGTTAGGAGATTCAGTGGTGTGTAAAACCAATTTAAGGAACACTGGCAAGATACTTAACTAAGTAAATTTATCTCAATGGCATTCAAGGATAAAAACTGAGGGGAGAACATAAAACAAAAGAAAAATAATGATGATCTGTGAAATTTTTATAACAAACTGTTCTTACTATCAAGAACAAAGGAGCCATTACCATTGAAATCTTTTAGCATTGTTCCAGATGATTCCCTGAGAATGGATAAGAATGCCAAATGTTCTTGTTGGCAGGAGACATTGTACTAGTTCCATCAAACCATATAATATTGCATAGCTTCATAAAAGAAAGATGTAACCAATGAAGACATTATAATCTTGTCAATACATAAGGATCTTTGAAATAGGTGTAATTGATATCATTAATGGATCATGATAAGAGAAGAAGGTAGACCACTCATGTGTCAAGGATGAGAGATGACATTTGAATAGCCTGAATTCTTCGGTGTTGCCTTTGGAAAGTCAGGAGAATATGAAAAAAGTGTGTAGCACATTGGAAGAATCCTATGAGGTGGAATTGGGAAGGATAGGGACAAGATTCCCTGGATAGGATGGGCAGGCACGAATGGGTTGCAATATGCATTGTGGAAAAGACTATTCAAATTGATGAGATCCACTTGAGAATTTGAATGTCTCATACCAGGCAGTTCATGGTCCCAAATCACCCTAGTCTGTTCAGATAATTTATAGAATATCGTGTTTAGTTCTGGGCACCTCTTTTAGGATGGACACTGGTAAACAAGATTGTTCATACAGCAGCGACACTTATGGTAAAGATAACAAGTTTATACCTAATGAGAATTTATTGAAGAAAATGAAGATGTTTATTTTTTGAGTAGAGAAGTCTTCTGGGGAGGGATTTGGTTGCCATATTTAGGAACTTAGTGTTTTCATCTGGAAGAGGGAATAAATATTTTTTTCTTGACTTTCTATAATATAGTCACATATGGTTCCCTTGACTATTAAGCCTGGAAGCCTTTCTGTTAGGTCAGATCTAATACTCTGTCATCCACCCCTGGCCTCCATAGTGGTGACTGCCAATTCATTTGCCTTCATTAGTCCTTAGAAGCTTCTGTGAGGTGCTTTACCAAAATTTTAAGTCATAATTTTTATGTCAAGTATGGGCTAGCCTAGGTGGCTTTTGACCTTCCTTCTAATTCTGATATTCTTTTTATTTCTATTTATTCCATTCCTAAGTATATGCCTCGGACTGTGGTAGGTTTTGTGAGATACAGTAGTGGTATAAGACAGGGTCCATGCCTTCATAGATCTTACAATCTTATCGAGATAAGAACTTAACCTTCATCAAACCATGAGTGGTTGACATGAACATTTACTGCTGCACCACCTTACCTGGATATGGGAGATTGAGCTCTGCTGATGATGGTTTTTGCTCTTAGGTTGAGGTCTCAGAATCTAGCTGAACTGCTCAAATTCCATCTTAGAGGTGCTCTGTCTTCTGGCTCTGCTATAGGCCGGGGGCTAAGCCTAAATCATGGAAGACATGGATAGAAACATAAATTGGACACATGAGGCACAGCATTACCATAACATATTGTAAACTGGGCCCCATACAACTCCAAGGAACATGGAAGAAGGAAAAATGTGAACTCTCACAGATGAACTGTGGTAAATTTCTTGGATCTCTATATTACTGTTTATTTCCTTTCTCTCACACACTCTGACATGACTCACACAAAAGTGGCTCACCAAGCCAGTGTACACTAGCACTGAAGTCATTTAAATACAAAGAGGCTGAGATTTTTCTTCTCTCAACTAAGAGTGCTTGACACTTATTTCTAGCACATCCACCCTTATTGCTTTACCCCAATGCAGGATATTAAGGATGGTATTTATTTATCCGGATAGCTTCTACTGTCTGGGCAATTAGATAAGGCATTTTTGGGGAGATGGTATTTCAGATGAGGCTTTTTTTTTCTGCTGCAAAGCCTTCATTATATTACAGTAACTAAGCAGGGCATTGGAGGGACTTGGAGGGAGTAGAATGAAGGGGAAACACTTAAGATGTTCCCTTCTTGTGTCAGGATATTGACTTCTAGAAGACTAGAGTCCAGGACCCAAGATCGTGGAGTAGAAGGACAATCTGTAGGAGCTGTCCTACACAGCTCATAAAATACCTGTAAAAATGACTCTAAACAAATTATAGAGCAGCAGAAGCCACAAAATGACAGAGTGAAAGAGATTTCCAGCCCAAGGCAGCCTGGAAGGCCCACAGGAAAGGTCTATCGCATGAACTCATAGTGGAACACAGTCCAGCATTGGTTGCCATGCAGTAGGGATAGGACTGGATCAGGCAGAATCCCAGGCAGCAGCTGTGGTTCCTAGATTGCTCAACCCACAAACACCAAAGACAGATTCAAAGGTCATTGAGAAAGTGCTTTCACCTGGAGGAGAAGGGAGCAGAGTCCTCTCCTAGTCCTGGCCTCAGGTGGCAGCAGCAGCAGCATTCATTTTTGGAGCCCTCAGCCTAAAGACCCTGGGGGAGTTGAGCTGCTGATCTGGATCTCAGCCCTGAGTGGCTGCCCTGGGGTGAGGAGGAGCACTGGTGTGGTGGAGCTAGTGGAGGTTTTGGAGAGGATCCTGGGCAGAAAAACTTGCTCCCAGACAAGAAGGCAAGCCAAGAGAGGAGTAAACTCTCTCTTGATTGTGCCACCTGGGAGGAACTGATAACTTACAGGTCCCCAGAGCATACCCTCCCCTTGACAAAGGACTCAAAAGTGAAGTAATTGGCTGAGAAAATGCCCCCAAAAGGGAAAAAATAAGATTAAAGAAGGTTATTTTCTTGGTGAACAGATATTTTCTTCCATCCTTTCAGATGAGGAAAACAATGTGTACCAACAGAGGAAGACATCAAAGTCAAGGCTTTTGTATCCAAAACCTCCAAAATAAACATGCAATGTTCTTAGGCCATGGAATAGCTCAAAAAGGATTTTGAAAATCAAGTAAGAGAGGTGGAGGAAAAATTGGGAAGAGAAATGAGAGAGATGCAAGAAAATCATGAAAAGTAAGTCAACAGTTTGCTAAAGGAGACCCAAAAATGCTGAAAAAATAATACTCTTAAAAATAGACTAACTCAAATGGCAAAAGAGGCCCAAAAAGTCAATGAGGAGAAGAATGCTTTAAAAATCAGAATTGGCCAAATGGAAAAGCAGGTTCACAAGCTCACTGAAGAAAATAGTTTTTTTAAAAATTAGAATAGAGCAGATGGAAGCTAATGACTTTATGAGAAACCAAGAAATTGTAAAGCAAAACCAAAACAATGAAAAAATAGAAGACAATGTGAAATATCTCATTGAAAAAACAACTGACCTGGAAAATAGATCAAGGAGAGACAATTTAAAAATTATGAGACTACCTGAAAGCCATGATCAAAAAAAGAGCCTAGACATCATCTTTTATGAAATTATCAAGGAAAACTGCCCTGAGATTCTAGAACCAGAGGGTAAAATAAATATTGAAAGAATCCACCAATCACCTCCTGAAATAGATTCCAAAAGAAAAACTCCGAGGAATACTGTAGCCATATTCCAGAGCTCCCAGGTCAAGGAGCAAATATTCCAAGTAGCCAGAAAGAAATAATTCAAGTATTGTGGAAATCCAATTAGGATAACACAAAATCTGGCAGATTCTACATAAAGGGATCGATGGGTTTGTAATATGATATTCCAGAAGTCAAAGGAACTAGGATTAAAACCAAGAATCACCTATCCAGCAAAACTAGTATAACACTTCAGGGGAAAAAATGGTCATTAAATGAAATAGAGGACTTTCAAGCATTCTTGATGAAAAGACCAGAGCTGAATAGAAATTTGACTTTCAAACACAAGAATCAAGAGAAGCATGAAAAGGTAAACATGAAAGAGAAATCATAAGGGACTTACTAAGTTGAACTGTTTACATTGCTACATGGAAAGATAATATTTGTAACTCTTGACGCTTTTCTCAGTATTTGGGTAGTTGGAGGGATTATACACATATATATATAGACAGAGGGCACAGGGTGAATTGAATAGGAAGGGATGATATTTAAAAAAGTAAAATTAAGGATGAGAGAAGAATATATTGGGAGGAGAAAGGGAGGAATGGAATGGGGCAAATTATCTCTCATAAAAGAGGCAAGAAAAAGCTTTTTCAATGGAGGGGAAAAGAGGGGAGGTGAGAAGGAAAAAATGAAGGTTACTCTCATTACATTTGGCTTAAGGAGGGAATAACATGTTGGAAAAGGTGGCCTCTTTTATTGCATTCACAATATTTAGCACATTCAATGTACTAAACTTCTGGGCAATCCTACTATACCTCCCTTATCAACTCACTATTCCACTCTGCACTGACTCTTCCAAACCTTTTCATCCCCCCTCAAACATCCCATGGATCTCCCTTCTTGAAAAGGCTACAGTAGGTGTCTTCACTTTCTTTCCTCTCACTCTCTTCTTAACCCCTTGCAATCTGGTTTCTGACTTTTTCATTCCACTCTAACCTCTCTTTCCAAAGTTACTAATGATCTTAGTCGCCAAATCCAATGGCCTTTTCTCAGTCCTCATTCTCCTTTATTTCTCTACAGTCATTGATATTGTTGATCACTCTGTCCACCTTGATATTCTCTTCCCTCTATGTTTCTGGCATACTACTCTTTTCTGACTTTCCTCCTAACTATTTCTCTTTCTTCTTTGCTGGATTCTCCTTTAGATCCACATCACCCCTCTAAGTGTAGATGTCCTTCAGGGTTCTGTTTTGGGTCCTTTTCTCTTCTCCCTCTTCACTTGGTTATCTCATCAGTTCCCATGGGTTTAATTACCATCTCTAAACTGATGATTCTCAAATGTGTCTTTCTTGACCCAGTTTCTCCGTTGACCTCCAAACTGATATGTCCAACTTCTTTGCAGACATCTTGAACTGCATGTTCAGTAGACACCTTAGACTTAATATGTCTACAACAGAATTTACTATTTTTCTTCCTAACTCTACCTATCCTCTACCTTCCCCAGTACTGTAGAAGAAAACACCATCTTCCCAGTCCCTCAGACATTCAACCTTGATTCTTCACTATCTCTCACACTCCATATCCAAGCTGTTGGTAAGGACTGTTGAATTTACCTCTACAGCACCTCTGAATTACAGCCCCCTTCTCTTGTCTGATACTACCACCTTTTTGGTCCATTCCCTCACTGCTTCTTGATTGGATTTTTACAATAGCCTACATACTGGTAGGTCTGCCTGCCTCAAGTCTCTCCCCACTCAGATACAATCTTTCTTTATCACTTTTAAGTGGTTATTTTAAAATACAAGTTTAATCAGGTAACCCTTCCCCCACCAATAAACTCCAGTGGCTTTCTATTTCCTCCAGGATTAAATACAACCTGCTCTACTTGGCATTCAAAGACCTCCATAACCTAGTCCCTTCCTACCTTTCCAGTCTTCTTACACCTTATTGTCCAACACATACTTTTAGGTCCAGTGACACTAGACTCTTGGCTTTTCTATGAACAAGACCCTCTACCTCTCAGCTCCAGGCATTCTTTCTGGCTGTCCCTCATGCCTGGAAAGCTTTCTTTGTTCCACTCTGACATTGGACATCCCTGGCTTCCTTTAAGTCCTGAGTGAAACCCCACATTCTATAGGAAGCCTTCTTCAATCTCTCTTAATGGAAGTGTCTTCACTCTTTTCATTATTTCCCCCTGTTTTATTTCATTATTTCCCCCTATTTATCCTGCTGATAGCTTGCTTTGTAAATTTTTGTTTGCATGTTGTCTCCTTCATTAAATAACATGCTCCATGAGGGAAAGAATTCTTTTTTGCTTCTTTTTGTGTTTCCAGTGCTTAGCAGTGTGCCTGGCACATGGTAGCAGCTTAATAAATGTTTGTTGAATTCAGTTGAGAAATGGATTTAACCTGACTCCATGGAGTTCTTTCCTTTCTTCCAAGACACTGAAAGTAGAAGAAGGCATGCCAACAGGAAAACCTGCCAAGAAACCAGAGCTGAGTGCTTTACAATCCAAGAAAATGATAGATTCTTTGTTCCTTGACATTTATTTCAATAATTATCCAGGAAGAAATTTCAAAGGGAAATTCCCCAACTTACTCCAAACATGATTGGCTTACAAACTTAATCCCTATTTGTTCCAATAGTGAAAGGTTAATATAAATATCAGCCTCTTCTCCATTTCCCAGCTTTCTTCACAATTTGTCCTTACCAACCAGAAAAAGGAGAAGGCACCCCAGGTAAACTTGTGTTTCTCTGAGGCCTTTTTTTGTTTCCTCTTTTATTTCTGTCTTCTATCACATCCAGTTGACTATATTCTTGTGGGTAAGGCCTCTTTCCTTCTGTTTTCTTTGGGCTAACACATATTAGGTTCTCAGTAAGATCTGTACTAGTAGAATGTAAGCAGGGAAAGCTTTTAATTTTTTTCTATCACCAGAGCATAGCATGACATACAGCATTAGGTTAATCAAAAAATGTGTCTGACTCACTTATGTTGGTGGCAAAACCTAAAAACATTTCATCGTCTCCATGATACCATGCTAAGGGAAACTTGTTGGATTTTTCCCAAGAGTTGATGGAGAATGGGTAGAGTTTCTGATTTTTGTAAAGCAATTTTTGAGCTTTCAAATAATAGGTAGTTAAGGCTGTAATCAAATAAAAGATAAATATTATAGGGATATTTAAACAGCAAAACCAAAGGTATTTATGAGTATTTATCCGGCTTTTTGAGCATCTCTTTACAGCCTTCCTGTCTGACCTTCACAATGAAGCTCATTACAGTCCTCTTCTCCTTAGTTCTTTGTGCCAACAGCGAGCAGCAGATAACTTCAACAAATAACTTTCAGGAAAGTTAGGTTATGATGACTGGGAAGGGTTTGATATTCCCCTCTGCTTGGAGAGCACATCAACTTTGACAATGTTGCTTTGCATAAACATATGAAAAAAGGAAGACTTTTATTTAGATGGAAATGTTTTTATAAGGGAGAAAAGGTCAAAGTATGGCAGGTTTGTGTATGTTTGTGGCTCGTGCGTGCGTGTGTGCGTGCGTGCGTGTGTGTGTGTATAATCCTAACTTGATCTTGGATCACTCAGAATATGAAATAGAAAGGAAAATATCTCAGGGCAGATGTTATCCCAGGTCCTTTCTAACAGAAATAGAGCAATATTGACAACAGTCTAAGATGGCAAGATAAATTATATTTTAAAAATCCAGTGTTTTATAGTTTCATGGGGAAGGAATCACTATTTTATAAAGATCATCCTGACATGTCTTATTACTGGTGGCCAGTGGTTTAGGATAGGTTTCCCTGCCATTCGTTCCAAACATTTTGCTCAATGCTTGGCACATTGTAGACACTAAATAAATTTCTTATTCCCTTCATTTCTTTTACCTATTCACTTAGTGGATCTGGTAATGATGCTTTATTCTCCAAAAGGGACAGGTCTGTGCTGTTGGAGGCCTGCTTGTGACTCAGGATCCCTCTGTCATTGCCTTTCTCTTTCTAGAGATAGATCAAAAGTGGGAGTAGTACTGTAGGAATTTTTGAGAAAGAAGAAAATCTAAAACTCGTATGCAGATTTTGGTGGTTGAACCTCCTAAGGAAACAAATGAAGTACGAGTAGCACCTAGGTAAGAATTTAAGGATTTTCCTGACTGTAGAGCAGATTTGAGCTATCTGGGAACTATGAGAAACTGAGAAAATCTCCTGTGTAAGCTCACTTGACAATGTAGACACACTTGGTTTATTTCCCAAAATATTCAATGCAGAGCCCTGGGCAGTGGCCCTCTGCTGTCAGTCTAACAAACAAAGTGATAGCCTGGTGTGTTGTTGGTACTAATTTTACATCTGTTGCCTAAATTGTGGAAAGGCCTGAGGGAAGATATCTTTAAAAATTTTTTTTGTTATTATGAACTTGGCAAACACTAACAAATATGAATGTTTCCATAAGAAAGAATAAGAAAAATGATGTAATATATTAAATGGTTACATATGATTTTTAAAAGTATATAATAAATTCTATGCTATTTCCAAAGCTGAGTGATACTCAGAGATTGTTTTTAAAAAAATACTTCAGTGATGTACTAAATACTTCAGTGATGTACTTTCCTTTCCTTTCATCTCCTTAACTTCTCTTCTCTTCTCTCCTTTTTTTCTCTTTTCAACATCACTACCCCTAATTCCTTTCTTCTCAATTCTCCCCACATAAAAATCCCATAACTCTCCTTATAACAAATTAGTCTAGTCAAGCAAAGAACTGCCAGGCCTAGAGGCCTGAGGGCTACCCGAGTCTTACCTTACCTCTATCGGAGGTCTTCGGCTGGCCAAACCGGATGCTCGTATGAGAGAAAGGACGTTCCAGAGTCGAACAAGGGTTGAGCTTTATTTCAGGGTCTAGTTACAAGTGCAGGGGAATTCTTCCTTAGGAGGGAGAGAGAAAGATCTCCCAAGGAGGCAAAGATCTTACAATAAGAGATTGGAAGTAGAAGTGTAAGTGGGGAGAGAGGGGGAGGGGAGAGAGGAGAGAGGAAAAGTGGAGCCTTCTGTCCTGTCCGCTCCACGCCCCTCCTCCCAAGAGCGCTTTCAGGCTTTCCTGATCCTACTTAAGCTCTCCAGCCGTATAGTTTGCATCTGAATACCGTGCTGTTAGATAACAATAGTGTGCCCAGATCCAGGACAATCTCGAGGGCGGGGAGAGCTCTCTCCCATCACGTTTCTCACGGGAAGAGGTGGAAATACACGAGATAGCTTGGTTCACCTCTATTCCCAGTCGTTTCCTGGGGGGCCTCGTGAGAACTCTAAGATTTAGAAGTTCCCACCTTTACCCGCCCGAGACTGTCCACATGGAATTGAGCTTCCATCCCCAGCAAAGAACATCCACACATTGGCTATGTTGAGATTGCATATTTTCCTTTATTTTTTTTAAGCATTTTATTTTCCCCCAGTTATGTGTAAAAACAATTTTTAACATTTGTTTTTGTTTTAAATTTGGAGTTTCAAATTCTCTCCCTCCTTCCCTACCCCCCTCATTAAGAAGGCAAGCAATGATTATACATATGCAGTCATGCAAAACATATTTTCATGCTAGTCATGTTGTAAAAGAAAGCATAGACCCCCCCCAAAAAAAACCAAACTCCAAGAAAAATAAAGTAAAAAAAGGTATGCTTCAATCTGCATTCAGACTCCATCAGTTCTTTCTCTGGGGATTTTTCCTCATAAGTCCTTCAGAGTTGTCTTGAATCATTGTATTGCTGAAAATGGCGGTCATTCACAGTTGATCATCTTACAATATTGCTGTTACTGTGTGCAGTGTTCTCCTAGTTCTGTTAATTTCACTTTGCATCAATTCATGTAAGTCTTCCCAGATTTTTTGTGAGAGTGTCTTGCTCATCATTTCTTATAGTACAATAGTATTCCATCACAATCATATACTATAACTTGTTCAGCCATCCCCCAGTTGATGAGCATCCCTCAATTTCCAATTCTTTGCCACCAGAAAAGAAATGCTATAAATACTTTTGTACATATAGATCCTTTTCCTTTTTTAAAAAAATCTCTTTTGGGGTACAGACCCAGTAGCAGTATTTTATGCATGATTTATTAGACCTTTGGGCGTAGTTCCAAATTGCTCTAAATGATGGTTGAATCATTCACAACTCCACCAACAGTACAATGGAATCTCAATTTTTTCTCATCTCCTCCAACATCTGTCATTTTCATTTTCTGCATTATTAGACAATCTAATAAGTATGAGGTAGTACCTCAGAATTGTTTTAATTTGCATCTCTAATCAATAATGATTTAGAGCATTTTTCATATGGCTATAGATAGCTTGGATTACTTCATCTAAAAAATGACTGACCATTCATATCTTTTGATCATTTATCATTTGGGGAAAAGCATTTTTTTCTCTCTCTTTTCTTTTTTTACAAATTTAACTCATTTCTCTATATATTTGAGAGATGAGAACTTTATGAGAGAAACTTGCTTCAAAATTTTTTTCATAGTTATGATCGCTAACTGTATTTTCCTCTATCATTTTCCCCCTGTTTATTCTGTTCTCTCTCTGCTTTCACTTTGTCCCTTCTCAAAAATGTTTTATTTTCTGACTACTGCCTTGCCCAATCTGTCCTCCTTCTATTAGCACCCCATACCTGTTCTCTTATCCCCTTCCCCTCCTACATTCCTGTAGGGTAAGATAGATTTCTATACCCAAGGGAGTGTGTATGTTATTCCCTCTTTTAGCCAGTTCTGATGAGAGTAAGGTCCAAGCTTTCCATGCCACCTCCCCCATCTTCCCTTCCAGTGTAAAAATTTTTTCTTGTCTCTTTTATATGAGATAATTTTCCCCATTCTACCTCTCCCTTTCCCTTTCTCCCAATGCATTCCTTTTTCTCAGCTCTTAATTTTATTTTTCTAGATATCATCCCATCATATTCAATTCACACCTGTGCCCTCTGTCTACATATTCTCTTTCTAACTGACCTATAATGAGAAAGATTTTATGAATTACAAGTATCATCTTTTCATGTAGGAATGTAAACAGTTTAACATTATTAATTCCCTTATGATTTCCCTTTCTTGTTTACCTTTTTATGCTCCTCTTGAATCTTGTATTTGAAAGTAAAATTTTCTATTCAACTGTGGTCTCTTCATCAGGAATGATTGACAGTCTTTTATTTCTTTAACTAACCTCCCTCCTCCCAAAAAGATTTATACTCAGTTTGACTATGTAGGTGATTCTTGGTTGTAATCTTAGTTTCTTTGCTCTCATATTCTGATCCCTTTGATCCTTTAATGTAGAGCTAATAAATCTTGAGTCATTCTGACTGTGGCTCTGTGATATTTGAATTGTTTCTTTCTGACTGCTTGCAATATTTTCTCCTTAACCTGGAAGTCCTGGAATTTGGCTATAATATTCATGGGAATTTTCATTTCGGAATCTCACTCAATTTTCAGAATCAATGGATTCTTTAAATTTTTATTGTATCCTCTGATTCTAGAATATCAGGGAAATTTTCCTTGATGATTTCTTGAATAACTATGTCTAGGCTTTTTTTTTTTTTCTTTTTTTTCTTTTTTTGCCATGGCTTCCAGGTAGTCCAAAAAATTTTAAATTGTCTCCCCTGGATCTGTTTCCCAGGTCTGTAGTTTTTCAAATGAGATATTTCACAGTCTCCTATCTTTTTCATTCTTTTGGTTTTGTTTTATTGTTTCTTGATGTCTCATAAAGTCATTAGCTTCCAGTCGCTCAATTCTAATTTTTAAGGAATTCTTTTCTTCAATGAGCTTTTGTACCTCCTTTTCTATTTGGCCAATTCTGTTTTTCAAGGTATATTTCTACTCATTGGATTTTTGTACCTCTTTTGCCACTTGACCTATTCTGTTTTTTCAGGTGTTCTTTTCTTTGGTATTTGTTGTGCCCCCTTTACCAAGCTGTTGACTCTTTTTTCATGATTTTCTTGTATCACTCTCATTTCTCTTTCCAATTTTTCCTCTACCTCTCTGAGTCGATTTTAAAATCATTTTGGAGCTCTTCCAGTCCTTGGGCCAGTTTATATTTTTCTTAAATGTTTTGGCTATAGGAGCTTTGACTTTATTGTCTTCTTCTGCATTTTTGTTTTGATCTTCCCTGTCACCATAGTAAATTTATATAGTCAGGATCTTTTTCTGCTATTTACTCATTTTCCAGTCTGTTTCTTGACTTCTAACTCTATGCTAAAGTGGAGCTCTGCTTCTAGAGTGGAGGGGGCACAGTCTCAAGTTTCAGGTTTTTTGTGTAGCTGATTTCAGAGGTAATTTTGTGAATCTGCAAGTTTTTAGTTCTTCGAACATGGTCTGATGTGGGTGTAGGTGTGTTTACTACTCTCCTGGCCTGTGCTCTAGTCTGTGAGTGACCACAAGCACTCCTTTTAAACTCTGGAAGTGTGGCCAGGGTTCCAGCTCACTTGTGGGCATGAAGTCTCATGGCATAGTGCTCCTCCTTGCCCTGGGACTGAGACCTAGGACTGTGACCCAGATCCAAGTATGAGCAATGTAACAGAATTCTGTCTCTGGTGCCAACCCTGTAGTCTCCTTCTGACTGGTTTGCCTATCCCCTTACCTTCTGTGGTCTGGAAACTGTTGCTGCTGGTTCAGTTTCTCTCCCGGCCTGCTTCTGGTTTGTTGGGGCTCAGTCTGCACTGGTGGGGCTTGCACTAGACTTCGTTTCACTCTCATGCTGGTGCAACAGACCTTCCTTGCTGACCTTCTAAATTGTCTAAATTATTTCACTTCATTTTTTGTTGGTTCTGACACTCTAGAATTTGTTTTGAGTCATTATTTAAAAGTATTTGGGAAGGCCTTCATGTTCTTCAAATACTTATCTGCTAGGGAAATCCGTTGTTCTTAGGTACTTGAATCCATTCTACATGAAGCTTGGCTTCATCTTGTCACATAGGAGAGTTGATGATTTAGAAAGGGTTGGGCAAGAGGAAAAGGGTTGATTGCTCTAATACATGCCTTGTTTTCTTCAAGAATGACCCGGGAAGTCTCACAAGATGACAACAGTGACCGAGAAATGTTGTACTCCTGGGTAAAACAGGAGGTCAATAAATGATGCCAAGATGCCAAAGACCCCAATCAATTCAGACCATCAGGCTTGAATCTTGAAATATTAAACTGGTTTTTTCTTCTTATTTCCTCTTCCCCATATTTTGTCAACTCCTTCTGGGTCCTGCCTCCTGCCCTGGGTGTGCAGAGCTCTAGCTGTTAACATGTAGGCATTTAATAAACATCAGTACTAAATATGAACTTTTTGACTGTGCATCCATGATGAATTCAAAACACTTGTGCCTCTTTGACCTTGGTTCTTGTTCCTGAGAGACCTTAGGTGGGGCACCTGAGTGACCATGTACTTGGTCTCTTTGTCACCCTGGGTTCATTGTTTTTTTTTTCTGTTGCTCAGGGTCTGGTCTACATATGAGTCTACACCGATTTTCTTAGTGATTCCAGGTACTTCTTCATCACTCATCCAAGAGGATTAGTTCTGAAACGTGCATCAAAAAGTTTCGAATAATATAATCTGAAAAAAAATCCCTGAACTGTGTCTGTCACTTAAAATTCCATTCCCATTCCGTCTTTCTTCATTACCTCCCATTATAAATACCCTGATGTTTTAATTCTCTTCAATGCTGGTAGCTTATATGTTGGAAAATCATATGCAGAACAGCTTAATATGCTTTCTCTTGCAGGTAATATGCTGGTAAGGTTTACTGCCCATATCTGAAGATTCATTTAGAAACAAAAAATCACCCCTTTTTTGCGTTGCAGCAATTGATGGGACAAGTAAAGTTAAAGATACTCATTTGATTACATTGTACAAGGCTGTTGAAATCAATGAATAGGCAAGATTTTTTTTTTTTACTTTACAACCCTATTGATTCAAAAGGAAGAATTTTTAAAAATTGAAATGTTATATTCAGAGTATATTTTATTGGACTGTGCATTGACAGAACTCAGTTGATATCAGGACAAAACTTGGGCTGACAATCACTAGTGAAAAATGTTTTCAGTTGTGGCTCAAAAAATATCTTTATTAATTGAAGACTGTTACAACCTGGGTCTTTCCTACATTTTCAATCTTCTTGCATTTTACTCTCCTCTTAATATTCTATGATTTGGCCATACTAGCCTTCTTGCTGTTCTTCACACAGAGCTTTCCATTTCCAAGTTCCATACATTTTCTTTTTAAAAATTGTTCATACATTTTTATTGGTAAATTTTACTTTTTATTTCACCTATATTTCTCCCAGTGTCTCATCTCACCTTCTGTCTCCTCCAGAAAACCATGCATAAAAAAAAAAACAAATAATTTTTTTAAACAAGAAAGGTAAAAAAAGAGAAGGCTAAGTAGAAAAACTGAGCAATACATCAAAAAGCTGAAATTGTGTGAAATATTTTACTGTCATGGATTTTCCTCCTTCCAGAAGAAGGGAGGTGAGGATGTTTTCTCATATCTCTTAGTTTTGGGACAGTGCTTCTTTTCAGTTTTGCAGCATTCACTTTTGATTGCCCTATGACTATTCTTTCTATATTGTTATCATCTTGTATATTTTTTGTTTTCTTTGGCTCTGCTTTACTCTGCAGCAGAGTATAGAGATCTTTCCATTTTTCTTGATATTAATCACTTGTTACAGCACAGTAATATTCTACTATATACACAGACCATAATTTGTTTAGGCCTTCCCCCATGAATGGGCATCCAGTTTGTTTCCATGTTTTGCTGCCACAAAAAGTGTAACTCCAAATGTTTTGGTATATGTAGGGAATTTTTTTTTATTAGCGACTTCTTGAAGTATATGCTTATTAGAGAACTCTCGATCAAAGAATGTGGAAATTTTAGTTACTTTACTTGTGTAATCCTGAATTGTTTTCCACAATGACTGTACTGACATCAATAATGTCTTGGTTTTCCTATCCTCCAAGAACTTCTTCAGCATTGACTATTGCCATCTTTTGTCATCTTTGTTAAATTTCAAAGTAAAGCCTCAGGTTGTTTTGATTTGCTTTTCTCTTATTTTTAATAATTTGGAACATTTTTTCAGATGGTTGTTACTAGTTTATAATTCTTCTTTTGATGATTGTTCATTTCCTTTGACCACTTACCTCTCAGAGAAAGACTTTTGGTCTTACATATCTGTATGTTGTTTTTTTTGGTATATCTTGGATACCCTTACCTGAGAAATTTGGTACAAATATTTTTCTCATTAGACTTCTGTATTTCTTATCCTAGATGCATTCCTTCACTTTGTGCAGAAGCTTGTCAATTTTGTGAATCAAAGTTACCTATTTTATCTTTGTTATTGCCTCTGTATCATTTTTGTTTAAGGATATAATTCTCTCCCATAGATATAAGGAGTCTATGATCTGTTTCTCTTCTAATTATTTTATGGTATGATTTTTAATATTAAAGCCACATATCCATTTTGTATTTATTATATCACAGGGCATAAGGACTGGTATAAACAAAATTTCTTTCTGAATGCTTTCTACTTTTTCAGAACGTTTCTATAAAATAGGGAGTTCTTTTCTAAGTAACTTATCATTTCCAGGTTGTTGAACAATGAATTATCAAGTTTCCTCACTTCTGACTCTCCTTTTCCTTATCTACCTTATTTTAATTTATCTTGATCTACTTTATTTTCCGGTCGACGCTAATGATTTTGATGAATATTGCTTATAACATTGTTTGAGGGCTGGAAGAGCTATTTTACTTAATCTTTTGTCATTATTTCCCTTGCTATTTCAGATATTTTGTTTCTCCAAATAAAATTTGTGATTATTTTATTGACGTCTGTGTAGTATGCTTTTGATAATTTGATCAGTATCATAGCATTAAAATTATAGTATAACTTTTGTAGTACTGTCATTTTTATTGTATTGACACTGCTGAGCCACCTATGTCATTTCCCCCCCAGTTATTTGCTTTCTATTTCTTTAAAATAGCACTTTGTAATTGAACCTATACAAGTATTTTGTGTGCTTTGGTAGGTCGCACAATTATTTTATGGATTGTGTAGTTATTTGGAATAGGCTTTCCCTTTCTATTATTGCTTTTGGATTTTGTTAGCATTATACAGAAATGCTATTGAGGGTCTATTTTGTAGCCTGCCATTTTGGTGATGCTATTAATTCATCATATATGCTGATTCCCTAGGATTTTCTAAGCAAACCATCATGCCAACAGTATAGAGCATTATTTCTTTTTTAATCTATATTTATATCTTTAATTTCTTTCTCTAATATATTGTTATTACCATCATTTTAGAACCATATCAAATGGTAGCAGGCTAACTTGGCATCCTTGCTTTACTCCTGTGTTTATTGGGAAAGCTCCTGCGTTGTGCACTGCGACTGATGTGAATTAAGTAGACTAGAGGCGCCTAAAAGGCTTCTTAGTCAGCAAATACATGACATTTGCCTAGCTGAAGGAGATTTCAGCCAGCCACAGAACTGGTTTAGGATACACACTTGTTCATAAAACCTTTCAAAGAAGGGTGGTGAACGATGACGGGCGGCAGCATTTCATAAAACCAAGGCAGTGGAACAAGGAGGTGGGACACCAGGTTGGGTCGCATCAAAGCCAAGAAGGCAGGTGCTGACAGTTTTCCCAAGGAATGCGGCTGAGAGCCTTCAGAGCTGGAGGAGAAGGGCAGGACCCATCCTACAGATGAAGAAGCCGAGCTCCAGGGAGGCTGAGTGACTGGTCCTACGTCCACCAGGCAGTGTCGGAGGTGAACCTGGACCCACGTCCTCCGAGTCCAGGACCGGTGCTCTGTCCTCTCTACCGCCATCCAAGGTGTCTTGGTGTCAACTCCCGGACGTCCACGCCTCTCGATGTCTGTCCCTAGCTGTCTCGTTCCTTTAGGGTGTCTGGATCCCGCGTCCAGCCCGCCGGCAGTCTGGCCGCACTCTATCCTCCCCGGGATGCGCAAGGCTCCTGAGGCTGGTCCTGCCGCGGCTTCTGCGCCGCCGGCGTCTGGACGCCAGGGGGCGCTGCCGGCGGAGGCCTGGTGGCCGGCGGCGCGTGGCGGCCTCTCTGTCCGGCTCCCGCGCCTGCTCCTCGCCTGCCCCTCCTCCTCCAGCCCGGCTTCCACGCTGCTGCCGCTCGCCATGGACAGGAACCCGTCGCCCCCGCGGAGGGGTTTGGGGGCCGAGGCCGAGGCCGAGGACGCGGGAGGAGACTCCATCGGGGCCACGATCTACAGCAAGCACTGGCTCTTCGGCGTCCTCGGCAGCCTCATCCAGGTGCGTCCGCCGCCCCCAGGCTCGGACCCGGGCCGCGCCCCTCCCCCAACCGTCACGACCCCTTCCCCCCATCCGCACCCTCCCGGGCTCACCCCAGGCCCCGGACCCCGCCCCCCCCCAGTCCGGACCCTCCCCTGACCTCTCACAGGCCGCGGGATGCGGACCCTCCATCACGTCCCCAGACCCGGTCCGACCCAGCCTCCTCCCAGCCCCCGGACCCCGCCCCCCCCAGTCCGGACCCTCCATCACGTCCCCAGACCCGGTCCGACCCAGCCTCCTCCCAGCCCCCGGACCCCGCCCCCCTCAGTCCGGACCCTCCATCACGTCCCCAGACCCGGTCCGACCCGCCCTCCTCTCAGCCCCCCAGGCCCCCTCCCCTCTCCATCACCCCCCATTCTCTTTTCTCTTCCTCTCCCCCATCGCCCCTCCCCCTCCGCCTTCTGTCTGCCCACCCTGGGGACCCAGCCCCCAACGGCCAGCACGGCCCCTGAGGACCACCGGGCGCACCCCCTCCCGGGCCCCCACCCCGAATGTCCTCCCCTGCCTCATCCCCCTCTTCCCCCTTCACAGACCCCCAGCCTCTGGCATCTCCTCCCGTTCGCATCTCAGCCCTCCGGGTCTCCCCTGTCTCCCCCTTTCCCCAGCACAGCTTCCCTGGGCCCAGACGTGAGCCAGGCCCTCCCTCCGGACCTGGACCCCTTCCCTGTCAGTCACAGCTCTGCCGGACTGGATGAGCGCCTGCCCTCCGCCGGCAGCCACATCCCACCTCACCCCTGGTCTCAGGACCCCCAGACCCTCCTGCATCCTCCAGCACCAGTGCGCAGTCAGAGACTCCCCAGGGAGCTTGACCCTGATAGCCCCCAGGCCCTACTGGACCCTCTGAGACCCAGACAATCCTAGCCCACCCACCGGGGTCAGTTAGACTCCGCCTACACCCTCACCACCATCTCGGCCCCCCCCTCCCATTTCTTGTTACCCTGGTTCTGTGTCTTCCAGAATCCCTTCCCTGGATACTATGATCCACCCTTTGTCTTTCCAAATCCAGCTCTCCTGGATGCCTCCTACCCCTCCTGCCCCAGGTGTTGTGGCAGAGGTTTCACGCTCTCCTCACACACATCTTTGACTCTACCTAAACACCACCAGGACGCTGGGCCTAAAGGCTTGTCCAGATTTACTTCCCAAGACCCCTATTCCCTCCAGGTGACACTGAGTGCATTCTTCTAGACAATGCCTGACCATTTCCCCAGCCATCCTCCCAGATGAACCTCCTGTTATCCCGGTCTTCCCTGGTTCACAGGCTGTTTTAGATATTCCTGGTCTCACCACCTCCCTCTACCCCATCTGTCCCATATGTACTGCTAACCAATGACTCCCAATACCTGTTTCATTCTCTGCATCTCCACTACTTGCCCACCCCATGTCCAATCACAGAAAACTCTTCTCCTTCCCCTGCCTTTTCCCTCATTATTACTTGTAAGTGTTGGAAAATATTGAGTGGGGAGTGTTATTTACCTCTCCCTTTTCTTTCTTTGCCTTTTTTGAAGCTTATTAACCCTGAGAAAGCCAAGACCAGAGCAAATGAGGAGGAGGAGCAAGTGACAGAACTGGATGAAGAAATGGAGAATGAAATTTGCAAGGTGTGGGACATGTCCATGGATGAGGTATGCCTGTAGGATACTGTTAGGAAGGAAGCTCTTTCTGAAAGCTGCTAGTGAGTGAATGTTCCCATGTGTTGGTTCTCACCTTTGGATACTACCTTGTTAAATTATCCCTGCTACTGCATCAAGGAGTGCTGGAGTCTGGCTATTCCTAACTCCAGACCATATATTTTTCTCTCTAGTGGTGAAGGAGACTCCCTTTTGCTATCAGTGAGTGTTGGCTAGATTTATGCTGGCATCTCCTGAAGGTCATTTGCTGAGAACTCATCCATTTATGGACAGTGATACTCATATAGGTATAACCCATGACTGGTTTGGTTTGGTTTTTCTCATGTTTTTTGTACTTAAGCATTAGAGATTTAGGAGTTGGGACGGTGTTAGTACATGAAGGGATAGAAGAGAAAGAAGGAAGAAGAAAGTGTCTTTTCTGTATCTCCTTTGCAATGCGAAGATTACTGTGAATTCACGAGCAAGTTAGATAGTTTGCTTCTCTGCCAAAGGAGTAGAAATGAGAAGACTGTCCTATATTTTCTAAATGCATGGAGAACATTTCTATTCTGGTAATATTTTTAATTGATAGGTGAGAACATGCTTTTTGTTGAGAATGTCTAAAACTTATTTCTAAAGCCTTGTGAAAATCTAATTGCAGTAATGCTTTGATGAAGTTCCCTTTGCATGACACGGATATAGTGGGGGTAGAAACATTCTGTATCAAAAAGGAAAAAAAAAATCACTGGAATAATGGCTTTTGTTTTACAGCACAGTTTCATTGCCTTGGAAGCAATATTACAAAGACTCTGAAGTATTAGTTCATATTTTACCACTATTCCTAACTTCACTCTTTGTCTTTTGTCTATAACCTCTACATGTTTAAAAATAAATTAGTAAAAGTGAGGGTTGTAAGAGGTCTAGAGAAAGGCCTTGGCTCATTAAATATTTTGCCTTTTTAGGATGTAGCTTTATTTCTCTATGAATTTAATGCCCCAGACATATTTATGGGAGTTTTGGCCAAGACCAAGTGTCCTCGACTAATGGTAAGTGTATAAATATAAGTGAGTCTTTAAAAAAGTAATTGACCTCTTTTGTTGTTTGCCTCTGCAGTATTTGGCACTCTTGACCATCTCCATCGGCCTCAATATTCTCTACTTTCTCCTCATTGTTAGGTTTTCCTATTAGCCTAAATCTTCCCCAGTAACTTCTGCTGCTCCTAGTTCTGCCCCTTGGGGCCAACCAGAACTACTGCATCATACAACTTCAAGTGCTTGATGAGAACCCTTACGCTCCAGACTAAATAACTCTAGTTCCTTCACCTGAGCTTCATTTGGCCTGATATCCACATTTTCATCATCTTGGTTGTCTTTTTTGTAATATTATCCAGCTTATTAATGTTCTTTCTAAATTATAATAACTAGAACTAAACACAATAGTCCAGACATAGTCTAACCAGGATAGGATACAGTGGGATGACTATTTTCTTTATTCTGGGCTCAATGCTTCTCATAATGCAACCTACGGTTGTATTGACTTTTCTAATTGCCATGTTGCACTGTAGGCTCTTATTGAGTTTGAAGTCCACTACAAATGCCCATATCTTTTTCATAGGAAGTTCTTTATACTTGACTGGTATACTTTGTATGACAAGTATACTTCGTACTTGAATCCTTCATATTGTACTCATGCAGGTAATTTTTGTTTGCAGATATAGGACTTAATAGCCCTATTAAGTGCTGGTGTTTACTTTATCACAGTGTCTCAGTCTATTGAGATCTTTTTGGATCCTGATTTTGTCATCCAGTGTTTTTCCTTCCAGTTCTGTGCCATTTCAAATTTGATAAGCATGCTAATTGTGCCTTGAAGTCATTGGTAAGAATATTTCATAGTACAGCACACGAACAGATCCCTGAATCCTCCCACTGGAGATTTTCTCCCAGCCTAATCCATGAACCATTCATGAAATCTCACTTGTTCTTATTCTTAACAAATTTGTATCAGTTCCCTATATATCTTAGAAATGAGCCCATTATCAGAGAAACTTGATAGAAACATTTTCCCCCTTTTATCTGTTTCTCTTCTAATTTCAGCCCAATTCATTTTGTTGATGCATACACTTCTTAATTTTACGTAACCAGAATTGTTCATTTTACCTCCTATGAACCTTTCTATCTCTTGTTTGGTTATGAACTTTTCCCCTTTCCATAGATCTGATTGGAAATTTTTTCTATGTTCCTCTAATTTTTCATATGATGTTGCCTTTATATCTGAATCATGTACCTATTTGGAGCTTATCTTGGTATAACATTAGATGTTGGTATTTATTTAGCTTATGTGAGATTGTCTTCCCATCTTGTCAACATTTTTTGTTGAATAATGAGTTCTTGCCCCAACAGCTGGAATCTGCGGGTTCATCTTTTGGCTTCTCTGTTCATTTGCTTCCAGACTTCATGTACCTAATTTGTCCCACTGATAAGTCTCTCTATTTCTTACCCATTATCAAAATGTTTTGATGATTATTGCTTTGTAGTGCATAAAGCACTTCTGGACTCCTTTCCTTCCCACTTTTTCATTAATTCCTATTCTTAACCGTTTTTTCCCTCCAGATGAATTTTATTTTTTCTAGTTTTTTTATTCTGCATTTTGTAATTGGTTGAATAATACTTTTTAATCATCCATGATTTATTGAGTTTGTTTTGTTGCCTTAACTATTTTGCAAACTCCTCAAGGTCAGAATCCTTGTCACCTATGTTTTTCTATGCCTCTTCATTAACTGTACAAGGCACATGGCAGGACTTAGTTAAATAAATAATCTGGTCTCATTATAGGGGATACTTTCCCTGCCAGTTCTGCCTTGTTGGAAATCTATATGTGTGATTAGCAGTAATGTGATGTGGTTGAGAAGAGTGGTGCTGGCAAAAAAATAATTTGCATACCTATTTTGTACTATAAAAAGCACAGTCATATTTTTCATACATTGATTTTGTACAATTGTTTTTCAGTGTTTACCCATTTTTCAAAACTTTTGTGCTTACTCTGATTCCACTCTGATACCATGCTTGGTTTGGCAGGAAATTTGCGTGGGAATTTTGGGAAATATGGCCTGTTTCCAGGAGATATGTGTGTCTATCAGTAACGATAAAAATATTGGGTAAGTTGTATTACATAGTAATTATTAGGTTTTCATACACTTTTTAAAAATTTGATTTATATTTAGTAAAACCTACTAGAGCAGGTTTTTGAAGGAAAACTATTGCATAGGATTAAGGACTAAAAAGCTGTGAGTTATAGTGGCTCCCTTTTTCCATAGTAACTATTTTTCAATAGCTGTATTAAAATTTTCTGTTTTAATATTTTTTTCTTTATTTTTGTCAGTTACATATAAAAACAATTGTTAATCTTTTTTTTCTTTAAAGAAATTGGGTTCCAAATTCTCTCACTTCCTCCTTTGACCCTTCTCCCTTCCTCTCTCCCCTTGAAGGCAAATAATTTGATACAGATTGTACATGTGTGGCCATGCAGAACATATTTCCATATTAGTCATCTAACAGAAAACAGACAAAAAACACAAGAAAAATAAAGAAAGTAAAAAATAATGTGCTTTAATCTGCATTCAAACTCCATTTGAAGAGAGAAAACATGCAAACTAGTATATACAGAGTAGATACAGGATAAACTGGAGATAATCAAGAGAGGAAAGGCGCTAGTGGTATCAGGAGGAATTGGGAAATTCAAATGGAACATTTCACTTGACTGATGTTTAGTGAAAAGAAGGTATACGTAAGAATGTGTGAATTGATTTCTTTTGTCTTGTAGACAGACATTGTTGCACTGCATGTATGATTTGGATCCTCCTACTCTGCTGGAAATAAGCAGGTGTGCCATTTTCTTTGTACTCAGTCCAGTTATTTCATCCACAAGGCAATGTAGAGGTTAATTTTTCATGAAAAAACTTGAATTGCGTTCACCCTATTTTAATTAGATACTTTCTTCATCCTTCTCGTGCAGGTTATTACTAACATGCCTTTCCCAGCCACAAGTTGCTAATATTTGGATCGCAAGGATACGGGAAAATCCAGCTGTCTATGAGAGCATTTGTTTCATCATGTCAAGCTCAACAAATGGTAGGTGACCAAACCATTCAGAGAATCAGATTTTTAGGGCATCTTTAATGGTTAAGAAATTATTCCCAAAGCTCAGAGAAAAATATACTTTGATCACAAGAAGAAGTTAAGGAAAATCATTTAGCTCAAGGTAACAGTAGACATTAGGCTGTTGATTTCATTAGTATGGAGGACTTGTAGATGAGTAATTTCATTTGACTAGTGGGTGGAGTGAGATCTTCCCTGCAACTTACAGCATTGAACCAAAGTAGTGGTATCAGACTCAAAGAGAAAGGGAACCACTAAACCATACATTGGGATCCCAACAGGCTACAGATTGACTTATAAAATACATGTTAACATATCTGTGTTCCAGTATGTTTTTATTATTTTGTTAAATATTTTCTAATTACATTTTAATCTGGTTCCTGGCATTTGGAAGTGGATCTCTTGTTTGATATCCCTGACCAAGAGCATTGGGATTATGTGACTTGGCCAGGATCACACAGCCAGTGTGTGTCAGAGGCAAAACTTGAGACCTTCCTGGCTCTGAGAGGAACTCTCTGGCTCCTGCTCCACATTGCCTATATATAAGATTCCTTAAAGGTAAATTATTCTTTTTGTGCCCCAGGGACAGTGAAAGCTGCTCTTAAGAAAGAAATAGATGCGGGAGAGAAAAAAGTCCCTCAAAGCATTGGTGCCAGTGTAGGAGTTTGACTTTTGTGTGGTGATTTTCCTTAGGTATTTTCATTAACTTGACTAATTTCAGTTTCACGAGTATTTTCTTCTCTGCAGTTGACTTGCTGGTGAAAGTGGGTGAAGTGGTTGACAAGCTGTTTGACTTAGATGAGAAACTAATGGTGGAATGGATTAGAAATGGTACTGCACCCATGCTGGACCAGTCCTCTGGGGATTCTGAAGAGCAGGCACCACTGAAGATTGTCCCTTGTGTACTTGAAGCTGCTAAACAGATCCGGTAGGATTATAGAGAGTAGTGCAACCCTGGTCTGCCCTGGGAACTTCCTTTCCCGGAGGGCTTTGGGAGGCCTTGGATTAGCACGTGGCTGCATAGCTCCTAAAGAGCCCACGGAAGAATCTCCAAAGGCTTCTGTGTCCTTTTAGGTTGGCATGGGCTGTGGACCTAGCTCCCACAGGCCAGGGTTGTAGAGTAGTGCCATAGAATGCTGCCCCTACCATTGCCCATTCTCACCTGTTGTGGAGGGTCTTGACCTTTTTTCTCCGTCAATGAGGCCTCATTTGATTGAACCACTGTCATCTAAGTCATCCAGGCTTCAAGTTTTCCTTCCCTCTCACCTCCCACATTATGCAGTTCTACTGATTCTCCTTATACAATATAGCTCACTTCCATCTCCTCTACTTGCCTGAATACTACTATAGCTCTAGGCCCTTATTTCATCTCAGTTGTTTTGATAACCTTCTTTCTTAAATTTTTTCCATCTCCAATCCACTTTTCACACAGCAACCAAAATAGTTTTCCTAAAGCATAGATCATATTATCATTGTCATTCTTTAACATCCATCAGACAAAGTACAAATTTCTTAACTCCTGCCCTAACACTATTTCCCTTTATTCATTCTAGCCATAGAGATCTTTAGCTGTCCCAAGTGTCATCAAGCCTCTTTTTATTAGCATAGGCCATCCTCTGTGCCTGGAGCATATTCTCTACCCCTCTCTTCTATTGAAATTGTTGGCTTCCATGAAGGCTTAGCTGACATGCTACCTCTAACATGAAATCTCCCTCATCTACCTAGCTAAAAGTAATTCTAATTAAAATAATCTCTCCTTAAGTTTTCTTGACATACTTTCTTGACCTCACTTACCTCCTTCCATCATATTTTGTGTTGTACTTTCCTTGAATATAAACTTCTTGAGGGTAGGGGCTGGTCATTTTCCACCTTTGTGTTCCTAGCACCTAACACAGTGCTCTTTATATAAAAAGTACTTTAAAAAAGTTTGTTGAGTTGTTGAAAGATCACCTCCATTAGTCGCTCTAAAAGGATCTTTTTCTTTAGTGGATGGAGATCCAAGAGGAGACTGAGTTGGTTGGAATTGTAACATTGGGTCACAGATATCAGTGATGCTGAAGGGGCTTCCTTTGTAGCTCTCACCATTGAGGAGAGGAGGCAACCCTTAGAACAGCCGAAAGGAAACCAATACTGTTACTGCTGCCTTGATGGCAGGCTCTGAGGGGCAGCAGCACAGGATTCTGTTGGTTTGAGTAAAACAAAACACCGAAAGTCTCTTTGTGGGGTTTCCTGCAGGAGGATTTGGGTCTGGGCTTGGAAATACTTGGTTTCCTAGGTTCTGTCTATTGGGTAATTACCTTTCTTTGGGCATGGAAGTCATTGAGTCAGTGTTTTTGTCGTTTGCATGCAGTTTTGATAACCCAGTAGGACTGGATGTTTATATGCACATCTTACAACTACTTACTACTGTGGATGATGGAATTCAAGCAATTGGTAAGCAACTTTATAGAGAAGTATGAGAACAATGATAGCTCATTTTGGTCATTTAATTATTTTCCCTTTTTGAATCAGTGCTTTCTTTATCAAGTTCAGCCTCCCGATGCTGGAAGAGATACTTGGAATTTTCTTTCTGATTTGGCCTGCCTTGACTTCTGTCAGCCTGATGATCCACCAATCATGCTACAGGAACAGAAAACAGTACTGGCCTCTATCTTCTCAGTATTATCTGCTGTGTATGCGTCACAGGCTGAACAGGAGTACGTAAAGATGGAAAAAAGCAAGTATCATTTCTACCAGTTATGAGTAATGATGACCCCCTTTCTAACACTGGTAATTTTCAAAGTGGTTTACCTATACACATCTCATGTATAACCGTCAGAGCTGATCAAAGTGAAAATAACCTTAGTAGAAACGATAGAGACAAGATTGCTCTACTGTAACAGAAATTTGCACACAGTAAGGAGAGGCAGAATTTAATTTTAGCAAGTGCCAGTATAATTTCTCCTTTTGTGTAACAAACTAGCAAGTAGTCTACATTAGCAATGTTTTTACTGATCTTGTTACCACATATCCAGTTATATGGAAAAGCCTGTATGGTGGTCATGCTGCCAGTGTAGAAGTCAATTTCCATAGTGAATTCCATAGTATCATTTCTCTCTCTTCCCCTTCCCCCCCCCGTTCAGTAAATTCCAGCAACACCTCCAGGATCAAGCATAAAAATCCTCTGGCATTCAAACTCTTCATAACCTGGCCCCCTTCTACCTTTCCAGTCTTTTCACACCTCACTGCCTGACCCATACTCTATATTCCTGTTACACTTGCTTCCTTGCCATTCTTCTCTCAAGACTGTCCATCTCTTAATTCCATTCATTTTTCCTGGCTGTCCCCCATCCACACAATGCTCTCCGTCTTCTCTGCTTCCTGCCTTCCCTGACTTTCTTCAAGTTTCAGCTAAAATCCTACCTTCTACAAGAAATCTTTCCTAATCTTCCTTAATGTTATTGCTTTTCCTCTTAGGTTATTCCCATTTTACTCTTTTTCTTGTTCTTAGGTAGTTGTTTGCATGTTTTATCTCCCATTGGACCACTTGAGAGTAGGGGATTGTTTTTTGCCTTTCTTTGCATTTGCAATACCTAGCACAATGCCTGGCATATAGTAGGTACTTAATAAATGCTTATTGACTGACAGCTCTGTGCAGTAGGAGTTATACCCATTTTACAGATGAGGGAACTGAGGCTGAGAGAGATTAAGTGATTTTCTTGGACAGCAACTGTCCAAGACAGCATAGAACATGGTTAAATCTATGGTTAAGGAATATTACTGTGGTATCTGTGCTTAGGATGGACCAGAGAGAGAGAGAGAGAGAGAGAGAAGCATGAGGCTTGAGGTAGGGAGACCAAGCAGGAAGTGTGGTAGTCCTCTAGGTGAGAGGTGATCAGGGCCCAAATTATGGTGGCAGCTGAAGGGGTGACATACTGGAGCTATTGTGGAAGTAGAAGCAGCAAGTTTGGGCAACTGATTGGTTGAGAGTGAGTGAAGTATTGCAGATCATATCTCTGATAGAAATAGGGAAATCTGGAAGTGGATAGGGCATAGAGTTGATAGTGTTGTGTTGGGTTCATCCTTCATTTTCGAAGAAGACCATGACATCAGAGAAATGATGACATGACTTCCACTTGACTTTGTTTTGAGTGAAGAAGGGCTAAGAGCTGCACAGAGGTAAGGTATAATGAAGACTGAGAAAAGGCCATTGGATATAGTAGGTAAGAAATTTTTGATGACCTGGCCGAGGAGGGAGGAGGTTTCTGTTAAATGTTAGGGTCAGCAGCCAGATTGCAAGGAGTTGAGGAGTGAAGGATGTAGAAGTAGGTGACCATCTGTAATAATTTAACAGTGAAAGGAACTTGAGGAGATGGTAGGATCAGGGTATTTTTTAAGGATGGAAGAGACTGGTCTTGCATGTAGAAGTCGGGGAAGGAGCCAGTGGATAAAGAGAGATTGATGATTATAGAAAGAAGGGCCAGTCAGTAAGGAGACAGCTGTTGGAGTGGATGGGATCAAGAGCACAAGTAGAGAGGAGATTGGCTTTTCCAAGAAGGGACTGTTTTTCAGAGACTGAAGTAAAAAAGGAAAGAATAGGGCATGATGAAGAGGGGGTTTCATATGTAGAGCAGGGGTAAAAAGGGAGTGCTCAGTGAATGGCCTTTTTTGTTGGTGTAGTTGGAGAGGAATTTTGGAAGAGCCACAATGGAGAGTTGAAAAAAGTCATTAGGAGAGGAATAGAAGGATTGTCGTACAGCGGTGAGGGTCCACCAGAGATTAGATAATAACTTGGGAATGAATCCGTTTGACACTTGTATGGCTTTTTCTAGTGGTGTTCAGATGCATTTGAATAGGCATGGAGAAGGTAGATGGTGGAGACAAGGGGGCAAGGAATCCAAGGGAATAGGACAGTGTAAAGTTGAACTGGCCAACCTTAAGGTCAAGGCTGTGAAGGGAGGAAAGCAAAGCCAGAGCCACAAAAATGGGCCAAGAGAAGAGGGTGGCTGGAAGGGCATGATTAAGATGAAGAGTAGGTTTGGGGGAGAGAGGCAGAGGGAGAGATTGGATAGGTTAGAAGCTTTGACTTGAGAGTAATTTTAGAGTTCTAGGTCATGGAGATAGAATAGTTATGGGTAATGCTGAAATCAATTGTATGACTAGATAGTGAGTCAGCTGGTGTTTATTAACTGTACTAAGCATTGGGAAAAATGGCAAAAGATGGTCACTTCCCTAAGGGGCTCACATTTTAGTAGGGGAGACAGCCTACAAACAACTGCATGAATACTTCATCCTCAGGGCGCCTGAAATGGATGTATTACCAATGAAGAATTGTGTTGGAGAAATAGTGAAAAAGATGTCATCAGAGAGATACATGACTGGAGGGAGGTGGGCCAGTCCTGTAATGAAAATGAAGGATTGCCAGTGATGTGCTCAGGTCCTCAGGTGCTTAGGAGGTAGCCTACCAATTTCCAGAGATTTGGAGGAAAGGGCTTCTGCATGTTGACTAGACCCTTGTAGAGGATTTATAGAAGGAGACAGATTAGGGGCACAGAGGATGAGATGACTTGTATAGGTTGCATTCATTACTTTTGGAGGGATATCCCACATCAATGAGATCCTACACATCTCTTAACATTGAAAAATTTTAGGTGTCTACTAGCAAGGTTAGCTTGAATTAATGCCGAGAGATTGAACAGTGCAGGACAAGCTCAGGAATATCCTTTGGCTGGGATGTAGACTTTTGACTTTTTCATATTTTGAATGTAAACTCTTCTTTGTTGTCATGTGTATTGTCTTAATTTAGAACCCACGTATGTCATTTATAGAACACAGTGAGATGTGTTTGATTTGATCAGATCTCTTAAAAATCTTATTATTTTAACGATAGCAGAAATAATCTATTTGTGACTTTTTATCTCTTCATTTATCGTACAACAGATCTGTCTCTAATTGGTGGCTTGATTCGGGTCTTGCACAACATGGAGGAATGTGAGAAAAGATCTGTGAACTTAGCAGATTGCAATACAGAAGAAGCTGAAAAGTCCGATAAAACTGAGGATTTCCACTTGAAAGTCTTGAAGGATGTTTCATGCGAATTACTTTCTAATATTTTTCAGAAATTGACAAAGGTACTGAAAAATCATTTTATATTGACTGTTCAGGTAAGGAAGTACTAGGCCTAGTTTTTGGGAGGATTGCTTCTCTAAGCTTTTGTAGAGTTCCTGTCCAGGGGATGCCTCTGGTGAGTGAGTTGGGGTGCTTAGTGCACATGTTTTAGGGGCTGGGTAGCAGTATAGGGAAGTTGAAGGACTGTATCTTTATCGGAAAATAGTGAACTTAGTTTCCAGTGAGAAGCCACGGGGTAGGGTGGCTAGACGGCCACCCTGAACTTTCGAAGGAAGACTTGGATTCACTCTCTGCAATTGATACCTTTTAGTCACATGACCATAGGCACCAATCTCTGCCCCAGGGACCTCTCCATGACATGTTGTAAGAGAGTTCTGGCTTTCATTTATAGAAGGAGTTTTCACACCTGGGATTTCCTTCTATCTATGAAATCACAGATCAACTTCCCCCTTCCAAAAATATTCCAGTAGTGGGTTTAGATTTATTTACCATAGAATCTTGAATTTCCTACCCTCCAGCAAATTTGGGGCACTCATTACCTAACAAGGCAACCCATTCTAAACTTGACAACTAAAGCATCATTAGACAGTTAACCTATATTGTGCTAAAATCTTTCTCCTGGGAAATTCTATCCTTTGGTTCCTGTTCTGCCCCTTGAAACTTCATGGACTAACATCAAATCCCTCTTCCATGTGTTAGCTCTACAAGTATTTGAAAACATCCATTCTGTCCCCTCTGTTTTCTCTCTTTCATAGAATTTCCTTTCTCAGTTCCTTTCAAAGTTGTCATTAAATATGATTTCCCGACTCCTTGATGATCCTGGTCACCTTCTTTTGCACAGGCTTTTCTCTGATTGATTAAGTTTGTTTTTCTAAAGCCTAGGGTGGTAATAGCACTTTCTTCTCAGCACTTCAGTGAGTTCTTCTTTCCATTTTGTAGATGATGAAAAGAGTTTCAGACTTGTCCACAGGCACACAGCTGGTTACCAAGACTCAAATGAGGGCTTCTGTCCCTCTCTGAAGTCCAGCCTTCTTTCTCTCGTTTCACACTATTTCTCTCAGGGAGATGTGGCAGCATAGAGCTTCCTTCTATGAAGCTTAAGAGGACAGGGCCACCTTCTCCCAGAGTTACTGCTAATTCTACTTTACAATCAGTTTTTCCTCATTTGTCAGAATTGAGTTTACCTTAGCAGTTTCATGTTTCCTTTACCTTCTGAGAGCTGAAGTTGTCAGCAAGGCAGTTTCTTAATTTGTGAGATGCTTTGCTTTTAGCAGAATGGGAGTTCTAGTAGAGGTCTGAATAGCTGAAGTCCTCTTTCCTTACACTAACTTTCCTGTGTGTCAGTTCTGTGTTTTCCATTAGGAAAGCAAAATCTATAACCTCTGATCAGTATCTGTAACATATTTTTACAAGATCACTTCTGTTTCTTCTTTTATCTTCACCAAATGTTCCCCATCATATTAATACTCCTTGGTTTATGGATTTTCATATGCTTACAAGCTTTTCTGATATATGCCCCTCACCTCAATCTTGAATCCATTCCCACCAAGTGACATCTGTAGACCACGTGTATTTTCTTATTCTAACATTGTGTTCATTTTATTTATTACTTACACTGTGCATCTGAGGCTGAGTATTTTTCTGACCTCTTATTATCTTCTCTTAAAAATTACCGGGTGTGCCCTCCACTATTTTCCCATTTTCTGTACCATTCATGTTTTCATCTGTAATGTCCAGTTTCTAGTTTTAGCTGGATGTCTTTCTTCCTTATTCTTAGATTTAACTGTTAAGCTGGATCAGGTTGCTGAGTTTCCTGCTAATTGTTTTCTTACTAGGCATTGTGAGGTGCAGACTGTTCTTTACCAGGAGCCCATCCTTCTGGTCTTTCAAACAGTAATCCAGAGGAGCCTCCTGTTCTTCCATTCTTTCTAGATGAATGGTTGTTGTACTTTATATATATCCTGTTTCTTCCAAAGTTAGGACTTTCAAGCCTACATCTCTGCCTCCAGGTCATTCAACTTTTTACCAAAAATGTTGACTTTGAATACTTAACCAAGACATGTGGAAGATTCCAGCAATATCAGCTGTGCCAATGAGGCATCATGCCAGCTGTCTCAGGAAAACACTTGAGGCGAGAGGAGAGAACTATAACACGGATGACCAGATCAAGCTTTGAATGTCTCCTCTGCTGTTTGGTATCTTGTTTAACTATATATATGTTTTTTTTTTTTCAGGAAAATATCATTCAGGCTCTAAAGGAGGAGCATCTAAGCAAGGAGACGTGTTCCTGTGCAATTAAAAACCTTCTTCCCATGTACCGCTCAGTGGTGAGTGTGTGCGGAGCCCTTGGACTCACATGGAATACAATGGCGTAGTGACATGTGCATTTGTTATTATTTAGTTGATTAATTGTGTCTGACTCTTCATGACCCTATTTGGGGTTGTCTTGGCAAAGATTTTGGAGTGGTTTGCCACTTCCTTCGTGAGCTGGTGTAGTTGGCAGGTTTTGAACTCAGGAAGATGAGTCTTCCTGACTCTAGGCCTGGCTTTCTAACCACTATACCACCTAGCTGCTTGTAGATCTCAGCTTTGGGGATAGCCAAAGTTTACTTTGAGACACAAAACCATCTTCAGAGATGCCTGTTCCTATCTGCAGTTAGAGTTTAAATTCTTCATTTCAAAAAACAGTAATTAAAAAGCTGCTGTAAGCATAGAATTATGTTAGGCACTAGGAGCATATAGAGAGTTTAGAAAAGACAACAGTTCCTGTCTTCAAGGAATGTACTGTTTGATGAGGAATGGTAATCAGATGGGTGGGGGTAATATACACTGTTCTGTCATAAATGTATTAAGAGAGTTGGTTCCTAAACAGAATGTCACATGAAGAATCTGGGTAGGGTATCTAGGGGAAGGAGGCTCATTACCAACGTTGGGGATCAGGGGAGACTTCTTGAAGAAGGCAGGACTTGGGTTGGATGGGTAGGAATTTGACAAAGTGAGGGAAGGAAGGCATTCAGGTATAGGGCCCAAGCTGAGCAGAGGCATAGAGGCATAGAAGAAAACAGCCTGTATTTGAAAAGCGGGGAGTTACTCAGTTTGGGGTGAGCACAGTTCTGTGGAAAGGAGTTTTTGAGGTAAGGCCTTGAATACCAGATAGAAAACTATGGACTTTACTTGGAAGGCAGTGAGAAGCTGCTGCTAAGCAGAAGCCTGTGAGGATCAGAAGATTGTTCTGTTAGCAATATGGAGGCAGGATTGGAGGTGGGAGAGAGGAGAGGTAGGGAGACTTCTCAGGTGAGTCGAGCAGTCATCTGGGCTGGTGCTGATGGTGCCCACTGTTAAAGAGGAGGCAGTGGGACTAATCAGAAGGGGACGGAGGTGGGGGATGTTTTGCAGGGGCAGTCCGTAGGCCTCGGGGGACGGCAGGGTCAGGCCCCAATGCCAGCACCTCTGTTTTGACAGCTCTTCTTTATTCCCTTAACTACATGCTAAGTCTTGAGACATTTTAACCTCTACTGATTTACACTTATTTTCTAAGTTGATACTGTAACTGCCTAGAACTCCCATTCCCATCTTTGACTCATTCTATGTATGAAGTAGACAGTATACAAAGACAAGCAAGATTTTTACACAGTGGCATCCAGTAGGATTTTCCTCAGCAATTTCATCATGAGCATGATAGTCAAGGGTCATCTAAACTTGGCGAGGCGGGGGTACCAGAACTTGGATTTTAGATTCTGGGGTGGAGACAGATTGGAGTCATCCTCTTACCTGATGATATCTGGGGAAGGAGGAATCAGGAGTTATTGACATAAAGGGACAATTATAACATGTGGAGCATGGAATTGTCCTCTGTATAAGATATTAATTCCCACTGAGTGCAAATCTGTACAATATAGTGTTTTCTCTGACTGTAGGTTGAAGGCTTCTTTAAAGTCCTGTGTGAAGCTGACAAGGATCTAGCAGATGATCTGGAGAAGGATTTCCCAAGTTTGAAGACACAGAACTAAAACTGGAACAAAATAGACCTTACTTAAGGAAAAGACTCTGTTTCTTCCCTGGCTAAAGAATGTGATGGGCTCCCGCCTCCAATAAACCTTGCCGACCTGATAAAACTTATAAGGGACAATGGAGGGAGATGACTTGTGGAGGAGTGGTAGGGAACCCCCATGGACAGTGACTGCCCTGCTCCCCTCCTCTTTGTGTGTTGTGATCACAAGGATAAACCTGCTATTGGCTATGTTGGTTCATCAGCTTCAGGGGAAGTAAATCATGCTAGTATTTAGGGTGTCAGCAGGGAATGCTTATTTGAACCTGAATTTTGTGCCAGAATTTCATATGCAAGTAGGTATTAGACCTTAGACATTTAAAAATGGATTTATTTATGGTAATTATTTCAATCATTAGGGTTTTTAATACCTGGAAAGAGGAGGTAAAACTCATCAGAGTTTGATGTTAGATTGGGTCTATTTACAGGGCCAACATTCAGCAGTATTGTGCATGGGAAAACAGAAAAGCCGCCATGCCTTAGTGAGCAGGATTACATCTGGAAATCCCTCTTCACCATTTAATTCCAGTGGCAGGTCATAAAATGATGGGTGGCAAATCACTGAGTTGTGTTGGGTAACAGGTGATTCCTCTGATCTCCCCGATTGCAGTGTAGTGTAGCATGTGACTCTTTTCGCTTGTCAGATTTCGGCAGCGGTCCCAGTGTTATTTGTCCCTTGTGACCGGTTCTGGGCTGGATTGTCAGGATTCTTCTGTCTTTGACTTCTGTCATTTCCACAAATTTAAATCGAAGACCAATGGACATGTTTGGGTTTTGTTCATTATAGACTCAAAAGCCACACCAGCAGACTTTGGGAGTGTTCTCCATGTTCAGACCATGACATTTTGGCTTACAAATGCTAATTTAGATCATATTTTAAAGCCTTTTATGGCAGAGCTTTCCCACCCAGAAAACTGAAAAGTGCTCAAATTAGCTATGTACAAGTATACAGTTAGTTTCTCTAGCGTTGAAATGAGATCTTATACGTGCTTTTGCATGATTTCTGGATCTCTACTGTTCATAAGGACATTTGTGTAGAAAATTACACGTGGTAGCAACTGAAACCACATCTGCTAGATTTTTCTGTATTTTTGTTCATGAACATGTATATTGTTCATTTTGGTGGTGACCTTTGTATAGGCAGAACAAATGGCTGAAATAACCCCACGTGGTCAGAGAAAATAAGCCGTGCCTCCCAACCAAATACATGCACAGATTGTATATTTCAGGTGCTGGAATCTTTTTGCCTGTAAACTGTTAAAATATTCTTTGGAAGGGTAATGCTTATCAGACCTTACAGCAAATTTCATATCTTATCATGAGAGCAGATCTTGAGTGCAGTGAAGAACTTTTAACCTAAGCACTCTGAGCACCTAGGGGAAGAGGACACCCCTGATGTTTTGATCCCAAAGGTGGATGGGGGCAGTGGGATTCTTTACTTCATAGTTTCATTCAGTCTTCACTCAGTTTTCACACTGTCTTGTACACCTGTTTTTTCGATGTTCAAGGGTGAGGACTTATTGCTCTGTGTATCTTACATTTGGATATAGTTGAAAACTTTTCCATAAACTTACCAATTAAAATAAAAATGAAACAAGCATTGTTTCTATTTTGCTTTTCTTAATTCTAAAAATAAAATCCCCTACAACACATGCAAAAGAGAGTGATGCTTGAGTTAATGAAGGAGTGATATACAAATTGTAATGTGATCTTCCATTCTTGTGGAGTTTTCAGCTGGATTTGACAACTGCTTGAAATTTGTGTGCCACTTATATTTGGATGTTTCTCATTCCTTTTAATCTTTGTTGTTTGTTGCACCTAACCCTCTGGAAAAAAACACACATACACATATATTTATTTTTCTCTTTTGATCTCCTACTTAGAACCTTTGCTTCTTGGGAGTGTGTGTCAGAACTTAAGCACAGAAAATACAGCCTCAGAGAACCCAGGGTCACCTTCAGGGCTGGGAGGAGAGGAGCATTAGAGGAGAGCTTCAGTAGAAATGTTCTGTCTGAATGAAAATGCCTGTGATGTGAGAAGATTTAGATGAATCAGTGAAAAGTGAAGCAAGTAGAACCAGGAAAACAACGTATAGAGTGAGACCATGTAAAAGGAAAGAACGCTACACCAACTGAAATTAAGTGCTGAAAAAGTACGATGATGAGACTTGTCCTAAAAGAAGGGCTAATATCTCCCTTACTTTATGGAGGTGAGGGATTATGGTGTGTTAGACTTTTTTGACACAAGTTATTTATTATGAGGGATTGCTTTCTTGGAGACAGAAGGGAAAGGGATATACTGGAAAATGTAGGAGAGGTAAAAACCAAAAGTAGCAATAAAAATTTACTTTAAAAATATGTGTACTAAAACCTTCAGTTTACAAAGAGATCTCCTTACTTTCTCTCATTTAATCTTATTAAATTCATGCAGTTATTCACTGAAGTAAAGTTAAGAATCACCATGTGCTAGCCTTGTCTCTAACAATCTAGGAGTATTATATAATCTAATCCAACAAGCATTGACTAGTAGCCTACTGCATGGGAGACCTGGAACATGGGAGGCTGAGTCTACTCTCTCTAGCTTATACTCACATTCATCCTTGCATGCTGGGGAATACTGGAACGCACATGGGAGATGGCCATTTGACACACCAAAGATTTCATGAACTAGATAGCAAAGCAGCCTGTAGGTGACTTTAGGCATGTTTTGCACTTGACAATAATTGCACACATTGGAAGATGTGCCCCTTACTTACCTTGGGGCCTTTCCTCTTCTTTCATTAACATGCTGAAGTCATGCCCTCAAAATCAAGGAATTTGAAGGGAAAACTTTGTCAACAACTAGATTGCCAAAGGGTGAAAGGGCAAAAATTTTGTGGGGCAGCAGAAGTGGGCCAAAAAAAACTCTTGAAAAAAAAATTTGCACTTAGTTACAACAGATACATGAAGTTTATGTTACTGAAAATTAAAATTGGGGTTCATTCAGGCCTGAAAATGTGTCAATTCTGATCAATGGAGTAAAAAGACCATTGGAGTAGATCCATTTAAACCTATGGGTAGCTCTGACCCCTCAGACACCCAGAAAGGAACTTGTGTTTTCGCCTTCAATGTATCTGAGATGGATTTAAAGAGAACAGGCCTCAAAGACAGGGGGAGCAGCTAGTACTTTTTGAAGTTAGAAGCTTATACTTAGAGCTAGAGGGAACCTAAACCTCTTATTTTATGAATGAAGCAAGTGCAGCAAAGCTGGCATTTGAAGTTAGGTCTTCTTGTCTCCAAGTACAGCATTCTATCCATTCTACCAAACAACCTTTCAAGTCCCAGTTCTGCCTGTGTGATATCTGGCAAGTCATGACTTCAGTTTCCCCAATTGCAAAATGAGAGGATCAAAAAACCTTAAAAAAAACTTTCATCTTTTAATCTATGATTCTAAGACTTAGGTTCAAGTTGTGCCTCTAATATCGACTGTGTGTCCAGGGAATATCCCTTTTTCTCTCAGTAATCCAAGGAAACTCTTGGGCTAAGTTACAGGCAAGATGCTTATTTGTGTCTGTGGAGGGATATTCCACACTGGGATTACACTCACTGACACAATCATAGATCCACCCCTCTCTCCATGTTCTCTCCTCCTTCCCCCCCTGGATATTACAAGGCAGCATGTTGGATACTATGAGTACAAAGAGGAAACCAAAATCAGTTCCTGCCTTGATGATTGTTCGAAGTTTTCTTTATTATTATGCAATTTGAATTAGAAAATCAGAAATTTTGCCGTACTGTATTAATGTAGCTTTTAGATTGACTTAAAATCATCTATGTAGTGTTTGAAATCTTAAGAGCCAGCAGCTGCAAGGCAAAGTTTAAATGGACCTCAGTGAATTTTTTTTTACTCTCGTTGATCAGAACTGATGGGTTCTCAGGATTGAATGGCCCCTGATTTTTAATTATTTTTGATAAAAGAAGCATCATAAATCTGCTGCACCTTAGTGAAGATTTTTTTTAAAAAGGGTTTTGGCTCATCCTTCTTGCTACCCCATGGGATTTTTGCCCTTTCACACTTTGGCTGTTTAATTGTTGACAAAACCTTCCCTGGGGTGCCCTGATTTTGAGATCTGTTGCATATGCGTGACTTTGCACCTTCATGAAAGAAGGGCAAAAACCCAAAGGTAATTATAGGGCACACCTCCCAATGTGTGTAATTATTGCCAATCGCAACACATACCAAAAGTCACCCAGAGACCACCTCCTTGTCAAGTTCAGAACATCTTTGGGGTGTAAGATTGCCTTTCCCCAAGACATTTCCCAGTGTTACCCAGCATGAAAGAATGAATATGAGGATTGATAGACTGAGATATTAAGATGCTAGTGCTGTGGATGGTATCACTTATTTGAACTAATATTCTTTATCCCATCAATAGATGGCATGAGAAAATGGAAAGAGAATTGGATCAGGAGAGGAGGGTTCAAGTCCCTGGTGCACCACTAAATAGCTGTGGGACTATAAGCAAATAATTTTCCTACTTTAAGCCTCAGTTTTGCTAACTGTAAAATGAAGGGGTTGGATTATACAGTCTCCCTAAAATTCCTTTCAACTCCAAAATATATCAATCCTGGACATAGTAGTAAGCTTAGCCTCATTTCTTTAAAATCCAAGGCCATGTTAATTGGCATGGTCAAACTTGAATGTGCAGACTGCCTCAGCGCCATCTTTCTTATGTAAAATTTCTTCCTGGTCCCTATCCCTAATCAGTAGTTTCAGGAAATGTTATTGAAAGGAACTGAAGAGATAATACAGAGGGAATCAAATCACTTGAATTAATCTCTTTTCATTGTTCTTGGTGGTGGCAGATCAAATCGATAGCATTATATTTCATTACAAATAATGATTTCTGTTTATCATTGTCTAAATAGAGGAAGGCAACAAGCCTTCATTAAGTGCCTACTATGTGCCAGGTGCTGTACTAAAACACTTTTCAAATATTATCTCATTAAATAGAACCAAACCCCTGTATTTGCAAAGTATACAGACAATATTGAAAGCAATACAAATATTTACTACAGGAGATTATCCATGCATAATCTGCTATGTAAAAATTAACAACTCTTTTAATTTAGTTGACTTAGTAAGAAGCTTTTTGCCCTTTGTGTTTTTACCATGTGGAACACCAGTAACTGCTGGCCAAAAAGGAGCAGGTGATATTGTGTAATGTTTTAACACCACAGTTGCTTTCGCTAGAAACCTCATAATTTCTTGTGTGTTACTGTTAGGTTCAAAGTACCCAATGTGATTTTCTTCCCTGTTATAGGCATTTTTATCTATATGTATGTATATATATGTATATATTGTAGCCTTTGATTTCTTTTGCTCCTTTCTACTCATGAAAAGGCTCCCAGGGCGATACATATACCTTCTTTTTTCCCCTCCTCCCAGTGGGATGGAGTGAAGATTAGATTAGGAAATTCTAGCCTGTACTGGAGAGACTGTGATGAATTGAAGAAGGCTGGGCTTTATTGCCTTCTGAATGAGTCCTGATGTATGACCTAGCCTAGTAGTGAATCACATATGTTTTATATCCCCTGTCCCTCTTCTTTCACTTCCTCTTTCTCACAGTGACTCTGCACCTCATGGTAAAAAGAAAGTCACATGTGAAAGAGTGATTGTGTCACTGAGAGTCATGGGAGATGGGCTTTGGGCTTTTGTAAAGGACCCTCCTTCCTCAGGAGGCTATACGTGCTATAATAAAACTTCCCCCTACTTCTCTTTTGAGTCAGCTCTCATTTGGACCTCCAGTTGTAGAGGGAGGGGATTCCTTCCCATCCTCTGCATCAGTGGCAGCTATTTGCACATGGTAGTGAGAACATAGGTGTGCCAAGGTGAGCCTGAGATTGAAACTGAAAATCTTGACTACCCTTTCTGTCCTGATGAGTACAGGTCATTGACAACAATGGGAGAGAGAGAGAGAGAGAGAGAGAGAGAGAGAGAGAGAGAGAGAGAGAGAGAGAGAGAGAGAGAGAGAGAGAATTCTCTTTGGAATCTTCTGTCCTAAACTCCAGGTTCAATCCTGGGGCAGGCTATTAGACTGCTCTCACTTTCTGGCTTATGATGGCCCCACCCTAGAGTTCTAAGCATGGCTCATGTGTAATCCCCAAAAGGGATTGATAGGTTCCTTGTCAGGAAAGGTACTCAGTGTAGCTATCACGTATAGGACAACTATCTCTTCCATCATGAAAAAAGCCTAAAACAAAAAAGACTTGTAAACATTCATTGTTGTTGCTGTTTAGGTGTTTTCATGCATGGCTCCTCATGACCCCATTTAGGGTTTTCTTGGCAGAGATACTGGAGTGGTTGGCCATTTCCTTCTCTAGCTCATTTGACAGATGAGGAAACTGAGGCAGACAGGATTAAATGACTTGCCCAGAATCTCACAGCTATTAAGTAGTGTCTGAGGCCACACTTGAACTCATGAAGATGAATCTTCCCGATTCCAGGCTCAATACTCTATCAACTGCATGACCTCATTTCCTGACAAACATTCATTAACAAATACTTAAAAAATAAATTAGGAACTCATCGCTTCTCCCAGGACAATTTCTCATGTTTACCTGAGACCTTTGCTACCTGAGCATTTTACAAAATCCAGATCTGGAATGCCAGTCTTGCTTCTTTAGTCTCTTCAGGTTCAGTATAACCTCAATGAAACTGCAGTTTTAGGGAATACCTCCCAATGGGTAGCTGGAGATCAGCCAGGAGTCACTATGTCATCTCAACAAAGTGAAATGACTGTTCCTTAATGAGAAACCAATGGACCAGTCTGTCCCCTTGGAGCTAAAGAGTACAAAGACATGGAATCATTTCTATCACACCCTCAAGTCAGGAGGTTTTGCTGTTATTACAAAAACTACAAGCTAATTTTTTATACTCATGTGTCCTATTGAACCGAACTGAAGCCTTGATGATGTAGCATTTGTGAAAGGGATGGAACATAAAGCTTCAGAACTACTTGTTCTATAGGAATATGAGTTTAAGTGCTAGAGTCTAATCTATAAGTTATTAAATCAAAATTTCAACCTCGACTTTTTGATTGCAATCCAGGATCCTATTATACCATGCTTGTAACCCCTGTTTGCAAATAGGGATCCTAAGCTACAGACTCAACTCCTTTTTCCACGTTACACAGTCCCTATTATAATCTGGCTGACTATATATAAACCAGCACTGGTTCTTGGTGTATTTCAACTACTATCTATTGTTCCTGATATAGGATATGAAACAATTATTGCATGCTTTGAGATTGATCCTTGGGAATCTCTTTTTTTAAAAGAATTTTTAAATTGATATCTTTTGTTTTTACATTCTTTAAATTTCTCCTTGTATCCCTCATCCCGCACCTCCCTGAAAGCTATCCCATATAACAAAGAGTATTTGGGGATCTCTTCTAAGGATGCCGTTCCATGGTTGGTACTGGGTAAAAATGGCCAAATGATTTTCAGAACCTCCTAAACAGATCTAGAAGCAACATCAGATATTAGTGTTTCACTGGTGTTGCAAACCAAACCAATGTAAGCAGAACACATTGAAATGTGAGGATCCATAGGAACCTTCACTTGGTGATAGACTCTCAAGCTCCCATAAGGCACTGAGATTTTATTCATGTCTCTAAATATCTTTCCTAAGAGTTCTATACAGATGTCTTTTAGAAAGTCAGTGTCCTGTGTTTTGCTGCTATGACTACAGCAACTATCCCGCTGACTCTCCAAATGATTCCATTGAGCTTGGATCAATATTGAGCTTGCCCCACTTGCTGCATGGCAGCATTTGGATCCACGGGCTATTTGGAAGGCGTAGCTTTTCCAGACCATCTGCTATACTTGACAGATGAAATGCTTTGTCTATTACAGTAATGAAATCACTAAAATGATTTCCTGTCTTCAGTCTTGGTTCAGCCTCTCTATCTACTGTCAATACAAGGATATTAAAATACTCAGGAAAGTCCACATCCTTTCATCCTGGTCTATGATGTAGGGCAGCTGTATATTTTAATGTGGGGAACCATAAATAATCAGTGACGTCAAGCAGATTGTAATAACTGGAGGATGTTTATTAAAGGGCCTCTTTTCTAGTTGCTTTTCCTTTGACATCATGAGATCTGTTTGTAGTAACTCTTATAGGTGTCTTTCCTCCTTCCATCCTTCTCTCTCCTCCCCTGCCACCATGTACCATCATCCCCATGTAGGACTCATGTGAAGAGGGAGGAATAAAAAAAAGTTAAGGAGTAGGTGCTTCTAAGAAATTAAACTTACTCAAATCTGATGTTTGTACTCACAAGATTACAAAGCCACCTTCCACCACAATGGAAGTCTTCCTGGTTTTCCTCCAACTGTCTGTCTAATCCTTCTTGGTCTTCTTTGTTGGATCATTATCTGCATCCCAATATGGGTGAATACCAGGGTTCCATTCTGGACTCTTTCTCCCCACTCTGTTCTCTAAATTCTCTTTGAGTGAACTCATCAGCTACCATGGATTAAATTTCCATCCCTATGAAGGTGAGTCTCAAATCTAAACATCCACTCTCAACCTCTCTCTTGCAAGTTACTTAAATGTTTTCAGACTCAGTTTCCTTATCTGTAAAATGTGTAGAATAATAGTATCTACCTTCCAGGATTGTTATGAGGATCAAATGAGATAATATTTGTAAAGCATGGTGTCAAGCACTGGAAAATACTAGTTATATCATCATCATCATGCTATCCGTTATTTTTTTTAGCTTTTATTTAGTATTTTATTTTTCCCCAGTTACATGTAAAAACAATCTTTAACATTTTTTTTTTAAAACTTTGATTTCCAAATTCTCTCCCTTCCTCCCTCGCCACCCTACCCCCTTATTGAGAAGGCTAACAATTCAATACAGGTTATACATGTTTAGTCATGCAAAACATATCCATAATAGTAATGTTATGAAAGAAAACATAGGCCCCCAAAAACTCTCAAGAAAAACAAAGAAAGTTTTAAAATAAGTATGCTTCAATCTGTATTCCAACACCATCAGTTCTTTCTCTGGGAATGGACAGCATTTTTCATCAGAAGCCCCCAGAGTTGTCTTGTATCATTGGGTTGCTAAGAATAGCTAAGTCATTCACAGCTGATCATGTTACAATACTGATGTTTCTTTGAACATAGTACATTTCACTTTGCATCAGTTCATGCAAGTCTTTTCAGCTTTTTCTGAGAGCATCCTGCTCATCATTTCTTATAGTACAATAGTATCATAATCATATACCACAGCTTGTTCAACCATTCCTCAGTGGATGGGCTTTCCCTCAACTTCTAATTCTTCACCCCCAGAGAAGAGCTGCTAAAAATAATTTTGTACACATCCTTTCTTCAGGTCTACATTTGGGCAGCAGTCAGGCAGCAATCCATCCACAGGTATTTAATAACTGCCTTCTATGTGCCAGACACTGTGCTAAGTTCTGGAAATACAAGTATAAAGAAGGAAATAATCTTTACTGATAATGAACATCCATTCTAATGGGGGAGACAAGTACATATAAAATATATATTATAAGTATAAAATGGGTAAACACAAGCATGTACCAAGTCATTTAATACAAAGTGGTTTGAGAGAGAGGGTGCCAGCAGTAAGGGGATCAGGGAGGGTTTCATGAAGAAATAGGTACCTGAGTTGCATCTTAAAGGAAAAGAGGTACTCTATGAGGCAGAGGTAAAGAGGGAGTGTTTTCCAGGCATGGGCACAGTCAGTGCAAAGTTATGGAGATGGGAGGTTGAATGTCATATGTGAGGTATAGAGAGAAGACCAGATTACCTGTATTGCAGATCATGGGAAGGGGAATAATGCCCAATGGAGCTGCAAAGGCAGATTGAGGCTAAGTTGGTAGTTCTTTAAAAGCTAAATGGAGGAGCTTATACTTTAATTGTAAGGAGCATGTCTTCCATTGAACTGATGGGGAGCATGGTTCCCTAAATGGATTCAACCATTTTATGCCCAGGAAAGATAATGTGGTCTAGCCACAAACATTTATTAAGCACCTAGAGTGTCTAGAATTTTCAGAGTCTACCACTGTAGGAAGCTCAGTCTTTCTCCCACAATTCTACTCCTTCCACAAAGGAGTCTCCTAATTTATATCATCTTTAAGAATATAAACTCCCTGAGGCCTGGGTTTGTTTCTGTATCACCTCCACAGTGCCTGGTACCTAGTAGGCACTTAATAAATGCTGTGCATTGAACAACAAAGTGACAATGATAGTTTAGATAGGCAGAGACTGTATCTATGATTTCATTGGTATGTAGGGAATTCTGGGGTGAGCGAACCTTCTCTGCAATTTATGACCTCAAAAGTTACCTGTAGCAATAAGAAATTAAATGACACATGCCTAGGATCATGGTTTGCACCAGAGATAGCATTGAACCTACATCTTTCTGGCTTTGATGTCAGCATCACGTAGTGCCTACCAGAAGAGATTTGAATAGACTCTCAATTCCCTGGAATATAATTCCCCAATCTTTTGTCTCCTTTTCCTTCTGAAATCAGAAGGCATAAGTAGTGGTTTTACTTAGAGACAAGTAGCCCAAATGAGTGCTAAAACTTACAAAGGTAGGGATTTGTTGTTGTTTAGTTGTTTTTCAGTCATGTCCAACTATTTGGAGTTTTCTTGGCAAAGATACTGGAGTGGTTGGCTATTTACCTCTCCAGCTCATTTTACAGATGAGGAAACTGAGGCAAACAGGGTTAAAGAAACTTGCCCAGGGTCACCCAGCTAGTATCTGAGGCTGCATTTGACCTCATGAAGATGTGTCTTCCTGATTCCAAGCCATCTATCTGTTCCAACAGAGATACCCTAAAGCTTATTTGGGAACTTCTTGCTCCAAATATCAGTGTGTTACAGAAAACCTTCCTCTAGGTTGTCTTTAAAAGAATCCAGATTGAATATCTTTAGGTTAGCCTTGGATGACGCTACAAGTGCTTGGTTGTTCTGTCGTTTTGGTTTGCCATATTTGTGATAATGTGTATATAGCTTCACTGTTGTCTCCTTTATCCTCCAAGGTTCTGTGACTTCAACAGCATTGCTCCTCCTCCCACTGATACCAATCACAGACACGTTACACTTAGTTATATACTTACAGTGACCAAAATAATCATTACTTGTTGCTTGGTCTTCTGGTGCTGAATGAGCTTCCAAAATTAAGATCTTCATATACGATTTCTGAACCCACTGGAAAAACACAAATTTAATTTTCCAAAGATATTCAATGAGGATGTGAAATGCCTGTCCCAAACTATTGTGCAGATCCTGCTCTGCCCCACAGGAAGTAGACACAATCATCGTCCTCATCAGATGTGCCCTGGGAAGAAGCCAGGAGGGCCCAGGCTGCAGAAACCCTTTGGAGGAACGTGCCAGCTGCTTCGTAACCTTCAGCCAGCTCTCCTTTGATAAGGAGATTAGTACTTTCCATAATCAGATCAACCTGGCTACTCTTGCTAAGAGTTTACTCAGACTTGAAAGAAATAAAGTTAATTGGGAAAAAAAGATCTTCCCTTTTCCCTTCCTCTCTGATCCCATTTATAATTTCATTCCTCAGTTGCTATTGCGTTAATAAAAGGGACTCAATATAAATAGACAGAGAGAACCTTTGTGTGACATTATCTTAGCAGATAAATGAAATGTTGGTGTAGAGCAGTTTTAGTCCAATCTAATAGACTAAACAAGCCAGCTGGAACCTCGAGGATCCACACTTGAACCCAGGGACTGCTTCTGGGGATTGCTCTGTGGAATAGTAGACTGCAGTGGTTTTTCTTATGCATGCAGGTCCTAAAGTATGAATTAAACTTGAAGGAGGCAGAACAAATATAAATAAACAAATATTGTTATTAGTATGGTGTGTTATCCTCTCATTGTTCAGTTATGTCTGACTCTTCATGACCCCATTTGGGGTTTTCTTGGCCGAGTCAGTGGAGTTGTTTGCCATTTCTTTCCTAAGCTCATTTTACATGAGGAAACTGAGACAAACAGGGTTAAGGAACTTGCCCAGGATCACACAGCTAGTAAGTATCTGACGCTAGTTTTGAACTCAGGAAGATGAGTCTTCCTGGTTCCCAGTGCTGTGCTCTATCCACTGTGCCAGCTAGCTTATACTTCTACCCATTACCAAAACCACACTACCAATGGGAACATTCTCAAGTAAAGGTTAAGAGATATACAAGATCTGTTAAATCTGAAATCACATGATTCCTCCCTGAAAACAGTGGTTTCTATGTAGGAATCTTGGTCCGGCCTCAGACAGAAAAGATACTTCAAAGGGAACAGTCACTACTAGCCCTCCTAGCTGCTTTCCTGTAAGTGTCCCATCACCTATTGATCATGCTGCTGCATGCAGGGAAGGGTAAACCAATGGAGACTTAAAACAGCAGTAGCTGGTCTGCTTTCTGCAACCAGAGTCTGATCTCCTTGCTTCCCCTCGCCTTGGGGAGTATCAAGGGCCTAAGTAAATACACCAACCATGCTTGTCTAGCTTTCACCAAATACTCTAGCAAAATGAAGTTTAGAGTGGGGATGGAGTAAAAAATGCACCTTTATACAACTTCCCAATCAACATTATGCTGATGGGGCTACTCTTTTTTTTTTAAATGTATGGAATAAAGCCAGCGTTTCCAGAATAGTAGTAATAATAATTATAAAAAAGGTTGTGCATCAAACTGCAAATTAAGGAGGTACAACTTGCTCTTCACTTTAAGTATAAAGTTACGTACATTTCTTTCTTCTTTTTTCTCCCCCTTCGTCTTCCCTTGTGCCCCGCCCCGCAATGGAGGCTACTCTTAAGCAATTGCCCTGATCACAGGTTCAGATTCTGAGCATTGATAAGGACAGAGAAAAGAATGAGATTTACACCTGGTCTTGGCATTGGGGAAACACTGACTTGTTCTATTGAATTCCCTTGACAGCCATTAAGGAAGTATCTGCCTAGGGTCTATAAACTTGGCATTCTTCTCCTGCTTTTTTTCTATTCATCTGAAAAATTGTTCTCAGTATCTTTTTAGGCCCCAACTGCCATATAGTGATGCGGAATTCAGAAGGCACACAACCTGATTTCTCCATCTTGGACTTCAAGACTTATCCCTATATTGCTGCTCTGGAGCAAGCAAAGATTTCATGGAGTGGACAGTGACTTGGAGGTGATTAATAACTGTCTTTACAGATCTGAGCTTTGTGGGCAAGTGGGATCAGTAAGCTAGGACAGTGTGGATAGTGTTGAATGTAGTAATATCGCAAAGGTCCCTTGATACTGCCTCAGAAACTTACAGCATTGTGATCCTTGACAGCCTCAGTTTCCTCACCTTTAAAATGGAGATAATAAAATAGCACCTACCTTGCAAGGTTGTTGAGCTCAAATGAGATATGTAAACAACTCGTGAACCTTAAAATGCAATATTTGCATTAATTATTAGATTTGTTGGTTTTGGTCCCTGAGACAAGAGTAGGAACAAAGGGTAGAAACCAAAAGGGAAGATTTGGATTCGATATAAGGAAAAACACCCTAATAATTAGAGATATTCACAAGTGGAATTGACTGCCCTCTTGCAGTTCAAGTGAAGACTGGGTGACCACCAGTTCTTGGTCAGGTACTTAGAGTGGGGATGGAGGTTAAGCCAAGTAGTTTCTGAGGTTCTTTCCAACTCTGATTTTTGAAGCTATCATCCCTAAGTTCATTTACAGCTTGAAAATTTGGTGATTCTGTAACATGAAAATTTTTTTTGCAGAGAAGCAGCCAGCCCATTACTCTTCAATGATGCCATCCATAGGAAGCAGTTTTTGAAGTACAAAACCTTTCCCTCATCGGAGAAGCTACCTATAAGCAGATGCATAAATAAGTTTGATGAGAGCTCCTATTGTGAGTGTTCACAGAAATTCATGAGGGAGACACAGTGTTCACCCCATAGCCAGCATTGAGCAGGAAAGCCACGAAAGAGCGTAAGAGCAGTCTTTGTCCCTTATAGATGAAATGAATAAGCACAGTTCAGAGAGTGATTTAACAAGGTCAGACACTTCAAAACACTGCTGAGAACCCTTCAGTCAACTCAGACAAAATGAGCTCCATTCTTTCCTTTTCAAGCTCATTCATCTCCTCTTCCATTGATATTCATTGAGACTCAATCCTAGGTGTGCAGCTGATCAAGCTTGGAACAGAGAAAGGCCACACATGGCAATTACAACTGTCTGCCAACTGGGTCCCCTGTGGCTCCCTCTAGGTTGAATATCAATTCAATTCAGTAAATATTTATTGTGCCCAGTTTTATGCATAAAAACATGCAATAAGGTTTATAAGGTAGTCTGGAGCTAGGTTGTGAACAACTTTAAATGTCAAACAGAAGAGTTTCTATTTGTTCCCAGAGGGTTATTGTGGTTTATTGAGTAAGGGAGTAACATAGTCACATCTGTACTTTAGGAAAATGACTTTGACAGTTGTGTGGGAAGACTGATTGGAAAGGACGAGGACTTAAGCCAGGAAGATGGATTAGGAGGCCATTTTTATAATTCAGATGAGAGGTGAGGAAGATCCAAATGCACAGAGTGGTTGTATGGATAGAGAGGACAGATGTTTGGTGCCAAACAGAACAAGTATAATGCTACTTCCATATCTGGTCCCTTCACATACTTCTGAACAGATCTCATATTTCCTTTTAAGTCTTTTTTCCTACAACCTAAATATTCTCTATTCCTTCAATCAGTTCTTACATGGACCACATGTGGAGTACTGTGTTTAATTCTAGGGACCACATTTTAGAAAAGATAATGAGAAATTCAGCATGTCTAAAGGATGGCTACCAGAATAGTGAAAGGACTAGAAACCATGATATACAAAAACCTTCACCCTAACCTCTCCCTCCTTCCACCAGAGATGGAGGTTTTGCTTTGGGACTGCCACCTCCATCCTTTACCACTGTGTCCTCTTTTGCCTTCCTTTTCTGCTTAAAAAAATTATCTGAAACACACTCTTTACTTATACACTCATGTATTTTTATTTTTTTTGTCTTCTGTTCATCTCTATTTCTCCTCAGGTCCAAGGTTATACAAATATTTGAAAGATGCATGATGTCATGATGTCTTAATGTGGAAACTCCCCACATCAATTCAGATTTCAGTTCATCTGTTACTTAGATAAGTCTCAAGGAGTTGCTTGATGCACAGAGAAGCAGTGACTAGCCTTAAGGTCACACAGCTAGTAAGTATCAAAAGCAGGATTTGAAGCAAGGCCTTCTTGACTCCAAGCCCAACACTATCCATTGTGCCATATTGCCTCTAAACCTATTAGAAGATCAATAATTTAACTAATAGAATAAGTGGAACTTCCATAGCCCGGAAATCATAGATTCATTCAAGTATTCAGTAATACTACATTTATTTTACTTTAACAAATCTTACCATTCTCCTGAGAAGGATAAGTAATGAATGACCATGAGGTTAATATAAATTTACTAAAGTTCATCAACCACTATTTCAGAAGATTGAAAAGTAAAAGAATTTTGTATAAAATTTGACAAAGTCTTTCAAATCAAGTCAAAATATGTCTCAATATTCAGTGACTTTAATGAAAAAGTGAGTGTAGAGGAGAGTAGCAAAAAAATATTAAAAGATTGTTAAGGATTAAGAAATTAAAGAATCCAAAGATTTATGGATTACTTGGAAGCTTCCTAACTACAAGTCATGACACTTTCTCCAAGAAGATCATTGGAAAGTGCCAGACCTGATGAGCAGCAAATAGCATGACCAAAAGTAGTAACTTTACTATAACACAACCGAAAGGAAGTTACTGGTTCTTAATGTAGTTATTTCAGAATTAGTGCAATCTTCAAGTTCCTAATTGATGAAAGCAAAGGTAAATACCAATGCTAACTTAGAAAAGAGGACAAAAATGAGAAGATATTTCTATCATACCACCTCCAACACAAATGAGGAATGAACAAAAGTAAGACATTGACTATGATTATCACCATTTCTTACATTTAACAGTGTAAAACAATCTCCAGAACAAGAAGGTCAAAGAGAATATAAAAATGAGACGGTAGGCAAATACAAGATTTCCCTTAAAAGTAGTTAAGATGGTACCTAAGGACAGTAACAATTTAGGCACAAAACAGATTCACTTACAAAACATTACAAATATGACTGAAGAGTTATAACTAGTAATCCTATTGCTTAGGTTAGGCAGCATGAAAGGTGCCCTCAAATCAATTTTTAAAGAAAATTTCAGCTGATGATGAAAAAAAATGAGAGATCCCAAGGGTAGACCTTAGACCTTCAAATACAAAGTCTCATGTAGGGAGAAAACCTCCTTAATAGATATCCTTGTAGAGAGGATGGTGAGACATAAAACCGCTTCCGTGGAGATCACTGCCTGGGGAGAGAGCAGGTCAAGGCAAGCCTAGGAAGGAGTTCCTCTGCAGTACAGTTGTCAGAGGAAGGAAGCACACCATTATGCAGCTTCCTATTTTAATTCATTTTTCTTACTAATTTGATGCTAAGCTTAATTGTTTCTATATCCTTAAGGAGTACAAGTGCTACAAGCTCCCTCTAAAATTCAGCTCCAGGTGCCTAATATTAGTTAAAATTCTTGCACAAGAGATGAATCAAATTCAAGTCCTGGTTATAGTGTGCTAGCTGTGGTTTTGGCAACACAGTTTTATCAAGAAGGATGACAGGAGAAATAATACTTTTATAATACAAAGCTAGAAAAATCTGACAATACACTTAATAATAAAAGTAGCACAATAGAAATTCTACAATGTGTTGGCCTCCAATTGTTATACTGAGTTATCTAGATCTTTTCCGTATCTCTTATAGGTTAATGCTTATTGTAGTCTTTGAGATACCTGTGTAAAACGTGGATGTGTATCTTGTCACCTAGGTGATGGACATGTAATGGATATTTATAAATAATTTGCTTCATTTCTTCTAGATATTTCTGGTGTGATTTTTGAGGGCTACTATGAAGAAGCTGTGTTAGAATATCTATTTTCCCTCAAAAGTCCTCTCTGTATAAGTTTTCCTTTCTCCTCTTAGCACTCCCAGATTGCCACATTGGACTTCTGTTCTGAACTATAATTATGATCCTTGATTTATATAGCTAGAATACCCAATCCAGTTATTTAGACCTTCTTTTATTTCTTTAAAGGATGTTTTGCATCTTAGGTGTTTCTTAGTACATTAACTCTCAGGGCTAAAGGGCCCAAGGTCTCCTAGTGCATCCTGGGTCATTTCCAGTCATCCTGATGAATATCTGGATTCAAATGGCTCTGGAGGAGAAGTGAGGCTGGTGACCTGCACAGTCTTCCCTCACTCAAAACAAAGTCAAGTGGAAGTCATGTCATTATTTCTCTGATGGTATGGTTTTCTTTGTCAGCAAAGGATGAACACAACAATAATTGCAATCACTTTATACTTCCTGTTCCAGTGCATTGATGTTAGTACACCAGGAAAGGCAATACAACTGGTCCAGAAAAAATGGGAAAGGAGCATTTGAGGCCAATTCACCTGATGAGTTCACCATTATCTCTGCTACTGTTAACCAGAGTTACTAAGGAGAGAAAGATTTTTTTTTGTCGTTTATAAAACTAGTCAGCAGAACTCTGGTATTGCTAAATGGATTCATGGAAGGAGAGACAGAGTCAAGTAGAACTCTGATTCTCATTTGAGTGGAGCAGTTATAATAGTGTGGACTTCCAGCCAGTTTCCTTTCAGTATCTCTGGGCTCTGTTGGCCAGATGTCTCATTCAAGGGAGCAACATAGAAAGCATCTATTCTTTTTAGCTATGCTTGTTATGTTGTCCTGAAGTCTGCATGGAGTGACATCGTAGGGGATAATCTATGATGAGCCCGTGTCTTATGTTTAACGGATTCTCTCTTAGCTCAACTCTCCTCACCATCTGGGAAAGGGCACATCAAGTAAGGCTTGGTGACCTGACCATTAGATGCAGTGGGAAGGAAGAGGAGCTCTGGGAGGTTTTGCGTAAAGTCCCAGTTTTCTATCTCTCCTGATGTAGATCCAATGACTTCATTGTTTCCAGGATGTTTCATGACAACAGCCTAGAACATTAATTAGAGTGGTACTTGGTTGCTTTCAGCAGCCTGTCATTTCCAATTGACCAAATGCTGTTTGACTTGCATGAAAAATAGCTGGTTACAGGACATGAAAGGAGTGATAATGCTTCTTTAAACAACACAGAGCAAACATATAAACAGCAGGGATGTTGGCGGAACTGGGTGTACTATAGCAGCAGGGTTGATTTTATAAAATCAGCCCTGCTTTGATAGTCTGCTTTTCCTAAAAATGAAACAATTACTCCCAGCAAGGAATAGATAAACTTGGTATTTTTCTTTTTATTACATGTGGGCATCACATCTTAGGACAGACATTGAAAAACTTGATTATATCCAGAGGAGGGTGATGAGGATGGGGAAAGGACTGGCAATCATGTTACATGATTGAGTTTTCAATTGTTTGAAAGGTTGTCCTGAAGAAGAGGGATTAGATATGTCCTGTGGGATATCAGGACAAATGGGGACAAGTTACGAGGAGGTGAACTTTGGATCAGTCAATCTAAAGAAGAACTTCCTGATCTAGCTACCCAATCTAGCTATCCAATATCTAGCTATCTGAATTTAGTTCCCAGAAGGTGGGGAGTTCCATAGCATTGTGGGTACTCAAGTGGAGCTTAGTTAATCACTTGGGATCATTAGATCCTAGAGAGCTGGAATATATTTTACTCACTGTCTCATCTAACCTCCTCATTTTATAAGTGAGGAAATGAAAGTCCATAGACCTTAGTCTGTGGTGACTTGTCTGACTCTTTCCCCTGACCAGTTCCTCTGACTCTTTTCATCATACCAGGAATCCTTAGCTGGATTTCTACATCAGATAGGGTTTAGACAAGACGATCTCTGAGGGTGCCACTAACTCTAGGATTCTGAGATCTTATGATGTTTTTTTTTCCCCTTTAGAGGGATAGTGAATAGAATGCTGACTTTGGAGTCAGGAAGTCCTGGGTTCAAATCCTATCTCTGACCCTTACTGTGTGACCAAGGGCAGATCATTTAAGCTGAAGTTTAGTTTATTCATTTGGAAAATGTGCATAATATCACCTGTAGCATCTCTTTTACAGGGTTATTGTGAGATTCATGATGTAATATTTGAACAATGCTTTGTAAACCTTAAGTCCTTTGCAAATGCTTATTTATTATTATTTAGCAGATAGGTTGGAAGTTTCTCACAAAAATTTCTCTGTAATGGGCTCAGGGTTTCCATATCTCGGAAATCAGATTTAAATAAACTAGAGATAGAATAGACCTACTTGATTATTTGAGGTAAACACTATTTTTAAACTCCATTTTCTTTTTGAATTGTCCACAAATTGGTATCTCCTCATCATGAGTTATTTTCTTGCAGCAAAAGATATAGAGGCAATGTACAGAGATTCTATCTGCAATTAAGGTAAATGTAATTAAGAACCTCAGCAGATTGAGAATTAGACTGTGCAAAGCTGAATGTAATAGACTTATCCCTCTATCTTTTCTAAAAGCCTCTTGGGCTCAGGCTGGAGAGGGTTTAGCACTGAAAGCTCCATGCCATGGAGATTAGTGAGCTTTGTGAGGTAAGGTTTATGGGACTTGGACACTGAGAACCGAAAGGTCTGTGTCTTGGACTTATTCTCTTTCCATCCTTTCACCTCATCTAAGTGCTGAATCTTTATACTGAATGCTCAATAATAATGATAATAATAATATCTACATCTATATAGCCATTTTCATGTATTATCTGTATATATTATACATTACATATATTGTGTATAGATATTAGATATTATCTATTAGGTAGATTCTGTTATTATTCTCATTTTGCAGATGTAGAAACAGGCTGAGAGAGATTAAGTGACTTGTTCAGAGTCATACAGCTAATAAATGTCTGAAGCAGGATTTGAACTCTGGTTCTCCTGACTTCAAGTCCAGCACTCTCTATCCAATCCTCTAAAAGAAACTCCTTTGAAATCTTGTGCAAAGAGCCTGTATTTTTGCACCTCCTGGTGTTCAAAGTTTTTATCTCTCCTCTTAGAGTGTGATCAGTCATAGCCTTTTAACTGGCCTGAGACTATGTGGGCAAGTGACTCAGTTCTCCTCTGGAGGAATCCCCCTCCCCTCCAATTTCTTGAGCTAAGGTGTGTGGCAAGTGTACGTAGGCATGCATACTTGGGTATTTGCACTGACTGTCCTTCTATGCCTGGAATGCTTTCTTTCCTAATTTCCACCTTCTGGTTTTCTTCAAGTCCCAGTTAAAACCCCACCTTCTGTAGGAAGTCTTTCCCAATCTCCTTGAATGTTAATGCCTTCCCTTTATTATTTATGATTTATCCTGTATATAATTTGTTTGTACATAGTTTCTTGCATGTTGTTTCTGCCATAAGGTTGTGAGAACCTTGACATCAAGGACTGTCTTTTGCCTTCTTTGCTTGTCAGAGCTTAGCACAGTATTTGGTACGTAGTAGGCACATTATAAATATTCACTGAATGACTTATTTCTTTAAGATCATGAACATGACTTTAATGTCATCCAGAACAAGGTCTCACACTTTCTCAGACTCAGGACACTTTGAAAGTGTGAATTCAAAAGTTCCAGTTATCTGTAGCCATCAATCAAAACCTTCCTGGGCAGCCCTGAGGAGAGCTGGGCAGTTTGTGATCATGAACTCCTCCCTAAGACATCAGTAACCATGGCTACCCCCTCTAATTATTGTACAGTCACTAGACTTCAGATTATAGGGCTGTAAAAAAGAGTCTGTCCTATAATAGGGATTGCAATTAAGAACTACAATAGGATTGGAGTAATTCAATTCAATTCAACAAACCATTAAATCGCTACTCCATTCAGGGCCCTGTGATAGGTCCGGGGGAGCCATGGATAAAAAATAAAGCAGTTCATGCCCTAGGAAAGATGCTACCCTCATGGAGTATTGGGAGATAGAAACATCATGCACATAAATAAGGAAGATGCAAGGAAGAATGTATTAAATGCAAAGGAGAGATGTGGACAAAATGCTCAAAGAAATGTGAGGAGAAAGGGGTCACTTTTAGTTGAGATGACTAGGAAAGTCTTCCTGGAAGACATGGTGCTTGGATTAGGCCTTTCAGGTAGAGAAATATGTCAAAGGAAGAAATGAAAAAGGAGTATGTTTCTGCCATGTAGTGTGGTCTGTGTGAATTTACAGAGGCAGAAGATAAGCAGATGATGCTTTGGTTTGGGAAGACTATAATATGTATGAATTACAGTAGTGTGAAATAAAGCTGGAAAAGTAGATCAGATCCTGATTGTGGAGGGTCTTAAATGACAGTTTCAGGGGTTTATATTTTGTTCTATAGACAAATACTGTAGATAATTATGGTATACTTGGATTTCAATATGACATCTGATAAAGTCACAATTTCTTGTGGCAACACTGGAAGCTATAGGTAAGATGACTATATGAAACTGATTGGATGACCAGACACATAATCATTCTGGGGAGAGATGTCAAGTAGATTGTCACAGGCTTCTGTCCTTGACTTTTTCTGCTCAGTACTTTTTGATAAATGATTTATCATCAGCCATAGATGTCATTGCTTTTCAAATTTTTCAGATGATATAAAATTGAGAGGGATTGTTAACTTGTTGACTGACAGTATCCAAAGTACCTCAAGATACTAGAACTCTGATAAGATAAAACTTATTAGAGATAAATTCAAAATTCTACAACTGACTTCCAAAAACTATTGGCATTGTTAATATAAAATGAGAGAGATATGGCTAGAACAGTGGTTCATTTGACAAACATTTATGGTTTTGAAATAGCTTCAGTCTTAAAGTATTGTGTGTGATGGGGTAAGCAATGAAATCACAAATATAGCTCCTATCCTTTACATTTTGGTACTTATGTGTAGTTGAATACAGATACTGGGTGTATATATTTCTCTGCCTCTGTCTCTCTGCTTCATCTGTCACTATTTCTTTCTCTACTTTTCCCACACTCTGCTTTTCCTTTTCCCTCTGGGTCACAGAACCTTAGAGAGGCTTCTGGGTGAATAGAGCGATGACCGGGAGTCAGAAAGTGACACGTTAAAAAAATTTGGCCTCATACATTTGCTAGTTTCCTCACCCTAGTTATAACTAAACCTCTGATTGCCTCAATTTTCTCATCTGTAAAATGGAGATTACAGTAACATCTACTGCCCAATGTTCATTTGAGAAAAAAATGAAAGCTAAAATGAGAGGAGAGATAAAAAAGTAAGTTGACCAAGGTCATACTGTTGGTGGCAGAGCTTGGACAAAACTCAGGTTTCCTGAGTCATACATACATGCCAGAAGAAGGGCTTGAACCCAGAGCTTCTTGATTCTAAGGAAGATTCTCTATTCACTAACCCTGAATCAAGAGCTCAGGGCTCCGTTGGGTGAGGTCCAGAGGCAGCTGTCCCTTGTTTTGTTCCATGATCCCTCTTTCTTTCAGCCTTTTTTTGCTTCAGCCCCACTACCCCCCTACTCCGCTGTTCTCTTCCCTCTGTCCAGTCGTGACGTTTGCCACTTTTTTTTCCTCATTCAGGTGAAGGAACCTCAGCCGTTCTCTTCCTTTTCCTCGGCACAGACTCTGTAGGGGTTAAATGCATGCTCCTTACTCTCTCCTTAAAACCCTCACGGGCTTCCATTTTCTGCGCTCCATGCGGAGGATGCACTGCCTGGGGGTATGGGCAAGCAGCTCCCGCTCCCAGCTCTTCGAACTAGTCAGCCCGCTGGCTTGGCTTGTTCTCCAGCGGACCGAGCCTTCGCACTCACTGTGGTACTGATTACTGACAGCTTCCCAGCTGTGGCTGCATTTCCTCGTTGCCCGGTTGTTTCCCCTTCACCCTTTGTGGGAAGAACTGGGTCAAGAACAAGGAGGTTGGGTGGTGAGGGGCAGAATGACGGCTACACCGACCATTTCTTCCCAAAGGGGAGAGAGAGGGGCCGAGAAGAAAGGACTGTGTACAGCTTTAATCTTCACAGTAGAAGGCAAGCTCTTTGGGCCGGGGATTGCTTCCTTTGGATCCTTCAGCGCTTTGCACACTGTAGGTGTTTAATAAATGTTTGTCTAATTCAGTTGGTAAATTGAATTGCTACTCAAACTCTCCAGACAATAGTAGCAGCAAACAGACAGAAAGAGAGACACATCTGGATTATAGTCGCTACAAAAGGATAACCTCCGAGAGACAAATGGATTCAGGTCAACTGTGAATCTTTAAAAGGTTGCTGATTTTTCAGAAAGTGGCTGCTACCCTAGATTAAAGAGTAAATATGTTGAATGTGTGGTGCGGAATGTATTCCTGGTATAGGCACTATGGTCTGGTATAAGATCACTTTTGACCTGGAATCCTCATCTGGAAATTGGGATAATGCTACTTGCACCTTCCTTTCCATTTCACCCTCCCCCCTCCAACTCACAGTGTAGTGGATGAGGAAGGATCTTTATAAATTGGAGCCCTGGACTTATTATTACCTGGCAGCTCTGTAATGTAGGCTCATTGGTTTGCATCGAAATTAAAATTGTATTGATTATTCTGAACTTAAACCCCCCAAAAGGGCATTTCCATATATGCACACCAGAACACACCCACGCAAATTCAACATAAAACCACTGATTCTATTTCATATCCCCCTTTAAAAAGTATGTAATTCCACACTTTACTGTTAAAAATGTCCTGCTTGTCTGTTAAACAGCAAATATTAGGTTAATGATGTCACAGAATCATAGGATTATAGATTGAGAGTTGTAACGGACTTTAGAGGTAATTTTGCAGATGAGGAGCTGAAATTCAAGGAAAGTTAAGTGTACCAACTTTGGAGTCATGTGCTTAAAATACAAGAATTTTGAAGTGTCCGAGAAATTGGAAATAAATAAGAAAGTAGTGAGATTTGAAATGGCTCTGACCAGACTGGAGGACAGTTACTTGGTGAAGGAGAAACAGAGGAAAATTTTTGGCAGGACCTGGCCCTCGGACCATCAGTACCTTTAGTTCGCGGACAGCTCCTCGAAGTTCTACGAGCTATTTGAAAAGTCTGTAGAACACTTAAAGAAGCAAGTGGGCGTCAGCCTTCTCTCGAACCTCCCTGCCCCTCCCTCTCCTCCTCCAAACTTCCCCCCCCACCCCCTCCCTCTGCCCTCGTGTCTGTTCTTCTCATTGGCTCTATTTTCAATCCCTCCCGGTTCCATTGACCCACCCTTTCAGCTGTCTCCTATATAAAGAGGCTCAAATGGGCTAGAAGGGGTAGAACAAGACCATGTTACTGCGCCGTGGAATATCCTTGGACTCTCTGCAAACGGGACTTCAACCTCTTAGTCAGGTACCCAAGAAGGGACGTGTTGTAGAGGGGGGTGTCTGCGGACTGGGGATACTGAGGGTGGAGGGCTTCAGTCGGGGGTCTCCCATATGTTCCCTGGGATAGAGCCTTTGATCTCTTGCCATTACTGAGGAGGACACTCATTCAGCTTAGGGACCCGGGTGAAATTGTGACAGGAGTTTCCTCCCCAAGACATTCGTTTTCTCTCTTTATCCGACCCTTCCTTTCTTCCTTTATCCTTCCTCATAAGAGTTACAGAGACTCCTTGGATAATAGGTGGTCCCAGGCAGCCACTCTGAAACACTCCCAACCCCACCCCTGATCCCTGAAATGTGAGCTGGGTTATAGAGTCTGACTGGGGAGAAAGCAGCTGCTCAGAACCAGTGAGCGCTTCGAAGAGGATTAGCAGTACTGCATGTTCAGGGGTTTACAATGAAGCTTCCATTGAGGTTCTTTTCTAGGGAATCTAGTAATTGGCCTCAGAATTCATTGGATAGAAACTCCTTGCATTCTCTCCATTCTAACTCAGTAAGACCTTAAATCTACCATCTAATGTCTGCAGGACCATAGATTTTGAAGTGGAGGTGACTTTAGAGGTCATTAGATCTTATTTTACAGAAGAAGAAATTGAGGCTCAGAAAATTTAAAATGATTTTCTCAAGGGAGTGCATGTGACATGGCTCCACTGATTCCAAATTAAAGGCTACTTCCTCTATAGCTTACTTCCTCTCCATGAGTTTGGGAGATGTTAAGAAAAAGTGAATCTCTCTTTAGACTAAAACAAATAAATACACTATAACGGAGTAGGTATTCCTCTATTTTTTTGTGGTTGTACATATATGTGTCTTTTGTAAGTAAGTAAGAAAAGTTGGACATCCTCAATTTCCTTTACCTGTTTGCTGTGTAACTTTGTTCCTTGGCAGATGGGCTCAAGGCTCAGAGTGACAGGAACACGCAGGATTTAGAAGTCAGGAAACTTCATTCTGGTCTCACTTGAGCATCTTATTATCTGTGACCTTGAACAGCTTGCTGTGTTGATCTGAATCTCAACTTTCCTACCTGTGACCCAGGGTGTTGGACCACATGAGCTGCAGGATCCCTCTCAATTCTGACATTCTGTGGATTTGTGGTTGCTCATATAATGAATTTAATGTTGGACTAGGGTCCACTGAAGGCTTCATATGATCATATGATTCTTTTGCTTCCCTTTCTTATAAGGAAAATATTAGGGAAATGATGGCAGATTATGTGAGTAAGCATAATAGAAAGGATTTGGCAGATTACTTCTCAATGCTTCGTTCCATCCCATGTGTATATAGCACCAAATGAACTCTAGTCAGACATTTGTAGTAATAAGAACAGTAATAATACCAACTCAGGTTTATATAGTGACAGTCACTGTGTTAAGTGCTCTACAAATATTACTTCATTTCATCCTCACAACGACCCTGGAAGGTAGGTACTATTATTATATCTATTTTACAGTTGAGGAAACAGGCATTAATTGACTAGCTCAGGATCACATTACAAGAAAATGCTCAGGGCTACACTTATTTGAACCCAGGTCTTTCTGATTCTATACTGAGTGTTCTACCCATTGTACCAACTAGCTACACTTTTATACCATAATAAATAAAATATTTAAACTTAAAAATCAACATATAAAGAGAGAAGGATACTATTTTTCTAGATCAAAAAGAAGAAACTGCAAATACAACTGTCAGCAAACAGAATGTCAGAAATATCTTTCAAATACCCGAATGACCAGAGAGAATAAGAATTTGAGTCAGAAAAATAGGAGGCTGATTTCATGAAGCTAACTACTACTTAGTATCCATCTCACACAGAGTAGGTACTTAATACATGCTTTCTGAATTGAATCAAATTGAATTTACTTGCATCTTGTAAGATAAAACCCTTGAAGGGGGAATTTTTGCTATCTTACCACACAGATGGTCTATCAAAGTGTGTGTCTCCCACTTGTAGGTGATGGAGGGTAATTTTGTGTTGTAGGAGAGGGCTTTGTGGGCTGTGTGAGCAAGGTATATGGAGAAGTTGGACAGGCTAAAAAAGGGTTTCATTAAAAGTTCTAGAGACCTTCTTCATTTTTTCCTTATGTTGCCAAGATACCAAAACTCTATGTGTCTACCTGTTATCTTTTGTCCCAGCCACATGATCATCTCATCTTGTCTTCTTCCTATAACTGTTTATGACTGCAAAAACTCACCTCTCCTTTATGTTCAAGATTAACTCTTGATCAGGGAATGTCTTTTATAAGGGGATTTGTTTGAATATGTTTTTGGAAAGAGCCTATTAAATGTTTCAAAAGACCCTTTAATTCTTATTTATGAGTATCTCCTCTTACAGTTCAAAAATCACCAGAGGGTATAACCTTCACAGAGATCCTGTGTCCTGTTATCTGCTCCACCAAGAACTTCCTGTTGCTAAGCACTGTGTGTTCATCTTTCTTTGCTGAAGAAGACCATGCCATCAGAGAAATGGTGACATGACTTGCACTTGACTTTGTTTTTGAGTGAGGGAGGGCAGTACAGGTCACCAACCTCACTTCTTCTCTAGAGCCATCTGAATCCAGTGACCATATATTCATCAGGATGACTGGAGTTGACCCAGGATGAGGCAATTGGGGTTAAATGACTTGCCCAAGGTCACACAGCTAGTGAGTGTCAAGTATCTGAGGTGAGATTTGAGCTCAGGTCCTCCTGACTCCTGCACTGGTGCTCTATCCACTGCATCACCTAGCTGCCCCCTACAGCTAAAGCACTGTATAGTAAAATCAAAGCCTGTCAGAGCTGGAAGAGACCTTAGACCTTTTGGTCCAAGCCATTCATTTCTGTAAGTCAGTAAAGCAAGGCTCAGAGAGGTAAAATGATTTCACATAGTTAGTGAGGGGTTGGGAGAGGATTTCTGACTCCTAGCCCAGTAGTCTTTCTACTACATCGAAACTTAAAGCACTATTTAAATGTGTTTTTATTCAATCTCACAAATAATTAAGTGTCTACTATGTGCAATACATTGTACCAGGTGCTGAGGATACAAAAAATAAAAATAAGAATCCCTTCTATCACGGAGCTTATGGTCTACTAGGAATGGCAATGAGAAGGGACTTGTAGTGCCTACACTGAGTTTCAAAGTCTCTTAGGACTCTCTTCCACCTCCAGCTTGGGGGCAGCAGAGAGCCAGTGGTTAGACCTTTGTTGTTTTAGGGTTATCACCTCTCACATGTTGGTTTCATGGATTAGCCTAGATTCCTTTAACCGGAGAAAGACATGGCCATTTAAAAAAAATTTCTCTTTATTGCTATCATTTCTTTACATCACCTTCATTTCTGAATATATTTCTTCCTTTTCCTTCGTAATAAAAGTTTTTTTTTTCTTAAAAAAAGGAAAAAACAGTTCAGCAAACCAACCAATATATCAATACATCAAATGGAAACACTTAAATTCTTATTGAAGGCAGATTATGGACATGCCTTCTTTTGGAATTTTAAGGCAGAGTTTAGATGAAATTACTCAAGTAGACCTGTGGCGTCAAAGATTTAGGAATTCTCCTCAATCATTCAAAGCATAACCTATACATGCTTACGCAGTTCTTGTCCATGTCCTTCTATGTAGTCACATGGGCTTTCATTAAAAGTTCTAGAGACCTTCCTCATTTTTTCCTTATGTTGCCAAGATACCAAAACTCTATATGTCTACCTGTTATCTTTTGCCCTTGCCACATGATCATCTCATCGTGTGTTCTTCTTATCATACATTATCTGGATGACATCTTTTACTCTTATTGGTTGTAAGTTGCATCCTGTTCACAGCTACTACACATCTCTCTGTTGTCTTCTGTGTGATCTTCATTTTTAATTCTTCAGAAATTGTCATATTCCATACTTTACTGTTATATAGGAATATTAGTAGAATGTTGGTATTAAAAAGATGGGCCTTTGTTTCCATGGGAAGCTTGGAGTCATTAAAAGAACTTTGCTATTTCCTGATCTAGTTCACTCTGCTCTTCTGTTTTAATTCTGGGGGAAAATCATTACTCATCTACACTGTCTATCTTATGGAGACAAGCTCTATAGGTCATCCATCAAATTGCAAATTATAAAGCAACAGATATTTTTCATTCATTTAGTGTTTTCTACGTGGGTAGTCAGGACAAACTCTTGTGAGTGGTTATAAATATCTTCCAAGAGGCTCCACTATTCTGAGCTAGATGCAACTAGCAAATAGGATCTTTGGGAGGATTTCATCATCCATAGAGTATGTATTTTTAACTTAGACTCTGTGCTGATATTCTCCATCACAGTGATGAACACCCTTAGCATCTTGTTTGTATATTTGCCTATTTTATACCTTGTTTGTTGTTTATAATGGGAGGGTTTGAAATGGGGTTATTTCTATTGTTACACCTTACAAAGAATATTGAATGATTTTAAAGTTGTGGATGGGAGACACTTTTTTTATTTTGGAAAATAACTATAAAGACTGAATTTTGCTGTATTGAATCAAATGTTTTCCTCATAATCAGCAAACAATAAATACGTTGGGTTTTATATTTTCTACATATTTCATTCAGTTGCAAACAATGGTAACATGATCCATTCTTCAATATCATTTGTAAAATTCTATTTCTCTACAAATATCTTCACTGGGGATTCTCTTGATTTGTGTATAAATGGCTCATATAAAGATTTCTTGCCATCCTCATTTTCCTAATTTTGCATCAAAGTTACTGAGTATCTATTTGATATAGACATTCTTATCAAGTTTTGCAACAAATCAATCTGTTTCTTTATCCTTAGTAAGTAACATTGATGCATAAGCTTCAGTTATTTGCATGGTGGTCTTTTTCTACTTATAGTCTTATATGGAGTTTATATGGTAAATACTTATATTCATTCTACAATACAAGATGATCAGATATCCAGTGATATAATGTTTCTTATTGCCATTGGATAGATGATAAAGCCAACTCTGTCAACTCCTTTCTTTGCTTCTCCAAGGGAGAAGCTCTGTATCATCCTTTCGTATAGCTTGTACTTCCTTATTTCTTCTGGTTTTGTGGGCACAGTGGAAAAAAGTCCTAGATTTGGAATTAGATGACTTTATTTCAATCTTACCCCTGCAATTTACTATCTGTGTGACCTAGGACAGATTTACTTAACCTCAATGAGTCTCATTTTCTTTATCTATAAAATGAATTCTTTAGTCATGTCTGATTCTTTGTGACCCAATCTGGGGTTTTCTTGGCAGAGACACTGGAGTGGTTTAACATTTCCTTCTCCATCTCTCATGTAGATGAGAAAACTGAGGCAAATAGGGTTAAGTGACTTGCCCAGGGTCACGCAGCTACTAATTTTCTGAGGCTGACTCTGAACTCAGGTCCTCTGATTCCATACTTTATCTACTGAGCCACCTAGCAGCCCTGTAAACTGAAGGGGTTGGAATGATTCATCTGTAAGAGCCTTTTGGCTCTCAATCTATTATTCTAAGAATTTCATTACAATCAAGGAATTAAAACAGGTTTCAAGAAATCATACCTTCTTGGCTCAAAGGATCTCCTCTACACTCTCCTGAAACGGCAATTCCTTGACCTTAATACCATGAGTTCTTCTGAATATGAAGTTTCCATTTGGTTGTAGCAAATTACTACATCTTTAACTTCAAGTTATGACCAAATATTTGATTAACTTCTCCAGCTCTATGTCTGATATTGTTTATTGGATAAGGATCTTTCATTTAGAGTACCAATAGTAAAATTAAATCCTATAGATGGACTGAAAACAGTGTGATTTTTAGCACCCTTTGCCTAATTTTATGACTCTCTCCCCTGGTTGCTGCAGAAGCGGATGATTGCTGTGCAAGACTGAGGGAAATCTTGTATTTTTTTTGTCTGTTTCGTGAGTCATCATGGTCAAAAAAATCAAAAACCAGTCAAACAACAACACACCAAATCACCAAGAAGCCAGCCTACAGGTACTGAGTCTCTCCCTCTTTAGCTGGTTTGGTCCTTAGAAAACAGACAGTTTGTTACTGGAGTTATACTTGAAGCCTTTACAGATCGAACCCAAAAGAACTACACTGGCATAGCTTTTGAGAACCCAGGGTCACCTTTGTGCCATTATGGGGCATCACAGTAGAAACTTTGTGAAAGTAGAAAAATTTCAAAATAAATTTAAGTTACGCTATTATAACTTGCAGTTAAAATATGGTATCTTACCACATCCGAAGAAAGACCTTTTATATTCAGAACTCATGGTACATAAAATTAGGGTCACTAAAATGTCATTTCTGGAGTGCTTAGAGAAGATTCCTTGAACCAAGAAGATATTAATTTCTTGAGATCTGTTTGAATCCCTTGATTTGAACAATTATGTGACCCTGTTATAAATGCTTTTTATTTTAAAAATATTACCTTTTTTTCTGGGAAAGCACAACCCAATCTTTTGTTTATGGGTTGATCTTCAGAAATGATTTGTGCCGCTTGGCTTACTTTAATAGCAGGGAAGGGCACACAGGTGCCAGAAGATCACCCTACTGCCCAATCTGCTGGCTTCTGCTGCTTCACTTGTGCTCACTGAGGAAAGTGACTAGAGGTAATAAGTAACAGTACCAAAGCAGAGAATGATCAGGTGATGGTGACAGGTGGAATCTTTGACCCTTGGACCTCCTAACACAACTTGGATTATGAACTTGTAAATGAGCTTCAGAGAATTGCTTGACCAGAGAGTCTCTTAAATCTTTTCCAAGACAGTCACGTGTTTTTATTTTGGGAGGGTAGTTGTACTGTATCAAGTGACAAGGACATTGGAGGGGGCTGGGGGTAGCATGTATGTGGGAAGAGTAGAGAAGAGATTAGTGGTTAGATAGCCAGGTAGACATCTGTTCTATTTACTGTGGAGAGAACTTTGAGAGGATTTGACTCTGGCTGCAGCTCTGCTGGGGAGGACTCAGAGAGGACAAGTGTGGATCACTTGGACAAGATCACGTGGATAATAACTATCAGGGCTAGGGCTCTAACCTAGATCTTATCACTCCAAATGCACTCTGAGGACTGGATTTGGAATCAGGAAGACTTGAATTTGAATTTTATTTCAGAAAGAGAGAGAGAGAGAGAGAGAGAGAGAGAGAGAGAGAGAGAGAGAGAGAGAGAGAAGAGAAGAGAAGAGAAGAGAAGAGAAGAGAAGAGAAGAGAAGAGAAGAGAAGAGAAGAGAAGAGAAGAGAAGAGAAGAGAAGAGAAGACAGGTTTAAAACCAAAGACACTAATATAAGTGCCCACCAACAAATACCTAAAATATAAAATAATGAGCTATCACCCTTGTTATACTCTCTGAGCCTCAGTTTCCTCATCTGTAAAATGGAGATATTTATATTACTTGCCTAGTTTAGTCATAATGAAGAAAAGAACTTTGTAAACTTTAAAGTATAAATATGTGTCATTCTTCAAGGTCCACTGTAGCATTACAAAAAAGCCATGGTATTAGCTTTAGAGGAGCTATTTTATTAGGGAGACAAGAATCACATGAAAACTTAGGCCTAATACATTACTAATACGTTATAATACTAATACTAATACATTAACTATATAATTAAGTGCTCAGATGTGTTATATGAAAGCCGGTATAGTAAGCGGATAATAATAACAATAATAATAATATAATGTAAGTGGACAGAGAGCTGACTTTGGAGTTCCAAAGGTTTATGTTTGAGGTTACCTCTGCTATGCATCCTGTCAGTGTGACTGGGAAAGTCACTCTCTTAGTGCCTCAGGAAGCTCTCTAAGGTTATACTCAGTCAAACAATGAACAGTTTTTAAGAACTTTCTAGAAATTGTGCTAGACACTGTGATAAGCACTGAGGATCCAAAGAAGCCTTGAAAACAGGCCATGCACTCATGAAGCTTCCATTCTCATGTGGAAGCCAACATGTATTACAAATGGGTATATATAAGATACATACAGAGTATAGGAAGGCAGCCTTAGCAACGAAGGCATTAGCAGCTCTGGGGCCAGGAAAAGCCTCTTGCAGAAGATGGCATTGATCTGAGTCTTGAAGGAAGCCAGGGATTCTAAGTCACAGAGAAGGTGCTGTTCCACCCTGGTAAATACAGTTCCTTACCTGGAATTTCTTACACCAATGAAGCCTGAGGTCCTGTAAAAAAAAATAGATAAGTGCTGCATAGGACTTCAGAGAAAGCAGAGATCAGCATGAGTTCATGCGAAGGGTGGGACTTGAGAAAAGCCTTGCAGTAATTGGGTAATCAGAGATACAGGGGAGAAGTGTGTTCAAGGCAGAGACAGAGTATAAGTAAAGGTTAAAGAGGAAGAGAATGTATTAGATGATCTGACTAGAACAGAATGGTTTCATGGTCATAGAGTAGTAGGACATAAGTTTAGATAGGAAAGGTAAATCTGAATGACATGTGTATTACAATTATCCATATTAGTGGCCTATTCTCATATTGGGCAGTAGCACATAATCTTATTATAAAGCTCAACCACCCACCTGGGAACTTTCTTGATCTTCTCTCACCCATCCCCTACCCCTGCCCTGCTCCCTGCTGGAGCTTCTCTCCATGTTATTATCTTGGATTTATTTTGTAAATACTTCTATGTGTACATAGAATATAGGTTCCTTGAGAGCAGGGGCTGTTCCATTTTGTAGTTATATCTTAATGGATGCTGACTGATTGGTTAGCTAAATGTTGTATATCCATTGGCACCTGGCATGGTGCTTGGCGCACAATAAAGTTTTAATAAATGTTATGTGTCTGTGTTATATTATATTAGGTAGACAAGTTTGTATTTCAGCGAAGTCAGTGAATCATAGCTGAGTCATGAGTATGGGGATAACATGATGAAATGATGGTAGTTAGAATGGAGGATATTTGCAGTGGTTACAAGGATGCTGACCCAGGATTCAACCAAGGTGACACAGCCCTTCACCTGGTCTTAGGAAGAAGGGGAACATTACCAGCATGGGAGAGGCACAGATCTCTCCAAGCAACCCGTGAGTACATTTTAAGAGGTCTGTGGATTTAGGGGAAAATGGCATAATTATTTACACCAATCTTTAAAGATAAAGAAAGTGAGAATCCCATCTTTAACTGAAATTTAGCATTTCCTTTAGTTTAAAAACATGATTCCAAGAAGGGGTCCATAGCTTTTACCAGATTGCCAAAGGAGTCCTTGACACTTAAAAGGTGAAGAACCCCTGGTCTAGTTTATCCCCTTTAAATAGTCCTAGTTAACTTTTCTATGGAATGCTTAGCATCTTCCCTATTTCTTACCACCATCATTTCAGGAAGGAAAGGGAACTGAATTAGATGGAGAACCACTTTTCATTTGTCTATTTTTTTTGTGGATTTCATATACAAAAACATCTTCATCACCAGGTGACCAGCCTCCTGGCATTGGATTTCCACATGCTTAGCTAGGCTGGTCTTCAGAAAACAGACTATGCTTGTTACTGGGTCCTTATCTGAAGCCCTTCTACTGTGGTAGACCTTGCCAGAGCTTACTCTCTGCTACCATTGCCTTCAAGAACCTAGGGTCATCACTATGCCGTGATGAGACATTGAACAGGACTTTGTCAATCTTATATTTAGATGGCATTTTATGTGTTATTAAGCATTTTACATCAATGATGTCATTTGATCCTCTCCATAATTCTGTCAGATGGAGAAAGTATTACTATTGATGTTTTAAAGATAATGAAAGTGAGAACCCCAAAAGTATAACTACTGATATTTTAAAAATAAAATGAGGACCTAAAAAGTATTACTTCTTAATGTTTTAAAGATAAAGTGAGGACCTGAAAAATGTAACTTTTGATATTTAAAAGATAAAGAGAAGACCCCCAAAAGTATTACTATTGATGTTTTAAAGATAAAGAAAGTGAGACCCTCCAAAAGGAAGTTCCTCATTGACAGTTATTTTAGGTAGCAGAAGTGGGAGAAAACCACACAATTCAGTGCTTGGTTATATGCTATCGTGTAGTGTTCTCAAGCTTTCATGTAATTAATGTGACTGTCCTGAGTAAAATGGTAAGCTCCCCGAGGACAGAGGGGTATAGCTTTAGTATCCCAAACAGAATATGAGGGGGAAAAACTACTGATATTCTTTTTACCATAATGCACTCTTTCTCACTCATTCTATGTGTGAAGGAGGAAAAGAAGCTTCATGAAGAGTGCTGGCCACAGGTGTCAGGAAATCTGGTGACTTTGAGATTAACTTGCTTAATGAATTGGAGAAAATCACTCAGCCTAATTCCAAGTTTCTTCATCTGTAAAATGAGGATGATAATATCTCCCCTGGAATGTAGAGAGGCAGCTTGGTATAATAGACAGTGCTGGCCTTGGAGTCAGTAAAAGCAGATTTCAAATCCCTACTGAGACCATGACTAGCGCCATGATCTAGGGCAAGTATTTTTCTTGTTCTCAGTTTCCTCACCTGTAACATGTAGATAATAATGACTTCTACCATATGTGGTTAAATAATGGAACAAATATGCTTTGAAAAACTTAAAGTGCTATATAATGTCATCTAAAAAATTATTGTCTAACTGAGGATCTCTAAGCTAATATGTAAGGTGTTTGAAAAATGTCGTGTTTTTTTTTGTCAAGTTTGATATTTCCCCCTGCTACTCAGTTATTTTTAAATCATCATTAATCATTTACATAATGACTTTGTGTTTTTTTCTTAAATGCCTTAGTAGTGCCATTCCAAAGACTGTACACATGATAAACCTGTTTCTTCTCCCAAGAGGTCCCCCTCCTGATATGTGATAGCGAGAGCACGTGTTACATAGTAAGCATGAGTCCATGGAGATAATACCTCTGTGGGTGGATTTGAGGAAAGTCCTCTGTAAATTGTAAAGTGCTACATATACCAGCTATTATCATCACAATTATTAAATTATACAAATCATGAGGAAGAAGAAATCATGCCATTGGCCCCAGTCATTTTAACTGAGAGCACAACTCTTGAGAGCATCCAGAAGAGCGAATTTTGCCTGGGAATAAGATTAGGAGGGAGGCATGATTAAAGGACTAGGGATATATGTGAAACAATATTTTTTTTTAATGACCAAATACTTTTATTTATTTCATCTCTGTCTAGATAGCAAGATAGAAAGTAGTTCTGTGAATGATGTTGACTGACTGACTTTAAAAGGCATTCTACTTTTACTGATTACCAAACTCTTTCTTTTTTTCACCATATATATCATTTTATTTATTTATTTTTATTTATTTATTTTTAATTTATTTATTTAACTTAACATTCATTTTCACAAAATTTTGGGTTCCAAATTTTCTCCCCACTTGTCCCCTCCCCCCCACCCCAAAACACCGAGCATTCTGATTGCCCCTATCACCAATCTGCCTTCTCTTCTATCATCCCTCCCTTCCCTTGTCCCCATCTTCTCTTTTGTCCTGTAGGGCCAGATAACTTTCTATACCCTATTATCTGTATTTCTTATTTCCTAGTAGCAAGAACAGTACTCGAGAGTTGTTCCTAAAACTTTGAGTTCCAACTTCTCTTCATCCCTCCCTCCCCACCCATTCCCTTTGGGAAGGCAAGCAATTCAATATAGGCCATATCTGAGTAATTTTGCAAATGACTTCCATGATAGTCGTGTTGTGTAAGACTAACTATATTTCCCTCCATCCTATCCTGCCCCCCATTGCTTCTATTCTCTCTTTTGATCCTGTCCCTCCCCAGGAGTGTTGACTTCAAATTTCTCCCTCCTCTCACTGCCCTCCCTTCCATCATCCCCCCCCTGCTTATCCCCTTCTCCCCCACTTTCCTGTATTGTAAGATAGGTTTTCATACCAAAATGAGTGTGCATTTTATTCCTTCCTTTAGTCAAATGTGATGAGTGTAAACTTCATGTTTTTCTCTCACCTCCCCCCTTTTTCCTTCCACTAAAAAGTCTTTTGCCTGTCTCTTTTATGAGAGATAATTTGGCCCATTCCATTTCTCCCTTTCTCCTCCCAATATATTTCTCTTTCAGTGCTTAATTTCATTTTTTAAAGATATGATCCCATCCTATTCCATTTACTCTGTGCTCTCTGTCTCCATGTGTGTGTGCTTGTGTGTGTATATGTAATCCCACCAACCACCCAGATATTGAAAAGTTTCAAGAGTTACAAATATTGTCTTTCCATGTAGGAATGTAAACAGTTCAACTTTAGTAAAGTCCCTTATGACTTCTCTTTGCCGTTTACCTTATGCTCTGTTACAACTCCAATTTTTGTTCACACTCTTTCACTGCACTTGGGCCACTAAGCATCTGGTGGCAGGTTAATAATCATAAAAAAGAAGCCATTCAACACATATCAACTTGTAGGAAAAGAATCATGTTGGACTAATGTAATAACTTTGTCAAGGAATGAACACCCCAAGTTGATGCTTCTCAGATGGATCCAGTGAAGTCCTGCAAGTGCCTTCATAGCAATTTATCAGTATTCTTGCATTTATTTTTTTAGATAAATAAGATAAATGGTAACATGATTGAAGATAATAAAGAGAACAAAGACCATTCTTCAGAAAGAGATAGAGCAGCTATCATTTTCTCCTTGAAGAATGAGGTGGGAGGACTTGTAAAAGCTCTGAAGCTCTTCCAGGTCAGTGTCTTTGTGAAATGGAAATCCTTAAAATTATGCTTGAAATGTGTTGTTGGGTTTAATGCATCTTCTTCTGATGTGGGATACAGAGAACTCTAAGAAGAGCCTTAGAAATTATTCCTTTCCCCTCACCCCCAAACCAACAAATCCAAATCTTCTTTCCCACTCATGAGCCTTTTATTCTTTATTACAAAACTGACCATACCTAACTAAACTAATTTATCATTAATCCTCAACGCATAGTTTTTGCTCCCTCCATTCCTGTTCATTAACTGCACATGCCAGGCTCATTTCCCTCCTCCAGCCTTTTGTCATGTCATTCCTTCTGTCTTGAATGGCCTTCCCTCATCTAAATCTTATTCACCTTTCAAAGTTTATATTAATTCCTAAGTGTTCCGTGAATGCTTTCCCTGAACACCACAACCCTTGGGGAACTGTCTTCTAAATTCTGATTATATTTAGTCTCTCTCTCTCTCTCTCTCTCTCTCTCTCTCTCTCTCTCTCTCTCTCTCTTTCCTTTTTTCTCTCCGTCTCTCTTCCTCTCTGTCTCTCCCCCAGTAACAGAGATAAAGACATACATTGATGGCCTGATTATGTCATACTTGATTTGACTCCAAATTAGAAGGTACAGAAAATACGTTATACTATAGAGTCAAGATCCAAAAAGATCTTGGCAGACTAGAACATTGGACTAAATCTAAGATGATGAAATTGAGTGGGTATAAGTATAAAGTCCTACACTGAGTTTAAAAAAAATCAGTTTTAGTAGTATAAGATGAAGGGAGCATTGACATAAAGGAGTTTGTTTGAAAAAAAGAGATTTAGGAGTTTTAGTGGGATGCAAACTCAGTATGAATCTGTAGGGTCATATGGCAACCAACATAGCTAATTCAGTCTTAGGTTATATAAAAAAAAACATAGTATCCAGGGTTAGGGAAGTGATAGACCCATTGTACTAAACATACCACAACTGAAGTATTAAGTTCATTTCTATATTCCACTCTGAGCATGATAGATAAATTAATCGATAGGTAGATGAATTGATCTATCAGTTGATTGATTTATCATGTGCCTACACTTTTGCAAAGGTCTGGGGTATAAATAAATCCCTTTTAAGATTTAGGGGGAGAAAATAAGAAACTCTGTCACTGAGGATGAGACTGGAAACAATTTTGTTGCCCTTTCGTTTGCCGTTCCATTTTGTAAATAAAACAAATTTTTAATTGATCATAAAATTGACTATTATAAATTTAGTCAGAAGATTGTTTATTATTGAGAGAATTTCAAATGATCTTCACTCACTGATTTAAAACAGGAGAAGCATGTGAATTTGGTGCACATTGAGTCCAGAAAGTCAAAGAGAAGAAACTCGGAATTTGAGATTTTTGTTGATTGTGATACCAACAGAGAACAACTGAATGACTTTTTTGACCTATTGAAGTCCCATACAAATGTACTGTCTGTGAATTCACCCGATGCTTTTTCTATGCAGGAAGATGGTAAGTCTGAAAGAGAAAATATTCCCTAAAAAACCAAATAAGTTGTATTTCAGTAATTCATCAAGTATTTGTTGCTTGGGAGCATCTTCTGTAGAAACATGCCTCACGTTTAACACTTTAGGATAGTGTCAACAAAAACAACAAACAATTAAAGCTTAATGGGTCTTTGATCTCCAGAAACTCACAGGTCAATTGGAGGATACAACATAGATACCTACAGCTAGAGAACAGTTTCAAGGCAATGTCTGACTAAATGGCAGCAAATACAATATATCACAATTTAAACTGTTGATGTATGTGATGAGAAGGCATGGAATTTCATAAAGGGAGTTAATCAAGGAAGACTTTCTGGAGGAAATAAACTAATTTTTGATGGGATTAGGGTGGTGGGGCTATGGTATGGTTTGGGAGAGAGGAATGAAAACCACTTTCCTTCTTGATTTTAGACTGTTCTTTTACTTCATTTCTGTGGAAGTGAAAAAGAAATGGCTCTTGTAGAGGAAGTCTTCAGTAGAAGAAAACTAATTTCTAGTGGTTCATGTCCAAATCATCATGGGTTTTTCATATTTCTTAAGTCTCTATCGTCATAAATCTGAAACATTAAAAATACATGAGTAACTCTATCATCATAATTCTGAAACATTAAAAATACATGAATGACTTGCCTATACAGAGAAGAAATATATTCCCATCCTGTTACATGTCTAGAGAGATGGTCAAATGAAGGTTTTTGTCTTGTTTCTAGAATATAGAATCCACGATATGCTTTTGAAATAAAGCAAAAGAGCCATACACTTTATTGTTATTACTATAAGTTATTTTTGTTAAATAAGAGCTTTCCAAATGATTTGAATAATAAATATATTGCCTTGGCATAAACTATCCAGCAATAGTTTTTCTTTTTTTTTTTTTTTGGTAAGGTTTGCTACTGTGGATTCAAATTTTTCTATTCTGCCAATTATTTTTGTTGCGTGGGCCATCAATTCTACTTCTACAGCTTTTTTTTCTCTCTTACACCATTCAGGTATATTCTGCTGTGGTTCTATGCTTTCTTGGGAAGCATAGGGTTCTCTTTCTCACCAGGTGTTGCTTCATTTTCCTTTGTCTTAAAATATGCTTTCATAGATTTCTGGATCCATTTAGATGATCTGGAGGTCATATTCCCCTCTGTTATTAAAATCTTCCCCGCTAGTTTATGTGTTCTATATACTCAAGGTCTTTGAGTTCCTTCTTCCTGAGATCTTGGGTAACTTCAGTATTTTTTGCTTTTCTTCTTCATTTTCTGACCCCTCCTCCTTCAAAGGTCATTTTCCTAGAAGTTGAACCTCAAAGTTGTTCCCTTTTGCTCCTATGTTTCACTGGCCTTGGTCCTTGCCTCAAATGACCTCTGGGGTGACTGAATTGATGATTAGCTGGATGCTAGGCTTGGTAGACATACACACACATACATACTGGCATCCTAGCCCATTTCCCTCTGTTTCTTGATTTTCTGACTGACCACAGTTGCAGCACAGAGGGCTGCCATTCAGCAACAATTTCTCAACTTTATATGGCACCTAGGGTCATAGACTTTGAAGGGATCTCAAAGGACATCTACCCTGACCACCTCATTTTACAGTTAAGGAAACCGAGGATCAGGGAGGTTAAGCAACTTAGCTAAAGTCATCCAGGTAGGAAGTATCATAGATAGGTTTTGGACCCAATTCCCCCCTCTCTAGAGCCAGTGCCCTTTCCACTGTACCATCCTGCTTCCTAAATATTTTGCTCACAATAACTAAGTGACAGAGAATTACAAGAATTTTGATCTCCATTTTATGGATGACAAGACTGAGGCTTAAGAGAGATACTCCTCAAGATCATATAACTATGTAGTACCAGAGCCAGAATTCAAATCCAGGACCCTTCTGACCAGATTTAGCCCTCATTCTACCATACTAACAGCCTCTTACTACAGCACACTGCCTCTTAGATAATTGAAGACACGATCTAAAAACAGGAATGTCTCTTTTTTTTGCTTTACTTCCTCATTGAAGACTACTGCCTTGTTGGGTTTTTCTACTTGCAGATATGGAGACTGTCCCCTGGTTTCCAAAGAAAATTTCTGACTTGGACAAATGTGCCAACAGAGTTCTGATGTATGGATCTGAGTTAGATGCTGACCATCCTGTAAGTAATTAAGGGGGAAACTTTCTTTGAAAACATTTAAAATACTCAGGAGTTTTGTTGAAAAAGTAGCAAGTTATTTCTAATATACTGAATGTTTGTTCCAATACTGGTTTGGGAGAAAAGGGTTAGCTTTTCATGTTGGTAAGATAGGTAGTTACCCATACGGTTAGATGTAGGCATATTACATGACTTTACCTGCCCCTAGATAGCCTTCTACCACTGGGCATAATGTACTTTCTTTTGGGTTGAATTATGAAGGTGAAGGCATAGATAAAGAATTCAGATGATTTTGATCCTCAGATTCCTAGAATCATATTTTGAGATATGGAAATGGATCTCAGGTGCTGTTTTGTCCAATTCTTTCAAAAGTTAGCTTGGCCAATATCATATACCGGCAGGCAGCTAGGTGGCACAGTGGATAGAATGCTGGGCCTGGAGTCAGGAAGACTCATCTTCCTGAGTTCAAATTCAGTTTCAGACACTTACTAGTAGTGTGACCCTGGGCAAATCACTTAACCCTGTTTGCCTCAGTTTTCTCACCTGTAAATGAGTTAGAGAAGGAAATGGCAAACCACTCCAGTATCATCCAATGAAGAGTCAGACACAACTGAAAAATGACAAAACAGAAGTAACAAACAAACTCCAGAGGTGGGATATGAACCCAGAGTGACTGGCTCCACAACCAGGGCTCTTTCAACTGCACCATGCCTGTCATCTAGTCATCTCCCCCATGCCCATTTTTTAGGTAAGGAAAGCAAGGTCCAGAGAGCTTGTGACTTACCCAAGGTCCCACAGGTATTAAATATCAGAGCTGGGATTTGAACTTAGGTCTCATGAATCCAAATGCAAACCTCTTTCCACTGCACTTCATGGTTCTTCAGGAAAAAATACCTGTAGAGGGTCATATTTGATTATTTGTTTCCTCTAAACTTGACAAATGTTTTAGTTAAATGGTACAATAGAAAGAGTGCTAGGTTTAGGGCCAGCGAGCCCTGAATTCAAATTCAACCTCTGACACTTACTAGCTGTGTGACCCTAGGTAACTCATTTAACCTCTGTCTACCTCAGTTTCCTCTTCTATAAGATAAGGATCATATTAGCACCTGCCTCCCAAAGATATGAAGATAAGAATATTTGTAAAGTATCTTACAAACCTTAAAGCATCATATAAACGCTAGTTATTATTTTATTTTAATTTAATTTAATTTTTATTTCAATTATTTTAACTAATGCAGTAGTAAAAATTAAAACATTTTAAAATGTGATTTTAAAAAGCTTATTCCTAACATACAGAAGAGATTGTATAGTTTTTCATCTAATATCGACATGAAACTAAAAGCATTTAAAAAATATTGAAATATATTTTCTCTCTCCAAATCTCAGGGTTTCAAAGACAACATGTACCGTAAAAGACGCAAATATTTTGCAGACTTGGCTATGAATTACAAGCAGTAAGTCTATGATTAAAAAAAATATCAAACTGTGAGACAATAGTGAAGTAACACATGGAGAACAAATGGTCTTTGTTTGCAATTAACCAAATTGAAGCAAGTAAAATCAATGTCAATTATATCTTGATTTTCAATTCAAAAACATAACACCTGTGTTTCATCTCATTTAGTGGTGACCCCATTCCTAAGATTGACTTCACTGAAGAAGAGATAAAGACTTGGGGAACTGTGTTCCGAGAGCTCAATAAACTCTACCCAACCCATGCTTGCAGAGAATATCTCAAAAACTTACCTTTGCTGTCCAAACACTGTGGGTATCGGGAAGACAATATCCCTCAACTGGAAGATGTCTCACGCTTCTTAAAAGGTGACATGTTTATGTTCAGTGTAAAGACATGCTATACTGAATATTAACTATGCTATTTTCTTAATGTTAGAAGTATAACACTTCCCCAAAAAAGAGTAAAGAGGATACAAATTGCTATGTATCTTTGCAATAGAAATACATGATGGGAAGTTAAATTATGTGACCTCCAAGGGGAGGTACTTCTGCAGCTTGTAATTGTAATCTTGTTCGTGTATTTTCAATGGAGTTCAGGTAGCAATAATTCTGAGACCAAGTTATTATCCTGCTATTTAAATACATACATACATATATAAACATATATATATTTATAAAATTTAATATTGAGTAAACCACTAGGGTAGTAGATTAGGTGGCTAGGGGACTCATTGCAAAGAATGATAAATTTGGAGTCAGGACGAACTGAGTTAAAACTAGCCTCAGACACTTACTAGCTAACCTCTTTCAGCACCTACTTTGTAGAGTCGACATGAGGATCAAATGAAATAACGCGTGTAAAATGCTTTACAAATCTTACAGCACTAGGTAAATGCTAGCTATAACAACGTATTATAATAATGAGTCATAATATATACTAAGAATATAATTTAGTGCAATCATTTATGTGGCTATCCCCTCCACCAGCTGAAAACCTGCATAGTTTCAGGAAGAATTTAGAGCAGAATGTACACACAGATGATAGTATCGAGGGAGAGCACGGAAGCTGAGAACTTTCTGAGGCTAAAGGCAAGGAAGAAAGCCATGGTGTTTCACCAAATGTCCCTTGTTGTCATTGCCAGAGATAGACTATTGAGATCAATAGGACCTCTGATCTGGGCAGCTAGATGGTGCAGTGGGATAGGGTAATGTGTCCTGAAGCAGGAAGACCTGAGTTCAAATCCAGCCTTAGAAACTTATAATATGGATGACCCTGGACAAGTCACTTAACCTCCAATTTCCTCATTTTTCTCATCTGTAAAATGGGGATGATAATAATAGCACCTACTTCCCAGGATTATTGTGAGGATGAAGTGAGATAACTGTAAAGCACTTAATACAGTGCCTTTCACATAGTAAGCACTGTATGTGTGTGTGTATGTACACGCACACGTATATAAGCATGTTTACATATACACACGTATTTATATATAATTATTATATATTATAGTATACATGTTAATAGTCACTATTATCATTATTATCGTACCTAGAATGAAAATGTTGAAGGTTCAAAGCCTTTTCTTGAGCATTTCTTCTTTATATGTCAGAGCGCACAGGTTTTTCCATCCGCCCAGTGGCTGGCTACTTGTCACCAAGAGACTTCTTAGCAGGTTTAGCATTCCGTGTTTTTCACTGCACCCAGTATGTGAGACACAGTTCAGACCCTCTCTACACTCCAGAGCCGTAAGTGTTGTTGCTTGATGATGACAAAATCCTCGTTCTGTAGAACTGCAATATTCAGCAAACATCTTTACAGCATAATGGATAGAAGGCAGGATGTGGAGTCATGAGGACCTGGGTTCAAACCCTGCATCCCGAAACTTGTTAGCTGTATACCCCAGGGCAAGTCACTTAACCTCTTGGTGTTTGTTTCCTCATCTGTGGAATGGGAGGATTGGGCTCAATGATCTCTAAGGTCCTTTTCAGCTCCAAATTTATGATCCTATGTTCCTCAAATAACTCCCTAGTAATCATATGCTAAGTCAATGATGGGTTTTGATCTCTATTGGTAGAGGGAGTTGCCATACTGGGAGTTCCCTACACTGAGTAAATCATAGATCCTCACCTCAACAAATACAGTAATTGTATGTGCCTTCATGCCCTTTGGGATCTAATACCACAGTTAATATCACATAATCCGTTAGAAATAAATTCTTTGAAGCTACCCTCTGACTCCTAAGCTATTAAATGTCCAGTTTTCCCTTGTGAGGTGAAATTAAGATAATGTGAAAAAAATTACTTTCTGCAGAATTAAAGTCAATAGTTACACACTTTTATCCTGCTTTGTCATCAAGTATCATGGTGTGTTATGCTTAATTCTATTCATTTTCCAGGGATACCTGTCATGAACTCTTAGGTCATGTCCCTCTTCTGGCTGAACCTAGCTTTGCTCAGTTCTCCCAGGAAATTGGCTTGGCATCCCTCGGAGCATCGGATGAGGCAGTGCAAAAGCTGGCTACGGTATAGATCTAATCATTTCTAGCTCCGTGGTTCTATTAGTCAGGATATTAGTAGTTGGCATGAACACAACTGCCCTATTTAAAATGATTGGACTTGGTGCTTAAGAGCATGATGTAATGTTTGTTAAACAGAGTGATTTGGGGACCAATTTAACAAATACATTTTTCTTGCACTTTTTTTAAGTGTTACTTTTTCACTGTGGAATTTGGCTTATGCAAGCAAGGAGGACAGCTGAGGGTTTATGGTGCTGGGCTACTCTCTTCCATCAGTGAACTCAAAGTAAGAACCATAAGGATTTTCATTTTTAAGATTTCTTTTATAAACAGGACTTGAAGTATTTGGGTAAATTAAATAGTCACCCAATCTGGAAAGCACATTGAGGGACACCAAACATGGCCTTGGGACAGAAGCTATATAAAGATCTTAGGTAGACTGAGGTACTGTTTCTCCAGCAGGATTTTTAAAAATGTCTACCATTATCCTGTGGTTGGCATCCTGAATTTCCATCTACATGTATTTAGGATAGGGGTTCTTAACTTTTTAAATGTCATTTAAAAATGCACATTAAAAGCAATAATGTTTTTAAAAGCATAATATAAAATATATAGAATTCCAAAGAGAGTCAATTACATTGAAATGTCAGCCAAATATTAAAAAAAACACACCAAGTTCATGGACCCCAGGTTAAGAACTATATTATCAAGACAGGAATCTAATTAGAAGATGAGAGACAGAATTGTATGATGGATAGAGCACTGGACTCAAATGAAGAAGACCCGGTTCAGATCCTTTCTTACATACTTGCAAATTGTATGATTTAGGCAAGTCCTTTAACCTCTCTGTGCCTTAGTTTCCTCATTCATGAAATGGGGAGAAGGGTCGGACTTAATGACCACAAAGATCTCTCCCAGATTTAAATCTATGATACCATTTGCTGATCTTTGACCCTAAGAATGTTGACAGAAGTCCATTTGAAGTCATGTCCTAAGTTATTAAGTGTGGATCTCTTTGAGAGTGAAACGTCATTTTGTGATAGAAATAATTTATATTTATCTGTCCACAATCAACCTAGAAAATAGTCTATTATTATTACTATTAAAGAAAATAGAAGTCATTTACTAGAAAGAAAGCTTGTCAGAATCAGAAAGATCTGAATTCAAATTCCGATTACGACTTGTACTGACTGTGACCTGTTTGTTAGCAATGCACCCCTTCTATTTTTTACCTATAAAATGGGAATAAAAATAAATCAATAAGCATTTATTAAGGGTATGCTACGTGTCAAACACTGTGTTATGCTCTGAGGTTCAAAGAAAAGTAAAAGATAATCCCTGCTCTCAGGGATCTCATAGTCTTTTGGAGAAGACAACATACAAACAACTATGTATAATGTGTATATGTATACATATGTCTGTCTATCTATCTGTATGATAAATTGGGTGTAGTTTCAGAGAAAAGATGCTGAGATTAAGGGGTCTTGGAGAAAGCTTCTTGTAGAAGGTAAGAGCTTAGGTGAGACTTGGAAGTCAGGGAAGCGAGGAGGTGGTGATGAGGAAGTCGATTCTGAATACATCTCTGGGCCTCAGTTTCATTATCTGTAGAATAAGAGGGTTGGACTCCATGGCCTCTGAGGTTCCTTTCAGCTCTAGAGCTATGATCCTGTTTCTTAACATGAAATTCTTTAATTCCTGGCATCTAGCGCAACTTAGTTAAACAGGTACTTTTTATAATACATAATTTCTAAGAAATGTATTACAGAATTGCATTCTTTGCTTTACTGATTCTGGACTTGTCCCCTAGCATGCCCTCTCTGAACAAGCTAAAGTGAAACCCTTCGATCCTAAGATTACCTGCAAGCAGGAGTGCCTCATTACAACTTTCCAGGAAGTCTACTTTGTATCTGAAAGCTTTGAAGAGGCAAAGGAGAAAATGAGGTAGAGTTTGTCTGTCTCTTTCCCTTCTCTTCTACAAAAGGCAGATCTGACGATGGCCATTTAGAATAATTAGGAGAAGCTATTGGATGTTTGGGGAGCTTGGGAATAATTCCTTTACTGATTTTAACATCATAGTGAATTTTACTCTCATGTGCATATGACTTCCCATGATCCTAGATGTACCCTTGTCCATTTATTCACAGTAAAGTACTTGATAGCCTTTAGAATCCTAGAAAGAGTCCAGGGGTAAAGATACCAATCATTTTTCTCAAAAGGCTGCTTGTCATTCATTTATTCATTCATCTACCTGTCCATCCATCCACCCACTCCACCCACTCAAGAAGTACTTATTAAAGAAGTACTAAATACCATGCACTAGGGAATACAAAAGTGAAATAGTCTTTGCCTTTACAGATCTTACATTCTGGCAGGGAAAATAATATGTACATAGAAAATTAAATACAAAATATATACAAGTAATTTTGGAAAGGTGAGGAGGGTCCTAGCTACTCTGAAGTCATCAGGATAGGCTTGCAATGGAAAGTATCACTTGATTTGGGTTTGAAGGAAGCTACAGATTCTGTGATGTGGAGGGAGAAGGGTATACATTTTAGGCATAAGAATGGACCTATGTTTGGGCACAAGAATAGATTCAGAAGCCTTTGTGTGCATGGTGAACAATGACAAGCCAGAATATATGTACCTTTTTGAGATAAGATCCTAAGCCAAAAAGGATACTGTCTATTAACAGGGGTAGTATGAGAATGTTGCTTATACGTTTGTATTTTAAGTGCTTTTCATAGTCTTTCCTGGAAATTGATTTTTTCTCTTTATTGTTATCTCTTTAGAGAATTTGCAAAAACTATCAAGCGCCCTTTTGGTGTGAAGTACAACCCATACACACAAAGTATTCAGATTCTGAAGGACACCAAGAGCATTGCCAGCGTGGTCAATGAACTTCGACATGAACTTGATATTGTCAATGATGCCCTCAACAAAATGGGCAGACATTTGGGTGTCTAAAGCTAGGAAGATATTGCCTACCCAATAAAGAGTGATTGGTTCTAGGTAGGATTGGACTACTGCAGAGGACATTGGATGTTTCCATAGAGGCTTATGGGATAACCCATAGTTTTTTGTTTCTTTTTTCAGGACCTAAGTAATGGTTGAATTAGCTGACCATCAAACACAGTTCTTAACCTCAGTGACATCACAAAATGTTATTAATCAATCATTAGAAGTTTTCGTGTAAAAACTCTACCTGGCTAATATGCGGGGATTTGTTTGACTCCCTAGGCATAAGTAGTTAAATCCTGATTCTAGGAATAGGAAAAATGGTATTTTCTCTGTAAAATATATTTCCTCCTTTGAGCAAAGTAACTAGGTTTTCTGTGGTATGGACTGCTAGATGGATATCTTCATTTGAGCTCACTCAGAGACATCTCACCTCCTTAGATCTATGATGCTTATTTACTGATTGTAGAATTTGAGACTTCCTAGAACGCTGCCCCAAGGCACAAGTCATGTTCCTATGTTTAGGTTGGATAAGGTATTGCCTTGATTGAACATGCCCCTTCCAGAGTTATGGAGATTCCTGGGGTCCCAAATAGTACTTAGTCCAGTAGGGGGTTCTATCAACAGAGGATCAGGTGGTTAAAAAGTTCTGTAGTAGATTCCTTAATATCCCATCCCTTTACCAGATAGAATCTTAAAGTCCAGCTGTGAGTCATCATGCTCCTACCCAAAAGTATTCAGTGGCTCTCTGCTGGCCTTCAGGATAATCAGATGACTGAGTCAGAATGGACCTTAGAGGTAATCTAGTCCAACCCCTACCAGAAACATGAATCTGGTCTTTAGTATCCCTGACAACTAGTCATTCATCTTCTGCATAATCACCTCTGGTGATGGAGAACTGACTACTTCCTGGGGAAACCTATCTCATTGTTGGTCATCTTTATCATTAGGAAATTCTTCCTAGTTAAAACTTCCTTTAATAACTTCCACCCATTGGTCTAGTTCTACTTTTGGAAGTTGCACAGAATAACTCCATTCTTCCCTTATGATATCTGAAGACAGTTGGGTAACATGATATGGTAGAAAAAGCATAAGCTCTGCACTCAGAGGGTATAGGTTCAAGTGCTACCTCTAATGATCTACTTCTGTGATCTAAGCTCATTGGGCCTCAGTTTTCTCATCTGTAAAACGAGAGGGTCAGACTAGGGACCTCTGAGTTCCCTTCCAGCTCTAGGTCTATGATCTTATTATCACAGTCTTCCTAGCTCATCTCTGGAAAAACACCACAATAACAGCACCTCCAGTTTCTTCAATTCATTCTCATATGACATTGTTTGTAACCTGACTGCCCTCTTTGTGGTAGGTTTGGACTTATCAGTATTTCCTCTAATAGGGGGATAGTTGAACCTTCTTTAATTTGACAAATATTTATCAAACAACATTACTATTTAGCAGAGTAATGTGCTGAGTGTTTAGAGAAAGATAGAAAGTTTAGGGTTTTGTTTCTTATGGCTCTTGCTAAAGCTAAAATCTAAAAGGTAGATGGGACATATACATGGATAAGTGGAATAGTCACCCTATGCAAATAATACAAATATGAAATAAATTCACCAGTTATTTAGGCATAAAACAAAGTGCTTCCAGAGTCCCAAAGTGGAAAGGGTCATTTTAAAATGGCAACTGAGGGATCAGGGAGAGCCCTGTGGGAAAGGTAGCATTTGAGTTGTTACAGTTGGGAATTCACCAGGTGAAAAGAGGAAAGGAGATTATTGTAGTGATAAGGAACAGTGTGAGTAAAAGCATAGAGTCAGGAAAACAGGTTGTGTGCAGGAGATAAAAACTAGCCTGATTTGACAGGAGTGTAGCGTCTCTGCAGGAGAAAAACATTAGAAACTACTAAGAAGATCAGGTATGTTTCAAGCATTATGGGCTGCTTTGAATGTCAGGCAGAGGAGTATGAATTCAGCTCAACAGACAATAGGCAAAGATTTTTTTTTTGAGCATAGGAATGTATATCCATGCATGCAAGAGAAATTTAGCAGTGATCTAAAGCATAATTGGAAAGGGAATAGAGTAGAAGAAATAAGCCCTGTTGGTAAGGTAACAGTTGGATGGTAACGTGTCTGTATGAGGATGGTAGTCGTGGGAAGAGAGGAAAGAGGATGAATATTCTGGACCCCAGGATTCTGTTAAAGTAGTTCAAGATTAACCTTTATTGCAGCCTCATCAAACAGTGATAAGAACCCAGTTTCTTTTCCACATGAACAACTGCTCATTCACACCTTCCTACATTCATTATCTAACTTAAGAACAGGACTTTATAGTTATCCCTTATTAAATTTCAACTTATTATATAGAATCTCTTATTCAAGCCTTGACTTTTGGGGGAATTTTGACTCAATGGTCCAAAAAATGAGCAGTCTTCCTGTCCCAATTTAGTATCATAAGCATATCTGATGACCATGCAATCTATATCCTCATCTAAGCCATTGCTTCAGATGTTGACTAGAAGAGGGCTGAGGGATAAAGGCATGAAAAGATCACGCAGATTGACATTAGTGTGTTAATTATCTCGTCTTGGCTTAGTCTTTCAACCAGTTATGAATCCAGATGAATACTGTCCAAAAGAGTGTCTGAATGCCTTGGTGAAATACAGGTATGCTGTGTCTATGCCTTGCCTTTGATCTACCTGTCAAAAAAGGAATGAGGTTAGTTCTATCTCACTTAGAGACCTCAAGCTGGCTCACAGGTAACATCACTGAATTTTTTTTGAAGACAGATGTAAAGCAGAGTTTAAAGTAGCCTCAGAGACCCTTGGTTGGTACCCTAACAGCAGTTTGCCCAATCCCATTGACTTAAACTCATTGAGGACTGTTAGACACTCTCTTTAGCATCTCCTCATTTCTCTTCAGTTTCACCTCCCCCAAGCCCAATTTTTCTTGTTCTACCCTTCCTAGTGTAATGTCTATCTTTCCAAGAGAAAAAATAGAAACACTGTAAGTAGCAAATCTATTCTTTGATCTTCCTGTTTACTTCCAACCTAGGACAGAGACTGGACCTGTGATTTCATTGCTACAAGGAACTCCCAGATGAGGAAATTCCTTCCAATAATGCAGAGTGACACTTTCTCTAGAACTTAGTGTTAGAGATGCTCTGACTTGCTCAGAGTCACATAGCCAGTTGACATTCAAAATAGGATTTGAATTCTCTACATGCCAAGGTCAGCTCTCTATCTAGTACCCCACAAACAATCTCCAACATCCCTTAAAATAGGAACTCTAGCATCCTTTGTGTTCCTTTCCAGTCTCAGCTTCTCCACAGCCTTAGTTCTCCTGGTGCCTTTTATAGCACCATGGTACTTTTATTTTTATTTTTTACATTCATCCTACTTTTCCTGCAGGTTCTATGGACATCAGCACAACCTTTTTAGTTTGTATTATCATCCCTGCCCTGCAAAAACACAAATCTACCAAATACTCCTTGTTTTTATTGTGAGCAATTATTATTGTGTCGTGGAGGAATATTACTCAGAACAGATTAGTAAAACTTTAGTCATTCACATAAAATGGAAAGAATACATAGTCAAGGACATTGACAGATACCAGTGTTCTATAATTCCATGTGATTGTTATGTCAATGACCAGGCTTATGAGAACAGTGACCTATCCCCCAGTTTTTGATGCCACATTAGCACAAATTTTGTCCTTAAGTATTCAAGCATTGTGGACTAGAGTCTGACATTCACAATAAAACAAGGCACTCTCTAAATGAAGTTTAGAGTTTTTATTTTCTTTAGGGAATAAATTTTATACATGTTCAAATTAAAAAAAAATTTTACTTTTCTTCATGCTTATATATTTCATTCCAACCCAATTTCTAGATACTTCAGCTGATTTAATTCTACAATAGGAATACTACCTTTGTTTTAAGAAAGTGTCTGATTTCAAATTGTATAAGATAATGAAAGTATGATGTTTTCCTTGTGTTATTTCACATTTTTGCATTGATTTGCTTTAATAGAATGATTTAACTATTAGAAACACCATATATCAATAGGATCATTGAAAAGTCTTTAAAATATTTTTGTGCTAATTAATAAGTTCATTTTGGTAGCAAGAATATCTATTGTAAGTAAAATTAAGCTGCCTTTTGCAAGTGATTACATACATGGTTTATTCTATTTACCTATTGCAAATTGATGTAGATAGATAATCTAGATTAATGTGTAAAATAATAGTATTCAAAATCATATCATGATTACAGTTTGTTGGAACCAAAAGTTAATTTTAAACCTTTAAACATTTCAATAAAATGTACCTCTTACCTTGGGATCTAACAGCTGCAGAATAAATAGACTTAAACAGTTGTTTTCTATTCTTTTCACTAAGTTTTTACATCCCAGTAGATTTGGGCTGTTGTAGGTTCTCCATACTTGTATGTGTGTTTAACAATATTTCAAGCACATAGGAGTCAAGAGTACATTGGCACAGAGTACCTCAAATGTGGGAAGCAGTTTCCCTAATTTAGTTGAGATCAGGCACTAAGGACTGACCACTACTTCTCAAAAGAAAGGGGAACCAGCAGTGATGTGACTTTTTGAAAGAAGGCCCCTGCCCCTGGCAATCGAGGAAACATATCATTTACAATACTACAGACACTATGAAGTGGGCAGTTTTCAGAATTTACTTTAGTCTAAAAATGCAAAGTATTAGACATTCTAGTTCATTATGCATGCTGTACACAACTTCTAAGGATACTGCGATGGTGATCTGGCCCAATTTAGTGAGTCTCTACATATTGAAATTGCTGAATCGTTGCTTAGATTTTTGCTTCCCTTGCTTTGTATGTCTACCATTCAAGTGAATAATAAATTCTTGCAAAATTCAGATTCTTGGTTCTCATTTTATGCGCCAAACACTAAAATACATTGAGGTATATTTTTACAATTTTATCTATCCATAGAGTGCATCACAACCAGGTCCCTTTAATGCCTATTGATGTACTGTGCCACCCACTGCAGTGAGGGGATGCCTTTGGGCTACACATTCTCTAGTGCCTTCCTATCTTGACCAAGGCATACATTGGTGTGAAAGCCGGAGTCAGGCAGTCTGGAATTGGAATTAACTAGTCTCCAAAGGCTCCAAACCAGCACTTGGTTATCATTAACATTATCTGAACTAACCAGAACTGACCTGAACTAACCAGCTACACCTTAAGTGTGGGAACTTTCCACAAAAAGAAACCTGAATAGACCTGTTACAGCAGTCAGTGATCTCTGTATCCCCAGTCTCTCTGATGCTATCACTTCTAACTCAACTTTCCTGGGGCCCATGACTTGAGCAGGTGGGGTGACATATGTAGTCTTTGGCCAACTGGAATGAAAAGGGGGTTAGTGGGTAGGAGGAGCAGAGCAAGAGTTTCCAGGTCTTAAATAGATTGTGGAAGGACAGAACATTAGATTTGGAGTTAAAGGATGCTGCTTTGGCTACGTGGCTAACCTCCTCCAGGCCTCCATTTTCCTCATCTGTAAAATAAGAAGGCTAGACTAAATGCTGCCTAAAATCCCTCCAGCTCTAAATTCTAAAATCTTTCAGTCTTTTCCAGCTAATGGATCCGTAGAATCTGAACTATTTCAAAGTATTTCCCATTTTTGGTAGCATTTTCTGCCACCTACTGGTGGAAAGAGGTCATTAGCTTTGGATGAGAATCTTGAGCTGAGTTTCAAAGATCAGAACTCCCAGCTTTCCTGAATGGGAATCTCCACTCCACAAGTGGTTCTGTGGCCTTCTGTATGTATATGGTTTGTGTATAGTCATTTGTGTATTGTCTCCCCCATCAGACTGTAAGGTCCTCAAGGACAAGAAGTGCCTTTTGCCTTTCTTTGTATCTCTTGTGCTTCACACAGTGCTTAATATTCATTGACTGACTAGATTGCTTGAATGAAAGAATAAAGATTTTATTAAGGCCTTTACTATGTACACAACTCTGTACTAAGTGTTGGGGATACAAATGGGAAAGTTGGACAGTCCCTGCTCACATTCTGATGAATGAATGGGTGGGTAGGATAAGCATCTAGTATGTGCCAAGGTACTGCGCTAAACACTTTACAAACATTATCACATTTTATCTTCATTACAACCCTGTGAAGTTGGTTATCTTATTATTCCCACTTTAGAGTGGACGAATTAGGGAGACCACTGTATGGAAGGTTTCAGCTGCAAGTCAGATAGAAAGTTCCCCTGATCCTTAGGGTGCAGGAGCACAGCAGGTAGCAATGCTTCTTCTTTAGTACCAGTTAATATCAGTTTCTGATATTGAACCGTTTTGATTGTACCGCGGACTTTGGCAACAAGAACTTTCTTTTCTGGGTCTTGAGTAGCTGTAGCTGCGACCTCTGCATGAGCAGTAGTAGGACTGCATCTCTATAGGGTCTGCTGCCCAGGAGGATGGCTGTGGGCACCAAGCTGGAAGAAGCGGCATTTCAAAGGCCCTGAGGTTCAAGCTCCTGATCTGTCTCTGTCAGATATGAGGGAAGATGGTGGAGAAAGTGGTGGTGGTTTGACTTGCCTGGCCCATGGTGCCTCCTGTTTCTCCCTCAGGGTGCCTTGCTGCTCTAGCTATGTTCATCTTTCTTGTCGTATAGGTGGTAACTAACTTACAGTTGTTAGGGATTGCCTCTTCTCCAAAGGAGTTGTTTCTCCAGATGATGTCTATGCAGGATAGACTGGAAGCAGGATCACTGGTCTGGGTGGGGTTGGAGGGCAGCCACTCCCAGGGCTCCTGTACTTATCTGCCTGTTGTGGCAGCTGGTCAGCATCTGGGATGGTCATGAGGAAGGTGGGCCCTTTCTCCACAATGACCTCTCTAGGCTTTAATTATCAGTTTCCTCCTTTATCAAGCCTTCATGCACCTCTTTGCAACTTTAACTGACTTTGGGGCCAAGTAGAATAAGTTTAATCCTTCCCACAGAAAGCCCTTCATATATCTTACCATGTTTCTCCTTAATCTTCTCTCCTCCCCCAATACATAAATAACTCTAGTCACAGGATCATAGATTTAGAGCCGGGAGGAACCTTAGGAGCAAGGCTGTTTAGTCCACCCCCACCTCATTTTTATAAATGAGAAAACTGAGGCATACAGAGGTTAAATGATTTGCTCAAGGTCACATAACTAGTAAGTATTATAGGACTGATTTGAACTCAGGTCTTCCTGAATCCCCAGACACTCCCAGCCCAGTGCTCTAACCACCATACAAGCTATATGCCTCAAAGAGAAGTGGATAGGAAACAGGAAAAGGGACTGCTAGCAAAGCCAGGGCCAAAGAGGGCAAGCAAGATGGAATACTCCCTGTACAAGATTTGGGAGTGCTTACTCTGGAATAAACCAAACATTTGAAAAGACGGTACTTTTGTTTAATAGCAGCATGACCAGAAACGATAACTCACACTTAGGTAGTGATTTAATATTTGTGAAGTGCTTTACCTGTAACAACTGTATGTGGTAGGTTTGTGCAACTATTAATGTCTCTATTTTGTAGATGAAGAAATCGAAACTCACTGGTTAAGTAATTTGCTCATCATCATACAGCTAGTGTCTGAAGTAGGGTTTGAAACCAGGTCTCAACTCCAAGTCCAACACTCTTCTCAAGACAGATCCCATTGCCTCTCAAATCCACATGTGTGCAGCCCATCTCAACCAATTTGTCAGCCAACAAGCATTTATTATGTCCCAGCCAGTGTGCTAAGCTCTGGAAATATTAAAGAAGGAAAATACAGTTTCTTCTCAAGATGCACACATTCTAATATGAATTTCACAACAAAACTAATGACACTCAGCTTAACTTACAAACATTTGAAGGCACTGGGAATGCCTCACTTGGAACAAAGAAGATGAAGGGGCAGAAATAAAAGTTACATATGAATATTTGAAGGGGTGGGCAGTTAAGTATCACAGTGAGTGGAGTTTCAGAGCTGGAGTTTTCCTGAATTTAAATCCAGTCTCAGACACTCACCAGCTGTGTGACCCTGGGCAAGTTACTTAACTGCTTTTACCTTAGTTTCTTTGTCTATAAAATGAACTGGAGAAGGAAATGGCAAACCACTCCAATATCTTTGCCAAGAAAACCCTGAATGGGACTGAACACATTGAAGGACTTAAATAAAATAAAAAGGGATTACATTTGTTTTGCCTAATTCCATTGATCTAGGAGCAATGGATGAAAGTTTTTGATAGGCAGATTTTGGTTGATTTTAAAAGAAATGGGCTGCTCCAAAAGTTAGTGAGTTCTTCATGCATTTGCAAAATATTTGCTGGGGATATTTGTAGAGGGGATCTTCAGTCACCTATAAGTTGAACTTTGATTCTAAGATTCCTTTAATCAACAATCACTATTCTCAGTATTCCTTGTTTCAATATCGATGGACTCTGCTGTTAGCTCTTGGTCAAATAATTTTTCCTCTTTGAGTCTCAGTTTCCTCATTTGTAAAACAAGGGAGTTATTGGACAGATGCTATCTTTTCCTTCCAGTTCCTATGATTTATATCCTATCAAGTGGGAATTTACAGGGTGAGAGGTTGACTATTGTACTATAGGCTAAAGAACATACAAGGTTGAAATTACCTCTAGTCTTTGTCCTAAGGAACTTGAAAATCAAATGGAGATTTTACCCCACACTCAGCAAATTGGCAAAGATGACAAAAGATGGTACAGTCAATATTGGACAGGTTTTTGAAAAATAGTCAAGCTAGTCAATGTTGAAGAGGTTGTGGGAAGAAGAGCACTAATGCATGGTTGGGGGAGTTGTGAATTAATATAATTATTTTGGAAAGCAATTTAGAAGTGTGCAAATAAAATAAACAAAATTTTGACTCAGAGATTCCACCACTAGGCTTATACCCCAACAAGGTGATTCATAAAAATAATGTACACACATACACCAAAATACACTTTTTGTAATAGCAAATGATTGGAAACAAAGTAGATACCATCAGTAGGAAAATGGCTAGACAAATCTTGTTACTTGAATGTTTCCTCCATTAGGATGTAAGTTTCTTGAGGGCAGGGACTTTCACTTTTGTCTTTGTACCTCCAGTGCTTAGCAGAGTGCACGGCACGCTAAAAGTGAACACTAAATGCTTTTTGATTGATTTGAAAGGCAGTCTCTAAAGAGTGCACACAAGATGAGGGGTAGGTAGGAAGAGAGCAGTGTGGCTCATAGTGTTCAGGAAGGCTTTCTGAGGAGGAGGGCATGAGCTGAAGCCCTGGGTGGGGGGAGTGTCTGGACAGTCCAGGACTGGAGAAGGCTGACTGCCCCAGGTGCCAGGGTTCCTGAATTGACAGGCATCAATCGCACGCTAGTCTACATCATCTGAACAACTCCTTAGCCTCAGACGAGTATGCTGGGCTCGGCGAGGATGGGCCCAGGGGTGTTTCTGGTGTCCACCTCGGTGCCTCCCAGTGCCCTCTGTCTCAATGCCAGCTGGCACCGTCCCCTGTATGTTCTCTCACCCCCATCTCTCCAACATCGCCTGTGGCATCACCCGCAGGTTCCTTAATGTTTGCTGGAAAACGCCTTGTGCTCTGTTGAGGGATAGCATCGCTTCGGGGACCCCCCGCGCTTCAGCCCTGGAAAGTCAGTCTTACAGACGCCATAGACCCAGGCTTGTTTCCAAGACAGGGAGTTACTGAGCGTCAGGGCAGTGGACAGGGCTTCCAGAAAAGACTCCCTCTGAGGCCAGTGAGTCCCCTCTATACCCTGTCAAGATAAATTCTCGACAAAAGACCACAAAAGCCGTCATTCAAGGCTTTGCTTGAAGACCTCGGCTGAGAAAACCAAACACCACCTTCTGCTTTGGGAGAGCTCATTGTTGTAAGGTTTCCCTCTTACGTCAAAGCAAAGCTCCTCCCGGTCCGGGGCGGACCCACACCCGGAAGCTCCGGAGGAGCTGACCGCTGCTGTGGAGTGCGCTGGAGGCATGGAGCGTGACACCGGCCCTGGAGAGGCGGCTCCTGCCTGGGTCGGCCCCTCCGCCGAGACCGTGACTTTGCTCCTGAGCTGGGTACCAGACTCCTCCCGGGGCTGCACCCCAGGGTCCCGGGTCTGGAGGGTAGATGGACAGGCTCTGGGAGTCGGGGACAGCTGGAGTCCTTCTGGGGTCTGGAGGTCCGGGATGGGGCGGGCCGGGGTCCGGAGGCATGGGGAGGTGGAGAAGGATGGGATCGGGTGGACTCGTCTAGGCTGCCCGGAGAGAGAGCCAGGCACGCAGGATTCACTGGGCTATGGAGGTTCTCCGAGAGAGACCCTTGCCTTAGGACTGAGTGCACACTGGGGCCTTTCTTTGGCTATAGAAACTAAAACGTGGAAGCCCCTTCTCTTCCCTGGGTGGGCTGGATGTTCGATCGAAAGCCCCCTCCTTTTAAGGGGGGGCTTCGCCTTCAGCGACCCCTGTGCTCCTGTCCTGGGAGCTCCCAGGCTTGTTTCAGAGGCAGGGAGTGTGAGTGGCGGGAGTTGTGACCTCGCAGAAAGGACCTTTGATGCCCCTGAGTTCAATCTCTACCCTCCCCAAAGAAATTCGTACAACAGACCCATCAAGTGGTCACCTTGCCTCTGCAGGAAGACCTCGGCTGAAAGCAGCCCATTGGAGAGCTCTCCGCTTTGACAGAGCTTTGTGAGGTTGTTTTCCTCTTACGTCAAGCCCAGGTCTGCCTCCCCTTGTTTCTAGTTCTGCTCTCTAGGGCCCAGCAGGACAACTCTATGCCCTCTTTCCCATCTTTAAATTGCTTTAAGATGGTTACCAAGGTTTGGGCGAACTCCCTTGAATACCCCTCTCTAGAGCTGCTGCTGGTGTTGGCGCGGATGTTTCTCTTCTCATAAACACACCCGGAGCAGTTAGTATCTCCCCCTGTCCACAACTCTCCCCTCGCCTTTTATTTTTTACTGGTGAAAATACTTGCCATGGTAGTGTGGGACTCTTGGATATGGAGGAAAAGAAAGGCATCCTATCTCCCTAAATGGGGATTTAAGGACCGTTGCATGGGGGTGGGGGTGGAAGGAGATTCTGAGTGCCCGTCCCAGGCTACAGAGCGTGAGAGGAGCTATCAGTGTACAGATGCACAGACATTCATGTTTATGGGCTCACTTTCTCCTATTATGGTTCTCTTTTGTGTCCAGGGAGCAAATAGCTATGGGCAACTTGGCCTTGGCCATAAAGAAGATGTGCTTGAGCCCCAACAGCTGAATGATTTCTGTGATCCCAAGCGCATTAAGATGCTGACAGGAGGAGGGGGACACTCAGCTGTGGTCACAGGTAACTGGCAGGACCTGCCTTCTCTGAAGACCAAATGCAATCTGGCTTGAAGTATTTAGAACTGGAAGAGACCTTAGTGATCATTTTGTTCAGGCCCCTCATTTGATGAGGAAACTGAAGCCCAGAGGAGAAATTGACTTGTAGATAATGACATAGGTTGTCTCATGATAATTTCAAATTTCTTTCTACTCTATTATAAATTAGAATCCTTCCCTCCTCCCTCCCCATTTTGCAGAGAATATTAAGTCAGAAGTTAACCTCTTTTGTGTTACAGAACCTTTGGGCAGTCTGATGAAGCCTGTGGACCCATTCTCAGAGTAATGTTTTTAAATGCAAAAATAAAATATATAGGATTACAAAGGAAATCAATTATATTGAGATACAGTTATCAAAATGTTTAAAAAATCTGATCTATTAGCTGATGTTTCTCTAGTGTTTTTCTTTAATAAAACAAATAAATCTTATCAAAAATTGTTTTTAAGATTTGATTCCAAGTTCAGTTCACTTCCTTTTTTAAGTTTAAATACATATATGTATTTATAGGTATTTATTTATTTACGTATAATAATAAATATATAACAATTATATATTTATTTATACATATATATATAATTTTTAGGGACAGTAGATGGTACGGTGGCTAGAGTGTAAGGTCTGAAGTCATCTTCCTGAGTTCAAATCCACCCTCAGACACTTACTAGTTATATGACCCTGGTCAAGTCACTTTATCCTGTTTACCTCAGTTCCTCATCTGTAAAATGAGCTGGAGAAGAAAACAGCAAACCATTTAAGTATCTTTGCCAAGAAAACTCCAGATAGAGTCATAAAAAGTCAGATACAACTGAAAAATGACCCAACAAATTTATTTTTAAGACTATTATTTTTTTAACTTTGAGTTCCAAATTATTTTCCTCCTACCCCTCCCCACCCCCTGAGAAGGCAAGCAATATGATATAAATTATACATGTGAAATTATACAAAACATATTCCTGCATTAACTATATCACACACCAAAAACCAAGACAAATAAAGAGAATGAGAAAACTATGCTTCAATTAGCATTCAGAATGCATTAGTTCTTTCTCTGGAAGTGGATAGTGGTTTTCATCATGAGTCCCTTGGAATTTTCTTGGATCACTGTATTGACCAGAGTACGTAAGTTTTTCACAGTTGATTAACATTATTGTGCTGCTATCACTGTGTGCAGTGATCTCCTGGTTCTGTTCACTTCACTTTGCATCAGTTCAAATGGATCTTCCCATGTTTTTCTGCTGTCCTACTTGTCATTTCTTTTTCTTTTTCTCTACTCGTCATTTCTTATAGCACAATTGTACTCCATCATAATCATATGTTACCACTTGTTCAGCCATTCCCCAGTTGATGAACATCTCCTCAGTTTCCAATTCTTTGCCACCACAAAAGGAATTACTATAAATATTTTTGTACATGTAGGTTTTTTCTTTTTCCTTTGACCTCTTTGGGGTACAAACCTAGAAGTGGTATCACTGGCTCAAAGGATATACACAGTTTTATAACCTTATGGGCACAGCTCCAAGTTGTTCTCTAGAATGAATAGAGCAGTACACAACTCCACCAACAACTGATTAGTGTACCTGTTTTCCCTCATTCTTTCCAGCATTAGAATTTGTCATTTCTATTAGGTGTGAAGTGGTAACTCACAGTTGTTTTAATTTACGTTTCTCCAGTCAATTGTGATTTAGAGCATTTTTTCAGGGTGACTATGAATGCTTTAATTTCTCCTTCTGAAAACTACTTGTCCTTCGACAATTTATCAGTTGGGGAATGCCTCTTATTTTTAAAAATTTTACTCAGTTTCCTATATATTTGAGAAATGAGGCCTTTATTATATAAACTTGTTATGAAAATTTTTAAAATTTACTTCATTACTTATGGTACCTCTTATCAAAATGTGGTTTCCCTGAATATCACTTTTAATTAAGTCTGTTTTTGCTTTTGCTTTGTCTGAGATCATGATTACTACTTTTTTTTTTTTACTTCAGCTGAAACAATAGATTTTGTTCCATCTCTTAATTTTAGCACATTCTCTTTCTTTCTGTTTCAGGTATGAGTCTTGTAAACAACATTGTTTTATTCTGGTTTCTAATCCATTCTTCTATCTTCTTCCACTTTATGAGTGAGCTCTCTGCATTCACAAGTATGATTACCGTACATTCCCTTCCATCCTATTTTGTTTTGACTTTGTTTTATTATTTCTTGATGTCTTGGGAGTCATTAGCTTCCACTTGTCCAAATCTAACTTTTAAGGAATTATTTTGTTAATGAATTTTTGTGCCTCTTCTTCAATTAGGCCAATTCTGTTTTTTAAGGTATTTTCTTTAGGTTTTTTGTGCCTTTTTGCCAAGCTGTTCATTCTTTCTTCATAATTTTCTTGCATCACTCTCATTTCCCCCCCATTTTTTCCCTCTACCTTGCTTATCTCTTTCTTTAACTCATACAGGAATTTTTGTTGAGCCTGGGTCTAATTAGCATTTTTCTTTGAGGCTTTGGTTGTATCTGTTTTCATATTGTTTTTTTTCTTCAGAATTTATGTCTTGGTCTTCCTTGCCACTGTAGTAGCTTTTTTATGGTCAAATGCTATTTTTGTCATTTGCCCATTTTCCCAGCCTATTTCTTGATTTTGAACTTTATGTTAGAGTTGGGCTTTGCTCACCTGGGTATGGGGAGGCAGTGTCACAAACTTTAGGCTCTTTTTTGTGCTAGTATTTATAGAGCTAGTTCTGAGGTTCTGTAGATTTTCAGTGTTTCCAAGGTGGTGTAATCTGTGGAGAGTTGTGGTCACTATCGTGGTCTTTACTCAAGACGTGCCCCTGTTCCCTTACAGCCACAGGTGCTAGTGCTCTCGTGGCCCTGGAGTCAGGTCACCTGCTTGCACAAGTGCTCCTCTGTGCTTTGGATCAGTGAGCAGGGTCACTGCTCTCTTGTGACTAACCACAAGCATTTCTCTCTTCTCTAGACCCAGATCTGCTTACAAGCAATAGAGCTGCCAATCAGCCCCAGTTGATTACAGGGTCTTTCCCTCTAATTTTTTCCTGATCAGTTGTCTGACTTTCTTATTGTCTCTGGCTTTTGAACTCTTGAGGTTGCTGCTGCTGCTGCTGCTGCTACTACCACATGCACTCCAACCCCATCCCAGTATCCCACACCTCTGCTGATGACCTCCTAAATTGTCTTAGGCTGGAAAAATGTCTCACTCTGACCTTTTGTTTCCTCTGTTTCTCCAAAATCCAATTTGAGGCATTATTTGAAAGTTGTTTGGAGGGCAATTTTGGGAGAGTTTGGCTTGGTTGCTGCCTCTAGCCCACCATCTTCTCTATAGTACTGTAAAGCCTACAAAATAAACTTTTTGATTGGTGCTTCACAACAACCTTGAAGAGTAGATACTACAGTCATTACTATCTTCATTTTGCAGATGAGAAAACTGAGTCTTTTGAAAAGTTAAGTCATGATATTTAAGCCCAGTTCTTCCTGGTTCAAAGTCCAGCACTCACTCTACTAAGTCATACTTTTTCTCAGATTCTATTTATCCAAAGGAGGTATGAGAATATTTGTGCTTGGAATGTCCCTTTATATATATTTCTTTCAGAGTTGAGTGTCTTTGTCCATTCCATTTAGTTCTGATGCATGCTAAAATTATTCACTTAAAAAAAGGAGAAAGCTGTTGGTCTATGTCGGAACTTCAATTAATTGAAATCTCTAAAAAAAACCTCATCTCTTTTGCAGATTTGGTAAGGTGAACTTTCCCCTTCTGTGCTCATTAGACATTTTATGTTTTGCAGATGGAGGGGAGCTTTTTGTTTGTGGCCTGAACAAAGATGGGCAGCTGGGGCTTGGTCACACTGAGGATGTTTTGTCTTTTATCCCTTGTACCCCACTGGCTGGCTGCCCTATCCTGCAGGTGTCCTGTGGCTGGGATTTTACACTTTTGCTTGCAGGTAACACTTCTTTTTCTCTTTCTTAGATGAGGAAATTTGAGGAAGAGCCTAATGATAGTTGGAGATTTGATTGTATGACTCTTTGCTTTGAAATGTCTCTCTTTAGAAGTAAGAAAGGTTTGTTCTTCCTGGGTGAGGCTTAAAGGTAGAAGAGGGCTTTCCTTGAGTTTGGTATGCAGGCAGGATGGGGTTAGGGGTAAGTGAATGACTAGAAGATCTTTGGAGATTTCTTTCTGCCTTAGAATTCTGTGATGGTCAGTGGTGCCAGATGAGAATTATAGCCTGGGTTATCAGGGATTGAATACTAGGGGCGAAGCTAGGGGATATTTGGCCAGGCTGGATATTGGCATGATGTTGAAGGCTGACAAAATCTGTGAGGCAGCTTTGAGAGGTCCTGGGTAATGATTGCTCTGACAGTTGCCTGCGGGCTTCTGTTGCCTTTGAACTAGGGCAACTCAGAGCTCCTTGGCAAGGTCTACCTTGCATGGTGGGCAGGATTTAAAAGCCCTTCCATAGTCTACCAGGTTCTCTTACTGCTAGCCTTTTTAAGTTTCTTAAAGTCTAGGGCTATGTCTTACTTTTCTTTGCATCTCCAGTACCCTTGTTTTTGGTGACATTGTAGATAATAGGTGTTTGTTAAATGTTTGTTCAATTTAATGGAAAATGCCTAGTAGTCTAAGACCTTCCTTATCTTTGAAATAGATCTCCTCTATTGGGCAGGAACCCTAGTAATACAGAGACTGACCATGTTGATCTGATGGTCTTCAAAATCTCCTCCTGTTAGTTTTATGATTCCAGTATTTTTATCTTACAGAAAATGGTCAGGTTTTATCATGTGGCTCAAATTCATTTGGTCAGTTAGGCCTTCCTCCTGGACCCAGAAGACAGGTGACCCCCCAAGTCATAGAGGTAAGCCCTTAGTACCTAGCATCACCATGAATATCACCACAAGTTACCATATTCTCCTGAAGTTCATCTATTGATGTGTTTGGAATGAATGCTAACAATGAGTCTATGGTCTGAGATAAGCAAGCCTCTCTCCTAGCTTGGGAATGGCCATGTATGAGGGGAATACTGACTTTTGCCTCAGTTTGTGGCTAAGCCCTAACTGAGCAGGGTCAGCAAAGAAGTGTAATGAATAGAGAACCAGGTCTGGAGTCAGGAAGACCTGAGTTCAAATCTGGCTTAAGATGCTTAGTAGCTGTGTGATCCTGGGCAAGTCATTTAACCTTTTTACCTCAATTTCCTCATTTGTAAAATGGGGGTTACTATGAGGATCAAAAAAGAAAATATTTGTGAAATTATTTGGTATAGTGCACAGCATATAGTAGGAATTATACCAATGCTTATTCACTTTCTCTTACCTGTGCGCAGTTGGGGGAATCAGGGGGAATAAAAATCACAGAGTGGTTTTTATTTAAGGTTTCTTAAAAAAGAGCCTAAATAAAAGGCTTCCTAAAAAAGTCTGAAATGCCGTGGGTTTTTTTAAAATTTTGTAAATGTGGTTCCAAATCCTGTGTGTTGATTCCAATAGCTCCTGAGTGAGAAGGTTGTGTGCATTGCAGCGGGAATGAGGCATGCTCTGGCTGTTACAGGTGATCATTTTGTTTTAATTTACCTTTTGGGAAGAGACCCTAATTGTGCCAGAATACAAATGTAGGAGAAGGTGGCAGGGTCTAGTGAAGAGAGAGCTCAACATAGAATTTACTTACAGGGACCAAGTTCAGATCCCAGCTGAGAAAGACTCTAGGTGGCACGGTGGAGATACAGTACTTGACTTGGAGTCAAGAATATCCATGTTCAAATCCTGCCTCAGAGAGGGACTTAGCTGTGTGATCCTGGCATCACTGAACCTTTTTCAGCCTTTATTTCCTCAGTTTTAAAGGTTGTTGTGAGGATCAAACTAGAGAACATGTAAGGTGCTTTGCAAAGCTTAAGGTACAATATAAATGCTAGCTATTATCATCTCCCTTCTGTCCCTTGACCCCTTTTACTTCGGTGATAGTCAGTTTTCTCGGCTTGAAAATGAGGGGGGTTGAACTCATTCTCAGGTCCCTTTTAGCTTTAAATCCTGTGTCTTCTTGCTGTATAAACTGCAGGCTTAATCAGAAAGAATCAACTAATGAAAGAAAGAAAGAAAGGAAAAAAGAAGGAAAGAAGAGGCACTAGATGGGAGACTTAGCTCTCATAATATTAACTACCATTTGTATAGCATTTTTCATTTGAGCCTTAAAATAATCCCATTAGGTTGGTAGTATAGTTATTATTACCCCTGTTTTACAGATGAGGAAACTGAGGCTTAGAGGTGTTCCATGGTTTACCCATGGTCACCACACAGCCAATGAATATTAGAATCCTCATCTTCTGTCTTGTGGATCCAATACCCTGTTATACCACATTGACTGTCCATTTAGGAAAGTCCTTCAGGGGAGACCTTGAGGGATAAGAATGGATTATTTAATAAAAAAGAATAAAACTTCAAGTGATCGTTTCTTCTCTGTCCATGATGAAGGGAGAGATGGTAGTGTTTGGGGGGGAGGGGAAGTGTAGTATGAGACGCTGGAGTAGGTGGGTACAAATGAGCCTGGGAAAGGTTGAAGGTAGGGGAGAAAAAAATTTTAAAACAGCTCTTGTTTTCCTTTTTTCCACTCTTTTCTCATCTCCTTTGGTCTAAATGGGAATATTAATAGCTTTAACCAAGATTACCTTTCTTCCTAGGGTGGTTGGGAGTAGAGAGAGGGAAGGAAAGAAAAGGTTCTAAGGAAGGGTAGGATACCAACGTACACATATACATATAGTGTGTAAAGCAGTTTACTTAATTTCATTTGAGCTTCGCAGTAGCTCTTTGAGTTTGGTTCAGTTATATCCCCAGAATTCTGTCTATGGTACCACCTAACTGCCTTAGATTTAGAGGGAAATATGACAGATTTAGTTTTAGATATTTTGAGGTAGATGTGTTGGTGGGACACTCAGGTCAAGATATCCAGGAGATTGTGGAAAATATGATTTTGTACTTATTTTCCATGGCTTTTTGAGGGGTGATAGAGATACATTTTATTTGTGATTATTTTCTTTGGTGTACTTTGGGCTATACCAAAGAGTCTCAGGTTTGTTATTAGCCATAGCCCTTGGACATTTTATATCAAAGTATTTCTAGAATGGTAATAAAATTACAATGTTCTATAACAATAGAAATCATAGGACTTTTGAGAAAGAGGAACTCTTAGGGGTTCTCTAGGCCAAAGATCCAATTTTTCAGATGAGAACACTGAAACCCAGAGAAATGACTTGGCCAGGGTTCCATGGGTACTATGCACATGGCAGAACTGGGATTTGGACCTTGTTTTCTGATTTGAGATCTAGGTATAATAGAGAAGTATGAATTTCCACCCCCCCCCCACCTGACATATGTACTTCTCTTCTCCTTCTGTTCCATTTGAAGAGAATGGCCTGGTGTTCCAATGGGGCACAGGCTTGGCATCCACAGGGCGACGAGCATGCCCAGAGAAGCCTCTCCCACCATTCCTGACAGCCAAGGAACCTTGCCAAGTGACAGGTGAGTTACTGCTTTCATTCTGTTGAGAGCCACCTTTATTCTTTTGACCCAAACTGTGCAGGTCTAGACCCAAACACGTGGGGAATGGATTTTCACCATGGGGCATTTTGTAAAAATGTCACATTTTTTTCCCCTCCATTTTGCTCAGTTGTATCCTGGAAACTCCCCAGTGCTTATGTTGGGCCCTGGTGGCATTTAGCTCATCTCTTGAATTTTAGGTAGACAATTTAAGGAAAGGACAATGAGATGTCAGGCAGATAGAATCTCTTAGTGATGTAGCTTCTTTCTGCCAAGATATTGTTGTATTTGGATGAGCGTGAAGAGTCAGACAGCAGGCATGACATCACCAGATAGAAAACATGACAAAAAGCAGGGTTAGAGATGTCAGAATTCCTTTGGCCCAGGTTGATGTCTCAAAGCTCCAGGCTTCCATGGCAAAGAGTAGCTGGGCAAATCCTTTTTCCTTAGGGGACAAAGCTTCTGAACTATGCATACTCTGTACTTAACTTACTACATTGAAAACCTGTAGCTCAGGTCATATGATGATTCCTTGAAAGAACTAGGGATGGTTAGCTAAGAGAAGAGAAGGTGCAGAAAGGATGTGATTTCTATGAGGGGAAGAGAATGCTGCCAGACCTATGAAATCACAGGGATGATTGTTGGGGTTGAGGTAGGAGAGAGGTCATCATAGCTGCTGTCAAGTCAGGCCTGTCATGTGGAAGATATTTTCTGCCTCTAGGACCAAGCGGAAAAGGAACAGTGGGTGTAAGGGAGAGAGAGATTTCAGCTAGAATTAAGGAAGGACTTCTACTTCTGGGGAAAATGAGCTGTCCAGCACTGAAGGTCTTCCAAGGGGAGAGAGATGGCCACTTGTTGGGTATATGGTAGAAAGAATTCTTGTTTAGGTACTTCTTGGACTAGATGTTGGACTAGACTTCTGAAGTTTCTTCCAGTTCTGAGATTGTAGGATTCTACGATTTCCCTTCTCCCCAGAATTCATTCCTCAGTATTGTCTTAGGATATACCCCCAGTTTGTTCTCTCCATCCTCACATTCCTATCCATCCTAATGTTAGGCTTTCTCTTTGAAAGGAGCTCTAGAAGTTGTCATTCAGTTGGACCCATTTTATTTTAATGTTTTAAATTTCTATGTTCCTTAACTTCAGAATATAACATCCCTACTATTCTCCCTAGCAAGTGATCCTTTGTAACAAATAATTTTAAAAAGAGAGGGAAAAAAAAAAACAATTAAGCAAAGCCAACCAGTACATCAGCTGAGTGCCACAGTATAAGCAGTTACACTCCTGTGGCTCCCCACCTCCGCAAAGAAGGGAGGGAGGGAGGGTTGGGCTCATTTTAATTGTTACCTGTTTTTTTTCTAGGCCTGGGAAATTCAAAAGTAAAGATGGTTGTTACTGGTTCCTGCCACTCAGCATCGTTAACGGGTGGGTACAGGTTCTCTTGATGTAACTTGATGATTGGAATTTGGTGTGCGCTTCATTGCCCCAGGTGGTAATGGTGTCTGAGGTACCCAGCCCTAGCCATCCTTCTTGGAGGTGAAAAGAGTACAGAGTGAGGGTGAGGAACAATGGGAGATCTGGAGCAACTGAGATACAGTTCAGAGAAAAGAGCAGTGTATTTGGAATTATATATATGATCTTCCACCCCAGTTCTATTTGTTTTTTATTTTTTTCCCTAGTGTGACCATGAGCAGTTCATCTCTCGGGATCCATTTTGCTCATCGGTAAAATGATAGGGTTGGACTAGATCTATAAGGTCCCTTCTGTCTCTAAATTCAGTGAGTCTTATGATTATGTTTTTGTGACGTATAAAGTCCCTTCCAATTAAATGGTTTGCTGAATCTTATGCCATTGGTATTTAGTATTTGCTGCCACCTACTGACAAAATAAAGACCATCATACAGAGAGGTGTTTTGTGTGACTCAAATTTAGCCTACCCTGTAGAGCCATGATTAAGAATCCTGGCACATGAGAAAATGTAATTGTCCGTCAATGGCTGGGACTGAAAGGAAGGAGAAGACGAGAGGAATTCAGGAGAGTCCAACAAGTCATTCCTGGAGAATGGGAGTCCCACTAGCTAGTCATTACCCTCTTCCTCCCCGAGTCCTTCATCCATTCCTGAGGCCTGTTTGTTCCCCCAACAGTCTTCAGGGCTATGGACTGGTGGAAAACTGTAAGGTGTGGGGAGAGTGGTCTTTAGATTACTGCAGGGTGGAAGGGGGCATCAGTACCTGACTGAAAACCGTGGCCATTTCACTCTTGGTACAACTTTACCCCCTGGCTTAGCTTTCCCAGCACCAAGACTTTCTACCTATGGGCAAAGCTCACCCATGTTCAGAGGGCATGCACAGGACTGGTGGGGTGTCTGCTTTGGGTCTGCACCAAGCTGATCCACGAGGTCCAACTGAGGTCCTGGCATTGATAGGTAGATGCTTTCCCCTGGGAGTGAGACACAACAGATGAGTGATAAATGCCCATTCATTTTTGAATGATAGAGATCTCTGTTAATGGCTTTAGATAATTCAGAATTTTACTACTGTCTCACTATGTTTTGTAAGCAGACCTTTACTTTTCATTAAAAATATATTTTATTGATGCTTCTTTTTTTTAATATTATCACTTCCAAGTGACTCATCCCTCACCTTAAAAAGGGAACCCTTTTTCACAGCAAAGAAACACAGCTAAACTAGAGAGATCAGCACATTGGCCATGTCTGACAGTGGATGCCTCATTCTGTACCTGTAGTCCACTGCCTTTCCACTGAGAAGTGAGAGGCATTCTTTATTTACTATCCATTGAAATTATGTTTGGCTACAACATTAAATTCTCAAGTGTTTCGGGATGGTTGCTTTTTATGTTACAGTGACTGCTAAGTGCATTGTTCCTTTTTTTTTTTTTTTTAAAGGCAGCTTCTCCATCTTCTGGGAATGAGGCTAGGAAAAGATTGGGGGTTGTTTCCATTTTGCTCTAATTATTTTACTAAGTACACGATTGTTTTGACCTGGAAAGGTGCCAAGGATCTTCATCACATGCTAGTGTTTTATTTCATCAGAAATTCTTTGTAATTCATTTGCTAATGTATTTTTGTTATGATAATAATTCACATTTGTATAACACTTTAAGGTTTACAAAGCCTTTTCCTTAGAAAAACCCAGTATGCAAACCTCCTTTTATTTAATGATTTATAAATATTAAGAAAAATGAAAGTCTGTTTTGAATTCAACAAATACTCATTGGAGGTGCTGTTACAAATACTGTTGATATAGATACAAGATTTCAACAGTGGAATCTGTCAGTCATTGTGAAGCAGGGGCATCTGAGTTTTCCAGGAGTATGTCATTTGACCAGGAATCCATTGTAGGCTGTGGGAATTTAATTACACAATTAATTCCATGTTATTTTAGTTATGGTCAAAGAAAAAGTTGAACCTGGAGAAGTTGGGGTTTGGGGCGAGAGAGATGGACAGTGATTCCTGGCTGTATATATTTGATGGCTATCCTGAGGCAGGAAAGATTCGATCTAGTGAGATATCATTCAAAAGACAAGGATGATGATTGGACTTGTCTTGCTTGGCCCCCACAAGGCAGAACTTGGAATAACAGATTTAAGTCATGGGGAGGCAGATTTGGGCTTAATGTAAGGAAAAACTTCTTAATGATGAGAGCTCTTTCAAAGTGGAGGGGGCTGCCTCCTTTGGAGGTAGTAGGGGTAAGGGTGAGGGGCTCTCGATCCCTAGGAGTCTTCACACAGATATTGGATGACTTCATCAGGAATGTTGTAGAGGGAATTTCTGTTTAGGTATGAACTTGAACTAGGTAACCTTTCAGGTCCCTTACAGCTCTGAGTCTGTGGTACAGTTTACTAATGGACCTACCATGCCCCCTGGTGGCAGTCGCTTCAACAGTGGTGGATCTGCATATGGCAATAATTTAGAGCTGGAACAGACCTTTAAGTCCAGTTCCCTCTTTTCAGTGGAGGAAACTGAGGTTCCAGAAGGTTAGATGACTTGCCTTTAGTCACATAGCTAGTCTGAGGAGGGATTTGAACCCCAAGACTCCTTGACTTCAAGTTCAGAGCCCTAGTTGTGACACCACTAGGCTCCTTTATTAGTGTATACTGATGAATTAGGGAAAATGTGTGTGTGTGTGTGTGTGTGTGTGTGTGTGTGTGTGTGCATGCACATATACATGCTCCCACATGTGCATGATTAATATCTTAGGAGTTGTGTTGAGCCCCTGGGCATGTGTCAGAGGTTTTAAATGGCCTACCTGCACCTACCTTGCCTTTCCAGACCTGCTCCCCCCACAGACTCTCTGTTCTGGCCAAAATGGCCATGTGTCATTTTGTATTCCATCTCCTTGTGCTTTCATATAGACTTCCCACACGCCTCACCTCATGCTTCACCTCTACCTATTAGAATCCTTAGCTGCCTTCAAGGCTCAACTCAGGTGCTACCTCCTACAGGAAGCCTTCCTTGATTCCCTTAATTGCTAGTGCTCTCTCCCTTCTTAATGGTGTGTACCATCCCTCCCTGCTCCTTCCTCTCCCTCCTCCCCCCCCCCCAGTAGAATATAAACTCCTGCAAGACAGGAAATGAATGGGGAAGAGGGTTTTCATTTTGTCTTTATATCTCTAGCACCTAGCCCAGTGCCTTGTACATATCAGGTGCTAAGTAAATGCTTGTTGACTTGCATTGTAAAGGGCTTTCTAATTGGCCTCCTGCTTCCTGTGGTCCAGGGCTGGAGGAAAGCCATAAGGATACCTCTATGTTTCTCCCCTCCCCAGACCCCATCCCCTGCCTGTCCCCGCCAGTCTTACTCTCTCTCTGAAGTTACCCCAGTTTGCTCGAAGAAGCCATCCCAGCTGAGGGTAACTAAGCACTCATGTGGTCCTAGTCGGGCTGCGTTGTTGGCTAATGAGACGGTTTGTTTGGAAATTCCATGGCAGATGGAGCAGTGGCTCATCAGTTTGGTCCTCTAGCATTCTGGTGGCCGACTTGGCTTTGTGTTAATCCTCTTCTCTCTTTGGTCCTTTTAGATGAAGGAGATCTGTATGTTTGGGGGAGCAACAAACACGGCCAGCTAGTGAGCCCAGATGCTTTTCTTCCCACACCCCAGAAAGTAGAAGCCGCTTGTTTCCAGAATGAAAAGGTCGCCATGGTGTGGAGTGGGTGGACACACTTCATTGCCCGGACAGGTGAGAACCTAGGAAGAGAGTCAGTCTACTGTTGGTAAAAGCCCGTGGTGGGGAGCTGATGAAACTGAGGTAATAATAGTATGTAGTATTCACATGCTGTAGCTGACCCGCAGTTTTCAAAAACAGCATTTGCGGTAGGCACCTGGAGCAAGTGTCGTATTCTCCATTTGACAGGAACTGACTCCCAGACAGAGAAAATGACTTCTCTGGGACCACAAAGTTATTCCATCCTCACTCTGAAGTTCAGGGCTTCTTTCACAACAGTGCAGGGGCTCAATTTCAATCTGTTTAGTATTGAAATAGTGGATTTTTATTGACAAAAGGCAGTGTGATGTGATGGGCTAGAGGTCAGAGATCCAGGTTTTGGTTCTAGTTTCACCACGGATTTGCTGTGTAGCTTTAGACATGTTACTTTTTGTCAAGCCTCAGTTTCTTCATTCTGTTAAATAAGGAACTTGACTAGATCTTGAGTCTCACCCTTCTGAGGGCTGTAGTACTCCAGATCATCTTTATACAGTGCTCCCCATCCTGTCCAGATGGCTGTAATCATTTTAATACCTTTGTGAAGAAATACACGATTCGGATAATCATAGTAAGTTTGTTGAGTGCTACCAATGTAAACACGTGATTTAGGTTTGAAATCACTGGAATCAGTGATTGCTGAGATCTTCTCTGGGTCTGAGTCCATGTAAAGGGACTGCAGGAACCACAAAATGACACCAGAATCTAACGGTGATTATTATTATTAATGCTAATTAATAATAATTAATAGCTGATAACATTCCTAATTTATCATAATACTAATAATTATGCGGCTAACTCACATTTTATATAGTGCTTTTATGAGGAACTTTCTCCGTAATCCTCCCATGATGTAGGCAGAGCAAGGTTGCTATTCTCATGTGACATAAAGAAACAGGCTCACAGTGGTTAAAGGACTGGTCCACGCTTACGCAACAGTTAAGTGTGGTTTCTTGACTCCAAATCCAACACGTTTCTTAATGGGCTCATCTACTCCCTTGGCTTCAATTATCATCTCTAAACAGATCACTTCCAAATCTAATTTTCCGCCTCTAACCTTTCTCCGTGTTGATCTTTCATTGTGTTGTGTTGCTGACAAGGGAATCTGAGCCTTTCATGGATGAAGGGATGACTCCAGGTTCTGTGACTATGTTTTCAATATAAAAGCACCAGGACTTAATAAATAAGAACACATGGCCTCTGGTGGCATCTCAGCCTGCAGAGGGAGAAAAGCAAGTGAGAGCTAGGAACGTTCATCGTCAGCAGCTAAGTTAGGATTGGGGTTGCTGGAAATGCAGGGAGAGCATGGGTTAGATCATGATTTAGAGGCCAGATGGAGATGCAGCTATGGTTCCAGATAGCTGTCCTGATTAAGTATGCCCAGAGCACAGATCTCATTTGCTGCAGGCCATAGGACTCGTTCCTGCTTCTGACCAGGTACTTGTGCTGAACTCCCATAATACTTTGTACCACCTCTATGTTTTCATTTGTAACATAGCTGTTTGGGTGGTCCTATGTTATATAGTCCTGCTAGACTGAAGCTCCCTGAGGTTAGGACCAGATTCTGTCTTATCTTTGTTATCCCCCTCAGTGCCCACCACAAGTGCTCTGCACAGCTAAGTGAGTTAATTAAAGTACATATCTTATTTCCTCTGTTGAATTATAACCTTCCAAAGGAGAGGTACATAAGGCATAGTGTTGAACATGGTGCTTTGTAAGTAACAGGTGCTTGAGATGTTTGTGGGAAGGATAAATGAATAAATTTTGAATTGTTCCTGGATCTCCCAGAAGATCTGGTCAATAAGTTGGCCTTTAGTTTTGGGAGTATTTAGTTATCCCATTTTGGAAATATAGTTGACCTTAAGCAATAGGTTCTTAATCTTTTTTGTGTCACGAACCACAGTGGTATCTGGCAAAGGCTAAAGACCCTTTCTCAGAATAATATATCATTGCCTACATTCATAATTGAAGAAAATACTAATTTGTAGTTCAAAGTTAGTGAAAATAAAGAGGTAAAATTTATCCCTGTATTCAAGCTCAAAGAACTCTTGAATCATCATCTGTGGATTAAGAGTTCCTGCCTTTTGGTCAGTTGGCAAACATGATACAAAACTGTTGAGTCAGGGTCCAAGCTCGGTTAGTGAGAGAAAATGAGATACTTGCTCTTCTCTCATCTTGTGGTGTTGGTGGTCAGACCACCAGCAAATCTTGCATCAGGAGATTCAGCCAGAGTTCAGAACTGCTAACAGCTCTCAAGCCTTTGTAATGACTGCGTGAATTACCCCATAACCAATTTTTTAAAAGCTCAGATATAATTTACAAAGCTACAGTTTGCCATTCACTGCTTATCTACTGGAGAATTTATAGCAAAGCCTGTGATCCATTCTATTCCCAATTCTCTAGCAGGAATTCTCCATCCAATAACTAGGGACCCCCTGAAAGCTTCTAGGAGAGCTGGTGTTCCACATAGTACTGGGGAGATAGTTTACTTAGAAAAACTTCTGGTTGATGGAGAAGCGTCATAGAAATTTCTTCCAAGCCCTTCAGTACTCTGGTTGCTGTTTTCAGAAATATATTTGGAGTGTAACGTTCATTGCCCATTAATTAAGTACCTACTATGTGTAAAGTTCTGGGCCAGGCATTGAGGGGGAATACAATAAATAATAGAGCTAGCATTTATATAGCATTTTAAGGTTTGCAAAGCACCTTACAGATTTTATCTCATTTGATGCTCACAACTGCCTTGTGAAGTAGGTTTTATCCCTGCCAGACCTAGAGGCCTGTGGGCTACCCGAGTCTTTTTACCTCACCTCCGAGGTCTTCGGTTGGCCAAAACCGGATGCTCATATGAGAGAAAGGACGTTCCAGAGTCGAACAAGGGTTGAGCTTTATTTCAGGGTCTCGGTTACAAGTGCAGGGGGGTCTTCCTTAGGAGGAAGAGGGGGAGATTTCCTAAGGAGGCTAAGATCTTAAGGGATTGGAAGTAGAAGTACAAGCGGGGAGAGAGGGGGAGGGGAGAGAGGAAAGAAGAAAAGTGGAGCCTACTGTCCTCTTGGCTCCTCATGTGCTAAGAGAGCTTTCAGGCTTCCTCAATCCTACTTAACCTTCAGCCGCATAGTTTGCATCTGAATACCGTGCTGTTGGGTAACTAGGTGTGCCCAGATCTGGGACAATCTCGAGGGCGGGGAGATCTCTCTCCCATCACGTTTCTCACGGGAAGAGGCGGAATTACTCGAGATAGCTCGGTTCACCTCGATCCCCTGCCGTTTCCTGGGGGGGTCTCGTGAGAGCTCTAAGATTTAGAAGCTCCCACCTTTACCCGCCCGAGACTGTCCACACGGAATTGAGCTTCCAATCCCAACATCTCCCCTTCTTTGTTATGCGTGGAGCGCACCTGGCTCTAGAGCAAACAGTGGCTGGAGGCTGAGTGGATTAGGAAGGCCTTTAGCATATGAGTACCCTACAACAAGACTTCATTCACACAGAAATCTGCAGCTAGCACAACTGACAAAGGGAGGCATCAAATAAAACAAAGATGAAACTAAATGGCTGAGTTACAACAGGGGAAGTGCAATCAACTAATCCCAAAGCATATTCTAAGAGAAGCAGCTAGTGCTGGCGCCTACACATCACCACTCCCTCAGTCATGCAAATGGATCTCAACGGCCAAGCCTGAATGGCCAAGCCTGTGGTATTCAGGCGAAAAGTTGGTCACCCCTTCCCCCGCCAATGTCCTGGGTTTGTGATATCAAAGTCCTCCTTCAGCTGGTGGAAAGAGATGCCTAGATGGGAAGCTGTCAGCAGCAGTGTCTGCGGTTGTGATGAGTGCTGCCTCCTCTCTGGGCAGCAAGGTTAAAGCTGTCAGCAGCAGGCTCAGGTGGTGTATGATCCTTCTCCGGGGTCTCCGGGGTCTCCGGGCTCTCCGGGGTCTCCGCCGTCTCCGACATCGGTTCCCACCTACGGATCCTTCTAATGGGAATCCACGCATGACCTTTTCCTGTGGAGACACAAACATACCCTCGACCCCATATTAGTATCTTAAAATGTCTCATAGCTGGAGTAGTATGTGAGCCTTTTGAGACAGCCGTATCAAGCTCTGATTGTATTAGGCCTCTTTTTCTTAGCTCTGATTGTATTAGGCCTCTTAATCTCCCCCTCTTTTGTTTAGCGAGAATCGCCTTTAAGGTGAAATTGATAAGAATGCATAGTGGCTGTTTATTTTGGTATAGCTGCTGCCAGGTACTTACAAATGCTTGATTAACATCTGTAAGGAACCTGACTTTCCCGGATTTTTTCTTTATAACAAACACAGGAGCATTCCAGGGTGCTAATTGCTCCTTAACCAGTATTTGTAATGCCTGGAGTTTTTCTGGAGTCAGGGGCCACTGCTCCACCCAAATCGGGGTGTCTGACTTCCAATTCAAGGGTGGGGACTCCAGAGCAACAGCAATGGCCCTTACTAAAAATTTGATAACCTCATCCCGAGGCGGCTAATAGCCATTCCAGCAATCAAGACATAATCAGCGGCCAAGTACTGTAATTGGTTTCCTGTAGCTTCAAACTGCCCTGTTCCTGTAAATCGTTGATACTCCTGGGGGGCCTGAACCCCTAGCCCACTGGTAGCACTCTTTACCCTCTGAGAAAATTCTGATACCCAAATCACATTCTGCCCAGGGGTAAGGCAGGCTCTAGCTAAGCTCTTCCAGTCATTAGGAGTCAGAACGAACTGACCACTGAGAGTTTCAAGCATGGCTATGACAAAGGGTGAATTAGGGCCATGCTTGGTACAAGCCTCTTTAAGAGTCGCCACTCTCTTCCACTCTATGGGTATGTGGCTCCTTCGAAAGCCACCAGGGACACTGGGGTCCGCTATTTCTAGCACAGGAAATGTCCCTACATCTTCCCCATTCTCTATAGCCTTTCTTATTCCTTTTTCCAAACTGGACTGTGGCCCTGAACTGTCTGACCAATGGAGCAGGTTATAAGGAGGCGCGGAGGGAAGGCACGGCGTATTCTCCCCTGCCTCGCCTTTTCCATCCGCTAGATGGAGCTCCGAGTCTATTTTTTCTTTACGCTCCTTAACTTTCTGCTTAACTTTCTGCTTGCCTGGACTCTCCGTCCCTCCCGTGTTCTCCCCTCCCCTCTCTCCGCTTCCACTCTCATTCCAATCCTGCCCTGGCCTCTCCGGCCCTTCCAGCAGGCTCTTAATTACACCGAATATCAGGAAATCTAAATCCTCCAGCTCCCCAGGGTATTGTTGCTCATAAGCAGTCATTTGCTCTCCAACCGCTCCCCATTTTTCTCTTGATATTCCTGCCTGCTTGAGCCAAGGAGAAACTTTCCAAATCCTTTTACAAAATTCTCGGAGGTCATCTAACTCTATTGTGACCCCCGCCTTCCTGCATTCCCTGTGAAGTTTCTCAGCCCAGACCTCCTGTTCCTCTGGCTTTATTACTGGCAATAGATTCCCCATCTCTGCCCTTTTCCCATGGGTGTGGGAAGCTTCTCTCACTCTTTCTCTCCTTCTGAATCTAGGATTCGGGACTTGCTTCTTTCACAGCCCCTTCCGGGTGTTCCCCAAAAACACCCAGGATTATCTGCGCTCCCAGTCCTCTGTTGCGGCGCCAACTGCCAGGCCTAGAGGCCTGTGTGGGCTACCCGAGTCTTCTTACCTCACCTCCAAGGTCTTCAGTTGGCCAAAACCAGATGCTCATATGAGAGAAAGGATGTTCCAGAGTCGAACAAGGGTTGAGCTTTATTTCAGGGTCTCGGTTACAAGTGCAGGGGGGGTCTTCCTTAGGAGGAAGAGGGGGAGATTTCCTAAGGAGGCTAAGATCTTAAGGGATTGGAAGTAGAAGTACAAGCGGGGAGAGAGGGGGAGGGGAGAGAGGAAAGAAGAAAAGTGGAGCCTACTGTCCTCTTGGCTCCTCATGTGCTAAGAGAGCTTTCAGGCTTCCTCAATCCTACTTAACCTTCAGCCGCATAGTTTGCATCTGAATACCGTGCTGTTGGGTAACTAGGTGTGCCCAGATCTGGGACAATCTCGAGGGCGGGGAGATCTCTCTCCCATCACATTTCTCACGGGAAGAGGCGGAATTACTCGAGATAGCTCGGTTCACCTCGATCCCCTGCCGTTTCCTGGGGGGGTCTCGTGAGAGCTCTAAGATTTAGAAGCTCCCACCTTTACCCGCCCGAGACTGTCCACACGGAATTGAGCTTCCAATCCCAACATATCCCCATTTTACAGATGAAGAAACTAAGGCTGAGAGAGGTTAAATAATTTTCCAAGACTCACATGGCTTGTAAATGAGACAGGATTCAAGTCTAGCACACTGTCCACTGTTCCACCTTGTTGCCTCTGACAAATACTATAAAATAAGATGCCACTGTCCCCATCCTCAAGCAGCTCACAACCTAGTACATACACAGGCCCAAATGGCTATCTTAGAAGACTGATTATGAATGCTGATTTATATCACACTTTATAGTGACAAATGCTTTCCACAGATGAGCTTGTGGTACAGGGGAAGGAGAGAGGATCTGAGTTCAAATGCTGCCTCTGATGCTTACTACTTGTGTGGCCTTGGAAAGATCATCAAATCTCCATGGGCTTAAGTTTCCTCACTTGTAAAATAAGGAAGCTGCACCGGAGTGCCTTGGAGATCTCTGCCAGCTCTCCATCTGTGGTCCTCTAATCAACTACGAGCTGATAGCATCGTTATTCTTATTGTTATGGAAGGAAATATTCTTCCCCATGGATGAGGAGATCAATTCAGACAGGGCTAATGACTTGTCCAGAGTCACAGCCTACTAAGCAGCTAAGATTAATGATAGTTCTAATACAGTGATATTTAATTAATTTGAATTAGAATTAAATTAAATTTTAATTAGAATTAAATTAAATTAAACAAATTTTAAGCACCCACTTTGTTTAAGGTGAGAGATAGTGGGGTAGAGTGGGCATAGGGTCAACCTAGGGGTCAAGAAGACCTGAGCACAAGGTCTCCTCATATGTTCTAGCTCTGTGGCTACAGGCAAGCTAATTTAACTTTCCAGTGGCCCCCAGGCAGCTCTCTGACTATTAGTTACCCAGGAGTTGCTGATCTCTATCAATAGGGGGAGTTTTTACCCTGGGTATTCTCAGGGCTGATGAAGGCTCATAAACAATACACAAGGTCCCATGCTGTACCCTTGAGAAGCAAGCAGCTACAGCTCTGCGCAGGTTAGATCCTGCCTTCAATGACCATCTCTGCATCTCTAGCTGGAAGAGTTACATTTGATCATCTCAGCAACCTTATGAGGTTATTTTCTCTATTTTACAGATGAGAAAACAGAGGTACAGAGAGGTTAAGTGACTTGTCCAGAGTCACACAGCTAGTAAATGTCTGAGTCAGGATTTTAACTTAGATCTTCCTAATGTCGTCTAGCTCTGTATTCAGTGGGGCCATCTTGTGTCTCTGCTGGACTGGCCATGTAGCCAAATGCCAAAAGTGCATTTTCCTAAAAGACTATTTTATAGATCACTCACATAAGGCAATTGTTCATATGGTCAGAAGAAGTGGTACAAGGATACTCTCAAGATCTCTCTGAAGAACTTTAGTATCAATTGTGAGACTTGGAAGACACTGGCACAGGACCACCCATCATGGTGTACTCACCACATCAAAGAAGGCTGTGTTCTCTGTGAGCAAAGTAGAATTACAGTAGTACAAAGGAAACATGAGATGCACAAATATAGAAACATTCCTATCCCAAAACAGACTACTTGTGCTTTACCTATGGTAGTCTTCTGAACTCACATTGGACCGAACAGTCACAGTTGAACACATTGTACCTTGACCCATCATCACGATGGCATTGATCATCTTTGAGAACAGCTAGAAGAGTCCTTGGGAGACCTCTAGTGCAAACCATCTCTAAACAGGAATCTCTCCTGTAATAGCTTCAAGAGCCCAGCTCCAACAAGCAGTCAGTTAGTCTCCACTTTTAGAGATCTCTTCGATTTTGAGCTCTAGTTTTTAGGAAAGTTGTCTTTCTCTGGGAAAGCTTTTCTCATCTGTGCAACTCACTGGTGACAGTTCTGCTCACTGGAGTCAAGCAGAACAATACACGCTTAACACCATTTCTAAAGTTTACCCTTTCAGATCCTTGAAGGTACCTATTGTGTCTTCCAAAAAGTTCTTCTCCACACTATGCAACTCTACTTTTATCTACTGATCTTCAGCCAGCATAGTTTCCAGTTTGCTCACCATCTTTGTTGTCACTCTCTGGTTCTGCTGAAGTTTGCTGATAAGCTTCCCAAAATGTAATACACAGAAATGAGCACAAGATACTAGTGGTGTGATCAGGCAAGGTATGACTGGAATATATTTCTTGACTCTAGTAATATATTTTTATATGTAATTTATCTATATTTATTATATATTTATATATTATATAATTAGATTAATATACTTTTAAACCCAGCTTTCCTGTTATTGGTGAGAATGCTAGAATCCTCCTACTCACCCAGGCTTACAGCCTTGTCATCTTTGATTCCTCATCCTCTCTCCACCCTTCCACACCCCATTCAATCTGTTGCCAAGGCTTGAGGATTTTATCTTTTAACATTTTTCACATATACTCCCTTCTTTTCTGATACTGCCTCCATCTTGGTGCAGGCCATCATCATGTCATACTTGGACTATCAGCCACAAACCTCCCCAATCTAATCCATTGTCTAATTCCAAAGGAATATTCCCAAAGCTCAGTTCTGATCATGTCGCCCCTGTACTTAATAAATTCCAATGGCTCAAATATAAAATTTTGTCATTTTGACATGTTTGACATTAAAAGCTCTTAATAACCTGAACACCTTCCTACCTTTCCAGTCTTTTTTACACTTTATGTACCCTTCCCCCACTCTTCCATTTACCTTGTGATCCAGTGACATTGGCCTCCTTGTGGTTCCATGCACAAGATACTCCATCTCCCAACTGTATGCATTTTCATTGACTGTCCTCCAGTCCTAGAATTCTCTTGCTTCTGATCTCCAACTCCTGGCCTTCATGGCTTCCTTTAAGCCTCATCTAAAACCTCACCTTCTGCAAGAAGCCTTTTCTGATTCCCCTTAATGCTAGTGCTTTTCTTCTGTGATTATCTCCAATGTATCTTGTCTATATCTTGTTTATATACATTTGTTTGCATGTCATCTACCCCCATAGACTGGGAGCTTTTTCTGAGCAGGAGCTGTTTTTTGCCTTTCTTTGTACTCTCATTCCTTAGTCTAGTGCCTGGCATACAGCACATGCTTAATAAATGCTTTTTTGATTGATTGATACTGTTGGTACACATTAACCTTGTAGTCTACCAAAACCCCCAATATTTTCTATGTAAACTGTGGTTTCACCATACCTCTTTTATTTTGTTTCTTGGGCAGATCAATTTTTGAACCAAAGTATAAGGCTTTGCATTTGTCCTCATTAAGCTTCATCTATTTATATTTGGCTCATTAATCTAGCCCATTGAGATCTTTTTGTATCCTGATGCTATTGTCTGATGTTTTATTTTACCTGGCTTTGTGTAATCTTTAAATTTGATTGGCATTCTCTCTATGTCTCTACCCAAATACACTGATAAGACCACCGAATAGTACAGCACCAGGGACAGCTCCTTGAGTCTTTCCATTAAATACTTCTTCCATCTTAACCCTGATGCCACTGCTCACTTTGCTCAGGATAGACCCTGCCTTCCAGGAGCTTACTATCTCATAATTTCAACAGTTGGAAGAAACCTGAGAAGTTGTAGTATTAATCACTACTCTGGTTCTGCTCATTCAACTGAAACTGATCTCACCCAATGGTATTATGGTCTAGCTAACATCTCTCCATTGTGTTCACCAATATATCATGAAAGATTCTGTTGAATGTCTTGCTGAAATCCAGATGCAATGTGTCTAAGACATTAATCTGATTTAACATTCCCATACACAAGGAAATAAGGTTAGTCTAAGATTTTTATTTACTAAAACCCTCTTAGCTCTTGTTACTCCATTTTTAAGTGTTTTTAAGTCATTTCTTTAATAATATGCTCTAGAATTTTGCCAGAAATGAGAGTGAAACTTGCTGACTTAGAATTTGAAGATCATGCTATTTCTTTTTCAGAAATCATGACTTTTTTTTTTTGCTGTCAGGAATTGCTGATAGTGACTTAGAATCACCTCTTCCAGTCCTTTTATTACCTGAAGATGTTGTTCCTCTGATCCTAGGGACTTGAGCCCATTGGGGACACCTTGGTTCTCCCCTACCATCTCTCCCTGATAACCACGTTTTGTTCTATCTTTCCCTGTCCCAAGATTTTCTCCTTGGTAGAGAAAACAGAAGTAATATAACAGAGGAGTAGTTTTGCCTTCTTCTTGCTGTCCATTATCATTGTCCCATTCATCCTGAGCAGTACGTGTATCTTCTTCTTTCCCCAAGGACAGCATTAAAAAAAAGGCATTTTAGGTTGTATTGACATTTCTTGTTAGTCTCAGCTCATTTGGAACATTGGTATTGCTGACATTTTTATAGAATTCTGCCCCTTATTCAATCCTGTTACATGCTTTTGCTTCCATCTTCTATATGTATCTTGAAGAAATCTAAGTCAACCAACCAGTTTGATGTCTAAAGAGACATTCTGTGTAGATAGCTCCCTGATTTTGTCCTCACTGGCATTATTGGTGTTTTAAGAATGTCACAGTTATTACCATGGGTGTTAGGTAAACTCTCGAGGTCTTGCTTCCATCATGTATAAATGAGGAGTTGGCCTAGATGTCCTCTGAGATCCCTTCTAGCTTTGCATCCACAGCCTGTTGATCCTAGAATTGTTTGATAATGTCCAGTATTTCTTCTTCCTTTCATAGCAAACTTCCAGAAAAAACTGTCTGCATTCATTGCCTTCCCTTTTTTACCTTCCCACCACTCAACTGAAATGCTCTCTACAAGAGCATGAGTGTTGTATTCATTGCTAAAACTAATGGCCTTTCATCATCCCCCATTCCTCTTGACCTCTTTGTGGTGTTTGACACTACTGACCACTCTCTCCTTTTAGGTATGCTTTCTTCCCTGAGGTTCTGTTTTGTTGTGGCTCTCCCGCTACCTGTCTCATCAGTCTTTTTCTGTCTTCCTTGCAGGATGACCATCCATATCCCATTCCGTATGCATTTGTGTATGCCACACCTCTGTCCTGGCTTCTCTTCTTTTCCTCTTGATAAACTCACCTATTCATGTGGGTTCAACTATCATCTCTTTATAAAGACACTTTCTCCCTGTCTCTCTGTGAAATTGACGATTGATTTTTAATTCTATTTTGTTAATACTGAAGCTTAGTTTAACATTTCCCATCATTGTTCTTTATCCTTGCTAGTCTGAGGTAACCTCAGGTCACTTGGGTCATAGAAATTCTTGTGACTTGCACCTCACCCTTGTCTTTTTGATTTGGACCTCCACCCTTGTAACTTCACCCTTTACCCATATTCTGGAGAAGCTTGCCTTACCTAAAGATCAAGTCAAATTGTTGTGGCAATTCCCAAATTCTCCAAATCATATGTCTTTGTAGTTTAGGGGAATTTCAGAAGGGGAGGGCCAAATGTTGTAATATCAAGCTGATGTGAGAGGTCTTTTACTTTCTAGCCAATTAGAAGGCACACCTATTTTGCTTGAGATTTTGCCATATCATCTTTAAATCACTAATACACTGTCTGTCTTCGTCAAATGGATCATACTCTGATCTTTATCTCAGAATTTCTCTTGTGATCTTTCTTTCTTTCCCTCCCTTCTGCCCTCCCTCCCTCCTTCTCTCTCTCTCTCTTTCTCTCTCATATACAGTCTCTCTTCTCTCACAGTCTTATACATACAGTTTCTCTCTTCTCCCTCTCACAGTCTTTCTCATACACACAGTCTCCCTCATACACAGAGTTTTCTCTGTCTTTCTCTCTCTCCCTCACTTTTATCTCTCCCCCACCCCTGTCTTTATATCTCCATTGGCTAACACCATGCCTGGCACAGAATAGGCACTTCATTGTTGGATTGCATTAAATTGTTGAACTGACATTGACCTGGTGCTTTAAAGTCTGCAAGGTACATTACGTATATTATCTTATTTGGTAGCAGGTCGATTTGGGCTCTTTGTTATATAATGCTGAAAGATTCATGGTTTTTAATCCAAAGTGCTGGTTCTTGGTGATTTATCAGAATTGCTAGGGTAGTAATTTTCACAGGATTGAGTCATTACCATTGGATTGGCTGTCGTCTGGGCCCTGTGGGGTCACCCGCTGGAGCCAAAGTGGCTGGAATTCAGCTGCTTCTTAGATGTTGGGAGCATTTTATAGTGCACATTTTCTAAAAATTACCTCTTTGTTCCTTCAGCAAACTACAGATGTTAAAAGTGGGCTTAAGTACAACCCTAAGAAGAATAGCTTTTTTGTTCCCATTCTACAACTGAGGAAACTGAGGCTCATAGGTTAAGGAACATCACAGAACTCATAAGTGTTCGAGGTAGGTTTTGAACCAAAGTTTACCTGACTCCAAATCCAATATTCTGTTAAACTGTACATGGTGAATGTGTCTAAGCAGGAGGGGCAATGAAAATCTTTTCTGGTGTATATGAGATGGACACCTTGTGAGTCTGCTGATGCCATGTTGCAAGGGCAGACTTCTCAAAGATCTGAGGACCCATAGAGGTCCCTGAGACCCTTTCAGATGGTCTTGCAAAGTCAAAACTATTTTTATAATAATACTAACATGTCATTTGACTATTAAAATACTTCTCCTTTTTTCAATTACGCATCTGTTTGAGGCTGGATTTTTTTTATATGATTCTACCAAAACAACGTATTGTAACAAATTGAATGCAAAAGCAGAGAGGAGAATCCAGCTGTCTTTTACTGAGCCAGACATTAAATGGATTTTCAAGAATATTTAAAACAATGCCACTCCTTGATTTTTTTCAAATTTTGGAAAGTAGTTATTTTTCATAAAAATATATTCTTTATGGAAAGATGCAATGGGTTTATTATTATTTTTAAATGAATTAATATTTTAAAATTTTGTCAGTTTTCATTTTTAATAAGGTTAATATTGATAGCTATAACCTTATAGACAAAAGCTCTTTATTGAATAATTTTTAAGAGTGTGAAGGATTCCTTAAAAAATTTTAAGAGTAGCAAGGAGTTCTCAATAAATTTTAAGAGTGTAAAGGAGTCCTCAATAGTTTTGAAGAGTATGAAAGGGTCCTGAGACCAAAGAGGTAGAGAGAGAGGGTGAGAGAGAGCGAGAGAGAGAGAGAGAGACAGACAGACAGACAGACAGACACAGAGACAGAGACAGAGAGAGACAGAGCGAGAGAGAGAGAGAGAGAGAGAGAGAGCGAGCGAGCGAGCGAGAGAGAGAGACAGACAGACACAGAGACAGAGACAGAGAGAGAGACAGAGACTGAGAAGCTTGGTGATGACTCAGTACTTTCAAGTCTAATGTAATTCATTAAACTACTTGAATCATCTGAAGCTCTTCCTACCTTCAAGGGAGGTCTAGTAGGGAACTTATTATTTTGGCCTTTTTGTTCTACTTAATCATATGCAAAGAAAGACCTTTTAGATCTCTTCAGTTCAGCTGCTTCATTTTTTTTTCAAAGGAGGAAACTGAGGCCCATAGAAGCGCAGTGACACGTCCAAGATCACCCAGTGAGTTTTATAGACTCTTTCTCATGGGTTTGTGGCAGAGCTTGTACTTGGTCTAGAACCTGAATCTTCTGTCTCCCAAGTCATTGTTCTTTTTTCTTTCCTAGCTGCTTCCTAGGCCCAAGTCAGATCTCTTGGCTGAATTAGATTACATCTTCTTCCTGTTTCCTGAGAGCAGGAAGGAGATTGGTTTTGCAGGGCATGCATTTGCAAAAGGATCATCTCTCAGTCGCTCTTGTTTCCTTGGATGTCACGCACACACACATATACACAGGGACCTTATTGCATTTGATGCCTCAGCATTAGTGAAATCCAAGCCTGCTCATTGATTCACACCAAACACCATTAATAGAGGTACTTAATGCTGATTTTGGTGTTTGGAGTTCCAGATCCTGTCCAGAAGAAGAGGGTGACAGTATACATTACTCTCTTTTTGAGCTGGTGTTTATCTGGAAACTTCAACCCAGTTCAGGGAGGGTCTGACCTAATGTGCTCTATTTAAAGTTATCTCCTTGTAATGGATGCTGACTTTTGGAGCTTTTAATCACCAACCACTGAAAGTCAAATTCTGTCCTAGGGAACTCTGGTGAAGAGATAGTCGGTTTTTTCATGCCCTGTCTGACATCAGTTGCCTGAATGTTGGGTCATCACCTCTAATGTCACACGTCTAAAAACTGCTGTCATCATCATCTTCTACCTTCCCCCTTTAGAGGGAGAGGGAAGAAGAGAGAGAGAGAGAGAGAGAGAGAGAGAGAGAGAGAGAGAGAGAGAGAGAGAGAGAGAGAAAGAGAGAGAGAGAGATAGATCCATCACATACCAGCATCCTTCTCTGTCTCAATGGCATCATTGTTCCTGGGCGTAGAAACTTGGACTTGTCTTTGAGTAGTGTTTACTCTATGCATAGCATGGTAATAAGATATATAAGGAAATTCTGTGAAATGGTTTCTGCCCCTAAGAAGAAATAGCCATTTGGGGCAACCATTATTTACAAAATGATTCTATTAAAGCTCAATATATGTTTGGCTTCATGAACTTTTTATTATAGAAGTTATCTTTTGAACTGTTGGTTTAAAAATGTTCTAAAGTCAAACCTTGCCCTAAAAGGCCTTACGTATGAAAAGCATTCAGCAACTTAGAATGTAATGTAATTAATAATATTAACAACTAACATTTAGCCCCTGATATGTGCCAGGTGCTAAGTAATTCATAACGATCTCATTTGATTCTCACAACAATTAAAGCTCCGATGAGTGATATAAGTAAGGATTGCTTACTGTTCAGACGTTCACTGTGGGAGCTGGGGTGGTTAGAGGAAGGTTTCGAGGAGGAAGGGGGCTTTGGGCTAGGCCTTGAAGGGTATATCAAATCTGAATAGGTAGAGGAAGAGGGAGGGAATTCCTGATTGGGATGGGAATTATCCAAGCAAAAGCCTAGAGGTAAGAATGAGAATGGTGTGCTTTAAGGATGACTAGCCTGATGTGGTTGGGCAAACAGTGGAATATGAGATGAGAAATGTCATTTGAGTCCAGGAAGGTTTTGAATGCCAGGCTAGGGAATTCAGAATTTTGTCCTGTAGATTATGGGCAGCGAGGTGGCACAGTGGATAGAGTACCAGGCCTAGAATCAGGAGGACCTGAGTTCAAATGTGGTCTCAGACACTTATTAGTGGTATGACATTGGGCAAGTCATGGAACCCTGCTTGCTTCAGTTTCCTCATTTGTGAAATGAACTGGAAAAAGAAATGGAAAACCACTTCAGTATCTCTGCCAAGAAAACCCTATCTGGGGTCACAGAAAGTCAGACACGACAGATACAACTCAAAAACAACAAACCTAGGCGCTGGGGTGTCTGAAGATTTTCGAGCAGGGAAGCAATATGGCTAAAACTGTTTAAAGACTATGGATGGCCATGGACTTGCTATTTCCTACTTTCTCCCCACACCCTCCCTCCAACCAACTCCTTTCTCTTCAGTCTTTAACACAAGAGAAATGAAGAAGGGATCCTGTCCTTTCCTAGCTTCTTTTCTCCTTTAAAATGAACCAGAAGCCTCTGATCCTCAGTGGCTCTGACTCTTCACCTCTGAAGGATTCATGGAATTCATCCCTTGGGGAAGGTGGGAGAAGTTGAGGTCTCTTCATGTGTGAGTCCAAAGAGGCTCATGCATTCTTTCTACATCTTTGTTTCCACTTCTTCTCTAATTTTATGCTTTCCTCTTTTTCCCCTTACCCCCAGATCACAGCAAAAAGAGAGCAAGTTGATCTTCCCCTCTACCTGAGGTCACTGGCTCCCATTTGAGAGAATCTCTGTAGGACAGAATCCAAACCAGGAAGAACAAGGTTCAGGTCATTGGGAGAATCCTTCAAGTCACAAGCTGTGCTCATGGGATGGGCATTGTCTGGGCTTCCCTTGCAGGAAATGTCGTTGCAGGAAGAGTCCTGATCATTGGGATTTGTTACGTTTTATTTTCCTTTTGCCCAGTGTCTGTTAGGCTGGCCATCCTGAGACCCCAGGGTACTTTCTTTCTGTAAAGAACGATTCCATCTTTTCCTCTAGGGGAGGGTCTTTTGGGGCATAGATATGATCTCCATGTCAGGGAACTGCCCCAGGCAATCTGAAATCCTTAAAGTGCCATAGTTTGTTATTTAGTCCAACTCCCTAATTTGATTGAAGGAGAGATCCAGAATGGGGCTTGTCCAAGGTTACAGAGTGAGTTAGTAGTAGAAGTGGGTGTAGAATGCCATCTTCAATCCCTTTCTACTTCCCACTGGACAAGACGCAAACAAATCCAGTCATTCCCTTTTTGTCTGACAACCCTGTGTGACTCAAGACACTTGCATCATCTTACTTTGATACTTCAAGGATTGGTGATGTCACTGGTATGAATCCAGCATGCAGATCTCAGGCCTTCTGTAATGTGCTAGACTGTCTTGGAGAACTGCAGCAGCCAATGATGTCATCATCTTGTGGCCTACCTGACGATGAACATCTCCAAATTTACCTGGGCTGGCCCTAGGAATGCAGACATAAAATCAATGGCTAGACCTTTATTCGGAACCTGTACTCTAGCTTGGCCTGCTTGAGCTTGTGCTCCAATGGTGTACCCTTTGGAAGTTCAAGGTCATCAGCATGACAAAGTGTCTGAGGAGGGCATCAATGCTTGGCATTTTAGGAAAATCTTCATTCATAGCGTGAATCCTTTATTCTTATTGACCAGATTGTCATTTACTCAGACATCCGAGACTTCCTCTCCTTTGCTTTATTCTTCTGGACCTATGGGCTGTCTTTTCTGGGGTCCCCCATGGCAGGGAGAGGCAGGAGTACAGACTGGCTTTGGGCTAGAACTGGGTGAGGTGCTGTGTCTAATGGATGTGGTGACCAAACTTGGCCTCAAGAGGGCACCAGTGTCTGCCTCTTTTCCTCCATCAAACTAGATCTGGAACTTTCTATCCTGCCCCTCTTATGTTACAGATGGCCTTCAGAGGCTGTCTAAACCCTCATAATTTATAGATGAGGAAACCGAGGCCTGTGGGAGTTAAGTAACTTGCTCAAATTCACATGGGCAACAAGAAATGGGATTTGAATCCAGAGCCTCTAAATTCAGAGCTGGTGCTCTTTCCATTGTATCACATTGCCTCCTTCTTGAGGTAGGGGTACTTCATCCCTTTTCTGTGTCATGGGCCCCTTTAATAGTCTAGTGAGACCCATGGACCCCTATCCTGAATCACAGTTTTAAATAATTGAAAGAAATGCTAAATTTCAATTGGAGATAAATAAAAAGAAAGATGTCATTTTTCTCTTCTCCAAATTCATTGATCCCCTAAAATATCTTTAGACCCTTGGGAAGTCTAAGGATTTAAGTCTAGGGTTGAGAAACCCCTGTCTGTCTTAAGGGGTAAATTATATAATCCTATTTACTACCCATTATGTAAAGAAGGATTTCATTTTATTGGTCATAACACTACCCTTATTTAATATTTCAGGGGGTATCTGCTAAGTCTAGAAAGGGTGGTGGAATGAAAAGAATTGTGAACTAGGAGAATGGAGACCTGGGTTGTTCTAGTTGAGTCATTAAGTTGCTTTCTGAACTTAGGTAGGTCACTTCCCTATCCCTGAGTCTCTGTCTCCTCCTTGGTAAAAAATAAGGGGATCGTGTTAGGATTATAGGATTTGGAGCTAGAGGATGGGACTTTAGTGGTCATCAAGTCCAGCCCATTTAGTTTATATATAAACATAGGAGTGAAGCAACTTGCCCAACATCACACGGGTGTTTTGTAGCAGAGATGAGAATTTAATCCAGGTGCTCAGACTCTTCCGGGAATGCTATAGGATGGAATGTAGAAAAGTGGACTTGGGTGTCCAGGGACCTGAGTTCATATCCCCCTTTTGACACTTACTACCTGTGTGACTATGGGCAAATCCCTTCCCATGTCTGGGTCTCACTTTCCCCACTTGTAAAATGTGGTGGTTGAATTAGATAACCGCTGAAGTTCCGTCTGGTTCTGTGATCTTATCATAGATACCAGGACTCCAGATCTAACGTGTGCCCTCTTCCATCTCTGACCTTCCATGATCCTGTTGTTCTGATGCCTGTGCCAGGGCAACGGGGATCCAGATTTTGCCCCTGGTGAGCCAGGAAAGAAGCAGGGCAGTGAATCATTCAGTACTGTCCTGTTCTGTGGTCTCTCCAGCAACTGGGGAGAGGGTTTAGGTGCTTTCTGTCTCGTGGTGTGTGAACCGATGGGGAGAGGGCGGGGGCCAAGACTGCCTCCGTACTTGTATTTAGCCCTGGCTTCTTCCTGCTGTTTGGTACGGAGGAGCGCTTTAGGACTTGCTGTTTACTGTTCCTTTCAGACCTCTTTTAATCAGAGACCTGCTTGGAATGACAGGGCCAAAACTGGACAGATGGGTTGTCTGAAATGCCACCAGGTGGCAGCAGGGAGAAGCCTTATAGGCATCAAGGTGCCGGAGGAGGTTCATCTGGTAGGGGACCCTATTCTGCTGGTGGAAGGGATTGAAATCAGCAGAGTCTGGCATTACGCTGTGACTGAGCACAGCTGGAAGCTGCCAGAGAGCCAGTAGGGTATGTTCCTAGGGAAAAAAAAACAGAGACTAGGGATGGGAAGGAAAATTGAATTGCCGTGGTCCTGTTCTTCCTGTGGCCCCTTGAGAATGGCCAGGCCTGCTTTGGGGAAATTGTCCTAACCTGGCTTTTAGAGCCTTCGTAGTCCATCAGCTCATCCTCATCCCTTGACTGCTGGTAGGATTGTGCATGCACCCAGCCTTGGGCAGATCCTACTGGAATATTGTGTTCATTTCTAGGTGACACCTTTTAGGAAGGACATTGGCCTTCTGGAGCACTCCAGAGGAATGAAAGCAGATAGAAAAAGGCTTAAAGATGAATACCCTATGAGACAGGGGGGGATGTTCAGGCTATTCAAGACTTAAGGGTGGACATGATACCTGTCTTCAAGTATCTAAAGGCCTGTCCTGTGGAAAACAATAAAATAAAGGAAGAAACAAAATTTAGATGAAATTTTAAGTTGCTATGCTTGGCCCCCAAAGAGCAGAGCTAGTGTTGGTTAAGAATTACAAAGAAGTAAATTTGGACTTTGATCCTAAGGAAAAATAACAAAACAGAACAACTAGCTTATCGTTAAAGTTGTTCCAAAATGGAATAGACCTGCCTTAGATTCCTTTTCATTGGAGTGTTTCAAGTACAGGTTAAATGATCTTTTGGGGAGACCAGATTTAAAAAATTTGAGAGAATAGGGTTAGGTAAGATCCCATAGTCTAAGACTGCATACGGCATATTAGCTCCAGAAGAATGGGCTAGGTTGGTGTGGTAGCACATGCCTATTATCTCTTCTGCTGGGGAGACTGAGGATGGTGGATTGCTTGAGTTTAGGAGTTCTGGGCTCTAATAGGTGAAGACAGTCTGGTGTCTGCACTAAATCCAGCACCAAAAGGATGAATCCCTAAGAGGGAAAGGCTATCAGACTGCCTAAGGAAAGGTGAACCAGACCAGGTTGGGAACAGAGCAAATCACAGTTCCCAAACTGATCAGTACTGAATTAGGTCCATGAGTAGTCTCTGTATTTTTAGCCTGGGAGATATAGGGAGACCCAATCACACAAAATGAAACAAATCAAAATAAAGAAGGATGGAAAAGTATCACTGATGAAATTCTGATTCTAGAAACAGTTTTCCAGTAAAGAGGAAGAGGGGAATCTGTCTAAAGAAATTGATGTTGCTACACAGAGAGCTCATTGACAAAATTAAATTTTAAAAAAAGTATGCGCAAGTGGATGTTGTGTACAAGGCTTGGTGCTAGGCACTGGTGATAGAAATAAGGACAAAAATGGCACAGTTCTTCGTTTTATTGGGGGCAAGGGGAAAACATGGCATGCATACAGATAATTATAATTCAAAGTAGGGTGTGATGGTAGCAAAGAGAAATTAGAACTTAGGATTTATAGAACACTTTCAGGTCTGTAAAGAGTTTTATGATATCTTATTTGATTCTTGTAAAATAGGTGGGTTTTGTCCCCATTTTATAGATGAGGAAACTGAAACTGAGTGAGGTAAAGTAACTTGCCTAGGATCATACAACTAAGTGAGTTTCTGGGGCAATATTTGAACTTGGGTCTTTCTCAGTACAAGTCTCCTGCTCTCTCCATTATATCATCACATTAAATGTTTTAGGAATATTTGAGGAGAGAGGAATCACTTTCAACTAGAGGAAAGCAGGGAAAGCTAGGCAGAAGAGGTGACATTAGGTGCCTTGATGGAAGAGGAAGCATTATTCTTAAAATCTGATTGGGATGGAGGGAGAAAGGGAATGCTTTCCAGAGCTGGTAGATAGCCTGGGCAAATTCATGGGGGTGAGAGATGGCATGTTGAGTTCAGGGAACAACTAGTAACCTAATTTTAGATGGAAATGAGGCTGGAAAAGCAGTTTGAAGCCAGATTGTTGTAACTGGATGAATGCCAAGGAAAAGAGATTTTATTTTATCCTTGAGGTAATAAGGAGCTACCATCAGTTTTCCAACAGGGAAGTGATAATGGTCATCCCATGACTTTAGGAAGGTAATTTTGGCACCTTTGTGGAGGATGATTTTTGGGAGAGGAGACCAGAGGTAGGAGGACCAATTAGGATGAATACCAAAGAATTGTGTAAAGAATGTTAAGATACCAAAGCCCAAAATGATTGTAACAGACATGTAGTGAGTGCGAAGGGCAGAAAAAAGGGATTTAAAAATTTTTTGCAGAGACCAGAAAGAGATCAAATAAAGGATAAGATGGTTGCTTGGTATTAATAGACTGATGATAACAGGCAATGGAAAGAAAGAAGAGCTGTTTGACTCCTAGTCAGCTTCTATTTTCTCTACCAAAGAGAATAATCTTCTGATTGGGAAGGCTAGAACAAAAATGCGCAATAGGAAATTTAAACCCAAGATAAGGGAGAAGAAAGTGAGAGAACTTAAATGCCCTGAAATGGGTTCATATCACCATTGCAGGATAACCAGGGGGCCAAACTTGAGTATAGAGCAAACCAGATTAAAATGTAATTGGGAAATGTTTAACTAGGTAAGTAGAATTACAAAACAGCATAGTTAACGTTAGTTTCTGGTTTTCTAAGTCAGTTTGCTCCTGTAGGAATCTGTTTCTATTTGGGTATGACATCACTGTCATAACTGTGTAATGGAAAGAATGTTAGATTTGGAATGAGAAGGCCTAGGTTCAAATCCTGATCTACCATTTTATTATTATTGAGGTCAGTGACTAACTTTTGCCTTTCTAGTGCTTGGCCCAGTGCCTGACACATAGTAGGTGCTTAATGTTTATTGACTGATGGATTCTTGGCAATTTCATTGTTCCTCTGGACCTCAGTTTCTTCCTTTGTCAAAGGAGTGGATTGGAATACAGTAAAGTAGATGATCTTGTCCCTTTCAGCTCTAAATCCACAATCCTATTATCCGGTGATGGCTGACTTGATGTTGATCTCTGTTAAGGATGGTGAATGGGAGGTGGCCCTCCCACTGAAGATGAGGAAATGTCCTGATTTTGAAAACAGGAAAGAAGGCAAATTCTTTGAACTATAAGATGGTGAGCATGACTTTAACTCATGTAAAAATCCTAGAATAAATTGTTAAAAGGATAGTTTCTACATACTTAGAAAGGAAAGAAATGATCACTGTGCTAGTATAGATTTGTAAAGTCATGTCTGACTTCTTTTGTTGATAGGGTTGCTAGACTGGCAGACAGGGAAGTGTCATGGACTGAGTATACCTGAATTTTAGCAAGCCATCTGACAAAATCTCTGACAGGATCCTTGTGGCTAAGATGGAGAGATGTGGACCAGATCTTAATATATTTTAGGTCAATTTGGAAGTGGTTGAATGACTGACCAGTGGTCGAAGAGTGGTGGTTAATGGATTGGTATCATTGTGTCAGTAGAGTATGATTGAAGCATCCTAGTTATTGATCTGTCCTTGGCTCTCTTTGTTTTAGCATTTTTGTCAGTTGGTTGAAGATGTCATGTTTATCACATTTGTTACCGACATAAAACTTGAAAAGATAGCTAGCAGCCAGGATGACAGAAATGGATGGCTAAAATGAAATTTAATTGGAGTAAATGTAAAATGGGGGCATCTAGATAGCTCAGTGGATAGAGCACTGGGCCTGGACTCAGGAAGACTTGAGTTTAAATCCTGCCTCAGACACTTATTTGCTGTGAGACCTTGGGCAACCCCCTTAATCTCTGTTGAGCAGGAAGCAGCTAGGTGGTTCAGTGAATTATGCTAGACCTGGAGTCAGGAAAGCTTGAGTTCAAATCTGGCCTCCAACACTTACTAGCTATGTGACTCTTGGCAAGACACTTAACCTATGTTTCCCTTAATCCACTGGAGGAGGAAACAGCAAACCACTCTAGTATCTTTGCCAACAAAACTTCATGGACAGTATGGTCCATGGGGTCATGAAGAATCAGTCGTAAGTGAATGACTGAATAACAACAAAATGTAAAATCCTGTTCTTGGATTTAAAAAAGAAATTCCACAATCTCAGGATGGCGGCTGTACAGAAGGTCACATTAAAAAGGCCCAGAGGTGGCATGGTAGCCAAAGAACCAATGGGACCTCATGTTGCACTGATAAAAAATTATTAATATTATTAATATATTAATCAAGATATTAATATTAATCTAGAATAAGAGGTAATCTTCAGTACTTTGGACTTGGACTACATCTGGAATATTGTTTTCCATCTGAGGTGCTGCCTTTAGGAAAGACATAGTCAAGTTGGAGTGTATCCAGAGGAGACTACTGCCATATTGGTGATAAGAATGGAAACCATGTATCACAAGGGGAAGTAGGGACTATTGACCTGGAGAAGGGAAAACTTGAGGGTGGGGAAGATGGGTGAGACAGGAGATCTTTCTTCCAATATGGGCCTGTTTCTTGGGTCACTTCCATTGGTGTCTTTTGTACCTCAGTTCACCCAAACAACAAGCACATAGCTTTGGTGCTGCTATTATTTCTGTCTTTAGGAGAGGGACCAAAGTACTGTCACCTTGTTGGAAGCCATGTTAGGGAAGGTGGATTTGGGTCAGTCATTCAGGTAGCCCACGCGAGATCCTGATCCAAGATCTAGTGCTTTGGCTCCCATTCAATGGAGTTTATGAATGTCACTCTTCTTGAACACTGTAGCCATAGATTTCAATGAAAAACAAAGATTTATTGATGTATTTTTTTCAAAGTCATTTCCCTCCTTTCTCCCCAGATTGAATCTTCCCCTATAACAAGGGAAACAATAAAGCAAAAACAGTTGATACAGAGACCATATGTAGCGGTCTATACAACATTCTGGCCAAGCAGTTCGCCACTCTTTGCTGTGAGAGAGGAAACGTTTCATTGTATCTTCTCTTGGACTTTTATTTGTTTTTCCATTACTTAGAGTTCACCTTCTTTTATGTGATCTTTAAGTTTACATTACTGAGGTCATTGTGTACATTGTAGTAGATTGCCATTTAAATTAAATTCAGCAAGAGGAAACCAATTTTGATGTTTCATTAAGTCTTGTAGTATTCACCTGGGAAAGAAGAGATCTGGTTTCTTGTTCCAGGCTTGCCACCTACTTGGTGTGACTTGGGATTTGTCCACCCTGGGCCTCAGTTTCCCCATCTGTAATGTCTACATCCTGTGTCCATCCCAGTCTGCTGGGCCAATAGGGCACCCAACCCAATAAAACTCTCACTTATTGTGAAAAAGCAGTCACATTTAACATGCTATCTGGTTAGATGAGATGATCTTGAAAACCCCTTCTGGCTCTGATGTTCTGTGAGCTGCCTCAGTTGTTCCTGATCCTCCCTGCCTGCCAGTCCAGGGCTTTGTAGTTTGACCTACAAGGCAGGCGGATTTTTATGCTCTTTAAACTTCAGGGTTCTTACTGGGAGAGCTTCTTGTGATAGCTCCTCTCGGCCACTGCAGGCCCAGGCCCAGGCCTAGCCAGGTGATCTCGGCTGATCTCAATTTTTAATCAGCTGCACTGAACCCCAGGAGCCTCAGTGCAGTATGAGTCATCTTCCCTATTGCACCCAGGATAAGGGAGCCGTGGACATTTTGAAAACATTATAAAGATATAGAGACACTCCAGATGGTCTTTTGCAGGGGATAGCATTAAAGCCCTGTGTCTGGAGACATACTTGGACATCTAAGAGTAGACACCTGCTCAGGAGAAGAGCTGTTACCATTCCAGTGCCTAGGAACACTGAGCATCCCAGGTGGTTCCTGTGTGTCCTCCCTTGCCTGAGAATCACTGAGTGACCTGTAGAGATGAGCGTCCTTGGGGCCCTTGCTAACTGCCAGATATGCTGTACACAGCCACCCAGTCTTTTCTGCACCAAGATGAGGGAGGGCTAACTGTCCTGGTGCAGCACCTGGTTTCCAGTCTCATCTCCTCATGCTCCTGACTCACTCTGTGACCTTGGAGGAGTTACCTCCCTTCTCTCTGCCCCACTTTTCTCCTGTTTAAAATGATAGGATCTCCAAGGTAGATTTCAGTTCTGACATTCTGTGACTTTGTGCTTCTTTAGTGGACGGTGGCCAGCTATAGGCCTCATGTCCTTGATCCTCCTAGTCACTGGGGAGCTTTATTTTGGACATGTCATTAACGAGGGGCCAGCATCACAGACAAAAAGCCTTTGTGAGGCCCTCTTCGTGAGTGGCACTATACTGATTGCTGAGCTGAGGCAATTAGAGAGAGGTGGCTACAGTCTCCACAAGTTCACCCTTGTCAGTGACTGTGTCCCCTTGTCATTTGCTCCTAAATGGGGAGGGATGAAATAGAGAATTCAGGACCAGTCCACCACTTTAGTCCCAGTTGTCTGGAACCTTGGGGAGAGCCCTGGGCTGAGAGTCCAGAGATGGGGATAGGGTAGATTTGGAATCAGGGCTTGAACTTAGATGTTTATCTGCTACATTGTGACTATGTGACCTTGGGCAATTCACTTAACTTCTAAATAAAAATAGCTAGCATTTACGTGGCACTTTAAGGTTTCCCATTTGGGACTCATAACTGCTCTGTAAGGTAGGTGCTATTATTATCCCCATTTTACAGCTGAGGAAACTTGAGCCTGAGAGAGGTTAAGTTACTTGTGCAAGGTCACACAGCTAGCAAATGTCTGAGGAAGGATTCGAACTCAGGTCTTTTTTTGATTCCAAGACTTTGTTCTATCCACTGTGCCCCCTAGCTACCTTCTCTTTAAAGCAGAACTAATGATCTTAGTGGTGTAGTGGAGAAGGCAGGTTTAGGACTCAGAAAAACCTAGGTTCTTTCTCCCCATGTACTAGAGGTGTGGCTAAGGCAAGCCATTTAAGTTTTTATATCTTGGGCTACTCTCTAAGATTGAAGTTACTGAAGGACGGCTGCTCTGTGCTGGTAGGAGGAGTTTTGTCCACACTGATGAAATCACAGGTCCAGACTAAGCCCACTCCCCTCAGAAAAGTTCCCTCATACTATGTACTTTGTAAGTCTTCAAATTCTAAAAATAGACATTTTTGGTAGTAATAGTAGTAGTAGATGTACCTTTGCCACTGACTAGCTTCATGGATATAATTCTTTTGAGAATAAAGATGACTTTCTTCTTTATCTTTGTAACCCTGGTGCCTGGCATAAAAGAAGGTGTTTAAAGATGCTAGTTTATCAATTATAGGTGGTTATAGCATGGTAGATTTAGAAGCTGGATGGAACTTTGGAGGTCATCTAGTACAGCTCCTTATTTTACAAATGAGGAAACTGAGGCCCAGATTTAGAAGCTGGATGGAACTTTGGAGGTCATCTAGTATAGCTCCTTATTTTACAAATGAGGAAACTGAGGCCCAGGTCATACTGATTGTAGGCATTTGAGGTAAAATTTGGACTCAGGTCCTCTCTGGTTTTCAATTTTCTCATTTGTAAAGGAAGTGTGTGTTTTGGGGGTGGGAGTAGGAAATAGTAGTGCTTGACAAGACAATTTCTGAAGGCTCTTCCAGCTCTAAAACTCAGGAGTCTTTCATAATCTTTGGATTCTGACCTGACCCAAACCATCCGCCCACTTTGGCCCAGAGTGAGACTGTGGTTGGCTGCTGAGCCAGGAGCTTGGCAAATCTCAGATATAGTAACTATTCTTCCTGGGATGGAGACAAGCTAGATGAGTTTTTAATTGCTGAGCTAAGATTAGGAAGCAATCTACATTTTAAAACATGATTAATAAAAGTCTAAAAGTGTGAGATGTACTAGAATTTGAATTTGAAATGAGCTGGGATATAAGAGGGAGGTGTTGTTGACACATTGGTGTGCCCAATGGGAAACTAAAGGGGATTTTCTCAGGGGGCTAGATGACCTCAGGAAGACACAGGGGCTTCATTGTTACTGGGAGCTTGCCAGACCAAGCACAATTGGGGCTAATCAGCTAGAGTGTTTTTATAATAGCAGTATTTTTATCGAGGGACTTGCTTAGGCTCTGTGGTCCATCAGTGACCCCATCCCATTCTGTGGTGCATCGGTTTGCCCCCATCACAGTTGCTGTCTTAGGATTTGGGGAGGCTTTTCCACAAAAGTCAGTTATTGCTTAAAGCAATAGATTTTTATTACAGCAAGTTTTAACTCATGTAACAGAAAGTTTAAGGCTTAACATGAGATAGCCATGGACAGGGACAATTCCCTTCAACATGTTATGTTTGTCTTCCATTTTCAGAGAAGACCATGACATCAGGGAAGTGATGATATGACTTACAGTTGATTATGATTTGAATGAGGGAGGGCTGTGTAAGGTCATCAGCCTCACTTTTTCCTCTGGAGCCATCTGGGTCCGGTGGCCAGAGAGTCATCAGGATGACTCAAGATGGCCCAGGATGCTTCAACAAGTACTTTCAACAAGTACTTATTAGGCATTTACTGTGTGCTAAGCAATGTGACATAGTGATTAGAGAGCTAGTCATGGAGTCAGGAAACTTGGGTTCAAATGCTGCCTTTGAGACAAACAGTTGTGTTAACCCAGGGAAAATCATATCTTCTCTAGCTATGAAGTGGCAGAACAAGTGATCATCTGCATTGGTACAAGGAATTTCCACAATGGCAGTTCCCCAGACCAATGGGATCACAGATGCATATTCTTTGCAGCCCTTTCCCTTCAATTGTGCCAGATAGTTTGCTAGGTTCTGGGGAGGCAGAAACACAAATAAAACAGTCCCTGTTCCATTCCATTCCGTTCCATTCCGTTCCATTCCATTCCATTCCATTCCATTCCATTCCGTTCCGTTCCGTTCCGTTCCATTCCATTCCGTTCCGTTCCATTCCATTCCATTCCATTCCATTCTGTTCCATTCTGTTCTGCCCTGTCCCATCCCATCCCGTCCTGTCCTATCCTATTTCATTCGATTCGATTTGATTCCATCAAGGGCAGTGGGGTTCAGAGCAAAGAGGTTATTAGTCACCAGAAGTAGAAGGAAACAGTTGGGCCTTAATTGCTGTAGCTGGGGTGGACAGGTATTGAACCTTGGGTGGCATGGTATTCAGACTACAGCAGAGAGAGGAAAAAGGGGTTCAGTGATGCCTAGGCTGCCCTTGAACTTAACATACTCCAATTATAACCAAGCTCTTGTCACTCTGCCTAGTTAAAGGGTGGGTTGCATGCATCCTTTGTCACCTCCATACCAGGGCCATGGGTGTAAGAGGAAGTGTGGGGGAGAATATGTTATCATTTTGGAATGTCTGATTTATTTCCCATCTCTGATATCACAGGCAGGGAAACACCAAAGACTGGCCAGGGAAAGTCCTTGCGTACAATGACAGGGCATGGAAACTCCATTTGATTGGATGCTCTTCCTTGATTTTTGGGGGAGTAGCTATGAGAGCTAGACAATACCATTTCCTCTTATCTACTACCTTTGCCAGTCTCTGAAGTTTCTAGAAAAGGGCAGAGGGAAGAGGTATAAAGAAGGATGTTATGTCTAGACAGGAATCCTACTACAAGTGAGCTTTATGGGCCTCAGAAAAACATAACAAACCAGACAATTTTTTGTGGGGGGGACTAGTAGTCTCTAATTAGCTTCAGTGAAGACCAAAGAATTTAGAAAGTCTGTATTTTACAGATGAGGGAGCTGAAACTCAAAGAGGGGGAGCTGTTTACCCAAGATCACACAGGTAGTAGGAGCTGGCATTCAGACCAGGTCCTCTACATCCAAATATCTTGTTCTTTTCTAGTGTTCTGCCATATCTCTGCTCATCAGAAAATTTCATAGCTGGAAGGGACTTTATGGATGTAAGTCCAGTCTTCACATTTTTCAGAGGAAGAAACAGGCCCAGAGAGGTTCACCCTAGTGAGTCAGTGGCAGAACTGGCTCTAGAGGCCCCCACACATGTACCTGGACATACATGTATGCACCACCAATTGCCCTTGGAACAAGATTATGAAGACCATATTTATATTCCAATTTAGTTGACTTCAGTGGGGGTTACCAAAGCTCTGACAACCTGGGATCGTAAAGATTTTGAAGCAGAATTGGTCTTTGTGTTGTAATTAGCAAAAAAAATTTTTTTAAAAAATTGTTTGGCCCTTTCTTTACAGCTTCATTCCCATTGGAGAAATGGAAGAGGTCTGTTGTCCTTAAGCTTTGCTCCATGGTTTGTGGGGGGAAAAGCATTATCAGAGAAAGGTAGGCATGTTAAATCTGCCTGCTTTTTTGTACACAATATTTGAGACCTTGGTTGGACCGAGAATGCTCCTGGCCAGGCCACTTGGCGTGGAGGCAAGTTCCAGAGCTGGAAAGAAGGCAGAGGTAGCCTAAAAACAGATACAAGCATGGGAAGTGAGAATATTTATACTTTCAGATTCCATGATTTGATCGTTGCAGGTACTTTTCCTGACAGAGATCACGACCCCTCTGGGCTTTAGCAGACGGTCTTCATGAGGTGCTATGGCCAAAAAAATTATCCCCTGGTGGCCAACCTTCTGGTGAGGAGGAAAATTTTAATAAAAACTGTAAATATCTCCCAGATTTCTGGTCTATGATTCTTCAGTCATTCATCTAAAATGCTAATGTCCTAGAAATAGCTTGGGAAGATTCTGTGGATTGAGAGGAACATTAGAGGACAGAGACTGTATAAGGGTCAGAAAGACCAAATTGCTGCTCTCCTGTAATCTATAGTCCAAAAGTCAGGTTGAGTGAGTACATAATGTCCATATAAGGTTATTTATTCAGAGATAATAATGTTTATGCAGCAAAGTCTGTCTTGTGGAAGTAGGATTAGCTTTGTTCTGTCTGGTCCCAGAAGGTATAACTAGAAGAAACAAGTGGAAATTGCAAAGAGGCATATTTAGACTTTAGGCAGGGGGAAAGGAGGAGGCACTTTCATTAAAACTGTCCAAAGTGGAATGGGATGCCTCAGGAGGTCATAGATTCTCCTTCTATGCAGTTCTTTTAGTCTGGATTCTAACATACCTATTGCCTGTCTCAAAAATTAGGATGCCATTGTGGTGGATGTATTTAACCAGGGTAAGAAGGTTCACTTCCAGTCTTGTGGTGGACCTTCGCCATGGCTAAGACTACCCATATATTCTAAGGGAAGTTTTCTAGCTCCATGGTCTTCCCTCTCTTACAGTTTCCCATTGAAGTTCCCAAGTTAAGCCATATTTCTAGACTGCTTGAGGCAAATCCCTCCTCCCCTTGGTAAAGTGTCACCTTTTATATGGCACATTACCCTCAGTCAGATGTTGAGAAAGAGCATCCCAACTAGGTCCTAGAGTAGTGTTTTGGCTGCTACATCTCTAGCCATCAGGGTGACTGGCCCCCATATTTCCCACTGCAAAATTGAGTGGCAATAACTCAGCCTACTTATCTACCCTTAGAACATGTGCCCTCACCATTCCTTTTTTCTTGGTAAGCTGTGGCTCCCACATTGAATTTTTCCCAGTACTCATCATGATCTCCTTAGTACTTTCTGCTCCCTGAGGGAATTAGATCCTTCCCAGTCTGACCATCAGTGTTCCCAAGGTCTAGAAGCCAAAGGGAAACCTTTAGGGATAGATGAGGATTGAAATCTGACTATGCACCTTTAACCTAAAATTTAGAGGCTAGGGTTACAGGCTTCAGCCAGAAGTGAGCTCTATTGCCGGTTGAGTATCAGAATACGAACCCCTCCAGCAAAATTGAAACAATTTCATCTTAGTTTTTGTATCTGCAGCATCTGGTGCAGGTTTGGGTATACAGTAGGGGCTGAATAAAAACTTGTTGAACAAACGAAAATGATAATTGATGACACATTAACACAGTGCCTGAAGTTTAGGAAGTACTTTTCTCATAACTTCATGAGGTAGGTGGTACAATTATGACTGTGCCTTGCCTTATTATATCTTACTTCCTTTCACGGGCTTAGTGAGCCAGGCAGACAGGTCTTCTTGTTTTTCTTCATATATGCATTTCATTTCTTGTTGCCTTGGCTCTGTACTAGTTAACCCTCATGCCTGGAATGCACTCCCTCTTTTCCTCCCCCTCTTAGAATTCTTAGTTTCTTTAAGACTCAACTCAAGTGATTCTTTCTACATGAAACCTATCCTGATATCTATGTTTCATATACCTATAGATGTAAATATTGTCTCCTCTGATAGAATATGAGCTCACTGAGGGCAGGGACTGTTTCACTTTTGTCTTTGTATCCTCAGCACCTACCACAGTGCCTAACACAGTGTAGGCACTTAATAATCTGTTGCTTGATACCCATTTTATAGATATAGAAACTAGAACTGTTGTCATCACTATGGATAACTGATGTTTAGTGAGCCTTTGTTCCAAAGGCTCATCTTAACCCCAAAGTACTACCTCCCAAAGCATTGCCAACTATGAATGCAAGGGTAAATCTGAACATGTTGAGGCAATAAATAGGCAGTCTTTATCTTCCTATTTTAGTAGGAGTACAGGCCTGCCCATGTATAATGTTCATACCTCAGAATCACTGGAGGTGATCTTTCCATGATTCCATCATACCAAGAATTGGGTCTTTGTGGTCCAGGGAAGTGGAGAGATATTGTCAGTTTCCACAGCATTAGTGATATAACCAGGCAACGAGAGATGTTGGCATGTACATTGATGTGGTCATGAGCTTGGATATTAAAGCGTGGTGGGAATGGAGTTTGTACACCAGCATGTTAGCACCTTCGAAGAGCGATTATATTGAACAAATAGTCATTTCACTGATGCTTTGGATAGGACATCTCTTCGTTTCCACCTCCAGCTTTATCTCCTAGGTTCCTGTTCCTATTCCAGCCCCCTGGATTTGGCATCCCTGAGAAACTCTAGTTCTTAACCTAGCCTAAGATATGTATCCTGTCCCTATTCATCCCCCAAAGGGGCTATCCTCGCAGGCCTTAGGACTACCCATGTTATCAGCACATGTTGGTTTGACTATTCAATCAGAGAGCAATGGAAAATATTGTGGTAGGTGGGAGCAGGGTACAACACATTACAAACAGAGATTGAGAAAAGTGGAATAATAAGGACTGTAGGATCACAGAAGTAGAGATGGCTAGAACCTCAGAGGTCATCTAGTTCAATACTTTCATGTTTACAAATGAGGAAACTTTGGTCCAGAGGACATGCAACTAGTAAGTGTTAGACCTGGAGTTTGAACCCAGGTCAGCTGACTACAAATACTATATACTTTCCACTGTACCACATGCACAGTAGATTACTTGCATACAGGCTTTGCTTGAGACATATTTGGGTCTGTAATTGGATTGGCATTATACTTTATGCTTGTCCCTTTTTTGTGTCCTTAATCATTTTTTTCTTATCTTAACCTCCCCTTCCCAGCAATACCCTCCATTAGTCTCTGCATAATGAAAGGCTCAACTCCAGTTCCTTAATTCAACATTTTAATTAAATTTAACAAACATGTACTAGGTTCCTGTATGCAAACAATAGGACTCTGGGCTCAGCACTGGGAGAGATGGGAAGTTTAGATAGGACACAAGCCTTTGTTCCTACTTCCCTATCCATGAGTAGCATACAGTCTAGTGGAGGGGAGAAGAGGATGGGGATGGCACCAATAAAGATGACTCTGATACACATTGATTCATTGATACACATTCCTAATTTATTAAACCTTCCTTGACTGCTCTAGAGGGAGCTGAGCCCTTCCTCCTCTGAGTCCTTCCTGGAACGTTGAGTGTCCTTCCTCTTGCTTGGCACTGAGCTCAGCAAGCTTTGTGGTGTTCTCTTTTCAAAAGACTGTGTCCTCCTTCCCCATCTGTGGTTGTGCATAAGAATTCCAATTACATTTTACTCACTGACATTATTTATAGAACTTTTGCATTTCCCTCCATTCATCTTTCACCTTGAAACTGACACCATATTTTTTAAAAAAAATATTTTGTCTGAATTTAATGAACAGCAAAAAGAAAAAAAAGAACATTTATACATAGGAAGTTGAAGAAAAAAAGAGGATATGTGAAAACACACATCTCCGCAGCTTGCATGGAATTGCAGTATTTAAATTTCCTTTTTATATACTTCATTTTAACATTCTTTTTTTTAAATTTTGAGTTCCAAATTCTCTCTCTCCCTCAAGTCCCTCCCTCACCCATTGAGAAGACAAGCAATATGCTATCAATTATATCCAATGTATAACTTTCCGAGCTGACCTGTGATACAATATTCAATTGTCCATTGTGTATATTGCTAATATATAGGATCATAGATTTGGAGTGAGAAGGGACCTTACTTAGAGGACAGTTAGTCCAACCTTCTCATTTTACAGATGAGGAAACTGAGGCCAAGAAAGTAAGTAATTTAAAGCCAGAAAGTTAGAAAGTGTCAGGATTTGGACACAGGTCCTCCTGAATCAGATCTCCCACTCTAGCCCCCTACCTCCCTGTAATAGCTTCCTCCCTATAATTCCTCTCTCTATGAAAAATGATTCGCTTGTCAAATTTCAGCCATGAATTGATTTCAGCTTGAAACATTGATACTCTATGGTGCCTTAGGGAACTTCTCTTTTGTGGATTCAATGATTGAAAATGACCTGAAATTCAGATATGTGTATGTTTTTAAAACCTTCATTTCAATATTCAGCTTATCAGATAGAGTTGAGGGAAGTATTGACATAGGCAGTTCCAAGCACAGGGCACCACTTAAGAAACGTCTATCAAATGGACGGACTGTATTTCCATTTAGTATATTTCCTTTGTAAGAACTCATGTATTATTTATTTTTAAAAACAGTTTTCCTCTTGATACAATGGATACCACTCATCATTAAGGACCCTCATCCCTCCTCTCTCCAATGTCATCCCATGTGAATTTCCCACACAAGATAGCCCAATAGATTGATAATAGTAGATGTCACTCTCTATTTTGGTAGTTTTCTGATTGTTAGCAGAAAGGATGGATGTGTGCTTCCATTTTCATGATTTGGTAGCGATTTTATCTATCTTCATTGACCTGAATATTGTGGCAGTTCGATCTTGCTTTCTTAACTCTGTATTAGTTTATATAAATCTTCCTGTCTTTTCTGAATTCTTTATATATGGTAAAATAATATTCCACCACATTCATACATCACAACTGGTTCAGCTGTTCCCTTATCACTGATTATATTTTGTTTCCAGGTTTTTGTTATAATAAATAATGCTGCTATAAGTATTTTTGAACATATGAATATTTTATTGCTGACATTAAGTTCCTTGGGGATATAATCACAGTAGTGAGATATCTGAGTCAAGAGTATGGATGGGTTTAATAACCTTAATGCAGGATTTAAAATTATTTTTTTGAGTAGTTGGACCAGTTCATAGCTCCAGTAGCAGTGGATTATCATGCTTGTCTTTGAAAGAGCCCTTTAACATTGACTTTTCCCTTTTTGACAATATTAAGAGATGATACATCAGTGTTGTTTTAAGTTACATTTCTCTGATTATTATTTTAAAATCTTTCAAATGTTTGGTAATAATTTGCATTTTTTCCTTTGGAAAACTATATCCTTTGAGCCTTAGGACTACATCTTTTGTCTCTTAGAGAACATGTATTAATTGTATAGATATGTGTCAGTTCCCTGGAGATTTTGGATGTCAGACTTTTATCAGAGATGTTTAATGCAAAGATTTCCCCCCAGTCTATATCCTTTTTTTCTAATTCTGGTTGCAGTGATTTTATTTGTGCAAACCTTAAATTTTTTTTACATAATTGGGATGGTCTGCTTTGTCTTTTATATTCTTTTCTGTCCTATACCTCGCTACATTTCTCCCCCTTCCCCTTTTTCCCATTTTCAAAGTTGTGCTTCTGGTATTCTTTTCTGGTATTTTGTGATTCTATTTCTGAGCTAGTTTATCCATTTTGGCACTTATTGTGCTGTGTGGTGTCAGATACAATCCTAAACTCATTTTTTCACCAAATTGCTTCATAGTTTTCCTAGCAGATCATATTGAGGAAAGAATCAATTCCCTAATTGTCCTTGGATTTATCAAACACTAGATTGTTATATAGACCGTCATATTTCTTTCCAGGTCTTATCTAAATTATTCCACTGATTTACTTCTTATTTTTTTTAATCCCATAGAGACAGTTTTGGCAGTCAGTGGTAAAGAACATAATGTGAGGCCTCATAACTTCAAACTCTCTGTATTCCTCCTTTTTTATTTTCTTTTTTTTAAATGTTTTTTTTCCAATTACATGTACAATTTTTTTTAACACTTATTTTTAAAAATTTTGATTTCCAAATTTTCTCTCTTCCTTCCTTCCCTCCCTCCTCAGGTAAGAACTTTGATATAGATTGTACAAATACAGTTATGTAAAACATATTTCCATATTAGTCATGTTGTGAAAGAAAACACAAACCAAAAAAAAAAAGAAAAATAGAAGAAGGTTAAAAAAGTATTTTTCAATATGCATTCAGACTCTATCAGTTTTTTCTCTGGAGATGGATAGTATTTTTCATCCTTTTTTTTTCATTTTCAAACAGCTGTTTTATAGACCAGGATTATTGTATGATAATTCATGTCATTTGAGAATAGCTAGTGTTTGGTCCAGGACACAACGTGGGCTATTACACGTGATACTTAGGAGACTGGCAGGTACACTGACCACCTGGACAACCAACCTTAGGATATGAGTAAATGGAAGATTTTCATTCATTGACTAAAGAGTACCTCATACCTGATGAGTTGGAAAATTCCCCTAAACCCACCTCAAAACAATCACCTTCAGAAATACTGCTCTCCATCCTTTCGGCATAGCCCAGTCCCAGATGATTTTCCTTAGCCATATCCCCTGCAGTCATATTCATCCATTCATACCATATGTACACATCCATTTCTCCCAGAATACTTTCTTCCCTCTTCTTGCCTGTTATCTTTCCAAACTCAGCTCATATCTCAGTTCATTCATAAAACCTGCCCTTAGGAACCTTTTCTTTCTCTGACCTCCTAGAGGCCATGGAATAAACAATAAACTTGAAATGCTTCATGTCATAGGACCTGAGTTCAAATCCCATCCTTGCCATCCCATCCCTTACTGCCTGTGTGACTGGGGAGAAATCACTTAACTTCCCCGGGCTTCAGTTTCTTCATGTATAAAATAAGGGAGTTGGACAGGACACCATCTGAGATAAATTCCAGATCTAAATCTATGTTCCTGTGATCCATAGCACTTAAAAACAATCAATCAATAAGCATTTATTAAGCACCTACTGTGTGCCAGTCTGAACTAAAAGTCTGAACTAGTCATGTGGTTATAGGTGGCCTTGTGACATCTTTTCTGTTGTTGTTTTGAAGTGGAGGCTGGATAATCACTTGGGGATTTTGTGGAGGAGTTCCCTGCTTAGGTATGACTGCCCTTTGGAAAGGATCCCTTCCAGATACGAGGTTCTGGGACTTTGAGGTACTTGAATCTAATTAATATGCTCCCTTTTCAAATTTTCTTAAAGCATCTTGGGTTTCCTCCTTCCTCAATTCCCTATCAAACATTGCCTAGTATTTTAATTATCTGTGATCGTGTGACATTACCTCTGTTCCACCCCCTCCCAGGTGTAAAGTCTTTTAGGGCAGGGACTGTGTCCTTTTAATTTTGGAGGATTCAGACCTGGGATTTCTTTAGTGTAGGTAACTCCCTCCTCCAGCAGACAATTAGAGAGTTGTTAAGATACTGATGAATTAAGGCACTTGCTCAAGGTGATATAATCAGTATATGTCAGGGGCAGGACTTGAATGCAGATGTCAAATGCTGACCATACACTGCATGATGTTATTTCTCAACAGTCATTGAAGAAAACAAGAAAATAAAACAAAAAACTCAACCCTGCCACAAATTTCGTACCGCCCCCCCCCCCATGCCTAGCACAGTGCTTTCATATAGTACATCTTTAATAACTGTTTGTGAATTAATGGCTAAAATACCCAGTCTGTAAAATAGGGGACATTGGACTAGCTGGGCTCCACAGGTCCTTCTGGCTTTGGCATTCTATGGTCATACATTGCTAGTGCCTTCCTTCTGAGATCATCTCTCATTTACACTATCTCTGTCTTGTCTGTATAGATAGTTTCCAGATTATCTCCTCCATATGTACGCATCCATCTCTCCCAGAATCCCTTCTTTCCTCTTCTTGCCTGTTATCTTTCTGTAAGCTTCTCCAGGGGAGGGATTTTTATGCTGGACAGTATATCCTTAGCACTTAGCACAGTGCTGGGTACATAACAGTTGTTATGTTTATCCTCTGTTCTCAAAGAGGACCATGACATCAGGGAATGACATGACTTGCAGTTGACTTTGATTGGAGTGAGGGAGGGCTGTGCAAGGTCACCAGCCTCACTTTCTCCTCTAGGTCCATCTGGGTCCAGTGGCCAGATATTCATCAGGATGGCTGGAGATGGCCAAGGATACAATGGGAGACCCTGACCCTTTTAGGCTAAAGTCTTATCAGGTTCTCACTTTGAGTGAGATAATGCCCATTCAGTGAATAGACCATGATAAGCCCTTAATAAATGCTTGTTGGCTAACTGTTGATCTGCCCTATCTTTTCACCTGCCTCCTCAAGACTGTGAGCTTCCCTAGAGCCAAGTCTCATATGTTTTGGTATCCCCCTTTCTGTGCCCAAGCCAGGGCCTTGCATATTGTAGGTTTTTGATGTGTATTTGCTAGATGGATGAAGGAGTAAGTGAAGTCACAAGTAAACCCCCCATTAGAGACTGCCTTCGGACGTTTCGCCATCATTTCAGTTGTTTCAGCAGATGCCTTCCTCGAAGCAGCTACAAACCATATGTTAGATGTGGGGCCAGATGAAGCTTTGATACGAAACACCAAGAATGTAGGAGATCTTCTGAGAATTTAATATGCATTACTTTATGTTTTGTCTCTTACGCAAAGGTTTTCTTTGTTCAAACAAATATGTATAAAGAATTTATGCAGGGCACATGGTCATGCATATTGATTGCAGCAAATCTGTTAATAATCTGTGTCTTGTCGGGGTTTGCGTTTCTGTTGGAAAAACAAATGTGGAACTGAATGCATTCAGGGAGTCTCCATGTTACTCACTGTTGGGGGAAAGAGGATGCTTTCCATCTTTATTAAGAGTCATTTGCTGCCATACTCAGAGATGTTAGAATAGATAACTCTCTGTGTAGACAAGAAGGCAGGAAGGAGATGGAAGGAAAAGAGAAAGAAGGAAAAAGGGGAAGGGAGGAAAGAAGAAAGAGAGAGGAAGGAGAAGAAAGGAGGGACACCAATAGGCATTTATTAAGTGCCTACTGTATGCCATTTGTTGTTGTTCAGTCATTTCAATCATGTCTAACTCTTCATGACCCCATTTGGGGTTTTCTTGGCAAAGCTACTGGAGCGGTTTGCCATTTTCTTCTCCAGCTCCCATTTTACAGATGAGGATACTGAGGCAAAGAGGGTGAAGTAGGGGCACAAATCTAGTAAGAATCTGAGTTCAGATTTGAACTTGGGTCTTCTTTTTGTAAAAAAAAATTATTTTTATTTTTTCATTAATTACATGTAAAAGCAATTTTTAACATTTTTTTAAAACAAATTTTGGGTTCCAAATTCTCTCCTTGCCTTCTCTCTCCCCTCCCTGAGTTGGGTAAGCAATCTTATATGTGAAATCATGTAAAACATATTTCTGTATTAGTCATTTTGTGGAAGAGAGCTCAAAGAAAGGAAGAAAGAAGGAAAGGAAGAAAAAGAAGGAAAGAAAGAAAAGGAAGAAAAAAGAAGGAAAGAAAGAAAGAGAGAAAAACAGTATGTTTTGGTCTGTATTCAAACTCCATCATGAATTCTGGTCTTCTTGATGCCCAAGTCCCAGTGTGCTATCTATGGCACAATCCAGATGCCATGCCATGGTATGTGGCATGGTGTGGCATGGCATGAAGGCCTAAGGATGCCATCACCCTTCCCCCTCTGCCTGCTGCCAGCTCAATTAAATTACCTCCTTTAGGTTAAGGACTATCTTGCAGGCCCTTAGTATTTTGCAAGTATATTACTTGGGAGGGGAAAACTCAGTAGCCCTTGTCCAGCATTAATTAATGGCAAACATAAAGTGAGTACCTGACAGGACAGGCCTGTTTTGATGGAGAAAGGGTCAGGATGACAGGAAGCTGCTGGATAGCAGCCTATGGGAAGGTGGGGATGGGAGACACGCAGGTGTGAGTCATCTGAGAAGGGTGATGGGGTGGTGGTGGCAAGAGGGAGATGCCTGAAATGACCTCTGCCTGAGGCTGACTGGTTTCATGTTTATTTAAATGAAACAGGGGAAAGAGCATTAGATTTGGAGAGAGCAGATCTTGCTTCACATCCTGCCCCTGTCACTTAGTACCTAGAAGCATGTCACTTCAATCTGGACCTCAGTTTCCTTATCTGAAAAATGAGGGGTTGGGCTTGACCTTCTAGCTCCAAATCTCTGAGTTGCATTAATTAGGTACACAGTCTTAGCCTCAACGACTTTACATGTTATCTTATTTGATCCTCCCAACAACTTCCCTGGGCCTTGGTTTCCTGGTATGTGTAATGAGGAGTTGGTCTTGCTTACCTATAAGGTGCCTTTTAACTCTAATTCTATGATCCCAAGAATCCCGAGTGACATTAATTAGGTACATACTCAATGAATCTCACTTTTCTCATCTGTAAAATAAGGATCATATTATTTCAACTAGTAATGATAGGTAGCTTTTATGTAGCACTTCAGGGTTTGTAAAAATGTTATCTCAGTTGATCCTCCCAAGGATGTAAGATAAATACTTTTATTTTTTTCATTTTCTTGTTGTTCAGTCATTTTTTCATTCCTGTCCAACTCTTGATGACCCTACTTGGGGATACTGGAGTGATTTGCTATTCCTTCTCAAGCTTATTTTACTAATGGAGTTAAGTGACTTCCCCAGGGTCACACAACTAGGAAGTGTCTGAGGCTGGATTTGAATTCAGGTCTTCCTGACTGTGGATCTGGTATTGTATTTACTGTGCCACCTACCTGTTTTTGTTTTTGATTAGTTGTGTCTAACTCTTCATGACCCCATTTGGGGTTTTCTTGGCAAAAATACTGGAGTGTTTTGCCATTTTCTTCTCCAGCTCATTTTACAGATGAGGAAACTGGAGCAAAAAAAGTTAAATGACTTCCCCAGGGTTACACCCTTAGTAGGCAGAATCTGAGGCAGGATTTGAACTCAAGTTTTCCCGACCCCCAAGTCCTGCACCCTATCCACCATGCCACCTAGGTGCACTATTTACTTCACTGAGTGGTTATAAGGAAAGTGCTTATTAAACTTCCAAGGGCATTAAAAATGGGAACTATTATAAGTTATTGTTAACATGTGCTATTGAGACTGTGAAACTGTCTGTCTTTAGCTTTAATTAAAATATTTGCATTTAGTGACTGGCAAAGTGTTTACCTGGGGCCGCGCTGACTATGGTCAACTAGGGCGGAAAGTGGATAGCCACGAGAGATGTAAAGACCAATGTGAATTACCCCTTTCCTGCACAAGAGCACTGACCACCAAGCCTTCTTCCCTGCCTTGCTTAGCAGGAGTGATTAAGGTAAGGAAGACACTTTTTTTTTAAAATGAATTTTCATTTAATGAATTTCTTCAGACTGGAGAAGAGTGTCTTGGCCATCTAGGCACACAGTGATGAGGCTTGGCCCATATAGGCTGGGTTGTGGGAAGCCAGTAACAGTGATGACAATGCTGTACTCAGAGTAAATAAATATACGAGGGGTTGAGTCTTGGCTACTTCTCTTTGGGTTTGTCCCTTCGTTTTCTGGACGTCAAGTTTTGTCTTCTGTAAAACACTGTGAGAGAGTTGACCTAGATGTTCTCTGAGGTCTCTCCCAGGTCTGAAGGTCTTTGATTCCAGGGCTTTCCTTTGGATTCTCTTTGGCAGTCTTGTCTTCTAATCTTTCACATTCTCCCATGGGAAGGAGATTGCCTTGTTCCAGTGCTTCCTCTCTGATTAACTTAATTTTTCTATTTTTGGTTGGCCTATTGCTTTCCCCTTAAATTGAGTTCTATTAGTAAGCTTTGTCTTACTCCTGTCTTAACAGCGCACACACACACACACACACACACACACACACACACACACACACACACACACACACACACACACACACACACACGTTGTATCCTAGCTGTGATAGGGCAAGCTGTACTTCTGAGTTCAAGGTGGCTTTAATGGAGTGACTCAATCTGTATTCCAAGCCTGTTGAAAAAATTAATAAGCCAGCAATCTTTCTGCAATTACCATCAGACTAATTACAATTCTTTTCCTACTTAGAAGGTTTTCTCACCCAGGAGGCCTGACCTGGCTCATCTCTGGCTTATGTAGGACACGTATCTTTCTGCCTCACCAACTGTACCAGCCCAGGCCTTACAATCCCTCTTCCTCTTCCTATCTGTACTTTTCCCTTTTCCTCTCCTCTTTTCCTCAGTCTTTCTTCCTGTTCAGAACAGAATAGGCCAGGGGTTCTAAACCATTTTATGTCAGAGTCTGGTGAGCCCCATGGACTCCTCAGAATAATGCTTTTAAATGCATAGAATAAAATGCATAAGATTTCAAAGGAAATCTATATTGAAATACAATTATCAAAATATTTAAAAAATTCATGGATCCCAGGCTAAGTAACACTGGAGGAGGAAGCTCTTTTTCTAAGATGAAAAAATCATTACTTTTACATTTGTTACAAAACAACTTCCTCCATCCCCCCTTTCTCCTCTAACCCTCCCATCCCCTATTCTCAAAAGATAATTAAATAATACCGAGTGATTTTTGACTGTATATTTTTTGTATTCTGAGCACTTAGCACATTTCCTGGAATACAGTAGGTGGTTAAATGCTTGTTGACTGATGGACACTTTTGTGGTTAACTAATTGTTAATATAAAGGGAGATATATCCTTTAATTTGGATAGGATGATGTCAAGATGCTTTTCTTTGACTTAAGTTTCTTGCCTTGTTCATGTTCTCTCTATTTAGGTTATTGTGGTCATTGTAAATATCGTTCTTTTGGTTCTGCTTTCTTTACTGTGCATAATTTTATAAAAGTCTTCTATGTTTTTCTGAATCCTTCACATTTGCCATTCTTTACAGGGCAGTGGTTATCTGTTGCATAAATATATATTACAGTTTTTCAGTCCTTTCATATATCTCTATATCTATATATGTATTACAGTTTTTTAGTCCTTTCACAATTGTTAGGATCATGTTTTGTTTCCAGATTTGTATTACTGCAAAGTGTGCTTCTATGGATCTTTTTGTACATATAAGGCCTTTTCTTGCTGTCAGTAATTTGGAATATGGTCACAGTAACGGGTCAAAGAATGTGAAAAAAAGAATGGGAATTTTCTTGTATAATTCCAAAGTTTTTCCCCCCAGAACAAGCTGAACCAATTTACGACCCCACTAGAAGTGAATTAGGGTGCCTGACTTTGCATAGCCTCTCCAACAATGAGTTTTCCATCTTTGCTAATTTGGTGTGTGTGAAATGGTAGTAATGATGATAAGAGCAACAACTTGATATATACATGGTTCTCTAAAGTTTGTAAAGCACTTTACATACATTAATTCAATCATGAGATTGCTTCCCAGTTTTCCTAGCAGGGCTTGTCACATGGAGTTCTTTCCCCAGTCATTTATGGTGTTGAATTTGTCCAATGCTAGACTTCTGTGCATGTTTTCTTCTCCCTGTCATTTATTCATCTGTTTTATTCTATTTATCTATTTTTCAGTTTTTTATCCCATTATTTATATATATACATATATATACATACATATACATTTATACACATATACATACACACACACATATATATATACACATATATACATATATGCATGCACACATATGTTTTCCTGAAGAAGGAAATGGCAAACCATTCTTGTATCTTCGCCAAGAAAACCCCATGGGTAATATTGGCATGCTATGGTCCATGGGGTCATAAAGAGTTGGACGTGACTGAATGACTGAACAACAATGTTTAATTTTTGTAATTACTGCTCTAAAACGTAGTTTGAGATCCTCTTGCTTTTTTCTACTGTATTTCCTGAAAAGTCTTCATGTGAATTTTGTTATTATTTTGCTTAATTCCATGAAGTAGAATAATTTGATTGGCATGGCAAGACATCTATAAGATAACGTAGATAGTCTTGTCATTTTTACTCTACTAGGATGGTCTGGACATGGATATTAGATTTTTCTCCAGTCATTTAACTTTTTAGTTCTGTAAACATTGTTGCATGACTATAAAACCTCTGTGTAAGTGTTCTGGTATATTTTCAGGAATAATATATCCTGTTATTATTTTAAGGGCAATTTTCCTTAACTCTTACTGGATTTTGTTAGTAATATGCAGAAAATCTAATATTTTTGTGGATTTATTTTGTATCCTGTTTCTTAGCTGAACTATTTTGTTCTTTCTCTAGGGTTCCTATAGTAAATAGTGATATTATTGGCAAAAAAAAAAAAATCTTGCCTTCCTTTTGCCTATGCTAATTCCCTTAAATTCCTTTTCTTGTCTTATTACTATAGCTGACGTTTCTAGCACTATGTCAATAATAGTGGAGACTGTGAACATCCTTTCTTTGCCCCAGTCTTAATGGGAATATTTCCATTGTTTCTCCATTACCAGTAATGCTTGCTTTTGCTTTTAGATAGATGTTTTTGATGACATTAAGAAACAATCTCTATTCCTAAATGTTTGTTGAAGATTTTTCTATATTTATTGACATAATCATGAGATTTTTATTATTTTTTGTTATTAACATGGTTAATTATGTAAATTGTTTTCCTAATGTTGAACTGATCTGGGGTAAATCCAACAAGGTCAGAGTGAATAACTTTTCAAGATACTTATGTAGACTCTTTGCTAACATTTTTAAAAAATATTTTTATCTTCTTTAGTTATGTTTTGCCATTACTAAAAGTAGGTGAACTGGTCATGTAGTGAGAATGAGGGATAACCAATGGAATTTGCATGGTATAATTGGTATACTTACCATGGCAAGAGATCTAAAGGTTGGCCCTACATGGTCAATGGATCTTCTAGATAAGATTTATAGGAGAAAATGAACAAAGCAAGAGTTTACACAGGATGAGAAGGCAGGGCTGGTCTGAAATCTGTACTATTAGAGTATTTTTGTGAATTTTTATTTAGTATTTTTGTAAATTTTTATATAGCATCAGAACTATTTGCTCTTCAAACACTGATAAAATTCCCATCTGGAACAGGAGTTTATTTTTCTTTAGAGAGTTTATTTATCCTGTTCAATATCTCTTTTTAAGATTCTTTTTCTAAGGTTAGATTTTCTATTTCCTCTTTTGTTAATTTAAGAATTTTGTATTTTGGTAAATTTTCATTTCATTTGTCTTCAGATCTGTTAGTATGTAATTGGGACTAGTAATTCTTGTAATTTTCTTTCTTTTTCATTCGTTGTGAATCCTTACTTTCATTTTTATCTTTGAAATTCAATTTTTTCTCTCTCTTTGAAAAAGTCAAATTAGCTGATCATTTGCTATTTTTATTAGTCTTCACAAAATAGTACATTTTATTTTTAGCTAATTTTTGTTTTCATTTTTATTTTTCTTTAGTTTTAAACTATTTCTAACTTTGCACTTGTTTCAGGACTACTAATTTGTTAATTTATTAGTTTTTTAAGAAAAGTACTTGTTTAATTCATTAGTATTCTCTTCATTTTATTAAATAGAAATATTAAGAAGTACAATGATAATTTTTTCTATGAGGATTACTTTAACTACCTGCTATCAATTTTGATATATTGTCTCATTATTATATTTCTCTTTAATATAATTATTATGATTTTATTTGACCCACTCAGTATTTAGCATAACATTATTTAGTCTCCACTGAAGTGTATTTTTGTCTATATTTCTCTTACTGGTTATAATTTTATTTGATTTATCTGTATTGATTATGACAGTGCAGCTTTTATTGCATTATCACCTGTAAAAACTACCTTGAATATTTCTACCCTTTTGCATTTGTTTATGAGTTCTTTTTACCCTATCATGTAATTTTTGTAAAGATATCATATGAAAACTGAGCATGCTCCTTGAGATTCCCCTTCAATAATTGGCAAAGGTTCATCATATCTTCTTTTTCAAATATTCTATTGAAAAGCATAATTTCCTTATTGTTAGATCTGATTAGGTCTGAAAGAGGCATATTAAAATCATCTATAATTATTGTTTTGCTTTTATTCAAGTCAGTTAGCTTTTACTTTAAGTTAGATGCCATATCCTTCAGTACACATACATTTAATACTGTTATTATTTCATTATCTATGACACCTTTAAGCATAATATGGTTTTCCTGTTTGTATATCTTGAAAGTATCTTCATAGGAAACTATGTCCAAAATTACTGGACTACTACTACTACTGTTTTGGATTCAGCTGACACATAATTTAAATCCATCCCCTGATTTTAAATCTGAATGGATAACTCTGAATGAATGTTTGTCTTCTATAAGGGTCTACCATATGCCTCACGATGTTATAGAGGTGACCCTAGGTTCTTAAAGGCTTTTTCTTCACCGTTTTGCTCTGTTCAGCTACTGGTACCATCCTTTCTTCTCCTTTACTTCTAAACTTCTTGACAAAGTTATCTATACTAAATATTATTACTTAACATTTTATACTCTCAAATCTCTGCTCAAACCCTCAAGCTTCCATCTCTACTATTCTACTGAAACTGCTCTCTCAAAGGTCACCAATGACTTCCTAATCAAAAGATCCAATGGCCTTTTATTTAATACTCATCCTTCATGATTTCTCTATAGCTTTTGACCTTGTTGAACATGCCTTCCTTCTGGATACCCTTTCTATTTCCCTAATGGTGATTGTTTTTCTTTTCCCTCTCTAATCATTCTTTTTTCTCCTTCTGAGGGATTATTCCTTATCATCTGATTTAATTCTCCTCTGCTCCTTTTGCATACTCATTGGTCATCCCTTTCATTTCTACGTTTACATGGGTAGTTTCAAAAACTGATGATGTCTCCAGTCTTGATTACTTTTCTGAGCTACAGACCCACATCTCTAAATGCTTACCAGGTACATCTACCTAGGTTTTCCACTGGTACCTCAAATTCTCATTCAGTATGATCAATACCAAACCCATTATCTTTCCTCTGAAGGATTTGATCCTCCCCTAGGACTTCACTTTTTCTGACCATTTTGCCGCCGTTTACCCTGGCTCCCATGTTTGTCAACGGGTTTTTTTTTGACTACTCTAACTTCTCACAGCCAGGTAATTGTCAGCTCTTGTTGATTTAATCTCTGCCACATTTTTTATAGCCATTTCCTTCTCACTGCTCTCATCTCCACCATACTAGTACAAACCCTTCATTACTACCTGCCTAGGCTAATGCAGTTGTTTCCAAATAGTTCTGCCTTCAGTCTCTCAAATCCATACTTAGGATCATAAATATAGAGCTGAAAGGAACTTTGGAGGCCACTGAGCATAATCCCTATATTTTACAGATGAGTAAACTGAGGTCCAGAAAGATTAAATGTTTTGCCTGGGGTGACACAGCTAGGAAGGGTTTAAGGCAGGATTTGAATCCAGCCTTTTATTCAATATCTACATTGCTTCTCTCAATCTGTTTCCAGAATAGTTTTTCTTGTGTGTATATCTGGTCATGTCTCTCCTGTGTGGCTCCGCAGTGCCTACTGAATGGCATGCAAGGCCCTCCATAGTCTGTTGTCATCCTACATATGCAGTTTTATTTCATATGATTCTTTTCTATATATTTTATGCTGCAGACAAATGGAGTAGAGCTGGCCCCTCAAGTGCATTTATGCCTCTGTATTTTTCTTCATAATGCTTCCCATATCTATTGACTTCTTTAAAGCCCAAGTCAAAAGCCACATCTTTCAGGAAGACTTCCATGGAAGAAAGTTAACAACTTTCTTCCTCACACCTGCCCTCACGGTACCTACATTCTTGTGGGGGTTATAACATGTGAACAGATAATTAAATATAATATAATTCAAGGAGGAAGGGGAGAGGGAAGAATAGGAAAGACCTAGCTCTTAAAGGATCAAACAGTATGCAATGACTTAAGTCAGCTCTTCTAGGATGAGTAGAGAGAAAGGTAATTTCACTATTCAGAATCACTAGGTAACACTAGCAGAGGAATGCATCAGGCCCCTACGTGTTTCATGATGTTATTTCTGAAAGAAAACTAGCACTTGGATATTGTGTAAAGAAACCATTAATGAGCTTGGCAGTTTCCAGGGCTGCCGTCTCTTAAGAGTGTTCTGAAAGACTGTGGTTTACTGAATGACCTTGCTATATTTAACGCACTGCTCATTTTAAGTCTGTCTTAAGACCGTGGGATTTCAGTGCCCCAAATAACAAGGAAATCTGCCACCAGCAATCAGCTGAGTCCAGGGGGATTCAAGATTTCATACAACCAAAGTTTCCCTTAAACTCTATGGTAAGTAATCAGCAGCTTTAGAAGAATTCATGATGACAAGCAAGTTTGTCAGATACCAGATGCCCCCCAAAAAGGCCGACCCTTGGTTGATGGCAATCAGCCTTTTTGAAAAGTTCACCATTGCTGAGTGGTGACTTTTACTCGGAGGTCGTTGGAAAGTAAGTCAATTTAAAGTCCTAGGGAGCTGTTTAGAGAATTCAGCAGGATTTTCTTGAATAGCCTGGGACATCTGTGCTTTAACCACTACAAGAGAGGGAGAAAAACATCCTAAAAATAAACACAAAGCATCCAGTGGGTCGAGTCAGAGAATTTCAAACGAGAAGGGATCTCATTCAACCTGTACAGAAACCAGGACTCCTATGCCCTGCCCTGCTCCCAAGTGGGCCTTTAACCTCTGCTTAAAGACACCCAGTGATGGAGAGCCCATTACGTCCTGTGGTAGCCTAGTCTACTTTAGGATGGCTCTAATTGCTACAAAATTTACCCTTATTTTTAGCAGAAAATTTCCTCTCTGTCACTTCTTCCTGTTCTGCCTATTTTTGCTCTCTGGGGCCAGGCATAGCAGGTCTAATCCTTTTTCCTATGATAACCTTGTAAATGCTTAAAGATAGTGATCATGTCCCCCCTTGCCTGCTCCAAGCCACATCCTCTTCTGAACTTAAAAACAAATTAACAAGGATAAGTCATTAAAATAGGGAGCATTTAGATGGTAAATTCTTCCCCCTAGTCATACCTCAGATGAGTTTCTCTTCAGGCCAGTCTCACAGTGTCCCTGTTTTCCCTTGCCCTTCAACCTCTCGAGCAGTGATCTCTATATGTTCTGGGGTCTCTGCCACCACACACTATCTCTCAAGGGAACTGAGGGATCATGTTTCATTCTGCTGGAAACACCGATAATCAATGGGTACAAATTTCTTGTCCTTGGACAAAATGAACTGGGAGAGTCCAGAAGAAAACTAAAAAGTCTGTATAAATCCCCTCCATAAATTCTCTCACAAATGATCTTTTAACAATTGGTTGCTCTTGAGAAGAAATATTGTAATGGGGCAACGAGAAGAGGAAGTCTCATCATTCAGATGCCAATGTTTCTAGTTATAGCTGTAGGTATTGGAAAAGTTCTACTTTAATTGTCCAGGGTATTTGGTAGTTTCACTACCCTGGCTTGAGGAAGTTATATGGAGAGTGCCAACAATGCCTGACATCAGGACTTCTAGGTCTGAACTCACTGAAAGACCTTGCCTATTAGCATTATTGTTAGCCAGAAGGAGGGTAGGATTATGAAAATATATCCAGGATTGCTAAAGATAATCCACCAATGTAAGAACAGATATATCCTAGAAGGTGTTGAGACCAGAGCAGAAATAGGACCAGGAGTCATTATGCTAGAGGAAGATATTAAAGACACAATATTAACAGGATGTTGTGTTGGTGTCCAGGGAAGATAGGCAGCACAGTGGCTAGAGTGCTAGGCCTAGAGTCAGGAAGACTTATCTGCCTGAGTTCAAAACTGGCCTCAGACACTTCCTAGCTGTATGAGCCTGGGCAAGTCATTTAATCCTGTTTGTCTCCGTTTCCTCATCGATAAAATGAGCTGGAGAAGGAAAATGAGCTGGAGCAAACCATTCTAGTATCTTTGCCAAGAAAACCCCAAATGGGTCATGAAGAGTCAGATATGACCGAACAAAAGTGTTGGTGTCTGCATTAGGTCCCTTTCACCTAAGTATGCATTTTTTCTGTTCTAAGGCCTCTGTATTCTTTAGATGTAGGTATCCTCAATTTATTTAGGGATTTAGTCATTAGGTATCCTATAGAGCAGAACCAGAAGGTTCCTGGCATAATCTTCTCAAGAAGTGTACTTAAAGGTCTCATAATCTGACTCCAATCTACCTTTCTATGACATATTACTTTGCGCCATACTTTCAGTGTCCAGTCAAAGTGGTCTGTTTCTTATTCTCCAAACTCAGCAGTCCATCTTTCATTTCTGTTTCTTTGTGTGAACTGTTCTCAATGCCTGGAAAGCACTTTTCTTCACCTCCTTTTCAGGAATGAATTCATGCCTCATCTCCTAAAGGAAGTTTTCCCTGTTCCCTTTAATTATTAGTTGTCCTTCCCTGCCCAATCAGGTTAATCCTATATACACTTATTGGTTCAGATGATATAGCCTTTGACCTCCCCCCACAACCCAACTAGAATGTAAGCTCCTTGAAGGCAGAGACTTTTTTTCTGGGAGGGGGGCAGGACATTACCTTTGTATCTCCAGTACCTAGTACAGTGATTTGTCCACAGCAAGTGTTTAATAAATACTTACTGGATTGAATTGGATCCATGCTCTTAGGTCTTCTTATAAGATAGAGTTAAGGCTGGTAAATGGAGAGTATTATTCCCTTTTGTTGCAATGGAAAGAACATTGTATTTGGAGTCAGAGATACTGAGTTCAAATATCAGCTTTACCATTTACTAACTTTGGTAAAAATGCTAGATCATAGAACCTGGATTCAATTCCTGGTTTTACTCATTGTGATTTTGGGCAATGCACTTAACCTTTCTGGTCCTTTATCTTCATCTGTAAAATGAAGGAATTTTGATTAGATGATCTCTAAGTTCCCTTCCCAGTCTAAATCTATGATTCTAACTCACTTCACTTTTCTGGGGCCTCAGTTTCCCCATTTTTAAAATGAGGGGGTTGGGTAAGATGAGGTCCCTTCTAGCTCCAAGTCTTTGATCCTATGAATCCCCTTGAGATTCAGTGACTTTGCCCAAGGACAACTGGCAAGTCAGTGGTGGAACCACTGGAATAAATATATAATGAAGAGGCAAATCTATGACAGAGCTACGTGGTAAGTGTATAAATACTGGACCAGATGAAATGTTTCTATCTGAGGAGACGTGGGTGGTGGAGATGACCCGTCTCCATCGTTTACAAAGTGACTATTTGGAAATAAACTCCCAATGCTTAGATTTCCACTGATGTCACAGGGGGACTGCGGGCAGGGATGGAAGAAAACAGGGTGATCTTTTCAGGGACAGAAGATGTTGTGGCAATCGATTATGAAGATTGTTGCTGTTCAGCTGGATGAGCAAGGTAAAGAAAGGACAAAACAGACTGGAAGGGGAAATGAAAACTTATCAAGGTCCCAGTTTTAATTTACTCCATTGTCTCTCCCATTCCCCTTTCTGGAAGAGGAAAACTGCCTGGGTTTATTTAAAAAAAAGATCAATGAAGTCTCTTTTTTATGTCTCTGACATTTCCCAATGACTTCCTTCCCCTATCCCCCAACAGAATCCTTCTTTGTAACAAATTTTACACACACACACACACACACACACACACACACACACACACACACACACACGTACTATATGCATATGTGTATATATGGATACATCTGTGTGCATTATATAATATAATGTTATGCGTGTGAATATGCACACACATATGTGTATATGTATATATACACACATACACACATGCACACACGCACAAAACAAATCAATCAACAAATCAACATAGTGGCCATGTCTTAAAATGTACACTTCATTCCATATCTAGAGTCCATCACTTGTTTGCTTAGAGTAGGGGAGCACGCTTTGCCATCTCTCCTCTGAGGTCAAAATTGGTCATTGACTGCACTGGTCAGAGCTGTGAAGTCCTTCAGTGTTGTTTTCCTTTGCGCTATTACAGTTCAGAATCCGCAGGATCATACATTAACAGTTGGAAGGGAACTTAGAAACCTTGGAGTCTGGGTGGTCAGTGTGGAAATTGAGGAAAGTGCTCACTTCACTCTCTATTTCTTCATCCAAGTCTACCCAAATTTTTCTGAATTCTTTATTGTTATTTCTAATGGTTAGACAGTAGTCTGAGGAATGAGCCAGCAAAGTATTCTTGCTCTGGGAAGGATGCTTCAGTAGAAGGTAAACTCCATGAAGATAGGGGCAGTTTTGTTTTTGTCATCATATCCCCATTACCCAGCAAAGTGACTGGCAGGTAGTAGGTGCTCAATATACATTTGGTAAGTCAAACACAAAGGTTTGAACTCATTTGGGGGATTTTAAATGTCTTACTTTCTTAGTGGCAGTTTTCTTATCAAGTCTTTTAAATCCATAAGCTTGAAACCCATGTTGAGAATAGGGATTAGAGGTTTCTGCAATTCTTTGTTGAAGTGACTAGTATGCTGCCATAGTCAGCTAGCTTTTATGAAGTGCCTACTACGTGCCAGGCACTGTGCTAGATGCTAGGAATACAAAGAAAATAAAAACATAGTCCTTGATCTCAAAGAGCTTATGGTCTAATGGACAACTATGTACAAACAAGGTACCGACAAGATAAATTGGAGGCAGTCCCACTAAAATTAAGGAGCCTTGGGAAAGACTTCTTGCAAAAAAATGGGATTTAGCTAAGACTTGAAGGAAGTCAAAGAAATTAGAGGTGGAGATGAGAAAGGAGAGAGTTCTAGGTTTGGAATACCAGTGAAAATGCATTGACTCTGGGGATGGAGTGTTCTGTGCAATGAATAGCGATGAGTCCAGTGTCACTGTGTTGCAGAATCCATAGAGTATGTAAACAGTTTAGTAAAAGTAAGTTAGTAAACAGTCATTTTACTATATCTTTTGTATCATCTCTTGCCAGGCCTAGAGGCCTGAGGGCTACCCGAGTCTTACCTTACCTATCGCAGGTCTTCGGCTAGCCAAACCGGATAAACGTATGAGAGAAGAGACTTTCCGGAGTCGAACAAGGGTTAGGCTTTATTCAGGGTCTTGGTTACATGTGCAGGGGGAATTCTTCCTTAGGAGAGAGAGAGAAATCTCCCAAGGAGGCAAAGATCTTACAGTAAGAGAATGAAAGCAGAAGTGGAAGTGGGGAGAGAGGGGAGAGGGAAGAGAGAAGGAAGAGGGGCCTTCTGTCCTGTAAGGGCCCCTCAGCGCTAAGAGTGCCTTCAGGCTTTCCTGACCCTACTTAAGCTCTCCTGCCGCATCGTTTGCACCTCAATACCGTGCCTGTTAGATAACAATAGGTGTGCCCAGATCTGGGCCAATCTCGAGGGCGGGGATGCTCTCTCCCATCACGTTTCCCACGGGAAGAGGTGGAAATGCACGAGATATCCCGGTCTCACACCTCAATTCCCTGCTGTTCCCTGGGGGGCCTCATGAGAACTCTAGGGTTTAGGAATTCTCACTTTTACCTGCCCGAGACTGTCCACATGGAACTGAGCTTACACCCCCAACAATCTCTAATGATTCCAGGGGTAATTGTACTCAGTGTCTCATTTTTGCCATTACTATATTCTCTATCATCACTTGCCAGTATTTACCGAGTACTCAGAGTGCTGAGAACTCCAGGATAGGGTGGTAAAAAATAGAAAGCACATAGTGTCTCTGCCTTAATTCAGTCCAAAGGTAATGTGGTTGGGTACATGAATTCAAGAGGGATGAGTTTATATGTCTCAGAGGCAGAGGGGGCGTGCTAGATGAACTGCGAGACTTGGAGTCAGGAAGACCTCAGTCCAAATCCCACTTTTTAACTTCCCAGCTCCATTACACAGTCACTTTAATTAACCTTGAGTTTCAGTTTACTCATATATGAAAATAGGTCTAAAACTTTCTCTAGTGCTAACCATATAGGGTTGTTAGGAGGTTCATATGAGGTAATATATTTGAAGTACTTTGAAAACTTTAAAACATGTTGTAAATACCAGTTATTAATACTGTTATGTAGATTTGTCTTCAGAGATGTATTGGCTACATGGTGTGGGAGTGGGGAGCCATGTGGGAGTATTCACTGGTGAAATTAGGTTTACAAGTGAGTCTGTCTGCTTAGTGGAAGAGAATTCCTAGAGGAGATGATCGTTGAAGGATGGTGGGGGATTGAATTTGATAGGTGAGATCAATCAGTTAATCACTATCAACTGATTATGTGACAGGCACTGTACTAGTTTGCGAAGGTCAGGTTTTGAAGGGCTTTTATTGCCAAATGGAGGAATTTGTTTTTGATTCTAGAGGTCACAGAGTGTTGCTGCAGTTTACTGAGGGGAGTGAGTTTGTTACAACTGTGATTTAGAAAATCAATTTGGCATTTGGCATTGATGTGGTGGTTGGACTAGGAAGAAAAGTTGAGGCATGGAGCCCAAGTAGGAAGCCATTGCAGTGGCCCAGGTCAGAAGTGATGAAGGCTAAGGGAATGGTGAGAAGTTGTTGTGGAGGAAGCAATGACATAATCTGACATCTGACTGGCTATAAGTTCAGACCCTTAAGAGAAGGGCAAGCATGAAGGGTCAGAAAACTGGGCAGAGGCTTGTGAGCATGGGGCAGGTGTGTCTGATGGTTTGGAGTCAAGCAATAAGATGGGCAGTAGAGAGAAGCTGGGAGGATTGATGAGATCCGCTGGAGTCCATGGTCCAGGATTGGAATTCCCATGTCTCTCCATAGATTCAGAGCTGGAAGGAACTTTAGAGGGTTGGCTGGTACAGCCTCCTTATTTTGCAGGTGACTTTTGCAAAAAACCAAAAATTTCTAGTTTGATCTTCATGACAGCACTTGGGGGTAGTGCTATTTTACAGATAAGAAAACTAAGGCAGACAGAAGTGAAGTGACTTGCCCAGGTCTCACAGCTAGTAAGTGCCTGAGGCTGGATTTGAACTCAGGTCTTCCTGACTAGCGCTCTCTGCACTAGTTGTGGATGAAAGAGGGAACTAAGGCTAGACAGTTGAAGTCTAAGATCACACAGATCATAAGAGGCAGAGATTTGCACCCAGAACTTTTGACTACAAGTCCAAGGTCTTCCCACTACACCATGCTGAGATGGTACAACCTAGTTTTGGAGTCTTGAAGGGGAGGTGTCACACTTGGCATGAGGAAGATGCTATGTAACTGGTTGGCAGGTAGCAATGATAATGATGTCATCATGCTTCATACCCAACACGGACTCCAGGGTCTTCACCTTTAAAGATTTCCTTGTTTCCAGCTTAGGACACCTCACCCAACAGACCTTCTGTTTCCAGCCTTCAATTCGGAATAACACCTGACATTGTACTCTCCTGGTACCTTTCCATGGTTCCTTGACCATTCTGTTGGACTTTTTATCTCATTCTACACAGCAGCTGCTCTGAACCTTTTACACTTCCCTCCAGGCCCTACATACACTCACACACCATACTTAGAGCAGATGACCTAGTCTCTGGCTTCTCTGAAAAGATGGAGGCCATTTGCTATGAGCTTCCTCAACTTCCTTCCTCAACTCTGTTCACTCAGCCTCATTCTCCATTGTCCTCTTGCTTCCTACCTGCCTTAGCAGGAGAAAGGAAAGTCTTTTGGGAGCTATCCACGCTGAAGAAGGGCCTCTTCTTGCTGTTGATTAAGGCTAACCCTTGTATTGGTGTCACATTCCTTTGTAATGGCTAATATTTATGTAGAACTTTAAGATTTGCAGAAGCATTTCATATATGTTGTGACATTTAATCTAATTAAGATGTAGTTGCTATTATCATTCTCATTTTGCAGATGAGGAAACTGAGGCAGAGGTTAACTGACTTGCTCAGGGTTTGACTCAGTCCTTCCTACCTCCAAGTCTGGAATTCTATGCATTAATACCACTTACTAATGTCCTTAATCTGGTCCCATCCTGCCTCCCCTAGGCCTGGCTTTGCTAATGATGCACTGCCTTGTTCTTCCTCTCGACTGATTGCTTCCCAACTGTTTGCAGGCATGCTCCCATCCCTCCTGCCATCCCGTTTCTCTTTCTGATATCTGACAGATTAACTCCAAACTTCTTGAAGAACTTATTTGCTCTCATCATGGCCTTGTTCTCATCATCCTGTCTCCTCAACTTCTTGCCATTTGATTTCCAGTCATAACTGTTAAAATTGCTTTCCCCAAGGCCACCAATGGCTTTTCAATCAACAAATCCAATGACCTTTTCTCAGTCCTCATCCTTCTCGGCCTCTGCAGTCCTTGGCACTGTTCACCATGTTTGCCCCCTGGATACTTTCTTCTCCTGACTGCTGTCTCTCTGCTAGCGGCATCTGTGCTCACCGAGTCTCCCATGTGCCAAACCTGGGTGTTATTTTTGACTCTTCTGTCTCCTTTCTCTCTCATATTGAGTCCTGTGTATTCTACCTCCACAAAAGCTTTAATATCCCCTCCTCCTCTCTATTACCACTGCCACCACCTAGTATAGGCCCTCATTACCACCCACCTGGACTATTTTAATAGCCTCCTAACTGAATTTTCCGCCTCCACTCTCTCCCCCTCCAATCCATTCTTCGAATCGCTTCCAGATTTATCTGCCTTATACAGAAATGTGGTCATGTCAGTCTTTGCTCAAAACCTTCCAATGGTTCCTTATTGTCTAACAAGTAAATTAAAAAATAGTAACAAGAGCTGACAGACAGCGTAACATAGGGTTGGAGAACCCACCTGGGAGTCAGAAAGACCTAAATTCTAGGCCTGTCTTTGACACCTCCTGATTCTATGACCTTGGAGAAATCGCTTCATCTCTCAGTGCTCCAGGCAACTTTCTAAGAGTAGACGTTGCTAGAGAGCTGCTGCTCTGCCTCATTACGTGATGCTTCCTAATTGGGGCTCCTTATGCCAACGAAATCCTAGAACTGGAATAATAGTAATTAATAATAATGTGGAGAATAGTAATAACAATAACTTACATTTCTGTAGTTCTTTAAGATTTATAAAATGCTTTTCTCACAGCAATATCTGGGATAGGTAGTGAAAATATTATTACTATCATTTTGTACCTGAGAAAGATGAAGCTCAGCGACCGAGCCATGGTCACACAGCTTGGAAGGGATGAAGCTGGCATTCGAACCTTGGTCTCTGGTTCCCAATTGCACCATTCGTTTGTTTTGTTTTATTTTCCCACTCTGTTACACTGTCTTCTAGCTTGATATTCTCAGCCCTCCATTAACTGGGACCGCTGTACTTCTTCAGTCTTATCTCATCCCTGGGACTTCCCATATATTCTTTTTACCTCTAGAGCTTTGCTCATATTTTTCTCAGTGCCTGGAAATGCTCTCCCTGCAAGATTTCTGCCTGTGCCTTCATACCATCTCTTCTGTGTAACTAATCTGAGCATCTCACACTTGGTAATGACCTTTCCCTGATTAAGACCTCACAGATCATCCTATTTGCCCTTCTCTGTTGCATATGTGTTATTTTGTGTTCTGGGCATTTTGTCATATTATCTCCTTCTACTAGACTATAGTCTCTCTTCTTATCTGTACTTTCTTCAGTACTTGGGACAGTGTTCTTTATGCAACTTGTACTTATTTAATGTTTGAACTGAATTGAACGTTCCACGCTGGAGCCACTACGGTTGGCTGAATGGCTATGTACCTGACAAGAATGGATGGAAGGGACTCTGTGGCCATGTTTCTCAACAGAATGACTAGAGGTGGTGGATTAAGGATGGATAAAGTGCTTCTGGGGACAATAAACCAAGGCTGATGGGGCAAATGTTTTGTAAGAAGAGTTATTATTACCTGGATGACATTTACTCTCAGAGTACATCAGAGGTCAGCTCAGCATGGATAGTTCTCAAAAGACTTTCCTTTCTCCATCTGAAGGCTCTTGTCAGTCTTGTATTGTATAACCAGAGAAGCTTCTAAGAGTAATCTCCAAGTCCCTCCAATGTGTAAGTATGGTCATGCATGAACAGGGTCTGCCTTATCTCCTCCCACTCAAGTCTGCTAGAGAGGCTTTGAGTTCCAACACCATCCTTCTACCATATCTCTTGCTTTCTCACCATCACTCTGACTTCCCTCTTATTGGAACCTTGGACTCCACCCTTGAGTCTCCCGGTTATGATTAGTGAACTTTTGTCTTATCTTCCTGATCATCTTTACACCGTGCCACAGTATGTGTACCCATCCCTACCTTTCCACATCTTCTTTATGTGCTGTTTTTCCCCATTAGAAAGTAAGCTATTTACAGGTACTATTTTACTTGCTTGTATTCATTTGTATTTTCAGCACTTAACACAGTGCCTGGCTTAGCCAGTGTTTAATAAATGCTTCCTCCATCCAACTGTATACTCCATATCTCTACCTATCCATCCATCCATCTATCTACCTATGTATGCATGCATGCATGTATGTACATATGTATGTATGTATTTATCCATCCATCTATCCATCTATCTATCATCCATCCATCTGTCATCCATCCATCCATCCATCCATCTATCCACCTATCCATCCATCCATCCATCCATCCATCCATCCATCCATCCATCCATCCATCCGTCCATCTATCCATCTTCTTTAGCTACCTACCTTCCTGCCTGTCTAACAAGCTTCCATTGACTTCAGGACTGTGACTTGAAAGAATAGCATTGGAAGAAGGCCTACCTTTACCAATTCTGGGGTATACATTTTGGAAGCTGACTTCCATCCCCTCTATCTTATGTTCATACCTCAGTCATTAGGTACTGGAGGTACCTTCATGCTCTCCATAATTCAAAAAACTCTGGATATTGTATTCTTTATACCTACCTACAATTAGCAGTGGAGGACACAGGACTTGTCATGACAAGGATGGGTGGATCAGATGAAATGGAGGGTGACCCCAGTCAGTAGGCCATGGGATTCATTACTAAGAGATTAGGAAAGGTCCTATTTCTGTTTACGAGTTTCTGGGAAAGTCTGCTGGTGTGAAAGTGTTTGCTACATGGCCAGATTCTGTCCCCCGGGACTGAGGTCTCCTTGGGGGTATGATGGCAGTTGAACTGGTTTGACCAAGGGTAGGATAGACTCTGTGTCAACTTTTTGACAAAGTACCTGTAGACTTTTTTGCTTCTTGCTCCTGCGCCTGTTTTATTAGAAAGGCTTTTCTGGGATTTCAGCTTTTTCCTCTGCAATTAACACCTTTAATTAAAAATAAAACAAATAGTTCACTGTGTTCCCTTTCTTTCCCCTTCCAAATTTCTCTGAGCATTTTTTTTTGGGGGTGATATCTCTCGATGACATATCTGCTGGGGTTGGGTCTGAATGTCAGGTGCAAACTGGAAGAGGGGAATTGATGCCTCCCTTACCAGAGAGGTTTCCTGGAAGAGTATGGCAGGATCCAAAATAGAACATTATCAGCTGCTTGATGGGCAGCATCCCACAGAGCCAATAATTTGATCTAGGGGCTCTCCTACCACCCTTCTGTACAAATGAAAGCCTTTCTCTCTGGCCACTCTGCTTGGTTTCCCGCATGGCTCTGTGGACACTGGCCAGTGACTCCCCAGCTCCACCGGAATTTACTCTCTTGTCCCTAGCTGAGCCTTTGTCTGTGTTTCATTAGTCAGATGCCTGGGCTGGGAGCTGCACACTGCATAAATGCAGTGAAGTTTCACTTCAGGCCCTGGGGAGTTAAACTCCCAAATTAATTCATTGTTGTTCATGTTGCTCCTACCTCATAGCTTCATGGTCGTGTGGTGTGCTCCCCGAATTAGGGGTAGGGAGCTTTGGGGGAGGGAGGAGATATTTATACACATGCTTTTGTTTTCTGACTGACCCTGAAAGACTGCGAATTCACAGAATGTGAGCATCGGATGGGATCTTGCTGGTTATTAAGACCTGGCTTCTAATCCCATTTCTGAAACTTACCAGCTCTGTGACCTTGAGCAAATCATATAAGCTCTTTGGGCCTCTGTTTCCTTAACTATAAATTCAGGGGGTTGGACTGGATGGTCTCTAAGGTCCCTTCCAACTGCTGACCTCCCAGGAGAGAGAAGCCCTCCTTCCCCAATTGTCTTTTCCCCTTCCCCTGCTCCCCTTAACACCATCAGGTTGTCTGGGAGCTGATGAAGAAACATTTCAACCCTGTTGACTGGTTCCTTGCCTTGCACATAAGAGAGTCTTTGTAAATATTTGTCTAATTGAATTAAATCTTCTGGTGGTCTGGACAGCAGTGTTAGGAAGGACCAGAATAGGGTGGGGAGACAGATTTCAGCACCCTAACAATTAAAGATGTCCTTGAGTAAAGGTTGACTTGCTGCTACTCCCATGGTAGCTCATTAAACAGGGGTTTCAGGACCCCTTTGGAGGTGGTATCATATAGAAGACCTCTGTTCAGGTCCAGCCTCTGAGGTTTCTTCCAGCTTGAATATTCTGGGATTCAGGTCCTTTCTCTATAAAAGAAAATTTTTAGGTTATGAAAATAGAGGATAGTTCATGAAAAAATCAATTCCCCCTACCTCTTCTACATCTTTGCCTTTCTTTCCTCCTCTCCCCTGCCCCCATTCTTTAGAGCTGAGTCAAAGCAGGGCAGGGAAACCTCAGGATAAGTTTAGGTCTTGAGGAGAGAGTCAGAATCTCAGAGTGGAAATAAACACAGAGACCGAGTTTGTGTGATCTGTGGCAAGTTATTTTATTTTTGTAATCATTGGTCTTATAGCAAAGATTCCAGGAGCTTGTGTGATACAAATGAGGACCTTGCTGAGTGAAGACATCCAAGGCTGGGAAGAACCCAGTAGATCCTTGTTATTAAGGAAGCTATTGTTGGCAAGTGTGGGACCTGTGGTCCCACACTGCATCTCTATCCTTATGTGGCTGAGGATTAACCCATTTTGACCCAGCTTGGCTCTATGATTGTAAAATATTGTGAAGCATGACTCCTCAAATATTCCATTCTATTATGACTAAGAGTTATTAGGGTCATTGAAAAAGTCATTGTATCTTGTTGATGACCTTAGTGACTTTCACCGTGTTCCTTACCTTTATTGGGCTTCAGTTTCCTTATTTTAAAATGAAGGGTTTCTAACTAGATGGCCCTGAGTTCTTCAAGCTCTAAATCTATACTTCTATTCCTGCACACACTTTTAGAGTTCTCCAATGTATTGATCATGTAATATTGTGTATTATGATTTCTGCTCTAAACCTATGATCTTTTGTCCCATGACCCTGGCTAGCTGAGAAGCCAGTGTGAATGACAGACTTTCAAAGAGATGCAGTTTCATTTCCCAAATAAGATCGTTCAGAGGAAGCTCTGAACCACTACAAACATATGAGGGATTAATGTTGTTATTAAAATACTTCCTAGTTCAAATAATGATGGAAATTTCGCAAGCTAACTTAGTTAGCTTGACAAAATGCTTAGCTATTTCAATGTCCTTGGAATGTCTCTAAGTAACAGATAAGAATGATATAGATAGTGATTTGAGCATTAGGAATATCTTTCCTATCCCCTCTTCTGATCATGTCACTCCCACACCAAAACCATCAGTGGCTCCCCATTGTCTGCTGAATAAAGTACAGATTCCTGATCCTGACAGTCAAGGTCCTCCCAAATTTGGCTTCAATCTTCTTTTCCAACTTTATCCATTCACACATTCCATATTCTAACCCAACTGGATGACTCTATTTCCTATTTTTGTCCTTTCCTTTCCCATTTATGTGCTGTTTCAATCGCTCAAAATTCCTCCATAACTTAAATAGACTCTCCTCCACCCATCTAATCTCCCTATTACCATCTTTAGAAAACTTCCTTTAAGGTCTAACTCAGGTGCCCCCTTTTCCACTTCCACCATAGGTGAAAATGATCTCTTCTGACTCATGTTTTTCTTAGCATGTTGTCTGGACCCCTCCTTTATACCTATCTTGCTCTCCCTTATATTCTTCTTCTCTACCATCTGTTCTATAGTAGATTCATTGAAAGCTGGATCTGTGTCATATTTATTTTTATATCTCAAATATTCCATTCTATTATGACTAAGAGTTGTTAGGGTCATTGAAAAAGTCATTGTATCTTGTTGATGACCTTAGTGACTTTCACCATGTTCCTTATCTTTATTGGGCTTCAGTTTCCTTATTTTAAAATGAAGGGTTTCTAACTAGATGGCCTTGTACATAAAAAGAACTTAATACATACTTAGTAAATGACTATTTCAATGGTGGTTGATTTTTATTTTTTGAAATAACATAATAAAATTAAAATAAAAAAATAAATTGTACTGATGCTTTTATTTTTGTATTTCATTGCCCCCATCCCACTCACCAAAGGCAGCTAGGTGGTGAAATGCATAGAATGTCAGACTTAGAGTCAGGAAAACCTGAGTTCAAATTTTGCCTCAAACATTTTCTTAGATATGTTATTCTGAGTGAGTCCCCTCTCTTCCCTAAGCCCCATTTTCTTCACTTGAGAAATGATTAGCATCTACCTCCCAAGGTTATTGTGAGGATCAGATTGGATAATACATATAAAAGTGCTTTGCAGACCTTAAAGTGCTAGTTATTTACACTACGATTTCTTCTTCTTCTTCATCTTCTTCTTCTGCTGCTGTTGCTTATTAAATATCTCCCCCATCTTCAAATTGAAATCTCCCTTGTATCAAAGAAAAATCTATTAAACAGAAATACAACCTCCTTATCTGACAATGTACATGGTGTTCTGCCCAAGTTGTCCTGTATCTCCCTGTTGTGAGAAAAGAAGCTGTTGATATTATCTGTTCTCCAGGATCACTATTGCTTTTTCTTTTGTTTACAGTTTGACTTCTTTCTAATGGTTGTTTAGTTACCATTTCTGTTGTCATTCTGTATGTGGTTCTTTTAGTTTTACTGATTTCACTGTATCTGTTCAGACAGATTTTCCTGTGTTTCTTTGAATTCCTCATAACCATCACATCTTTTTGCATAAAACATACTCTATTTAGATTTTGTTCCCAATAATGCTTTTTTCCTTGACATTTCTACATTCTTAGATTCCCCCTCAACCCTAGCCATTCAAATCAATGCATACAATTTGTGTCTATTAGAAGAAATGTGATTGGGTCTTACCCAAGGAGGGTGTGATGGTGAATATCTGAGGGAGGGACTAAGGAGGGGTACATTTAAGATCAATTACATGGACAGCATCTCTTCTCCTGAAACTGTAAGTGGGTCAAATTCTGTCTGAACTACCATCTGGGAAACTGTTTAAACTAATATTTGCTGAGTTTCGTGATCTGAACTGTTTGAGCATTGCTGCAGCTTGTTTGAACTGGACTATTCTCTGATAATCAAGAGAGATTGAAAGCCTTATGTTTACCATGTATCCTATTACATTTTATTAATATACCAGATAAAGAAACATTCAGAGTGAATTGTCTATAAACTGATCTAGAAAATGAGGAGGTTGAACTAAATGGTCTCTATGGGCTCTTCTAGCTCAGAGCACATGATTCTGTGATCCTGTGGCTGGAGTGGGATTTCTCTGTGTATAGATAGTGGTGAGGTCTTGTTCAGCTAATTCTTTTTACCCTAGTCAAACTGACAAGTATTTGATAAGCCCGTAGTGCCAGGCATTATGCTAAGAGTTGGAGTATTATGGAAATACATATATAAGCAGAAAGAAACACACAGTCCGTGTCCTAAAGAATCTTACATTCTAAAGGAGAAAGATAAAACCAAAATGAAATTGAAAAGGCAAAGGGGTTAGGAGTGGGGTGGGGAGAAGGTGCCCTTTTGGGGATTGATGGAGAAAGTTGTGGGACTCAGGAGGTAAGCCTAGAGAAGAGTGCAGATATGACTGATCTTAAATGGCCTTTCAACATTCCTTTAAATGGAGGTTAACCAAGCAGAATTTTGGACCACGAAGGGCCAAGTGGTGAAGACAGTCTAAAAAGTGAAGACTTCACTGAAAATTTCCTTTTTAATGAAAACTTTACCTTGTAGAACATTATCCCATTCATTTAGAACATGATTCAAATCTCTATTCCTTGAGTTAAGTTCAGAAAACTGATCTGGACTTGCTTTAAGTATATTCTATGCTTGGTTACCATGTATGGATTTTAGTTTCTCATTCTGGACACCATGTTTTGGTAAGGTTATTGATAAGTCAGAGAGTATCCAAAGGAGGATGAACAGCAAACCATGGAATATGAGGACTGGTGAAGGAACTGGTAATGTTTAACCTGGGAAAGAGATGGCTTAGGGGAAGACACATTAGCTGTCTTCAGGTATCATCAAGCATCATGATATCTGTGTTCAGGAATTAAACATCTTTTGATTAGCTACAGAGGGCAGAACTAGGAGAAATGACTTGAGCCAGAAGGGGGGAATTTCAGCTCAAGTTAAGGAATCATTTGTATTATGAATCAGAGTTCAAAAATTGATTGGGCTGCTCTAGACAGTAGTGAGTTCCCATCACTAGATGTCTTGTAGCACAAGATAAATTACCACTTATTGAGGATGCTTTAGAAGGGATTCCTGTTTTGATTCAGGTTGTATTACATGCCATCTTAGATCTCTTCCAAGTTCTGAGATCCTATTATAAGTCCATTTTTATGGTTAGGGGAATATGAATTTAGACTTGCGATTTCATTAAAATAGGAAACTCTCTGATGAGTAGCTTGCTTCAACCAAAGCAGATTGGCATTTTCTCTTAAACTCAAGAGTCTTAGCTGTCTAGAGCATGAATAAATTAAGTGACCTGCCCAGGGTCACAGAGCCAGTATGTATCTGAGTTATTATTTGAACTCATGTCTTCCTGGCTCTGAGGCCAACTTTTGATCCATTCTACCAATGGTTCTCACACTTCTTAATCTTGGAACCCCTTTACACTCTTAAAAATTGTTGAGAATATCATTCAAAGGGCTTTGTTTGTATGAGTATTCTGAAGGTAGAATGTCCTTGTGATACAACTGCAGATGATAGCAGCAATTGTTTGGATAGTCAACAAACATTTATCATGTACCTATCATGTCATAGATACTGCACTAAGAACTCATATTAAAGATGAGACCATCTCTACTAGGGTTGGCCCTAGTCCCAAACAGGATTCTGGACAAATATTTTCTTTGGGTCCCCTGTTTATATAAATAAACAACTTGATTATAATAAATGTATTAAAATTCATGGACCCATGTGAGACATGCCGATTTATCATTGCTTTGTCACTTTGTAATATAAAGTCAAATAAATATAAGAAATAAAAAATTGAATTTTAATATATTTTCAAAAATGTTCTAAAATATTCAAAATTCTTATATCTTTGAGGGGGATCTTAATAAATGAAGTCCAAGATATTTTTAAAGGCCTGAATAAAAATTGTCTATTTTATCAATATCAATATTTTTCTTCTGATTATCTCCCAAAATGAACTGAGCAAACTGGGTCTGTGTTGGAACCCTCACCTAAAGCACATTCATACATATTTGTATTGATAATTGGTAGTTTTTTTCATCTCAGGAATATGTATCAGCATAACAAACAGTGTGCCAGAAGGGAGAACAGGAAAATCCATAAGGCAGCTCAATATTATAAAGTCTAGGTTATGTTACTATGCAACCAGTGATTAGTATGTTTCATGGGATTTCTACATAGATTTTTGCAAAAATGTCCTCTTGGAGCATCCTTGCATCTAAGGTAGTTTTTTTGTGTTATTTTGTTTTCTTACTGTTTTGGGAAAAGTCCATGGTTTTGGCTTTTGCAAATAATGACATTCATATTTTTGGTGACCTCTCAAGGCAACATGTCACAAAACACAAAATTATGTTTTAAATAATGGCTTGATGTACAATTATTGTGAGTGGAGAATATAACCACAATACCAATTTTTTGCCAAGTAATTTTTTTTAGCATGTCCCTCAAAATGCTGTTTAAATATGAGACCAAAATCACTGACCACTAGGGTCCTTTGTGCATTAAATGTAGACCTTTTAAAATATTGAATAGTTTGACTTCCTGACATAAACTTTATTAGGACAGCAAGACAGAATCTTGAAAAAAGGGATAATTTCATAAAATGTTGACTATATATGAGTCTTATTAGCCATTTAGTAGTCTCTTGGATAACTCTCACAATTCAGGCTTCATGTTGCTACTCTAAAGAAAATTCACAAACATCTGGCACAAGATGCATGGTACCTTTCCTGGAAATTTTCCCTTTCACAAAAATTGTTGAATCATTATCAGTTGATGGCACTGTGCTCCTGATGAATGCTCAAACTTGTGTGGACTGCAATAAGAATCCAACTGACAGCTCACATTACAATTCCATGCATCATGGAGGACCACTGGTGGTTAAAAAGTAAATCCCCCTACCCATTTCCTTGGAGAGTTGCAACACCCTTTGTCAGATATTTTAGGAAAATGATTCTCATCATGATGGCTCACCTCATCTTCTAGGTTCATTTAGTAACAGAAGAAGGAAGGGAGTATAAGGAAGGAAAGACATCAGCCATGAAAGGTGAGATTTGCAGAATCTCAGAGAATCCCAGAATTTTAGAGGAGCCATCTATCCAGTCCAACTCATACTCAAGAGTCCTTACATCTGTGCTATAGCTAATCTAAGGAGGGATTATCCAGTTTTCTTGAAAACCACCAAGGAGCAGGCATCTACCATCTCCCAAAGAAGTCCATGCCACTTGTGGATAGTTCTAACTATTGGAAGTTTTTCATAACATCCAGCCTAAATTTGCTTCTTTACTTAATTTGCCTTATTTGCTTCCTTGCTAAATTTGCTTCTACCCATTGCTTATGGTTTTTCTCTCTGAACCAAATAAAATAATTCTATTCCTTTTTCACTTTCTAGTCCTTCAAATGCTTTATGACAGTTATTCTGTACCTGAATTTTCCCCAGAATAAATATTTCCAGTTTCTCCACCAAGTCCTCATATCCCAAGCACCAAAACCTTTCACCTCTCTGGCTGCCCTCCATCTTATCAGTGTCCTTTTTAAACTATGGAGCCCAACACTGAACACAGTGCTAGAGATTTTGAATGGCAGGGGTAGACTCGGGGGCGGGGGGATAGGTTCCTTATATCTTATAAAGGAAGTCATTCTTTTACTAATGCAACACAAGATTGAGTTACCTTTTTTCATTTGCCACAGAGGAAGAATTTATATAGAGAGTAGGCCTGGAATTTTTGCTTAGACAGACAGGTATTCTGAATTACAGAGATTTGGGAGCAGGAGTTTGCTGAGGGCAGGTGAGAAAGTGTGTGCATGCCTATGGGTTATGGGGTGGGCTGGTGAGGATGGTGGGCAGAACATGAAACAGTCAGACAGAAGTTTGTGCAAAATGGAATGTTGATATGATGGTAACTTCCAGGATACCATTTCTTAGGTAAATCTGGATAGCTTAACTGTAGTAGGGAAGGCCAAGGAGTCATAAAAAATAGAAGTCATTTGGTGCAAGAAGCACAATTTCTGCCAATGTTTTTTTATTTTTGGTGCAGTTTTACTTCATTCAATTAAACGGCCATCGATGAAATGTTTCCTATGTGCAGGTCCCTTCTTTTGGTGCAATGGGGATGCAAAGGTGAACGACCATCCCTGCCTTGTGGATATTAGTCTAGGAAGTATTATAATTACGCATGCTCAAATAAATATTCTAGAATAAAAAGCAGACCTTGAGTATCTTAGCAGGGTATAAGCAGAGTGTTAAGCAGGGGACAAAGGGGAAAAATTGTTTCTGATTTGGAGATCTGGAAAGACTTCCTGAAGTAGCAGTTGAGTTGTGAAGATGTGGATAGGATTTCAACAGGTTAAGATTAGAGGTAAGAGGTGGACAGCAGGAGGAAAGACACTATAAGAATAAGGAATTGTGTGAGCAAAGGCACAGGAAGAAGAAGGCAAGGTTTTCCCAGAGGGCGATCCAGTGTAATGGAAGATTAAAGATCATGTGAGCCAATTGTGTGAGATGGAACTGGAAAGGTAAGAATGGACCCAAATTGTGGAAGGCCTAGAATGTCAGGATCGTGAGTTTGGACTTTCTGTGTCAGGGAATCGTTGAAGGCTTTGGAGAGAAGTGAATGACTAGTTCTTTGCATCAGGTAGACTAATATGGCAGCAATATGAAGGATACGCTGGAGGGAAGAAAAAAGAGACAGGGAGGTCTGTTACTGTGACTGTGCATACTGCAAAAGCTCAGATAGCAGGAACAGATATTTGTTTAGAAGAGATGGCAAGTTAGTTAAGATTCCATGCTAGAAGAATAAGCTTAAAGTGTCTGTTCTTCTTTATGGCTTTCTCAGTCTTCACTTCTCCTTGAAAAAGTCTTCTATATTGCGTCAGGCTGCAAACTGCCTGAGGTCTTGGTCAGAGAAAACACCAAAATGGTTGTTTAGTGACGAATCTGCGTGTCTCCTTGTCAGCAACAGGTGCATACTTGACTGCATTTTCTGAGTTCTTTCCTATTCCCTCTAGCTTACTTGTGCCAGACGTCATGGACTCTGACAAGAAGTCATTGCGATAATCCAGACAGTTGGTAATACGAGCCTTGCATGGGTGAAAAGAAAGGTACAGACAAAGACCAGAGACACTGATGCATTGCCATCAGTAGGACTTGAAAATGATTGTCTGTGGAGGGTTTGAGGAAAAAATAAAAACTGACTCTGGAATTTTTGGGTCTGACTGAGAGGATGGTAGAGTTGTCAGAAGATGATGGAAGTCACAAGGAGGTTTTGGAGGAAAAAGAAATAATGTAGTTTGGGACATGTTGAATTTGAAAGCAAAGAAAAATCCTAGGACAGTTATACTCTGCCACTTGGGACAGAGGGAGCAGGCCCAACCCAAAGCATGAAGTTTTTCTTCCCCCATTTGCCATTTGGAGGCATACAGAGAGGAGAAGAGAAGAGCCGATCGATGCAGACTAAAATGAGAGGAAAATCAATGGAAACCAGGAGTGGATTGGAACAAAGCTATCAAATTTGCAATCACCCAAGCACTGAGAACTGTTGGAACTTCCATTTATAGAGGAAAGATGATAGAAATCTAACTATTTTCGGCCAGCAGATAATTGACCAGGTATGCCTTTCCTTTGTTGACCTGCAAGACCTCCAAGCACCTCAATGGGAAATTTGCTGACTCAGTCCAGAATCATTATTGCCTTTCTCAGAATTTAGCATCTTGCAGAGGATTGGAAGTGGAATTCTATTTGAGTCGTAATGTTAGACCCAAGTTGAAATTGAGCTGATGGAATTACAATCCAAGAAAATGGGTTTTTCAAATGAAAAGAATTACTTTGTTAAAATAAAATAAGACTTACAGTAAAATATCAGAGCACCACTCAGTAAAAGCTCCTTGCCACTATAGATGACTTTTAATGCTCTTGGCATGTCTGCATTGTAACATTCAGGCATTCCCCTTCCCTTTCCAGGTTTCATACTGCTTCCCTTCAGGACTATATGAACGCCTGGTCCTTGAATGTGATACTCCATTTTCACACTCTGTGCATTTGTCCAGGCCATCCCCACATGCCTGAAACACACGCCTTCCTCTTCTCTTTCTCTCAGTTTTTTGCCTCCCTTGAGGAGTCAGCTCAGGTACCACTGTTTGGCATTTAAAGTTCTTCCTAACCTGCAGATAGCCTGCTTGTATATATTTGTTTGTATATTGTCTTTATTATTAGATTATAAGATCCTTGAGGGCAGGGACAGTGTTTTGCCTCTTTTTGTATCCCAACTTGTCTATTGCTATTGAAGGTGCTATCATCCTCCTTTGTTGTCATCCTTGACTTTTTCACTCTCAGCTCACCTGTCCAATCTGTGGCTGAGTGTGTCATTTCTACCTTGCAATGTCTCTTATCACTAAACCACCACCCTGGTGCGGGCTCTTGTCACCTCCTCCCTGAACTATTGCATTGATCTTCTTTTTGGGGTCTGCCTCAAATCTCTCACCACTCCCATCCATCTTCCACTCAGCTACCACAATGTTTTTCCTCGAGTGTAGGTCTGATCATGGCATTCCACTGTTGAGTGGGTTCCAGCGACTCCATAGCAAATCCTTAAAGCTCGTCATAATCTGACTCTTTCCTATCTCTCCATGTACTTTAACCTTCAGCCATAGCTGTTTTTTTGCTGTCCTTCACACCCTGGAACACATTTCCTAGCTCCCTGTGTTTTCTTCAAGACTCAGCTCAAAATCTGATTTTTTTTCAGAACAAAACACTCCATCTCTCAGCTCTGGGCATTCTCTCTGGCTGTCCTCCATGCCTAAAATGCTGTCCTTTCTCTGCCCCAATTACTGACCTCCCTGGCTTCCTTTAAGTCTCAACAAAAACCTGACCTTCTACAGGAAGCCTTTCCCACTCCCTCTTAAGTCCACTGCTTTCTTGTTGTTAATGATTTCCTGTTTATCCTGTATATGGCTTGCTTTGTATATACTTAATTTGTATATTGTCTCCCCTATTAGATTATAAACTCCTTGAGGGCAGGGGCAGTCTTCTTGCCTCTTTTTTTCATTCCTGTGCCTGACACATAGTAGGTGCTTAATAAATGCTTATTGATTGATTGATTGAAAGAAGCCTTTCCCACTCTCCCCCTCTCCTTCTACGCCCACCATGGTACAGTGGAAAGAAAGAACATTGGAGGCAGGAAATACATAGGTTTGAATCTTGAATTTGAATCTGGGCAAATCATTTCATGTCTCTGAGCCTTAGTTCCCTCATCATCTATAAGATGGGGGAAATGATCCTTATATACTATTTAATTCTGTGTGGAAATGTATCCTGAGTCCTGAACAACTAACTTAGAAACAAATTTTTGGAATTTAGCACATTGTTGATTGATTTGGAGATAATGACCTTCGTAAAAATGATAGCTTATGTAGTAATTAAAGGTTGACAAAATGCTTTCATCACAACAACCTTATGATCCTGCTAGTGCTAATGTATCCTTATTTTGCAGATGAGGAAAGGGAGGCTCAAAATAGTGACTTGCTCAAGGTCATGCCGTTAGTAAATGCCCGGGCCAGGATTAGAAGCCTTGTGTTCCACCAGTCCACTGTGTTTCATGATACCGCTTAGCTTTTTCCCTGGACGCTCTCCACCACCCTTGATTTGGGGAGGGAGTGTGATTTTCCATGAAGATCATTTATTAGAAATACCATTGTTTAAAAAAATGAAAGTCAGCAAAAAAAAGGACTTCTCTAGGATCACATTCAGCATTTTTCTTGATTAATTTTCTTTTCATTCCATATTCCATTTCCTTCTGCAGAAGGAAAAAAAAAGGTGAATCAAAAAATAATTTCAAGGCTATGTTTATGAGATTGATCTAGGAAACTGCACATCTACCTACAGTTGATTCAGTGCAGAACTGGTAGACTTAGCAAGGCCAGGAAAAGACGTGTCAGGCTTTGCCGTTGCTCTGCTATAGCTGTTATTTCTCTAAAATGCAGGTGGAAGAATGCTATTGCTACTGGCCCGTGGTTGAAGAGTCAGTTTTCCTTTGGGCTGATGATGGTATGGCATCTAGGATGTAGGCATGGCAGGCCCCTGGGCTTATGAAGCAGGATCATTTTGAACATGCTATTTTTGTCTTTTTTTTCCTGGCACAGCCTTTGACTCCACGCTCTAGAAACACCCAGACCAGAAACACCCATATTGGAATGTTTGTATATAATGATGTTGGTAGGGCAATGCCAAGGGTTAGAGTGTGTGGGAGTTGGAGATGTCACACCTGGGTTAGAATTCCAGCCCTGCTACTACCTTGGTAACTTGAGGCAAGTCACTTAACCTCAGTGCACCTTTGCATCTATAAAATGGAGGGGTTGAACTAGATGGTTTCTAAGGGCCCTTCTAGCTCTCGGTTTAAGATGCTGTATGGCCTAGTGAATAGAAAGATGTTCCCACATTCAGTAAGATGAAACTTCAAGTTCTATTCTAACACAGACTGGCTGTGTGACTCTGGGCAAGTCACTTAACCCATTGCTCTAGGCAACTCTCTAAGACTACACGTTACAGGGAAGTTGCCAACTACATTAGGGATGAAAGTTCCCTATACCTGAGAAATGCTAGGTTTGTTCCTTACCCATCCCTATTTGTAACTAACTCATCCCCATCCTTATCCTTGTCTCTAACTCTATCCCTATTCCCATCTCAAACCTTAACACCAACCCCATTCTTATCCCTATTTCTATCCTTATCCCTATCCTTTTTCCTATCCTTTTCAGCCTCAGTTTCCTGATCTATAAAATGGGGATAATATTATGCCACCAATCTCCTTGGGTTGTTGTGAGGATAAAATGAGATGATATTTTTAAGGAGCTTTAAATGTTTTATAAAGGCTAGCTATTATTATGAAATTATTAGAACCTCCATTTCCCCCTCTAGGGAATGAGGTGTTGGACCCCTAAAGTCCTTTCTAGTGCTAAGTTTATGATCTTTTAGCTTATTATTTACACATCGGGATACTGGATGCTAGAAATGCAAAGGTAGATAGAAAGCTTACCATCTGATAGCAGAAGGAAAATTATATAGAGAACTAAGGAGAGAAGGAGAAAAAGGTAGAAAAATCCAACAAAGTGCTATGAGACATTTGAGCATTAATTGATTGATTAATTAATTGAATTGATGCCTTGTGCATTTTGTATAATATTCTACTTTTATGCAAAACTGTGGGGATGCTAAGGATGGAAAACAGTCTCTTTTGAACCTTCAAGATTGTGGCCGATCATCACAGGAGCTCTCTTTACTCCTTCCTAAAGGGTGGCAAATATCAAATGAGATAACATTTGTAAAGTGTTTAGCACAGGGCTTGGCACATAGCGGGGATTATATAAGTGCTTATTCCATGAATAGTACCACTCCTCAATTCTATGAATGTTATAATTCCACCCTATTTGGTTCCAAGTGGATTTTCACAGGTCATAGCACCACAACTCAAAGAAATATAGCCGCAAGGAAACTAAAATGACTTCTAGTTTTTGCACATTTATTTTACAGATGAGGAAACTGAGGCCTAGGGAAGATAAAGAACTTGTCGAAGTTCATGCAGGAAAGCATCAAGGTGTGATGACTTCATTCTTCACCATGACATTGGGTCATGGGGAATGGAATATTTGACAAGAAACCTCGCTTGCACTGTCCATATAGGAGGGTAGGGCTAGACCAAGCTGGATTAATTCCAGTCCATAGCCTATATTATAAGAAGCTGGACATGTTTGGGCTGTGGCCTGTGCTGTTTCCATCTGGAACAGGTGTCTGCTGGGCCTTTCCTGGCTTTGGATGTCTTTGCCCAATCAGGTCCTTATCTCCATCATATGGGGTCTTTGCTATGAGGCCAGCAACTGCAAAAATGAAATACAGTTCCTCAATGGAAGTGTCATTTCTCACACCAACCTGGTCTTTGATTTTCCCTCTGACCTTGAGGTTATGATTTTCTCCTGGAGACCTGGGCCTGTCCTAAGGTTGTTCCACTCCTTCTTGTGGATATTTTCTGCAGCTCGTTATCTTCCTCCATCCCCAAACTTGTCCCTCTTCCAAACTCCTATTTCTGCTGAGGGTACCACCATCCTTTCAGTTACCCAAGTTCATAACCTTAGAGGCATCGTTGCCTCTGACTCCTTCCTCACTCCCCATATCTAACCAGTGGTCAAGCCATAGAGAGTCTACTTCCACAAGAAGTCCTGTATCTGTTCCCTTCCTTCTACTACCCAGATTAGAACCCCTATTGTCTTTCATCTAGATTGTCATAAGAGCTTTCTGGTTAATCATCAGGTTTCTAATTTCTTTCCTATCTACTCCATCTTCCTCACAAATACCAATTAAATCTTTACTGGGCTCGGGTCCAATTATGTTGTTTTCTCACCCAAAATACTGTCGGTGGCTCCCTATTGCCTCTAGGATTAAGTGGGCTATTTTTATTTTTACTTTAAAATTATCTCATTTATAATGTTATCTCATTTTTTTCCTCATAACAACCACGGGAGGTAGGTTCTATTAGAATTCCCATAGTATTAAATGGAAACTCTCCAACGTGGCCCTCCATAATAGTCTATGTAATAATATAGTATCCAGAATCATATGTATTATGTATGATAATAATCTGTAATAATCTGACTCATGACTACCTTTTCAGATGTGTTTAAGTTAATTAACTATCTGTGTTTCAGTCAAACTGAACTACTACCTATTCCCCAGTTATTCCATTCCCACCTCCTTGTGTTTGTCTATAATGCATTCCCTACCTATTTGGGCCTCAAAGAATATTTATCCCTCTTCAAGGCTAGGCTCAAATTTATCTGCTACATGAAACCTTCCCTGTTATATTTCAACCCTCAGTCATTATATGGGGCAGCTAGGTGGTACTGTGTACAGGGCTGGCAGTCAGAAATTGAAACCCAGCCTCAAGCACTAGTTGCATGACCCTGGGGAAGTTGCTTAATCTTGTTTGCCTCAGTTTCCTCATCTGTAAAATGAATTGGAGAAGGAAATGGCAAACTACTCCAGTATCTTTTCCAAGAAAACCCCAAATGGAATCAAAAAGGGTTGACCACGACAGAAATGACCGAACGACAATTGTTATAATATGTTCTCCCCCTCATCATATTACTTTTATGTACTTTTTTGTGCATGTGTTATACATTCCCAACAAAATACAACTTCCTTGATTTATTTCATGTCAGTGTTGGAAAATGAGAATTTGTTTGTTGAAAGTTGACTGCTGGGAAATAGGGACAAATAGTCACAGACTTCTTGGGACAAGATATGCCTGGAGGAAGGATGAAGAAAGCAAAGAGGGAAAACTGAACAACACAGATGGGGCTGATATGAGAGCAAGGTTTCCAGAAGATCTGCAACTTAGTAGAAGCTGACCTTGACCGAGCTGGTGGGATGAGGCTTGAACGCTCAGGGAGAAATGAGGTTAGAAATTCTAATGGTGGAATCGAAGACCAAACTCAGGAGTTTGAGGGTTATGTGTCCAGGTTACATCTTGACTGGAATCTGGGGACTATTGTTTCTGGAATCCACCCCCCCCCCCCCAAAAAAAAAAACCCATGGTTTTTATTAAGGCCTGAGGCTTTAGAGAAAGTGAGAATATAGCTAGCTGAGGGGTAAAAAAAGGGTAGAGATTCAGGAGAAGAACCAGATTTAAGTATGAAACTGAGCCAAGCTAGACAAACTGTGCTGCCTATACATACCTGTATATAATTTGTACCCCAGAATTCCTCATACTTTGGTCAGGTTAATCCTAAGGTTAATCCTAAGCACATGATATTTTGATGAGTTACTTTTGAAGAAGAAAACATAGGGGCAAAATGATAATTTCAGGATTGTGCTCTAGAAAAGGATAATTCCCTTTATTTTTTCATTCATCCATTTATCATTCATTCATTTATTCAACAAGCATTTGTTAACTAGCAAAAATGAAACTGCCGTTATACTTGAGGAGTTCACATTCTTTGGGGGCTGGGACATATTCACAGATAAATGAAATAAAAACATAAATTAACTGTGAAATAATATGGGGATGGGCGAGTAGAAAGGGTTTTGACAGCTGAGAGGTCAGTAGAGACGTCCTGCCCATAGGAGTTGTCACTTGAGCTGAGCCTGGAAGGAAGCTAAGGATTTTATGAGGCAGAAGTGAGGAGGGAGGTAATTCAAGGTTTGTATGTAGCTTGTCCAGAGGTATGGAGAGCATGCTACCCACCTCCCGACGGAGAGGTGATGAACTCAGGGTATAGGTTGAGATGTATATTTTTTGGACATAGTCAATGAGGGGATTTGTTTTATTTTACTGTACATATCTCTTACAAAGTTTGGTTTTTCTTTTTCAATGGATAAGGAAGTGGAAGAGATAGAAAAAATAGATTTTTTATTTTGAAAATAGATTTTTGTTTATTGAAAAAAGATTAAATAAAAAAAGAAACAAACGTATAAAGACAGAGAATGGGGTGTCATGCGTAGTCTGTGAAGGGAGTAATATGCAAAAAAACCTAGAGAGACAGACGGGCCAGACTGTGAAGGACTTTAAATAGTAAATGCAGAACTTTATTTTATCCTAGAGGCAGTAGGGAGAAATTGAAGTTTCTTGAGCAGGAGAATGGCATGGTCAGCCTTGCACTTTAATAATATCAGTTTGGCAACCATGTGCAGGATAGGTTATAGAGGGGAGAAACTGGAAACAGGGACTTCTATTAGGAGAGAGGAGATGAGGGCCTGAACTAAGGTCAAGGTAGAGAGGAGGCAACGGATGAGAGATGTTACAGAGAGTGGATCAAAGAATCCCTTCAGTGATAATGATCAGTGGTAACTCTGAACACAGAAAAGGGGACATCCCTGACACTCCTTCATTGTACCAAACATCTTACCTCACATCTCTCTTTTTCCTTATCCATCCCCATTGACTACAGACTTATGGAGTCAGCCTTGAGATCAAAGACCAGCAACATGCTTCCTTTGGCTCAGGCTCCACTGGAGAAGTATGGACGATATCTTTTCTGGCACTATGGCTACACCTGCTTCCTGCTGGCCCTGCAGTGTCACTGCACTGCCTTTCCTCTTGTGCTAACAGTGGCCCCTTCCCATGCCTGTCCCCTCAAGGATGGCTCTCATCACAGGCTTATTCTCATACAAAGAAGGAAGCTTCGAATGCCACTCATGGTCAGCTCTCTGAGCAACACACTGAATCCACATCAAGTTATGTGTTCCAACTTTTTGTCCTCAGGCCTTCAGAGGCTGGTGTGTGTATTATCAGAGCCATCCCATTTGGAGGCAATGATATAACAAAAGCGCGAGAACATAGGCTAACCTTTATTTGGAAGCAAACGGCAGTAATTGGAGAATGCAGATACATGTCCTGCTGTGCTGACCAGGGGGCTTGCTTTTGAACATTTGATTGGTACTTTGACTATAAACATCATTTTATTGTAAGATTTAAATAAATATATATAAGAAGATACTATATATAAGCAGATGCATGTATACAAATATACAGGTACATTCTGCAGAATATCTATATGTTATATGCACACGCATACATACATATATGTAGACATGTGTGCACATGCATGCACACACACAAATCACATAAATATATCTATATATAGATGGGAGGGGTATACATACACACATGCATACATATATATACACACACACATCTGTTTCTTTTCATTAAAGTGAATTTCATTTTTGTTTGAAAATTTTTGAAACATTAAAAACAGTGGCAGTTCCCACTCTTATCAGGTCCAATTGATTCAAATGCTAGTACCTGCTCATTAGCTTATTCTGTTTAATTAGTTTGCACCTCATCCTGGGCAGGGAAGAAGGGCTCTCTCTTCTGCCACATAATAGCCTTGGACTGGTCCTGCTCTCTTACCATCAACATGCATGTCTGAAAACAGCAGTTTCCCTGCCTGTCTCTTTGATGGCAGGTCTGTGATGGACTTTGCATGTTCCTTTCCCTCTGTCCCTCAGAGGTTCATGAACACCTGCTTCTCCTGATTGCAATTTAAGATTTTAAGATAAAGATGCTTCGTGGTGGTTGGATTTTTTTTTCTTAAGTAAAAGAAATTATAAACAAGAAATTTCTCTGAAGTACCTGGAGGACTTCTGGTTCCAGTAAAAAGCTAAAAGCAAAATTGCAACTGAGAGGCTTCTGTGATGAAACTTTGGCCCCTGAGATTGGCCACAACTGGGGGAGAGGAAAATGTTTGTCTTCTTCACAGGGGCCTGATTGGAGACTGTTTCTCCTGGTTGCCAGTGTTGGCTGTGAGCTCCATGATTGGCCATCTCCTGGGAACAGTTTCTGTTGGAATTTTCCACATTTTTCCTCATCTCTTCCCGTATAATGACTTGTTCTTACAAATTTAAATAGCAAGCAGATTTATCCAGCTTCCAGATCTGCAATTGAAGTGAATGAAGTCTTGGAAGAGAGAGGGGGACGGTATAGAACTCTTGGGATCTAGCTGTTTCCTCAGGATTTGTACATTTTTTGAAAGATATTAGATGCACTTAGAGTCAGAAGACCTGGGTTCGAATACCAGCTCTGCCTCTTACTACCTTTTGCGTGCTATCTTGCTACTGACCTTGGACAAGTCACTTAACTTCTGGGCCTCAGTTTCCTTATCTGTAAAATGGATTAGATGACCTTCCAACTTGAAATCTTTGAATCTAATGCTTCTGCTTTCAAGGCATTCAATTGGGAGAGATGGTAACTAAGTATATAGAGTATATACACAAATGGACACTTGAGCTCTCTACATCTTATTTTGCTTATCTGTACCATGAAATGACCTCTAAGGTCTTTTCCAGGTCCAAATCTGTCATCCTGAGACAACAAGACCTTGACCTATGTAAGTAAAAGCAGACTTTTCAACACTCCTGCCAAATTAGTTCTTCCTCCTAATTTTCCTGATTGCAGTCAATGGCACTGCCTTTCTCCTATCCATTAAGGCTCCTCCAGGAATATCAGTCACCTCTAGGGCACTCCTCTCCCCCACTTCAAATCCATTTGGTTTCCAAGTCCTGAAAATTCCTTCTTCAGCAACTTTCTCACATCTATCTTTTCTCTGTTCTCACTCCAACCACCCTGCCTCACTCTTCTCCTAGAATGCCCTCTCTGTATCTCTGCCTAAGGAAAGTCATTCTTCAAGACTTTTTCTCTCAGTCTCCAAGGTTTGATCCTTCTCTCTCCTATTAGATTTCAAGGGCAAGGAGTGACCATATGCATCTTTTCAACCACCTCAGCCCCCCACATACATTGAATCTCTGAATTTTATTCATAGTAGATACTCTACAAATATTTGAGTGAATGAATGAATAGACCTCTTGCCTAACCAGAGACTTCAGTTCTAATTCTTCCCAGTGTATGTATCCCAAGATAGTAGAGCCTAGTTTAGCTGGACCTGTAGAGTGAACATGATCCAGATGCCTTCAAATCATTGACTTCCTTTTAAATTTTCCATTCGGCAGCAATGTTGAGATGGATCAGAAGAGGAGAAAACCTTTGAACTAATCTGGGTATTAGACAACACTTTAGGCCAGCTTGGTGTTTGTCCAATATATGTTTTTCTATGTGATTTGGCTGAAGGTATAGATGGCATGGATAATTAATAATCAATAAACCTTTCATACCCTTTCACTCAGAGATCCCACTGCTTGGAACTTACCCTAAGGACATAAAAGACAGAAGGCTTCATACATGGCAAAATATTTATAACATGACTTTTTTATATGGTAGAGGAAAAATGGAATCAAAGTGGGTTCCCTTGAATTGAGGAATAGCTGAACTAATGTGGTATATGAGTATAACAGAATAACAAGATAAGGAGGAAATTATAGGTGGTGGTAAAAAAAAAAAAAGCACCTGTCAGAAATGAATATTGGCTTGTGAGACCTCCAAGTCCCCTTAGAAACTAGATATGCAAACTTTGAAACTTGCTCTGAAATCTAGACAATAACCACAACTCTGAATCTAGAAAGGGAAAAAGAAGACTCTGCTTGAAGACCATGTATCCTTAGGCGTCCCTTCTATGGGGAGGTCTGTAAGCTTTAGTAGCTGTCCTTATGTTTCCTTTTTAGCCACCATGCTCTCCACAGAGCAGATGGTAGCCATAAGAATTGGAATGGGTTAGGGTCATTTTGGACCAGTTTAGGAGCAACTGGCATGTTAAGAATTCTTAGGTCTCTTGTTCAACTAGACTAGCCTCAGGGCCTTCTTAGTGGCCAGCAGAAGTGGTTATGGATGGAGCCTCAGTCACCCACGGACTCAGCTTGCCCTTTAGCAATCAATCACTTGGCTGTCTTGGTGCCCATATGAATATCATGGTGACAGCTTAGGGATCAGTGCAGACAGGCAGATTGTCTATCAATCAATCATTGCTTATTAAGCTGCTGTTATATAGCAGGCGCTGTACTAGGCACTGAGAATACAAGTATAAAAAAATGAAACAATTCCTACTCAGCTTACATTCTAATGAGAGTGACCACACATACATACAAACATAAATACAGCATAAAGTTCGTAGATATATTCACAAATATACACACAGAACAGTTCAATATAAGTTAGTTCAGGAAAGAGGGCACTAGCAGATGGGGTAATTAGGAAAGACTTCAAGCAGAAAATAGTACTTGAGTTGCATCTTAAGAGAAGAGCAGAACTCTCTGAGGCAGAGGTAAGGAGGGAGTGTATTCCAGGCATGAAAGATGCCCAGTGCAGAAGCATGGAGATAGAATATGGCATATCATGAGCAAGGGAAAAAGAGAAGATAAGTTTGCCAGGCTCACAGAGAGTGGAACTGGGAATAATGTTCATTGAGTCTGGGAAGATAGATTGGAACCAGTTTGCATAGAGTTCTAAAAGCAAAATAGGAGTTTATTATTTTTTTCTAGAGGCAATAGGAAGACCCTGGAGTTGGTTGTTGTGAGAGAGGGCATGTGTCTCTTCTCTCATTTCTGTCCCATTGTATGTTCTTAGGCTTAACCCATCATTTCAACTCTTTAAGATCTTTTTCAGTACCAGTTCTGTCATCTAGCATCAGTTAGCCCTCCCAACATCATGCCATCTGTAGATTAGAAAAGCTTGCCATCTGTGTCCTCATGCTAAGTCATTGATAAGTATGTTGACCAGAAATGGGCCAAGGATAGATCCCTGAGGTACTCACCCTCTCCCCCCTCCCTCCTTCCTCCCCACCTGAAGTCTATTACTGTCTGTTTAGTCCCCATTCTTTGAATCTATCCAATCTATCATTTCTAAAGTCATCTAACTGTATTGTCATCTAGTTCACATCTCTCTACCTGATTCTCAAGGATATTGTAAAAGATATGTGCAAATTCCTTGCTAAAAATACAGATATCCTACATCTATGATATTTCCTTGACCTACCAGAATAGTAGAAAGAAAGGAACAACAAAAAGGAACAAAAAAAAAAGAAAGGAAGGATGAATGAAAGAAAGAAGAGAAAGAAGAAAAAAGAAATGGCATTAGTTTAGTATGATTTCTTAATGACTTCATATAGGTTCCTAGTAATCATTGCTTATTTTCAAAGTGCTCCTAAACTGTCTCTTTAATAGTACATTCCAGTATTTTGTTCACTTCTGGGTAAGTCACTTCACGTCTGTGAGCTTCAGTTTTCTTATCTGTAAAATGGGCGGGGGTGTATATGGATCAGGTGACTTCTAGATGGAAGATCTCTTTCAGGCCTAAATTTCTGATCTTGTGAATCTATGAGTTTTGCCCAGAATTGAAGTCGAACTTACCAGTGTATAGCTTGAAGAATTCCATTTCTTTTCCTGAGAGGCAGCTTTGCTCAGTGAGTAGAGCACTGGATTTGAAATTGGGAAGGCTTGAATTTGAATCCCACCTTATGCCTTTGCTAACTATCTCATCCTAGATAAGTCACTTCATCCTTCTCGGCCTCAGTTTCCTCATCTGTAAAATGAGAATGCTAACAATACTTACCTCAGGGATGTTGTGAGGATCAAATGAGCTAGTCTGTTTAAAGTACTTTGTAAATCTGAGAGCACTCTATAAATGTTAGCTATTTTAAAAGAATTGGGACAGGGTTTATTATTCTCTTTTCCTTTGACTTTTTCCCTCTTCTCTATGATTTTTCCAGCTATCACTGATTGTTTTTGACAGTCGCATCTATGAGATCTTTTAATAGGCTGAGATGTTGGTGGTATAATGGATAGAGCAGGGGGAGTTAGGGAAACCAGAATTCAAATCCAGTCTCACATACTTCCTAACTGTAAGACCTTGGGCAAGTTACTCAAACTCTGTTTACCTTACTTTCCTCAACTGTAAAATGGAAATACTTCCCAGAATTATTGTGAAGATCAAAGAGATATTTGTAAATCACTTAGCATAGTGCCTGGCACACCATAGTTATGATGTAAATGTTAGGTATTTTAAAAATAGATTTTATTTAATTTCTAATTTATGAAATAAAACAAGCATTTCCATAATAGTAGAATAAAAAAAAAGATTGCAGATGAAACTGCAAATCTATCATGCGCAACTTGCTATTCCTCTTAAATATATAATAATTCTCATATAATTTTCTTCTTTTTCTTTTTTGTTTCCCTGCCCAATGAAATTTGAAGAACAATACAAGCTAATATTCTCTACTTTGAGTCTTTTGTCTTGAATTCACTGAGGCTTATTAGATGCCCTCTTATCATTTCCTTCCTTCATTTGGCCTTTAATACCCTCTTAACAATTTTTGTTCTCCTCTTCCCAGTTGGAAGGTCATTTTTCTGTGGTAGAAAAGACAGAAGGAAAACAAAGAAATGTGTAGTTTTTCTTTCTTCACTTGTCCATTACCACAATCTCAGCCATTTCATCTTCTATATCCAACACAACAAAAGTCCCTTTTCTTAGCCAACAAGGATAGGAATGTGATTGAGAATAGTTCTAAGCTCATTATAGTATTTCCTTTGGTATTGTCCTTGTTCTTCTACAAGGGAAGATGGAAAAATTTGGAGCACTTCAAAATCTCTTAAGTATTAGTCCTTTGATGGAAATGTGATTTAATCCATGTCTTCTAAAGAAGATTTATCCAACATGGCAGAGGCCTTTTCTGCTCCTTTTAGTATCTCTAGGAAACTGGAGGAATACTATGATTGTCTAGCGTCCCTCATTCTCACTACATGCCAGACACACCTCTTTTCCTAGTCATCCTTGTTTTGGGTACTTTTTAAACTCCATTCCTCGTGCAAGTCATCATTGGTAATATCTTATATATGATTTCCAGATCCATCTCTAGTCTCTCCTTGACCTCTAGTTATGGATCACCAATTACCTCCCAGGAATCTCTTTCTTCATGTCCCATTTGACATGGCCAAAACAGAACTCCTATTCCTCCCCAAACCCATTTCTGCTCCAAAGTTTCCATTGCCATCAGTCAACTCCTTTTCCCAGTTGAGCTGCCCCTATGTGTGAATGACAAAGAACATAGGCATCCCCATGCAACTCAGAGGAATGATGAGGACTTGGAGTCATCTGCTATTCTAAAGCCAGAGGAGGGATTCTTGTAGGGTTATTGAGCTCCTTTTAATCCCTACTGAAGCCTAAAGATCATTGTGCCTGACGTTTCTTTGACCTTTTTAGACATATCTTTGGCATCCAGCCTCATTCTCCCTTCTCCTTCCCACCTGTCTTTCCCTCCTAGGTGTATTCTTGGTTGCCTCTGCCATTGCCCCACCTACCCCTAGGTGTCTCATTTTGGGCATCATGCTCTCCCTTGTGACTATAATAAATGTCCATTGCTTTTAGTATCATTGGTCTGTCTCTTCTGTGAAAACATCAGAGTACCAAAAGTAGCTCCAGTAGCCTGGGATACTTACATAGAGCATTCTCATAAAGATTTTATAGAGATGAGAAAGTAGGCATTTGGATCAATACTTGCTGATGTATCTTAGTTTTCTTCCTTTTTTCTTTCTTTTTTTTGTGAAACAAAATCTATGTCTTGTCCATTCTTAAGAATTCTTTCTTCCTTGAGAATTGATCTCTGAGCATCTTTAAAATGTCTCCTTCAGCACAGATTTTTACTGAGTGTATTTGGTCATGTATAGCCACACTTCCCAACATCACCTTCCTAAATGCCATAGTCACTTGGGTAGTGGAGCACAAACGTGACTCAATTATCATTGCAGATACAAATTAATCATTATAGAAATTAGAAGATCTGTTTCATTTCTTATCTGTTTGTTGTTCTCCTAGTTTTATCTAAAGATGCTCTTGGCCCTCATGTGAAACTCTACAAGCTTGTTTTGGATCCTAATCCCTCCACGTCCTGATTTTGTTGTATCGTGTGGTGATATTAATCAGAGACTTCCATCATCCTACCCTTGAGTTATATGGCTTTTATTGTTGTTTGCAGATGAACTCATACTCTCCACCTGTGCTACCTGTGTCTGCCATGCTTCTCTGTTTCAATTCAACAAGCCAAGTAATGAAATCTACCCACCCAGATTTCCCCTGACGTCTTTGTTCACACCTCTCGTGTATTGTTTTTGCATTAGTTATTTGTGTATCTGTATCATCAGCACTATATAGGAATATTGCCTTATTTAAACTTTGTATCTCTCCCAGCACTGAGCACCATCCTTTGTACAGAGCGGGTGCTTAATAAGTGTTAGTTGAATTGAACTGAAGTAAGTTTCTTAGGAAAATTGTTCAGGTATCATTTACCCTAGCATTTATAAGAAGACTTTGTATATAACTGTCACAAGAAGACAGAATCTAAGCAAATTTCTTGGTAAGATGATTCAAGCTCCACATAGAGAAATAAACTCATCAGAATGAAAATGTCAGTCCTGAGTCAGGGGGGTGGTAATAAAATATTTATTAACACTGGAGATGGTCTTTTTGTCCAAATTTGTAATATCTTGGAACTATCACCAGTTGTCCTGACCTATGTCTTACCACCAGACCCCAATGACTCTGGAGGGAAGAGTGAGGCTGATGAGTTTGCATAGCCCTGCCTCACTCAAAGCCCTGCCTTACTCACTTGCAATTCAAGACATCACCCTCCTGATGTCATTGGTCCTCTTTGAGGATGAAGGACGAATAGCAATAATGTTATTGATGTGGGGAAGTTCTACTGTGGAACATCCCTTCATCAGTGAAGACTGACGGTTTGTCTGTAGGTTATATAATCTAAAAAAGTTGCTTCAGGCTGAGAGGTTAAGTGACTTTTGCCTACGGTGACACAGCCAGTATGTATCGGTGCGAAATGGGAATCCAGATCTTACTAACTTCTATCTGCGAAAAAATGCTGTCTCACAGGTCCTATAAAATCTGGGAAAAGTTACCATTTTTTTTACAACAGGTTTGGATTTGTTGACTCCCTCTCTTAGCATCTGAGAAGCAATCTGATATAACAGGCATTTTTTATGAAGTGCCTACCATGTGCTAGGTACTGTGCTGAACAGAGGAGATAAAAGAAACACCCAAGATCTACTCTTATCTCTGCCAGTTTCTGGAAACTTTGGACAAGCTCTTACTTTTGTTTGTGATTTACGGGAAATAGGGTATATGGTCTTTAAGGTCCCTTTTGTTTCTTATATTCTGTCCATCAATAAATAAGTAAATATTGAGCACCGACTATGTGCCTTTCATTTCTTACATTCTATCCATGAGTAAGCAAGCATATAGTGAGCAGCTACTATGTGCTAGGTACTGGGGATAAAAATACATAGAATAAAACAATTCCTAGTTCAGGGAGTTTTGTGATTGAGGAGGATTACTGTCAAATTGTGATAGTTCTTTGCTGCTTTGAAGTAATGACAATAATTATAACTCACATTTGTCATGGGAAAGTCTATTTTCCAAATGCCTGAATAGCTGCGTTTACGTAGGCTTACAGGTTTGCACAACACTTGCCATTTGGGCCTTCTGACAAACCCTTCCGACAACAAACACTAAGTACTGCAAGCATTTATTATCTTCATTTTCATTTGACATTTTTCCCCCTTGGGAAATGGAGAGTCAGCACAGGTGAGTGAGTTGCCCATGATGACACAATTAATAAGTTTGAGAGGCAAGATTTGAACCCAGGCCCTCCTGGGTCCTGCACTACTTCTACTATTCCATGCTGCTTCTCCTATAGCTATCTTCTCATGCTTTCCTTTGGCTAGTGTGCTGTCTGTTCCAGCTAGAGTGAATTTTGACTTGTTCAATAATTAAAGGCTAACGCTGAACACCCCATAGTTTCACCCTTTTTTGATGAGGCTTCGTTTTTGTAGATGTAAGTGATCTGTCTTGTCTCTAAAAGACTCTTGATTTCCTGAAGTACGGCTGATTCAGCAAGTTAAAACATTGTCACTGGGTAGCTTATATTTCACTGTGTCCTCTCTTTATATGGGAAAACGTTCATCTTAGGGTTGGTATCAGATGAACTAACCGCACTGTACAGGGGTACAGATAGATAACCTTACAACTGTCCTTCATAAAGAACGATAAAGAACGATTGGCTGGGGAGCAGGTTGGGCGTTGGGGAACCAGGTTCTGCCACTGCTAGTTTATTGTATGGCTTTGGAGAGGTTCTTTCCCCAACAGGAACATTGATTTCCTCCTTTGAGGTAAATGGACTCCAGGGGCCTTTCCTGCTCTGGCATCATATGACTCTGTGACCAGGGAACATTGCTATCAAGTCTGTGATGACTTTCTTCTGTTTTATAATAATACTAAGTCTTTTGTTTAACAAAATGCTTTCTTTTTCAAGGTTTACAGAACATTTTTCTCAACTCTGTGGAGTATTTAGTGCCTTTGCCAGAACCTACAGAGTCTGATTTATCTTAAAGTACCTCCCTGCTTGACAAGTAGATTGGAAGTTCCTTACAAGTAGGAGTGGTTACCTGCTTTTTGTCTTTATAGGCCAAGCCCTCAGTATAGTGCCTTGCATGTGGTAGGTGTTTAATAAATATTTGTTGAAATTTGAACTACTTTTAGCTTTTTTTTCCAAATAAGACAATAGATCTTAAAGCTTTGAAAAGTCAGGGACTTGCCTAGGATCACATGGCTAGGAAGTGTCCATGGCTAGGAAGTGTCACCCATTCTAGTGTCATGGAATGCCTAATGATTGTCCATTCTCTGACAGAAAGTTCAACAGGTGATTAATAGTCAGTAAACTCAGATGATGGAGCAAGAGAGTCTCTATCACAGAAGCAACAATAATGGAAGCTTAGGTTGAGATAATAAATTATTATTGAGATAATAAAATTTAAGATTTTCAGAGAACTTCTCTCACAGCAATCCTATGAAGTGGGTAGTATAAGCCTACTAGCTCCATTTTACAGACAAGGATGCCACGGCTCTTGATAATGAGTATCAGCGTTGGGGAACAAACTCAAGTCCAGTGCTCTCCGGAGGTAGGGAATGGGCTTCTTAGGATTATATCATCAGAGATTTGAGGATATAAGGGAACTTGGAAGCCACCTAGTCTACATGCCTCATTTTTACAGAAATGTAAACTGAGGCCCAGAGAAGTTAAGTGACTACCCAAGATCATGGAGGTAGCAAGTGGCCAAGCCAAGATTAGAATCCAGAGCTTGATTCCCAGTTCAGCATTCTGCCTCACCAGATGGCTTTTTTTTTTTTTGCTGAGCCTGCTGCTGTTATGACTATGACCTTTGGACTAACTCATCATAGATTACCTGCCCTATATCGTGCAGTAACAGCGAGCACTTCAGAAATTAAAATAAAACTAAGCAAATCACACACATGGCCTCTTTTAATTTCCCAGTTTAGCAGTTTGGGGACATAGATGGTGTTGTTATGGATAACTGTCCGTGCATAGAGCCAGCTCTTGGGTTGGAAATAATTCTACTTTGCTAAACTCATGCTTTTTTTCCCCCCTTGAGCCTCTGCCAGGCCAGAAAACCTGTAAGGTGCCATTCATGTAAATGTAAGCCTGGGGACACAGAGGCTGCGTAGCTAGGGTACAAGTGTCCACTTGGGAGTACTCTGAACATGCTGATGCCACATCTTAGGAAAGGGGAAACAACCAGATTCTCTGTTATGCATATTACCTTGGGGGTTCTTACAGAATATAATCTCCGCTGTCCAAAAGGAAAATGAGCCTTCTCTTGGCAGAGTGAGTTCTCTGTCATAGAAGGTCGTCAAATGGAGTCAGGGTGACTATTGATTTGTGCTTGTGTTTACAGTTTGACAATATAGACTTCTGAGGGAATTAGAACACATAAGTAATAATGATCAAAGGTGACATCTGAACCAAAGACCTCTGACCTCAGAGACAGTGCTCTTTGCAGTATTCTGAATATATACAAATTGTTATTGGGAGAGGCCAAGTCCGCAGTTCTCATCCTCTTATGACATAAAAGCCAGAGGGGCATAATGCTCTTGAAGAGGACCATGATATCAGAGAGGTGATGCCATGACATGCAAAAGCACTGGGCCTGGAATCAGGGGTTGTGGGTTCAAATCCCAGTTCTCTCACTACTTGTGTGATCCTGGAAAAGTTGCTTAAATTAATTTGCCTCAGTTTTCTCATCTATAAAATGGGGATAATAATGGAATAGACCTCCCAGAGTTGTGGGATAAAATTATATTTATAGCGTGCTTTGAAAATCTTAAAATGTTATATAAAGGCTAGCTCTTATTATTGTTATTATTATCCCAGACCTAGAAGGGACCTCAGAGGTTCTCTGGTCCAACTCATTGATGAGCAGTAATTTCTCTCTACAACATCCCTCACAAGGGTTTATTCAGCCTGCATTTGAAGACCTCCAGTGACATCTCTCACTATTTCACAAGACGGTCTGTTTGATTTTTGGACACCTGGTCTTCTCAGTAAGTTTTCCCTTGTACTAGGGCCTGAATCTCCCTCTCTGCATGTTACACTTAATGTATCTGGAATCCTCTCCCCCAGGGCAAGCAAAACAGGTCTTTGTCCCTCTTCTTTATAACAGCTCTCCAGGTACTTGAAGATAACTAGACATCTTTGAGTGTCAGAACTTCAAAGGTCCTTACATTTGGTGCAGTTTCTTCATTTATTTATTTGTTTGTTTGTTTTCAGTTTTTTACAATCACTTCCATAAGTCTTAGATTTTCTCCCCATCTTTCCTCCCTCCCCGAGATGATATGCAATCTCATATAGGTTCTACACATACATTTTTATTAAACACATTTTCATATTAGTCATGTTGCGCAGTAGAATTAAAATGAATGGGAGAAACCATGACAAAAACCAAACCAAAACAAAAGAAAATATAACACAAAAGAAAATATTCTGCTTCATTCTGCGATCCAATTCCATAGTTTTTTCTCTGGATGTAGATGACATTTTGCCTCAAGAGTCCTTTGGGAATGTTTAGATCCTTGCATTGCTGTGAAGGGCTAAGTCTACCAGAAAAATTCCTCGCATACCATGGTTGTTACTGTGTACAATGTTCTGATTCTGCTCCTTTCACTTAGCATCAGTTCATATAAATCCTTCCGGGCCTCTCTGAAGTCTTCCTGTTCATCATTTCTTATAGCACAATAGTATTCCATTACATTCATATACTACAATTTATTCAGCCATTCCCCAATTGAGGGGCATCCCCTCGATTTCCAGTTCTTGGCCACCACAAAGAGAGCTGCTATAAATATTTTTGTACATGTGGGACCCTTTCCCATTTTTATGATTTCTTTGGGATACAGTCCTAGAAGCAATATTGCTGGGTCAAAGGGTATGCACATTTTTGTACCCCTTTGAGCATAGTTCCAAATTACTCTCCAGAATAGTTGGATCTCAATTCCTTCATTTTTTAAAAAAGGAGAAAATGAGGCCCAGAGAAACATGACTTGACCAAGGTCACACAGTTTATAGTAAAAGTAGACCCCAAATCCAGGTCTCTTATGCAGGCATAAAACCATGGAAAATAACTGGTGCCCAGGAGTGTATATCCCTCCAACTAGAGAGCATTTCATTTTGAAAATATTTTATTGATAGTTTAAAAAAATTACCACTTTTTCCAATGAATGTCCCTCCTCAAGCCCCATTTTCCTCCACAAGTAAATATAGTGAAGCAAAACAAAGAAACACCTCTCCACACCTTTAGTCTTCCACCTTCTTGCTGAGAGGTGGTAGTTTGACAGTATGGGCTTCTAGGAGAATTTGATCACACAGGAAGTAATGATCAGAGGTGTGGTTTGAAACAAGGTTCTCTCACCTCAGAGCCAGTGCCCTTTGCAGTATACTGAATATGTACAAATTGATACTGGGGGAAACCAAGTCCCCAGTTCCCAACCTCTTATAGCATAAGAATCAGTATGGCATTTTAGATAGAACATTGGACTCGTCCAAGGTTAGGGAGGTAGTAAATACCACAGATGGAATTTGAACTCAAATCCTCTGACTTCAAGTCCAGTACATTTTCCATTTTCCACTATACCATGTTTGAATGGTGGAAGACTCATTGACATTATTTCTCTAGGATCAAATATGACCTTATTTTGATATTTAAAATGTTTCATGGTGTAGCCCTGGCCCATCTTTCCAGACTTAGTTCACATTTTCCCCTCATGCTCTACATTCCAGTCAAATTGTCCCACATTCTAAAGTTCCTCAATCTTAGTGTTCCACTTCCAACACCTCTGCCGATTATAATCTCTAGTTTCCATTCAAGCTCAGCTCATAGGTCACTACCTATGGGAAGCCTTTCCTAATCCCCTTGGTGTTTAATGTTTTCTGTCTCCCCAAATTATAATGTATAAACTGATACTGTCTGAATACAGACTGAAACATGCTATTTTTTCCTTCCTTCCTTCCTTCCTCCCTTCCTCCCTCCCTCCCTCCCTTCCTCCCTCCCTCCCTCCCTTCCTTCCTTCCTTCCTTCCTTCCTTCCTTCCTTCCTTCCTTCCTTCCTTCCTTCCTTCCTTCCTCCCTTCCTTCCTTCCTCCCTTCCTCCCTCCCTCCCTCCCTCCCTTCCTCCCTCCCTCCCTCCCTCCCTTCCTTCCTTCCTTCCTTCCTTCCTTCCTTCCTTCCTTCCTTCCTTCCTTCCTTCCTTCCTTCCTTCCTCCCTTCCTTCCTTCCTCCCTTCCTCCCTCCCTCCCTCCCTCCCTTCCTCCCTCCCTCCCTCCCTCCTTCCCTCCCTCCCTCCCTCCCTCCCTTCCTTCCTTCCTTCCTTCCTTCCTTCCTTCCTTCCTTCCTTCCTTCCTTCCTTCCTTCCTTCCTTCCTTCATTATATTGGCTTGCTTACTATCTCAGAAAGCGAGGAGGGGAGGAAGGGATAAAATTTGGAACTCAAAACTTTAAAAAGAAATTTAAAAATTGTTTTAACGTGTAATTGGGGGAAAATAAAAAATTATTTAAAAAGCAACTATGGATTCTATGAAGGACCTGGCATTAATGGGAAATGACAGTAATTTTTTGTTTAATAGCAATTAAAAATTTTCCAATTAAGGGAGAAAAATTAATATAATATTATGCTGCAATAATGAAAGATATATATTTGAAAAAAAATTGTAATGTATATATGTCTCCATATGTATGTTATATTCACTCCTCCACCCCAAGAAATTGTCTGTTCCTTCAGGACAGAAATCACTTTGGGGATTTGTCTTTGTATCCCTAGCACCTAGGGCGCTATTCCTCTCCCTTGCTAGAAATAGCTACAAGGTCACAGGCACGACTTCATGTTGACCACATTGCCATGTTTATATGTTATGCAGCTTCCCAGCACTCCTCTATCCAACCCCATGTGGCAAATTCTGAAGAAAAACAGTAAGAAAATAATTTCCTGAATTTTTGTTGTTCAATCTTGTTTAATTCCCTTAAAGGCAAGAAATGGAGGTGGTTATCTTTCTCTGGGATGTGTCAAATTTTGTCAGTCCTTCTGATTACTGGGGCCAGACAGGATCCATGGGAAGCACAGGGAAAAGGGAAGGGAGCAAATATTCATTAAGTGCCGAGTATGTGTGAGGTACTATTCTAAGCACTTTACCAATATCTCATTTGATTCTCATGACAACCCTTGGAGGTAGGTGCTATTATCGCCCCCATTTTATGGTTGGGGAAACTGAGGCAGACAGAAATTAAGTGACTTGCCCAGAGTGATATAGCTAGTCAGTGTGGGAGGCTGTATTTGAACTCAGTTCTTCTGACTCCAGGCTGGGGTGCTCTACCCTCTGTACCATGTAGCTGCCTAGGAAGTTTACAAAAAGAGGGTTAGGGAGGTTCCATAAGAGTCCTATGAGAGAGTGACCTACCAGGCCCTCAGTTGACACTGAACCACTAAAGCCTCCTCTTTGGGATACTGTGCTCCTTCCCTCTCATTTTGTGGTTTAGGGGCTGGAGCTTGGCTATGTTATCAGAGATCTGGAGAAGAGGAGTTCAGATCTATAGTTTGGGTGGAAACTTCTTAGCCTGGGCTGAGTCAGTACAGCCCTCTCTGCTAAAACTTTGCCCAAGAAATACTACAGGTCTTAGTACCCTTCAAAAGTACCATCAAAGAGTCAGTACAGGAACCAAAGGTAGCTTGATGCAGGGAAAAAACACTGGATTGAATGAATTTGGAAAGTTTGGTCCATAGGATATGAGTTTGAGTTCGTAGGATATGAGTTCAAATCTTCACTCTGGTTTCATTGTTACTTTAGGAGAGTCACTTAACTTCTCTGGACCTCAGTTTTCTCATCAATGAAATGAGTGGTGGTAGACTAGATGACCTTTGAGGTCCCTTTCAGCTTTATGATATGATTCTATGAAAGCCAATAAGAAAAACCATGCTGGTTCTAGAAACTTGAGATCTCTTAGCCATGAGTGTAACATCCTGTGTTCCCCTTTCTCAGAATCACCCAGAACTCCTTTTTGATGAAAATCACCTAGCCCTAGAGCCTGAGAGACAAAATACAGGTCTTGTGATCATAGGTCTACATGCAGAAAGTACAGCAGAGGCCGAGTCCAACCTTTTAGAAGTGAAGTCAGCCAGTCAGTCAATACACATTTATTGAGCACCTACTATGTGTCAGCACTGTGCTAAGAGATGACTGCCCTCAAGTCACATAAGAAGGGAGCAGCAGAACTTAGAATTTGATATCCTCTTACTCCATGCCCTTTTTACTACCCTTTGCTGCTGGCCCCATGGGTCGTAGCTTGGCTGATTTCAGTAACTACTTGTATATTTTTTCCAGGACCTAAGAATAGATTAGTCCATCAAGGCTGGGCACTATGGGGGACACAAGAGGAGACATGATCTTTTCCTATACATCTCACAGTCTAGCAAAAGAGACCAGGCACACACACACACATGCATGCAAGCACACACACACAAGCTTCACTATCTATTCTGCCCTCTTAGCTCCTCTGGTAGATTTCCCTCAGTGAGCAGGCACAACCTGATTAGGGGAGTTGAACATGGACAGTGGGAGCACCCATTCTGACTAGCCCAGGAAAGTTTTGACGTGATCATGGTTAGTCAGCCTAATCATTTGCAAACTGGTCTTGGAAGGTTAGGGCATCAGCGCTGCCAGCCCTAGATGCAAAGCTATTTGTATTTGGCAATATTATTCTGTCCATTGTTTGAATGGACCTGCAAAGGTCTATTTCTGGTCAAGGTTTCTTCACGAGCCTCCTTTCTTGCAGGCTAGGATTCTGCTCTAGAGAGCTTGACGTGGCCATTCTTGGGCCTCCCTCTGTAATGTCTGTTTCTCTGTGTCAGCTTCAGCAGTAACAGGAGAGGCTGTTTCTCCATTTGTGTGTGTATTGGGAGATGACTGTACCCAGAATGATGAGTGTTGTATTTCCAATAACCCTGATAACGTTGCCCACATTTGCAAACAGCTGGAAGGTCCTAGGTGATGCAGAGTAGCCACAGAGCCAAGGTCACATTGGCTATCGATAACAGTTCCCCATGATTCCATTTGGAGTGGAGGTGGAGGGAGATTAGGGCCTGTATTACTGATACATGCTTGTATTTGGGAGGGTTCTCTGAACTTGTCCAAGGGCTCTTAGTGAGGAGGGAAACACACAAAATGAACTTCAAATTGAAAAATCTTCTTATTGCAGAGATAGAAAGGATCTCAGAGATTGTTTAGTCTAATCCACACCTGGACAGAAATCTTTATGACCTTTCTGGAATATGGTCATCCAGCCATGGTAGATCTCTCTTAGAACACCTCTCCAGAGTCCACTCTTTCTGTTTCCTATGCAGTTAGGTGGCACAAAGGATAAAGTCCTGGGCCTACAATCAGGAAGACTTGAGTTCAAATTCACCTTCAGACACTTAGCAGTTGTGTGGTCCTGGACAAGTCACTTAATCTCTGTCTGCCTCAGTGATGGGGAGTTAACTACTTACCATGTGCCACTGAGTGCACAAAACCTTTCCCTATTTCCAGCAGTTGTTAAAGTCTCACCCCTTTCTCTGTCCTGTAATCATTTTCTATTTATGCTGTATATGTTTATGGATGTATAGCTTGCCTTCCCCCTGGTATGGTCATGCCTTGCACACAGACTGCATTTAATTTAAATTTTGATTGATTGATACCAAGGCAAAGCATTCTGCTTTTGGACAGTTAGGAAGTTCTTTTGTTAGATTTGTGATCTCATCAGTATGTGTATGCTCTCTGAAGCTGTAGACTATATATCTCTACTCACCCATGCTTTGTGACCCTTGTCTACATCTCCTCCTAAGTTCACCTCACTGGATCCTGTGGGACTGTGGGCCTTCCTTGCTTTTTCTTGACATCTTATGGATGCCAATGGACTACACAGGTTGTTTGCTGATTATCTCTCACTCTTTCTATGTGTCTGTCTTTTCTACTTTGGTCCTCCTCTTCTTGGATGACCCCTTCACTCCAGTTCTCCCTCACTATTCCTCGTGGGTCTTGTGTTACAACCTCCTCACACCCACTGAGCACTGTTCCTTTGCCCTCTGACTGATGCTCATTTTCAAATGAGCCAATAGCTCTCTTTTTGTAACTATTGGCCATTGTAATCATGTTCCCTATAATCCTTCTCTTCACCCTGAATACTCCTTGCTCTGTAAACTCCTCACCTTTTTTATTGTTCTCTACTACATCTCTTTTGGCTAGTGAGTCTTCTTCACTACAAAATGTGGAGTACCACACCCAGAAGAAGATGTGATACTCCAGCTCAGGTCTGACAAAGGCAGAGTACCGTGGGACTCTAGCCTCCATCATTGTGAACATGCAGTACATCCCATAATCATATCAGCTTTTTGGTTGTCATGCCACCCTGTTGACTTGCATTTGACCTTGCAGTCCAGGAAAACCCCCAGTTCTTTTTTCACAGATGCCATTATCTAGTGACATCTGCATCCCATGTTTATGTGGTTTCTTTCTCGAACCCGGGTGATCCCTGAATATATTTCGTATATTCAAAATCATTCATTATTTTAGGCCATTGAGGTTTTGATGAATCTTGGTTCTTTTAGCTGTCTCTCAGCTTAGTAGTTATCTGCAGATTCATCTGCAATTCATCCATACCTTCAACCAAAGTATTTATAAAGATGTTAGAGAGAATTGGACCAATGACAGTCTCTTGGGGCACCTCACTGGATACCTCCCTCCAAGCTGACGTTGATCGATTAATCAATAAATATCCTTTGTGTCCAACCACTCAGTCAGTTCTAAGTCTGCCTAACATTACTAACATCCAGTAGACCAATTTACAACTTGTCCACAAGTAGATCACTAGAGACTGTCATTTATATTAGTGCAATCTAAGTACAGTATGTCTAAGAAATTCTCTTGATCTGACAGTTTAGTCACTCTACAAGTAATGGAAATTGGAATCCCAGAATTCAAAGTCTATCAGTCTTAATGCTGACTCTTGGTGATCATTGTTTCCAGAGCTGTAACTAGCAATTTTGGCATTTAGGCCAATCATTATTCCACATTTAAGACAAATTCAGTTGAATAGGATGGGAGAGAAGGAGGAAGCACTAGAAAACTAAACACAAGGCCTTACTGGGTAAGAGAGCCCAGGATACCATGAAGCTATCCTCTCAGAGTGAGGGGAACTGTGCTAGGTAAGATTAGAGTGGTGCTTACTTGAAGAAGTATACACTATAGTAGTTTTGTTTTCATTAATTATTCTTGCTAATTAGATACTAAACTCTAACGTTTCTCTACTTCTGAAGGAATACAGGCTGCTGTCAGCACTCCCTAAATTTCTAAATTTGCCTAGAGGCAAAGCCTTCATCACTTTAACCTAGGTAAGGCTTTGATTGCTTCTCTTTCTGTTTGCTCAGAAATTTTTTTTTTTACTATAGAATTTCACTAAGAATAAAAATCACCCCTCTCCAAATCCTACCCTTCAAGCCCTGTGTCTGTCTTCAAATACTTAAAGGTTATTATACAGGAAAGTGATCAGACTTATACCTTGAGGTATTTCCTGGCACTACTAGGCAACACCAAGGACCAATGGGTGCAAAATAAAGGAAGGTATATTTTGACACAACTTGAGGAAAGAAAAACTTCCTAACAGAGCTGTCAAAAAATAATTGAGTGGGCCAGCTCATTTGATAATGAGGTTCTGCAGCACTGGAGATCTTGCAGAGCAGGCTGGGTGATCCCTTTACTTGTCAGAGATACTGTAAAAGGGTGTCACAATTTGAGTAGGGGGTTGGTATAGATGTCTTCTAAACTCTCCTCCTAGTCTTCAGATTCTAAGATTCACATACCACCTCCTCTCTGAAGCCTACCTTGAATACTCTTTCCATTATCTGAGCTCCTGCTACATGTTCAGTCTGCAGGCAGTGGATAATTGTTAAAGTGAAGTTGAGGGTGCATGACCCTAGGTAGTGCTGAGTCACATGGATTAGCTCCTTCCAGCCTTGGTCTTTGGAGTTCTGGTTTGGAAGGGGTATCAATAAGACCCCAACATACACAAGGGGGCCTGCTACCACAGGTTCTTAGATCTGCATTCATGAAAGGAAAGGCAACTTTTGAGGGGTTAACAATCACTTTAATCAAGCACATGTATCATTCCTTTAACCAAGCACATATATCATTCACCTAGTTCAGGGGAGTCAGCGCCCTAAACTTCAAAGAAAATACAGAGAAATCAAAGATCAATAGACATGGCTTCCTCTGCCTGACCATAATCAATACGTATATCACAATTCAACAGACAGGCCCAACTGTCTGACCATAGTTTCCAGAGAGGGAAGCACCAACATCTGGGTTTTCAAAGCTGGGGGGCTCTTTAGCGTCTTCTCCCAGAGTCCTCTTCTGGCCAAGCAAATACTTCTAGTCAGTAAGCCCCAAAGTAAAACCACACCTCAGAGTCTTTATATACTTTTAGAGCCAGAAGGTATCACATCCCTTGAGAACCAGTGCCTCATTAACAAAAGGTGTGGACCTTCCTTCAAATCTTTGAGACAATGAATGGGATAGATCCTCCTTAGTCACATTATTCAGAGGCACTTTTAATAAAACAAAAACAACAAAAGATTCTACTTTACTTGGCCTTACAGAGAGTCATTCACCAGCCAGCAGCAGGATGGAAAATTGTCAGGGTTACACTAGGATAAGGGACTATAGGATGTGTGAGGCTAGATATCAGAGGAACATAAATCTGAAGGTAGAAGGGATCAGAAATCATTTGGTACAATTCCATCATTTTAGAGATGATGAAACCAAAGCCCAGTGATATTGAGTGACTTGCCCACAGTCACATAGAGAATAATCATCAGAGGTGGAATTTAAACTCAGGTATTCTATAGAGCCAGGGCTCTTTCCGCTTTACCAAGCTGCCTTCAAGTTGTATTTAATCTTCACATTTTCTCTAGTCCATTAGTGTTTATCTGTCTGTCTGTCTCTCTCTTTATCTATCTAATCAATCAATCTGTCTGGCATGTAGGAAGCGCTAAATAAATGTTAGCTATCATCATTATCATTATCTTTTATCTCATGCTCTAGGTAACTCTCTAAGACTATAAGCTCCAGGGAAGAGGTTAGCTTACATTGGTGGAGAGAGTTTCCTTATCTGGAAGTTCCCTAAAACTATGAAATCACAACTAATCATGATCCCTATCCTGCGTTCCCCACTACAGCAGTCTATATAGTCAGTCTAGCTTTTCTTGGAACCTAAAGGAAAAAGAGAAAATTATAGCTGGTCAGGAATGGATGACGCTGGGTTTTATGTCTTAGGAGGTCACAATAGTATCACAGATTCCTTGTGAGGCAATTAAGGAGGACTTTACCCACAAGAACTTTAATGAATCTGAATAATATGAGATAAAATTCCAGTATATATATATAAATTCCAATCAACAGAAAGATCTTAGGGAGCTCTACCATACTGGGAAATGGACAAAGGCTAGGTGGGAAGTGACAGAGATATGATGAATGACTGCCCCATTCATTCACCCACCAGATATTCATTAATCTCCTAATTATAATAATGCTAAATTTAACCTTTCCAGGGTCAGTGATTTTGATGGTATAGGCATTCCCACTTCTGACACAGATTACAACCCTCTCCAGTTTTGGAGACAGTCTTCATGAGTTACTGTGGCCAAATAAATTTATCTCCTGGTGTTCAGTCTTTATGACAACAAGCGTGGCTACCAAATTTTTTTTTTTGGTTACTGTAACTCTTTTATGGAGGAATGGAGGGGTTGCTATTTGCATCCATGGAAGGGATATCCACTAATGAAATCATAGCTCTTTGTTGTTCCTTTACACTGAAGAAGGTAACCTTCTTGAGGATAGGGATTATCTTTGTTGTCTTTGTGACCTCAATCCCAGTATCTAGCATGCTGCCTAGCACATAGTAGGGTACTTTATAAATGCCTATTGACTTGAATTCTATAATGATCCTCTCCAGACTTAGTGGAGCTAGTCCTTAGGTTATGGACCCACAGTCTGTTACCAGGTCTTCATCACAGAAACATCTTATTTCAGACTTGGAAGGGACTTTTGAAGTCATGAGTTCTAATTTATACAAGAAAAATAATTCCTTCAACAGCATCCTTTTAAGATAGTCATCCAAAATTACCTGAAGACCTCGATTGAGGGGGAACCCACTATCTCCCCAAGACAGTCTGCTTCTTTTTAACATCACTCTAAGCCTTCCCAGCTTAGCTGACTTGTCATATCTTGTATTTATTTGTGCAGCCTTCAAGATCCCAGAAACTAGATTCATGTCCTGACTTTCACATGTAATTACTGTGTGATGCTGGGTAAAGAGTCCTCAATAAGAAATCAGGAAACCCTAGGTATGACTTCTCACACTAATTACTATGGGCTAGTCCCTTAATAAGGACATAGATCTAGGGCCAGAAGGTACTTTGCAGGTCATCTAGTTCAAACTTCACATTTTACAGGTGAGTAAACTGAGGCATTGAAGGATAAATGACTTACTCATGGTCACAAGGTAGTGTCAGAGACAGTATTTCAATCCAGATCTCATGGCCCAGAGCCAGTGTTTTATTTCCTCTTATCCTATGTCTCTGAGTTTCTTCATCATAGGATAGGAATGATGATATTTGCATAGCCTACTTCATAGGATATATGTGTGTGTGTGTGTGTGTGTGTGTGTGTGTGTGTGTGTGTGAGAGAGAGAGAGAGAGAGAGAGAGAGAGAGAGAGAGAGAGAGAGAGAGAGAGAGAGAGAGACCTTTGTAAACCATAAAGTAATATAGAGTTGTGAATTGATGCTATTTTATTCTTAATTTAAAAAAAATTTTTTTGGAGGCCATCAGGGTTAAGTGACTTGTGCAGGTTCATACAGCTAGTAAGTATCTGAGATCAGATTTGAATTCAGATCTTCCTGACTCCAGGGCTGGTGCATTATCCTCTGTGCCACACAGCTGCACCAGTGCTATTTCTTCATGTCCATATCCTTTTCTGATATATCATTGTGGCATGGAGGAGACGCTGGATTTTTTTTTTATTTTTATTTTTACTATACCTGTGTTTGGAGTTTTGTGATGAACTCCCTTGAATAATATGGATCTACTTCTTAACTTATAGGCTTAGAAAGTTGCCTGGGGAAGTGAGAGGTTAAATGATTTATGCAGTCAGAACAGCCTGAATGTATTATAGGCAGGGCTTGTTCTGAGGTCCCCTTAGCTTCTAGCCACTGTACCACACTGGCTGAGATACTGAGGTTAAATAAAACTTGGCAATCTCTTCATGTAACTTATAGTTCTCTGTTATCCAGTGGCCCACCCAGAGTCCCTGCAGATACCACCAGAAGCTTTCACCAAGCAATGAATGTTTTCTTGTCTTGGATGTTGTCTCCCAGAAACTCTTTTTCCGTGGTCTCTGTGTTATATAAATACCCAACCCATTTGAGTTTTCCTGAGGGGAGAGATGCTGACTTGCAAAAATGTCAAAAACTATCTCCAGTTTTTGTATGTTGAATTGCTATTCTCTTCCATAGGTGACTATGCCCATGGTTATTTCTAGGAGAGATCCTGGAATCTTTCTCTGCTCCTCTTCCTGTATCTCACCTTCCTCTCTTCAGAACAGTGTTGTTCTCATTGGACTCTTCTGAACCACAGGAACAACAGCCAGCCCTAGATACTTATGTCTCATTCGTTGATCTCTTCATTCCTTAGATCATAGATTTAGTGCTGGAAATGATCTTAGAGGGCATCTAAGCCAGCTCTCTCATTTTGCATATGACAGGGTTGAGGTCCAAAGAAAGCTAAATGACATCCTTGAGGTCACAAGTAGCAAACAGAAGAGTTAGGATTTGAAGTCAGGTATTCTAATTTTGGTTCTGGTTTTCCCCTAAAGTGTGCCATGATGAGAGCCCCCCAGGCTTCCTCTATGTTTGCAGGTTGCACCCTGTTCATATTTTGCTACTGATTTGTGGTCCTGTTCTGGCTCATGGGCCCTGCAGGGAAAAGGCACTTTGTAGTTGAGCTCCCTGGAGACAAGCAGGCATGAACTGACCTGACTGGCCCCTCCACACATTTGGGGCTTCTTTCTGCTGCTTGGCCTCAGGAAATTGTCATTGCTCCATCACCAGGTTTCCTCCCACTTTCTCTAGAATGCACTTCCACTTCTATCTATGTCTTCAGGTTGGTTCTATTTCTTAAGTCAGGTCAGGTTTTCTCACTTTTTGTTTTGAGGTGGCATCCAGGTACTACGATTCTGAATGAATACCTCTTTAGTTAACATGGGAGACAATGTGGCTTGGTGGAAAGACCACTGGATTTGGAGTCAGGGGACCTAGGGGCTCCCCTGACTTCTTAGCCCTGCTGCTTTCTATTCATGTGACTTGGGACAAGTTTCTTAACCACCCTGGACTTCAGTTTCCTCGTCAGATATATGAGAGGATTAGGTAGATGTTCTCTAACAGTTCTGGATCTATGATCCTATTTTCCCTCTTGTCTGGTACCCACCATGTAGTTCACCTTGCATTCTTGTACACAAAAGCCATTGTTTTCACCTGCTAGGAATAAAGTCATCTTTTAAAACTAGTGGTTGTTCGCTCCACTAAGTTCCTTCCTGTCATCTTACCCAGACTTATTCCTTTGCCTGATGACCTATGTAAATGAACATGATCTCATTTATATGTGGAAATTGGCTAATATTTCTGGCATTAAACAGATGGTCTTTGTCTTTATCTCCATTTCCCAGGTTAACAGCACTTCCTTTCATCTATTGGTCAAATAGTAGTATAGGAATGCCTTCCTTCCATATGTGTAACACCTTAGACCCTTTTCAGTTTACCTTCACATACATTATGGAGGCAGTACAGTACAGAGACAACAGTGTGGCCTCTGATGCATCTTAAGACCTTGGACAAATCACCTAATCTCCTTGGGTCTCAATTTCATCATTTTTAAAATGAGAGAGTTGTATTAGATAGTCTGATGTCTCTTCTCGATATATGCTTCTATGAGCATAGATCCTGGAGTCCTGCAACAACCTTGTGAGGAAAGAGAATATTTTCCTTTTTATAGAGGATGAAGCTGCATCTCATAGACATTGTGACTCCCCAAGGTCATACTGAGAATCTGTTAGGGAACCAGAATGAAAAGCCAGATCTCCTTTCTCTGTGTTCTTTTGGCTACACCATGACAAAGTATTCAGGAGAGAGTACTGTCGGAAGCTGCTATATTCCATTATTATAATTTGAAACCTCTAGAGTCTGTGTTTACTGATTTGTACATTATTTCCTCTGAGGAAAAGGGATATTTCCCTCCCTATCCCTGGTGTGTTTCATCTGCCAGGTTCAAAAGAACTAACTGCAGAAACATAGGAGCTGTCCTGAGCCATGTGGTGCTGATTATTTTCAATGTTTTGTATACACCCTAGGATAAAACTAGATGTGGTTTAGTCCTGTCCTTTCTTCTTATGCATGAGGGAACTGAGGCCCAGAAAGATCATATAAGAGAGTAGATATAGATTTAGAAGGGACTTCAAAGATTATTAGTCAAAACCCCCACTGTTTTACAGATGGAGAAACTGAGGTACAGAGAGGTTCATTGGGATTTGAACTCAAGCCTTCTGACTCCAAATTGAGTACTCTTTCTACTACGCCATTCAGATAATATGTGTTTATATTATAATTTCTTCTTCTTAGCTAGGAAAACCTCCCTGGATTTTGGAATTTTCTAACTTTGGCCTGAGTAATAGGAGTAGTATAGAGATTTGGCCCTGGAATTGAAAGACTTCATTCCAAATTCTGGCTCTGCCACTTCTTGCTTGTATGACCTTGGACAACTCACTCTCCTGCTTGAGGCTTCCTTTTCCTCATCTGGTACCTGAAGGGGCTAAATTAGATAAAGTACCTCTAAGGTCCCTTCTAGTGCTGACATTCTGGGAGTCGATGACATTGAGCAGAAACATCCTTTAAATGCATTGCAGCTACAGTTGATTTTACAAGATTAGAGAGGCATGATTTATTTTTTTTTCCTAGGCGTTATTTTTTTTTATTTGATAAAAGTGCATGGCTATGGAAATTACGTCAGTTTAATTAGGCTGCTTTGCCACAGTAGTTTTCCACTGAATATACTCGGGAGCTGTGAATTTGTTGTAGCAAACTGCACTGCAGGCTGCGGTGGTATCTGATTGGCATGGCAGGAGCGTCACCAGCATACAGCTCAATAGAGATTGGTGAGGAAATGGGGTCAGGAAGCAGACCTACTGTACCTGCAGAGGCCGGGAACATGCTAGCAGAGGAAGCAAGTGTCCACAGCATGGCACTGTCTCCCAGAGTCTCCAGGAGGTTGGGGTTAGGCAGGAGGGGGGATGCAGTGAGGGAGGGGGTGGGGGGGAACTGCTTTGGCTCAGCTCCCCCTCCCCTTCCTTTGCAGGTGATTTCCACCATGGCCATCTTTCTCTTTCCTTTTCTAGCAGAGCAGCAAGAAAGCTTTTTCTCCTGGCAGCTTAGGAATGTGTTCCTTCTCAAATGGGCCTCATGGGGACAATTGATTTTTCCTTCGACAGCAGTGTCAGAGAGGAATGAGGGTGCCAGCACTGCAGGTATGGTAGCTGTGCCTGCTAAAGCAGGTAGCTTTGCTTCACAGCTATGAACAGCCACAGGAGCAGAGTGTGTCAAGAAGGGGCTCTCCTTCCTCTGACCCTCATAAGACCCAGGTCAAATTCCACCTCTTCCAGAAAGCCTTCTGTCAATAATGACTTTCCCTCTCAGACCTCATGGAGCATTTTACTCCATATTATCTCTGGTACCTCATCATGCATGATCATGTATTATTGTCTATGTGTGTGTTTTAGCCCTCTCTTAAAGCTCCTGGGGTCAGGATCTGCCTGAACTAAGGCTCTGGACCTGGAGTGAGGAAGCCTGGAGTTTAATTTCTGCTTCCAAATTTAATAGTTCTATGAACCTGGGCAAGTTCCTTGGTATCTCTGTGTCTCAATTTCCTTATCCCTAAAATAAGGGTGTTGGACTAGGTGGCCTCTTAGGTATCATCTAACTCTAAATACATGATCCTATTATTGAAAATGTATATTTCCTCTGGTATAGGACTGGACTCTGCATATAGTATGCTTACTAAATGTTTCAAGTGGAAAGAAAGGTAGGTGACATCCTCCGTTGCCCCAGGGATTCTATGGGCATAAGGCCATGAGGCTCACTGGTATGTGTCCTACCTAGGCTGAATCACTCCCTTTCTCTCACTCTGATCTGGCCCTTCCTGGTTAAGGTTGTTGGGTACATGACAAAAGCTTAGGCTGATTCTTGGCCAAAAGGTCTCCCTTTGCAGAGGCAGGAGCAGAGGAACCAAATATTACAGCAGGAAGAGGTCTTATGGACCATCTAAATCATACTCCTCATTTTGTAGAGGGATAAAGAGATGGAGTGACTTGTTCTAAGTCATCCAGAGTTAGTGGTAGAACAGAGACTAGGACCCAGGTCTCCTGGAAGTTTTACAATTATAATTAATAATAGCTAGCATTTATAATGCATTTTAAGGTTTGTAAAGTGCTTTACAAATATCTTCTTCTTTGATCCTCACAGCAGCCCTAGGATGCAGGTGCTATTATTATTTCAATTTTACAGATGAGGAAACTGAGGCAGACAAAAGTTAAATGAATTGCCCAGGGTCAGACTGGTAGTAGTCAAACTGGTAGTTTATAAATGGTGCTCCTTAGTGGCCTTCCCATTGTACTACATGGCTACAAGTAAGTGGGAATGTCATATTTGTAGTGATGAATGGGATACTTCATTATCACTCTGTGTTCAACTTTTGGGGCTCATAAATTCACCTCCTCTTTTTTCTTCTCTTGTGCAAAGCCCTCAGTGCAGAAAACACTGGATTTGGAAGTCTTGGCTTCAAATCGTGGCCTAATATTTGCTAGCTTGGTGGCCATGAGCAAATCACTTTATTTCACTTAGCCTCAGTTTGCTCAGTTATAAAATCGGAATAATAATGATATCTATACTACCTACTTCTCAGGGTTGTTGTAAGGCTCAAAGGAGGTAATGTCATCTATCTATATACTATTTAATAGGTTTTAAAGTGCTCTATAAATGGTCCCATCATCATTATTATTGTTATGCATGAGGAGAGACTAGTGTGTGGGAAGTCTGATGTCAGATCACCCAGACACACCTTTTTCCCTCTAAGGAGATGAATTTTGGTCACTTTTACCATTTGGACCCCACTCTAGGGGTTTCCTGGCAAGACTCTGCCTTATCAGACTAAACAATGAGATGAAAGTTCTGTACAAAGAGGAGCCTTAGATTCTGACAGGTGGTAGAAGAAGAGCCCCAGATCCTAGAGGAAGATCCATTGCTTTTTAAAAAATGGTATTGTTCAAATGTGTATGACTCTTGGTGACTTCATTTTGGGGTTTTCTTGACAAAAGGTACTGGAGTGATTTTGCCATTGACTTCTTCAGCTTATTTTACAGATGTAGAACTGAGACAAATGGGTTATGCGGCTTGCCAAAGGTCACATGGCTAGTGGGTGAGGCCAGATTTGAATTCAAGAAGATGACTCTTGCCGATTCCAAGCCCAGTGCTCTAGCTACTGTGCCACTAGCTGCCCCATTTAAAACAAATATCCATGGTCAAACAAAACATTCCTACATTGGACATATCCTAAAATTTATGTCTCATTTGCCACCCTCAGTTTATTGTCTCTGGTAGAAGGCTGGCAGCATGTTTTATCACTGGTCCTCTAGAACTGTGGTTGGTACTTGAATTGGTCAGAGTTTTTAAGACTTTCGAAGTTTATTTTGATCTTTTTAGTGCTGTTGTTGAAGCTTTTCTCCATGTTCTTATCTCTTTACTCTGTATCAGTTCATACAAGTCTTTTCAGGTTTTTCTGAAATATCCCCTTTCATGATTTCATAGAGAACAATAGTATTTCATCACATTCATGTGCCATGATTTGTTCAACCATTCCCCAATTGGTGGGAATCCTTTTAGTTAAAAGTTCTTTGATATAAAAAAATAGCTGCTAGAAATATTTTTTTCATATTGTCCTTTTCCACTTTATTTAACCTCTTTGAGGTTATAGCTCAGGTTCTTTGAGGTATAGTTTAGTAGTGTTCTCACTGGATTGGAAGTTATGCAAAGTTACAGTATGCACAGTAACTTTTTTGGAGGGAAATTCCAAATTCTTTTTCTGCAAGTCTGGATCTATTACTATTTCACCAACAGCATGTTAGGGTGTCTATTTTCCCACAACTGTTCCAACATTTGTCATTTTCTTTTGGTCATACCTATCAATCTTAGTGTCATTTTAATTTGCATTTCTGAAATTATCAATGCTTTGGAGCATGTTATCATATCCTTTTTGATGTCTTAGATTTCTTCCTTTGAAAACTGCCTATCTGTAGTGTAGTCCTTTCTCTGGCCACAGTAGAGTCCTTGAACAGAAGACAGAGGAAAGTTTCTCTCAAACTCATCAGGCCCCCAGATTCTTATCTTCCCTCAATATGTTATGCCATTATGTCTCATTCTCAGGACCACAGTGTGAAGTTCAGCCCTGGGCCTTCCTCAGATCCCAGGCTCCAGATGCTTCCTGCTCTCCTGGGGAAAGTCCCAGGGGAAGAGATTGCTTCTGTGTTATATGTTTAAAGGATGCTAGCAAGGGTATATTAATCATGCCCCAAATAAAATCTATTAAAGTAATTTCCAGATTTCCAGAGTCTATGGCTATGTTTTATTGAAGTGCACCCATTAACTGGAAGGCATTATGAATTTATCTTTTGCATCAAGCTTTTTTGAAGTAATAGGTGTCTCCTATTTTAAGTAAATGTGTTTCAAACTTATAAAGTTGATTTTTAACAATAGGATACTGATTTGTTTTACAAAGCATAGAGATTCAAATATAATGCATTTTATAGCTTTAACTCATGGTGTTACAGACTGATGGCCCCTACAGGCAAACGACAACTTTTGGACCAAGTAAAGTCTGTTAGACATTACAAATACCCACACAAACAGAGGAGGAGAATAGCTAAGTTCAGGGTGTACCTAATGTGGAGTTAGGTGGTCCAAAGGAAGAGGAGAAAATCATGTGGTCTGGGAGGAAGGTTTGGGAAATAGAAGATATGGGAATGATTGAAGATTTTGAAGTCATTAAAAGTTCTGCAGGGTATGAATGGACTGCAGATATATTCCCAAGAACTCTTCCTGTCCATTAAAAGCTAAGGAGGTAGGCAGCAAGCATGTGCCAAAAGATAACTAATAATGTGATACTATTAGGTCTCTGAATCTAAGCCAATCAATCGAAAAATACAGTTCAATTTACAGAAATGTGTCTGAGAGACAACTTTCTTGGAATACGTTTATTCCATTAAGGAAAGCATATTTTTTTTTCCCTTGGAGAAGGGTCATAGGATCACAGATGAAAAGCTGAAAAGGACTTTAAAGTTCATATGATCTAATTCCTTTATTGTACAAATAAGGAAGCTGACTCTTAGAGAGATTAAGTCACTACCCAAAATCATATAGGTAGTAACTGGCAGAATCAAGATTTGAACTCAGAGTCCTTTACTTGAAGTTAAGTATACTTTCCACCACAACACTAATGCCCTATTAATTCTGCCATGAGATATAAGATGCCCTCATTTCCTAGAATAACACACACACATACACACACACACACACACACACACACACACACACTGACTCGATTATAGAGCTCACCCATTTCCTGATAAGTACGTTAAAGTTTAGATAATGGGATAAGACTTTTGTGCTTTGAAATACTTTTATTTTTTTTAATTTTTTTTTATTTAACTTTTGACATTTATTTTCACAAAATTTTGGGTTACAAATTTTCTCCCCTTTTATCCCCTCCCCCCCCAAACCCAAGCATTCTAATTGCCCCTGTGACCAATCTGCTCTCTCTTCTATCCTCCCTCTCTGCCCTTGTCTCCATCTTCTCTTTTGTCCTGTAGGGCCAGATAGCTTTCTTTACCCCTTAACCTGTATTTCTTATTTTCTAGTGGTAAGAACATTACAGTTGATCCTAACACTTTGACTTCCAACTTCTTTAGCTCCCTCCCTCTCCACCCCTTCCCTTTGGAAGACAAGCAATTCAATATAGGCCAAATCTGTGTAGTTTTGCAGATGATTTCCATACTAGTTGTGTTATATAGGACTAACTATATTTCCCTCCATCCTATCCTGTCCCCCATTACTTCTATTCTCTTATGATCCTTTCCCTCCCCATGAGTGTCGACCTCAGATTGCATTCTCCTCCCCATGCCCTCCCTTCTATCCTCCCCCCCACCCTGCTTGTACCCTTGTCCCCCACTCTCCTGTATTGTGAGATAGGTTTTCCTATCAAAATGAGTGTGTTGAAATACTTTAGACTAGACAGACCAACTGCTGTTTTGAAAGAGGTCTGGTTGTTCCATGCCAAATTATTTCTGACATAAGGTAAGCATTATGTGCTTAGTAGAAAGTATTTGTAAGACATTTATTTAGGCTTTAAGAAACTCACTTTGCTGACATTGAAAGAAAAAGGCAAGTTTCTTTTCATCTTGAACATGTCATCCTCGGTGTTGAAACACCACCCAAGAGAGCTAGAAAACTACTTTCCAGAAGGACAAGGGCTTACTTTTTCTGCTTAGTTCAGGTCAGAACGTATAAATTTTGAATGATCCTCTTTAATTGAATATGGCCAGAGACCATGGGACCATTTGTAGACAGTCCCATTTTGTACAAGGGAAGGGCCAGGTTAAATGCCTGTTGACTGAACCAATGAATGAACTAATTGCCTCTCTGCACATGGACAGTTTCCATAGTGTCTTGTTGGGTTTTATTAGCACTTGTCCTTGGGGTCAAAGCAATGTGACTATCTCAGAGGCAGGGACAAAATGAATGGGGTCCCCCTAACAATAGACGGGTAATTCATTGTCAGTGAAGTGCTACATATATTCCTGCAGTGTTATATAAAGGAAAATCAAATGTTCAATTTGAAGTTGCTGAGCAAATATAGCTACCATGGTTGATGTGGGAGGGAAAGGAAAGGAACGCTGAGGTTTCTGAATATCTGGGACCATGGCTGTCTGGGGTGAATGAGCCTCCCTAAGGCAGTCTAGCCTGAAATGTTCCCGGATGGCACTCCAGATAATTTATAGTGCCATGCTCTTTGCATTTTGTGAATGTGTGTTTATGAAAGGCTGGTCTCCTCTGCCCTGCAGCCTACATTAATCCATTTTAGTGACTTCACAGGGCAGGTCGGTGAGTTGGGGCTGTTGCCCTCAAGATCCTCCTTCTGGCTTTTCTGGCTCCAGCAGAGGCCCCCACCATGGCCCATGGCCCCAAGCCCTTGCTTTGGGAATGAAAATCCATTTCTCTTTCTTAGAGGCCACTCGATTTTTCTGAGTCAAGCTTTTTGTCTGCATAGCCACAAAAAGAAAATGAGTACATTAGGCCCTCAAAGCATCATAGAGCCAGAGGCCCTTGTGTTTCTTTCCTCATCCTATTCTCCTCTCCAGGGTCTCTGAGTAAATGCTTTGTGTATGCATAGATCTTGGGCTAGATTGTCTCCCAGGCCCGATCAGAGTAGTTCCCCTGGGTTTTTACTTTAGAATCTACCTAATTTGGGCCTTTTTCCTCATGTGGATTTTTGGGTTATCAGAGCTTAGTATCATGCCTGGCACATAGTAGGCACTTAGTAAATGGTTATTGATTAATGGCTTGATTGTCAAGGACTTTTCTGACCTAACTATCTCTGGCTACAGAGCCGTGGTATGTCCTCCTCATCTGCCTTTCATCTGGTCTTCTCCATTCTATTTTTATTTTATTTTTTTGCTTTTTCATCTCTTATGTTAAATGTTCATTAAACGTCCTCCAATCCATCCAGAGTGCCATTGTCAAAACGGGGAAGAAAGGAGAAAATATCTATCTTCTCTCATCATTCATCTCAGATTAATGAATTAAATATTTTTATTGAACTGAAGATTAATGACCTCCTGTCCCTGTTCAGATTTAATAGTCTACTTGTGACTGGATTTCAACCATAAGAGTTCTTGACCCCAGTCCTTGCTATGACTTAACCAGGTTTCTCTTCACCTCCTGACCATGCTGGTTTCTTCAGGGAATCCCGTACCTAGGGACCAGAGAAGCCCCAATCTTCCTGGTAGGGCATGAATCGACTCTTGAGGAAATTAATATTTCGTGTCTATCTCTTGCTGGAGATTTCACAGCATCATGGCTATGAAAGTTAGAAGGGACCTCAGTGACCATCTAATCCAGCCCACACACAAAAGTAATCCCTACCGGGACATATCTGGAGGCAGCCCGGCAATCCAATAGACGGAGCTTTAGGACTGGAGTCTGTAAACCCTGAGTTCAAATGTGACCTCACATACTGTGTAGCCCTGGGCAAATAATTTAACCTCTGTTTGCCTCAGTTTCCCCATCTGTCAAATGGGTATAATAATAGCACCTCCCTCCCAAGGTTGTTGTGAGGATCAAATGAGATAATGATTGTAAAATGCTTAGTACAATACCTAGCATGTAGTAGATGTTATATAATGTTAGTTGCAATTATTATAATTGTATCTGACAACTGGGCCTCCAGAATCTGCTTGAAGACCTTCAAAGAGAGACAACCCCACTGCCTCTTGAGGAGGCCCATTCTGCTTTTGGATATTTCTAATTCTTAAGCAAATTCTCCCTGACATCAAACGTAATTTCTACTTTTTACAACTTCTACCTTCTGCTTCTGATTCTACCCTCTGCGGCCATACAGACAAATCTAATCCCCCTTCCACAGGAAGGCTCTTCAGATACTTGAAGGTAGCCATTATCTGCCTTTCCTTCCTTCCGGTACCCTTGGTCTTTTCTTTTCCTGGTTAAACATTCCCAGTTCCAAACTGGTGATCCTCTGTGACATGAACTATAAAGGCCCTTCGTCATTCTGTTTCCTCCCCTCTGGATACTCTCCAGGTAGTCAATGGCCTTGCTAAACCAGGGTGCTTAGAATTAAACACATTTGAATTGAATTTTGCTGTGTGTTCACAACATAGAGACGTAGGAATTATGTGTTTGTGAATTAAACTTTCCTAGGCTGGGTCTGCTTCACATTTCACATGTATATGATTTGAATAATCCTCTCTTGAGATAAACTTCCCCAGTCCTTAAGAAAAGAGCGGGGTTTCTATTGCTCTTTCTACTTCATATAATTATTGTCTCACTTCTCTGCTTTTGCTCATCACCAAACTTCTTTTAAAAAAAGTCTATGTGTGAGGTCCCTTCCACTTCCTGATTTCCTATTTTCTCCATCTTCCCTTTATTTAAAAAAAAATTATTTGTTTTGTCATTCTTTTCTTTTTAAATTTTGAGTTCTAAATTCTCTTCCTATCTCCTGCTTTGCCCCCCAGTGAGAAGGCAAGCAAAATTATATCAATTAAATATACGTGTGAAATCATGCAAAATATCTTTCCATATTAGTCATATCACAAAAAACCAAAATAAAATGTATGTAAAATGAGAAAATCATATTTCAATTTGCACTCAGAGTTCATTAGTTTTATCTGTGGAGGTAGATAGCAGTTTTTCATAATGTGTCATTTGGAATTATCTCAGATCATAGCATTGATCAGAGCAGCCAAGTATTTCAAAGTTGATCCCTACAACGTTGCTGTTACTATGCACAATGTCCTCCTGGTTGTTCTCACTTCACCTTTCATCAGTTCATATACATCCTTCCATCTTTTTTTTTAACCACTCCTTTGTCATTTTTTTATAGCATAAAAGTACTCCATTCCAATTATCTCACAACTTATTCAGCCATTCCCTAATTGCCCATCATCCTCTCAATGTCCAATTTTTTGCTACTACAAAAAGAGCAGCTATTTTCATAGATATGTCTTTTTTCCTTTTTCTTTGATCTTTTTGGGATACAGAACTGGTAGTGGTATTGATGGGTCAAAGGGTATGCACAATTTTATACTCCTTTGGTCATAGTTCCATATTGTTCTCTAGAATGGTTGAGCCAGTTCACAACTCCACCAACAGTTTATTAGTCTATTTATTTTTCTTCATCCCCTCCAGTATTAGTCATTTCTGATAGGTGTGAGATGGTATCTCGTATTTGTTTTAATTTACATTTCTCTTGTCAGTAGTTATTTAGAACACTTTTGTTCATATTACTATAAATAACTTTGATTTCTTTTTCTGAAAACTACCTGTTCATATCCCTTGACAATTTATCAATTAGGGAATGACGTTTATTTTTTAAAAATTTGGACTCAGCTCCTTATACATTTGAGAAATGAAGCTTTTATCAAAGAAAAAAATTGATATTCTTCATTGTTTATGGTACCTTTTATCAAAATGCAGTTGCCCTGATTATTTCTTTTAATTATGAGTATTATTGCTTTTACTTTGCCTGAGATCATGATTGCTACCTCTGTCTTTTTTTTTTTTTACCTCAGCTAAAGCAAAATAGATTCTTCTCTAGCCCTTTATTTTAATTCTGTATGTCTTTCAAAATTTGCATCTCTTGTAAGCAACATACCATTGGATTCTGGTTTCTAATCCATTTTGCTATCTGCTTCCATTTTGTGGATGAACTCATCCCATTCATATTTACAGATGATTATTAACTGTGTATCTCCCTCCATCATATTTTCTTCTATTTATCCTTCTCTCTTTTATCCTGTCCTCAAGAATCTATTTTGCTTCTGACCACTGTCTTCTTTAATCTGTCCTCTTTTTTTATCACCCCTCCCCCATTTCTTATCTTCTCTTATTTCACTGTTGGGTAAGATAAATTTCTATAATCAAGTGTGTGTGTGTGTGTGTGTGTGTGTGTGTGTGTGTGTGTGCACGTGTGCATACACACATGTATATTTCCTCTTTGAACCAATTCTGATGAGACTGAGAATCAAACATTGCCCACCTTCCATTTTCCTCTCTACTATAAAAGCTCTTCCTTACAAGCCTCTTTTATGTGGGAAAGTTTTCCCCACTCTACTTCTGTCTTCCCCTTCTCCCAGTGTATCTCTCTTTCTCACCCCTTAATTTTTTTCTTTTGGTGATCTTTCCCAATTTAATCCACTCACACTCATGTTCTTTGTCTATGTAGACTCCTCCTAACTGTCCTAATAATGATAAAGTTCTTAGGAATTACATGTATCATCTTTTGATATAGGAATGTAAACATTTGATGGGATAAACCAGAGATGACTCTCCAGTTATGAGCCTGTAGGACTGACAGGATGAGGAGCAGACAGTGGCAGGAAGATAATGAGCTCAGGTTTAGAGATGTTGAGATGAAGTGATGGTAGAATATTTAGGTAGATTTCCAATTCCTAATTTCTAATTTTTTTATGTGGTCCCTCTCACATGTCATCTCCCATGCCTGGAATACTCTCCCTCTCCTCTCAGAGCAACTCTAATGGAATGTAAGCTTCCGCTTCTTGAAGGCTTTGTTGTTATTCAGTCAATGTTAGTCATGTCCAACTCTTCATGACCCCGTTTGGAGTTTTCTAGGCAAAATACTGGAGTGGTTCACCATTTCCTTCTCCAGCTCATTTTAAAGATGAAGAAACGGAGGCAAACTGGATTAAGGGACTCACTCAAGGTCATATAGCTAGGAATTAACTGGGGCCAGATTTGAACTCGGAAAATGAATCTTCCTGATGTCAGACCTGGCACTCTGTGCACTATGGCACCACGTACCTGCCTCTTCATGAAGGCAGGGACTTTGTGTCCTAGCATCTAGCAGAGTACCTGGAAAATAGCAGGAGCTTAATGAATAGTAATTAATATAATAATAATAATAGCTAGCATTTACATAGTGCTTTTTGGGTTTGCAAAGCACTTAAAAATATTCTTATTTTATCCTGACAATAATCTTAGGAGATAGGAGCATCATCATCTCCAGTTTATGGAGGAGGAAATTGAAATTCATAGGGTCTTTACCCTAGGCCTAGCTTAATCCTTCCACCCCCAAAGTGTCCATTTTGTTTTATTTTCAATCATTTTGTATGCATGTCTCATTGGGTCAATTATTGGGTTCATTGGGCTCCCTGGGCAGAGCAGAGAGTGAGCTTTCTTTTAGTCCCCTCTAAGGGTCTAGGACAGAGTTGGGTCCACAGATGGAAGATGATAAAGAGAATCCTAGGATCATAGATCTAGAGCTGCAAGTCTTGTGGTTCAAAGCCTTTATTTTACAGATGAGGAAAATTAGGCTCAGAGAAATTAGGCTCCCATGCCTTGGAGGTCTTCTAGTGTGCACCCATGTTTTGCAGATGAGGAAATTAAGGTTTAGAAAGGTGAAAGGATTCAACTCCAGATCCTCTAGTTCCAATCTAGAGCTCCTTCCACAGCAAAATGTGGACACTAGGGTTGGAGAAGAGGCAGTTCTCAGTTGTGAGAGAGGCTCAGAGTGAGCAAGAAAGGACTAGGGTCTAGTTCCTCATCCTGGACTGATTCATTGTATGTCCTTGAGCAAGTACAGTAATTGAGCCTTTCCCCATTGTAGTTTCACTATCGCACATGATGGCATAAGAAATTAAAGAAGAATTTGGGGGAGGACAGTAAATGATACAGAGCCTGTGCCCAAATACTTAACCCTAATTTTACAATAAGACACTATAGACATCCCATGAAAGAAAAATAAAAAACTCAGACTTCTCTGGTACAATGGGAGGGCCAAAAGTTTTATGTAGATTTTCCAGACCGGGGAGGGGGGTGTGCAGCACCCCTAACCCTCACCATGTGTAAGGGATAACTGTGCTATAATCTCTGTGCCTTTCTCATCCAGAGGAAAGACAACATCGGTCAACTAGCATTTATCGAGTGCCTGCTATATGCCAGGCTCTGGGGACACAAAGGAAGGCTCACTCAAAGAGCTTACTATCTTAGTGGGAGAAACAACTTGCAAACTGTATACAAACAAGATACAGACAGGATAAATTGAGGGTAATCTCATAGGGGAGTCCCAAAGACTAAGGAGGACTGGGAAAGGCTTCTTGTAGAAGGTGAGGCATTAGCTGAGACCTGAAGGAATACCAGGAAACCAGGAAGCAAAGGTGAAGAGGGAGAGAGATAAAGAGTTCCAGGCATGGAAGAAATCTGAATGTGTCCTTACAAGGTCTGGGGAAGAATTGGTGGCTGTCACCAGCAGTGGCACGGCATTCATATTGCTGATGCCCAAGCTCTGCCCATTTCAAAGCTTGGTCCACTTCCCCTTCATCTTCCCTCCATCTTACCATATGTAGGTCACTAAACCAGCTGGGTGCAAATCTAGAAGCTGCTTTTAAAGACTTGGCTCAATTGGCTAAAAGGCTCTTAGAGGATTAACTGTAGATTATAGTTTAATAATAAATGGAGCTGAGGACATTAGCATTTATCAAACCAAGAGGGTAAGGACAGGTTTTAGTGACTCTAAGTAGCTGAACTCTGTTAGAAGCACTGCATTTTAGAGACTATAAGTTATCCACGAACCTGGTGTTGTCAGATCTAAGATTATTTTTCTGTGTGTATTTTGCTATTTCTTTGAGGCTTGTAATGATAATTATTAATAGATAATATTGTAACCCTTTTAGGTTTATGAAGTATTTGATTTCATTCAGTAAATATGTATTACAGAGAGGTAAACTGAGGCATAGAGAAGTTAGGTGACCAACCCACGGTCACACAGCAAGTGCTAGGCATGGGATTCAAACATAGGTTTCTTCTGACTGCAAGTTTAATACTCTTTTCACTATACTTCATTGTTCAGCATTCAGCACAGTGCTTGGAACACAGCAGGTAATTAATAATTGCTTGTTGATCCACTTACTAAAAAAAATGCAAAAGGGCGTAATCTCTACAACTGACTGTTTTTCATGGTGGTTCCCTTGACCCTGAAAACAAAAGGTGAAAATTTAGGAACATCTGCATGTATAGTATATCACTCAATTTGCTCATTGAATTCAACAACGAACATTATTATGTACCTACTATGTGCCAGAAACAATGCTATATGCTAAGGATGCAAAGATAAAAACCAATCACCTGGGAAAGACAATCTAGCTATATAGAGATATACACAAAATATACACAAAACAGGTATAAGGTGACTTTGGAAGCGAAGCCACTAATACCCAGAAAGACCAGGAAAGGCTTCAGCCCAATCAGTTAGTATTTATTAACACATACTTTGGGCCAGGGACTAGATAAAAAAATAAACAACCCAAAAAACTTGTGTCTGAGTTACATCTTGAAAGAAAGTAGAGATTTTAAGCAGTTTAGGGGAGGAGGGAGGGCTGTAGGCATGGCAAACAGCCCGTTCAAAGGCATCAAGGTGGAACATCTCCACATTCTTTAACTGCACTTATCCTTAAGGTTGGCCCTTTCTCAAATATTCACTTGAGCCACTGGGCCATGGAAGCCTGTTTTGAGTTTCCATTGAAGAGTGGGGCCTCCTTCCAGACTCAAGGGTAAATCCTAAGCAGTCTGTCTCTCAACTCTCCTATTACTTTCCTGGTTTGCTCTTGAAGGGATAGACAGGGGAAGAGCTTTATCTCTCAGGAAACCTAACTTGACTTTTGCCTCTGTCCAGGCTTCCTCAGGGTTGGTCTCCAACTTAAATCGTTTAACGTTTACCTTGAGGATGCAACCTTTGCCAGTAAAAGACCATTGGAGGGACGAGGCCGTTGGAGCTCAGCCCCGTCTTTCTGAGATCCAGCCAGAGCACATAACAGCCTTCTTCATTCACTCTGAAACTCCTGGGAAGGATATCATTCCTTGTCTCAACTCCAAATTGTACCATGAATTATTTGTGGAGTTTTAGGAGGAAATTCCTCTGAAGATAAGACAAGATATAGGCCAACTTCCTGAATCAGTCTGAATCAGCAATCTTTTTTTTTCTTCTAAATTGCCAGACCCTCCTTTTATCTCCTGGGATGCCCTCTTCTCTTCCTCCCAGGCAAGTCAGTCTGACATGGCAACCTATCCTTGCTCTTTCTACAGATGTTTCTTATAATTAACCAACAAGCACTTACTATTACTGTGTGCTAGGGATGGGGGGTTGGGACAAAGACAATGAATGAAAAAATCTCTGCTCTTCTGTTTTCTAATGTGGCAGGCAATTACATATGTAAATATATACAGAATAAATGTAAGGAGAATTAATGCCCGTAAGTCAAGATAGTTAAATAGGATGCATTTGGGAAAGCAAGGCAGTAGCAACTGAGGTGGCCAAGAAAGGCTCTATGTAGAAAGTGGTCTTTGAGTAATGCCTGGAGGAAAGAAGAATTCTCTAAGTCAGAGGTAAGGAAGGAGTGCATTCCAGGCATCGGGGACAGCCAATGCAAAGGCACAGTGATGAGGCATGACCTTCACCCCTGAGCATCCCCTGGAAGGTGTGTTCATTGAGCTTGGGGCTTCTTGGGAGGGAGGGGCAGGGTCCTGCTCTCCCATATTAGAAGCCTGGGGGCTGTTCTTTTCCATAGTGCTGTTGCTTAAGATCCAAGACTGGCCCCACTGTGCATCATGTGGGCCATGGGCTTAAACAAAAAGACTTTGTTTTTTGTTTCTTATTCATGGGGTGGGACTGCATCTTTTCTAGGCTGGACTCTTGTTCATGTCTATCTAATTGCAATAAGGCATTGCAGGGCCTTAAGTTGTTAGTAGGTACTAGCAAGGCACAGAGGGTGAAATGGAGTTGGGGGAGGGGTGGGGTGGCTATCACTGGGGCAGAGACAGGGACACAATGTGCTTCGAGCACCAAACATTGACATAGAGGGGGAACAGAGCAGATGGCCAGTGGGGATGGGGGTCCGGCTCACATGGCGAAACCTAAACTTCTAGGAGAACAACCCGTCCTGCAGGTGGTGAGCGAGGCTGGAGAGAACATTTCTTTTGAAGAAAGCCAAAGTATGATCACAGTTTCTTTGCAGGAAAACAGTGGGTCAGGGTCTTGCTGCTAGTTTAAGAGGAGAAACAATTTCCCAGTGTTCTTAGTGCCGGCTGGATTTTGTGTACCACAGCCTGGATCTTCTTTGTTTCTTATATCTTTCCCCCACCTTCCCTTCTCTCTGCCCTGAATTAGAGGGTGGGTTTGGGTGAGAGATACTGAGCTTTTGTCCCATTGTGCTGAGAATAGTGAGCACTGGGGGTAGGGTGATGCTGTAGCATGCTCATGTCCCATAGTGAACCTCCAGCCCACTCTGGCTCTTCCAGCCAGCCCTGAACTGTCATCTTTAAGAGTCTTGCCCATTGCTGGGGTGTTCCTTTCTTGGGTCCAGACCCTCGATGAGATTATATTGGGAGCTTGGGTTGGACTCCTTTGGGGAATCACTCTGTTCTTCTCTCTGCCCTTGGTCCTGCTGCATTCTTGCCTCTCCTCTTGAGGACAGATAAAGTGGGAGGGAGGAAGACTCTTAATATAATAATAACTGACATTTGTATAACACTTTAAGATTTGGAAAAATTATACATTTCTTATTTGGTTACAGGTATTTAGGTGGTGCAGCGTGTAGACCACTGTGCCTAGAGACTGGAATACCTGGGTTTAAATCCAGTCTCAGACACTAGCTATGTGACCCTAGACAAGTCATTGAATTTCATTCTGCCTCCATTTCCTCATCTGTAAAATGCGGATGATAGTAATAGCACCTACCTCCCAGGGTTGTAGTGAGGATCCAATGAGATTGTACTTGTAAAGTGTTTCACATAGTGTCTGAATGTTTGTTCTTCTCCTTTCTCCGATTCTCAAAACAACCCTGACAGGTAGGTGCTATGGTAGTCTTGTCTTCATTTTACAGATGAGAAAACTGAGGCTCAGAAAAGTTAAGTCACTTCTCCAATATCACATAGCTAGTAATAAATGGTGGTGTCATGTAGTAATAATAGTAAGGGTACTAATGAATAGTAATACAAGGATGCTATTGAATAGTAATAATTAATGGTAATATAGATATGGTTTTGAAACCCAGGTCTTTCTGACAGTGAGTACAGTGCCCTATCCTGCTTCCCGGACTCTGAGAGATATAGTTTGCTTCCTCTTGATGAGCTATTTTTCTCAAACATAAACTAAAGTCTTATTTCCACAACAGCTCATACAACTCACCTGAGACAATTCTAGACTCTTAAAGACCGAATGGACGTCACCCCTACCCAAAGCAACCAAAGCACTAGTGACCTTTACTGTCTCTGCCTGAAAGGCTTCTGGTGGCAGGGAGCTTACTCTCTGTCTCTAGAGGCTGCCCTGTTTCTCAGTTAACATCCTCCTCAGTTTAACTTCATCCTCCCCTGTCTCCACCTCATTAGTCCTTGTTCTTTCTGCCGTTGGGGGCCAAGAATTGTTCTCATCCATGTCATCCACATGACAGCCCTCCAGATACTCCAAGACAGCCATCAAGACCCGTCTAAATATTCTCTTCTTTGGCTCAAACATCCCTAGTTGATCCTCATTGGTCACCCTCATCATGGGGAGGTTCAGCAGTTTGTCACTGTCCTTCCATCAAATGTAGGGCCCCAAACTGAGCATAAGAGAAAAGGCACTTTGGGCTTTCAGAGTGAAAGGACAGTTCGGGGGTTTACTGGTTGTGTGATGTTAGGCACTTAGGGCTTCTATTTCCTCACTTAGAAAATGAATGTGTTAAACATGATCCCTCTGACGGTCCTTCCAATCCTGATCTCTTGTCCTGCTGCAGGTGCAGTCAGGTCAGTATAGGGCACTGGCATGATTACCTCCCTTGTTATGGTCATTCCTGGAGGATGGAAGTATCTTCCCAGACTCATTTCCCCAGCCTCATAGTGGCTGAAACTTCTGAAATATCTTTGGAGTAGTAAATTAATGATCAGACATTAATGAACGGTATGATCAAAAAGGAAAGAATGCATGTTCTCTCTATACCTCTGTTTTGCAGAATTCCTAACTTCCTTCAGAGTACTGCTCAGGTGCCCCCCACCTACACATCTTCCCTGATCCCCCTGTCCCCCACCCCACCCCAGTTACTAGCACTGTCTACTAGCACTATTACTAGCACTCTCCCCTCCCCTCCCTCTCCTTTCTCTCTCTCCCACCCCTTCCTGCTTTTCTTTCCCCTCCTCCCCTCCCTTGCTCTCTTTCTCTTCTTCTCTTTTCCCTCTCTCCTGCCTCTCTCCTTCTCTAACTGTCATTCCCCTTCTCCCCTGCCCTGTTTTCCTCTGCTCCCCTTCCTCTCCTTTCCCTCTCTCCCACCTCTCCCCTTCCCTACCTTTCCTTTCCCTTTGTGACAGTAAGCACCCCAAAATACACAGGGGAGCCTGGCATCACAGGTTCTTAGATCTACATTCACAAAAGGAAAGGCAGCTTTTGAGGGGTTAAGTAATCACTTTAATCAAACACATGCATCATTCCTTTAACCAAGCACATATATCATTCACCTAGTTCAGGGGAGTCAGCGCCCTGAACTTCAAAGAAAATACAGAGAAATCAAAAGATCAACAGACATGGCTTCCTCTGCCTGAATTCAACCGATAGTTGAACCCCAACTGTCTGACCATAGTTACCGGAAAGGGAAGCACTGACATCTGGGTTTTCAAAGCCAGAGGGTTCCTTAAAGTGGCTTCCCAGAGTCCTCATGTGGCCAAACATTTCAGTTAGTAAGCCCCAAAATAAAATCCTCCCCTCAGAGTCTTTATACACTTTTTAGAGCCAGAGGTCATCATATCCCTTGAGAAAAAGTGCCTCGTTAACAAAAATTCCTACAAATCTTCTCAGGTTGGATAATGGGTGGGAAAGATCCTCCTTAAACACGTTATTCAGAGGCACTTTTAGTAAAATATAAACAGCCAAAGATCCTAATTTGATTGCCATTACATGCCCTGCTCTCTTCTCCTCTTCTCCCTCTCCTTTCCCTGTCTCTCACCTCTCCCCTTCCCTACCTTTCCTTCCTCTCCTCTGCTCCCCTCCTCTCCTCTCTTACCTTATATTTATTTATATTTCTTATGTATGTGCGTGTTATACACTTCCCCTCAGAAGAATATAAGCTTCCTGAGTACAAACCTTGCTTTGTTTTTGTATTCCTGTCACTTAGTAGAGTCCCTTGTATATAGTTAGTAGTTTGGAAATGTTTGCTGAGTTGCATTGAATAAAACTCCCTTAGGATAATCAATCAGCAAGCATTTATTAAGTGCCTACTGTGTGCCAGACACTGTGCTAGGCATGAGGGATGCTGATAAAAAATGAGGCAGCTGCTCAGCCACTGCAGGCTCCTTCCCCCATTGGTGAGTTCTACTCAGAGCCTCCATTTTGCAAAAGGGCCCCAGTCCAACCTCCTCTGATTCTCCTGACTGAGCTGCCCACCCTCATGCTTTTCCCTGACTTTCAGGTCTTCTTTAATGGATTGTCTTTCCCAAATAGAATGGAAGTTCCTGGAGGGCAAGGACATTTTTTGCTTATATTTGTATCCATAGTAATCACCACAGTATTAAGTACCATATTAATCTCCACAGTATTAAGTATTTAAAAAATGCTTGCTGACTATTGGCTGAGATATTACCCTCATACTGATTTCATTTACATGAAGAAGGAAACTATACCCATGTCCTACAGTGTTTTGCCAAGTCACTAGGGCCATATATTATCCCTGGGTTCCACTCACTTTGGATTAAACGAAAGTTTAATTTGGTTTAATTTGGTTAATTTGCATTAAAACCATACAGCCTAGTAACCATGTGTTCTAAGTTAAGGGTCTAGATTGACCATGGTGTATTGTTAATGGCTGTAGGGTGACATGTGTGAGCCATGATGCTGTCAGTTTGCTTTCCAAAGAGGAAAGAAAGCTCTATGCTATTGTTACAGATCCTGACCTTGGTTTGGTGCACAGACACATAGACACACACACCAAGCACCAGGAGACAGTAGGCAAAGGGGGAAAGGGCACCCCTAGATATCATTTGGGAGCATCCCTTTTACCTGGGCAGGATGAGCCTGGATAGTGTTTTGCACAGGTCAGATGGTGTTTGAGGTTAGAGCCAGGATCTGAGCTGAGTCATGGCTATGGTAGAGAAGGATGTGCCCAAGTATCAATCAGATAGGGATCGATCCAAAAGGGGAACATGGCTTTTTATTTAGCTATCCTAGGAAGTCAGGCAGCCACACTAATTGGATCCTCCGTTTTCTCTTATAATTAGGGCTCTGTCCTAAGAAACATAGGCTGTCAGTTTGTGTCCAATACCCAGTCAATGTTCAGATACAGTTGTCATCATTCCTTGTGCTGTGTTTTTATGCTCGTGATGATATGGAAGCATGCTTCCAACGATAAGCTTTGATCTCTGTCACATCTTATCATCCCCCTTGACTTTTAGACCCACGGAAAACACAATTTTCTGATTCTGACTTTGCTTTGCTTATTAATTTTTTTTAAAAGCCTAGTCTGCTGAGTGGATAAAGTATAGCAAGCAGCTGCAGAGATCTGCCAGAGGATACTTTTGAGACTGAGTCTGGGTAAACCTGCCTTACTCCCTGAGTTCAGACAGAGAGCTAGACAGACAAATAGACAAAGTGTTTATAAGGACAATCTCATGGGTTTGAGTGGGGCCGGAATATGCATGGAGTCCTTGACCCTGGCAAGACAAGGCAAAAGCTGGTATATTAGAGCCAAGAGACTTCCCCAGCTCTCTCTACATGGTAGCTTAGTCTGAAGACCCTGAGAAGTGGTCAGCACAAGCCTGGCATTGGATTTTCAGAGCAGACATGAAGGAAGGCCCTTGACCTTTGTCCTGTATGCAGAATGTTATAGTTAAAAAGATTATTGGATATGGAAAGAGAACATATGGGTTCCAAATTCTGGCCGTGGCATTTATTAGTGATTGAGTCTCAGTTTTCTCATCTCCAAAATGGATATCTGCCCTATCAATCAGAGGAATGTGAGTTAGAACAAAGGGTCAGGAGTCAAGATCTGGGTTCAAATTATACTTCCAATGATTACTACCTGTGTGATCCTGGTGAAGGGGTTTAGACTATATAGTATCAGAAATCCTTTTTAGCTTTTCATCTATGATCCTTAAGAAGTATTTTATTAATTTTGAAGTGCTATCATAGTGAGACTTGTCATTGTAAATGCTGCTGCTAGTGTGTCTTTAGGATGGGAGAAGTAGGAAGACTTCAGGCTAGTTATTGAGCAGCCCTCTCTGCCCTGGCATCCCCTCATTACCCCTGGCAAGGCATCATTGGAGCAAATTGATTCCATGTTAACCAGAGGTCAAACTTCCAGCCATTGCTTTAGAGGGCATTTCTGACCTATAAACGGCCTGAGACTCAGGCTCATAGTTGGTTTTAAGATGCCTGAAGGCTCATCTTGAATTATGGCTCAATTCCTCAATCATGTAGTCCAGCATTCTCTGGAAGTTTGGGTGTCTGGGGATGCTTTCCTCAATTGTGTAATCCAGTGTTGTCTGAAGCTCAAGTGTCAGAGGATGCGGCATCTTGCATTTCCTGACGTTGCTGAACACTCACAGCACATAGTCAGTCCTAGATGGTGGCTGAAATGCACCTTGCTTAATGTTGTAATGTTCCAGGATAAATTCGATTCATCTCCACATCCTGCCTAGCCTGCCTGGCTAAAATAAGCACCCTTGATAGTCCTGAGTACGCAGCCCCCCAGGGCAGCCTCTGCCAAGGAGGACAGCTGCATATCCTGCCTAATCAGCCTCTGCATTGCAGGGGAGTTCATGGAAGGAGGGGCCTCTGGAGGACTGCATTGTTTAAAAGACAGAGGCCACTGGGACCCTTTTCTGTGAGTTTGGAGACTGAGTTTAAATTCATCTAAACAGAAGCATTCATCAAGAGCCTATGTAGCATTGCCCCAAGGGGGGATTCAATTCAACTGAATTTGACAATTGTATAATGATGATGGAGAGGCAACTGTAATGGATAAATAGCTGGCCTCTGAGCTAGGAAAACCTGAGGTCAAGTTATACATATAACACATTCTGGCTGTGTGACCCTGGCCAAGTCAGCTTCCCTGATCTTCCTTGCCAGCAATGGCCTTCCCCCTTGGACTTCATGTAGCCTTTTGTTCTGAAAGTTCCTACTGCATTCATCATGTATTATTTGGATTATGATTGTCTGTATCTTATCCTTCTACTAGAATAAGAGGCAATTATGATGTAGGGGAGTGAGTTCTGTCAGTGGGACCTGGAAGACCTGAATTTAAGTATGCCCTCTGTACTTGAGGGCTGCAAGTCATTTAACCTCATAAAGCCTTAGACAACCCTCACCTGGGAGGGGAACATGAATCCTAGAGGCCACATATGGCTAGGTCCTAGAGGCTGCAGGTTCCCTTGCTCTAAGACTATAAGTTGAAAAGAAGATGCCAAATTGCATTAGTAGAGAGAGTTTCCTCACCTAGGAAGAACATACCTCTATATCAGTGAGATTTTGAGAAGTTTGCTTGTATTGTTTCTTATATTATCTTGTTCATAGTTTTTTGACTTGGACTCTTCTTACATATCTATAATCCTTAAGTTTTCCCCTACACATCCTGTCTCTGAAATAAACATGTCCTCCTTGTATGGAGAGGATGTTTTCTTTTAATGTTATTGTTTTTTTGCATTTCTTCTTCCAGATTGACTTTCATTTTTGTGTATTTTTATTCCCATTCAATTATTCTCTCTTTCCTTTTATTGATGAGATTTACCATCTCAGATTCAAGATTTTGTATTCTGCCATTTTTTTCTGCTGTGCAGGTCATAATTTTTGCTTTCACAATTCATATTTCTCTTTGAAACCATTCAGGAACATCCTGCTATAGTTCCATGTACTCCTGGAAATCCACAGGGTCCTCTACCTTTTCAGGTGTTGATTCATTTTCCTTTGTCTTACACTATTTATTCATAGATGTCTGAACTCTTTTGCCTGATCTGGAGGCCACATTCCCTTCTTATTAATCTTCCCTGTTTGTTTATGTTCTTATATTCAAGGTCCTTAACTGAATTTTCTTCCTCCTGAGATTTTTTGGTAATTTTAATCTTTTTTCCCCTTTCTTCTCTTCCTCTTTCTCAGTGGCTCACTTTCTGACTCCCCCCCTTTAAGGTTAGTTTCTCTGGGGACTCAAAGACATCTCAGCCTCCTCCCACATTGAGCAACTCACATTTCATCAGCCTTGATCTCAACCCCAACTGACCTGGGGGCAGGGCAAGATAGAATTGTCCAGCTGGCTGCTGGACTCTTTGCCTTAGGCTTAGTGGAATACCACACCCACACCCACAAGTGTCCTGGTTCAGTTGTTCTTCAGTTCTCTGGCTGAGTTCGATGGCACAACAGAGCACTTCTGCCCTGCTGTCTTAGCTTGAGAAAGCTTTTGCTTTTTGGTTTTCCATGGCACTGGGAAAAGAAAGGAGGATAGAGTTGCATTCTGTTGTAAGCAGTGGATTTGCTTGCTTAGACCTGCTGCTAGGTTGTGATGGAGGAAGTGCTAGGAGAAAACATTAGAGGCTAGGGAATAGCCTTCTCTGCTGTTATTTCATTCATTTGCTACTTTGTTTAGGTTTTTGATGTCATCAACCATGGAGACAGCTGAAATTGCTTTATCTCTTGCATATAATTCCCATTTTGGAGAAATTTGAGAGGGCATGAGGATTAGAGAAAATGTTTTCTGTCTTGTTGGTCACATAACCTCATCTCTCTACCTATACTGATGCAATCACAGGTCCAGTCTTTATGCCTATGCTGATGATAAAAATAAAAGCTCACGTTTCTATAGTGCTCTGCAAAGCATTTAAAATACATTATCTCATTTGATCCTCACAACAACCCTATGAGATAGGTGCTATTATTACCCTTTTTATAGATGAATAAATTGAGGCTTAGAAAAGCTTGCCCAAGGTCACAGGGCCAGGAAGTATCAGAGGCAGGAACTTGAACCCAGGTCTTCCTGACTCTAAATCCAGCACACTTCCCACTAAGCTATAAATTAGATAACTAACCTTTTCCAACTCTATGGTTGGCACTGGGTGTACAAAGGTCAATACCCCACAGGTCTTGTTCACATGAAGCTTCAAATTATTCAATTTTAAGCTCCATGAGCTCAGAGACTGTCTTTCTTTTTCCTATTTTTATCCCTATTGCTTAGCACAGCCCATGGCACATAGTAGGTGCTTAATAAATAGCTATTGGATTAATTCAAATAGAATGGCATGCAAACAAGTAACTGTTATAAGGGTGAATGTGATCAATGCTGTGAGAGATGGGAGGAGGTTGTTGTGTTTGTTCTTCGTTTTCAAAGAGGACCATGACATCAAGATGATGACATGACTTAGAGTTGACTTTGATTGGAGTGAGGGAAGATTGTGCAAGTCACCAGCCTTATTTTCTTCTCCTGAGCCATCTGGGTCTAGTGGCCTGATATTCATCAGGATGACTGGAGATGGCCCAGGATATAAGGGGAGACCTTGGATCCTTTGAATGAATGGGTGTTACCTCACCCTGAGTGAGTACCTGCAAAGATCTTGGCCTAAAGGGCCCAAGGTCTCCCATTGAATCCTGGGTCATTTCCAGTCATCATCCAGACCTGTTGAATAATATGGTCACTGGATTCAGATGGCTCTGGAGGAGACCTGTACAGCCCTCCCTCACTCAAAACAAAGTCAAATGCAAGTCATGTCATCATTTCTGTGATGGCATGGTGTTCTTTGGCAACAAAGGACAAACACAAAATCACTCTGTGCTAGGTGGCTGGGGACTTGTTGTCCAATCTCTGAGCTCCAGAGTGATTTGGGCTTAAGGCTTGGTCTTTGAGCAAGAAATGTAGTCAGTAAACCCAGAGGAAAAAAGGAAACTTTTGGCCATGGAGTGTACTTTCCTCTGAGTAGAAAACCAGAGTAGAGGAGAGGAGAGGGGAGGGAAGGTCAGGGGAGGAGATGTAGGTATTTAGAAAATGCTCTCTTGGTGCTGATGGTTAGTTCCTCCCTGGCTGAAGCTGGCCATTGCTTCTGCAAGCTTCACTTCTAGGGGCAGGCACCAGGTGGCGCTGCCCATCAGGGAACTGAGAGCATGACCAGAGCTTTCTAGAGTCATAGGGAGCCAGGCAGGGAGGTGTGGGTTAACTTTTCCAAAGGGCTGGTAGGGTTTGTTACTGATCCAAAGCTCAGGCCTAGAGGGATAATGAAAGTTCTTAGTGTAAATCTTGCTGTTGTTAACAAACCCAGCCCAGGAGTCTTCAAGTAGGGCTTGGAGATAGAAGAATGAGCTATGACCCAGCTCCTGTTTCCTTACCCAGGGAAAGCCACGAGGTAAAGAGCTCTCCTGCTGTTTGACTTTACAATAAGTAGGCAACGTTCTCTTGGACCAGCTCCATCCAGAATTCGAGAGAATCTTAGAATCACCTTTTTAACAAACTCATTTCAGATCATTTATTAAACACCCTTAGCCCCTGAGGGCAGATAAAAAGTTGAGAGAAGAAAGAGTCCCTCACTTTATATTCTAGTTGAGAATTAAGGCACAAAATAAAAAGGCACAAGACAGGCTTTTACATAAGTGTAACAGAATGGGGCAGGGAAAAGATGCTCCATGGGCAAAGCTATTGTAGCCAGGGCCATCAGGGAAGGCTTGTTGGAGGAAGGGACATTGGAGTTGGGCTTTCTAGAAAGGAAGAGCCATTGTGCAAGTAGGTTCCAGCCATAGAAAGCAACATAAACAAAGCCATGAGATTAAAAAAAAGTGAAAGAGGGTAGCCTAGTTTGGCTAGAGTGTAGGGTCCATGGAGGAGAAAGTCTTGAGATAAAGTTGGAATGGTATGAGATTATGGAAGGCCTTAAATGGCTTCTTTCCCCATCTCACTCCTCTTTCTGATTTTCCCTTTTTTCTACTGATGACCTGTCCTGGAAGTAGCTGTTGTAGCTTTGAGCTTGGGAGAGAAATTTGGGCATTCCCACTAGGAGGAGAGTCAGAAACCCTTAAGTCCTCTTAAGGACTTGCCTCTAGGCTGCCCTAGTGGGCTCAGCATCTGCCTTGCTTTGAGATAACTCTGGAAAAGGAATTCTTCACAGATTTCCTAGGACAATTGGGTTCATTAGGAAGTCATCAATTATTGAGAGTCCACTTTTACAAGACAAAGTAATGGATGATATGAAAAGGTACAAGATCCCTGGCCTCTTGGAACTGACAGTTTAACTTAATATTGGAAGGGAGGTATGAGACAAGGAAACCTGAGCAGAAAATTAACATGAGTCATCATATGTTAAGTATATCTGGAAGAAGGTAAGGGTGAGAGGCTTTAAGACTATGAAAAGATTGATGGAGTAAGGGATACTTGACCTGGAGAGGAGAATACTTGGCAAAGGAAGGTGTGATCACATGATAGTGTCTTCAAGTATTTGAAAGACTATCTAAGACAGTTTGAAAGACTATTCAAGACTATTTCAAGTATTTGAAAGAGGTACCCTGTTACAGTTAATAAAGAGCCCACCTTGGAATCAGGATCAAGTCCTGCCTCTGAAGTGCCTGGAAACTAGAAGGCACTTAATGTTTATTGACTATTGATTTTGTGGTCCTAGTCAAGTCATTTAACATTTCCATGTTTTAGGCCAAATATCAAACAGAGAACCTGAACCAGATTAAAATGTGATTGGGAAATATTTGTTTAAATAAATAAAAGTACAGTAGAACATAGATAATATTAATTTGTGGTTTTTTAAGTCACTATGCAGCCACAGAAAACAGGGTTTAATGGTCCCCATTTTCTGTCTGAGTTTGATCACTATTCTAGGCTTATAAATTAGCAGAGCAGTGGCTGATCTGCATTGATGAAGGGTGTTTCTTCACCAGGTTTCATCAATACTACAAAGAAATCACATTTAGATAAAAAAACAAACAAATCTCAAATCAAAGCCATGAACAAAAGAGATTAAATTTATAGTGCTTGACTCCATAGGACTGAGCTAGGGGAGGAAGGTAGTAAGGGTGCAGACAGAGGCTTGATGTAAGTGAAAACTTCATGACAGTTAAAGTGAGGCCCAAAGTTCAATAGGTTGCTTCCAAAAGATAACTGATTCCCCATCTTTGGGAGTGTGAGTTAATTAAAGAAGGGATTCTTAGTTAAATTAAAGTGTGATTAGATGGTGGTTGAGAGTCCTTCAGTTCCTGATTCTATAGGACATGGAGACCATTTAAGGTGGAGGAAGCAGTGTCAGGAATGACAGAGAGATTGGATTGGGAAGCCTATATTCCAGAGAGCCTGAGTAGGTCAGCTTACCCAGAGCTGAGGTCACTTAAAGAAAAGTAGTTTGACAACAATGCTAGAAAGGTGGGGCTTTCATTGTTCAAGGCCTTAAATGATAGGCTGAAAAACTTAACATTTATCCTATAGGTAGGGAGAAGAGTTTCTGGTATTAGATTTAATTCAGTTCAATAGTCATTTAGTGAGCGTGTGTGTGTGTGTGTGTGTGTGTGTGTGTGTGTGTGTGTGTGTTTGTGTGTATGTATGTATGTATGTTGGGTTCCATGGTAGTTAGGTGGCACAGGGGTTGGATCACCAGGCCTGAATTCAGGAAGCCCTGAGTTCAAATAAAGCCTCAGATACTAGCTGTGTGACCCTGGACAAGTCATGTAACTTCTCTTTGCCTTAAATGTAAAATGGGAGTAACAACAGTAATTATCTCCCAGGGTTGTTGTGAGGATCAAATGAGATCATTGTAAGGCACTTTATACAGTACCTAGCACATAGTAGGCATTTAATAAATGCTTATTCCCTCCTTCCTATGCTAGTTTCTGAGGATGCAAAAAAAAAACTACTCTAGAATGCTCTAGATCTTGGATGGTATATACGGAATGAACCAAAGGCAGAGAAAGTAGAATAAGGACAGAGGCTATTTCAGTAACCCCAGGTTGGAATTAATAAGGACCTGCTCTAGGGTGGTGTCAGTGGAAATAGAGAGGACCGAAGTGAGATAAAGACAAAGTAGAAGCAGCAGACCTTGGTAACTGAGCGTCAGAGACCAGGAGAGGGAAGAGTCCAAATGCCTATGACTCAGGTTCCAGCCTGGGTGATGGAGAGGGCGTTGGTGCCATTAATAAAACCAAGGAAGTCGGGGGAGGAGCTGGCCTTGGTGGAGGAGGGAAAGATGATGAGCTTGGTTTTAGACATGCTGAACAGAGGTCCTGGTTGGACACAGATGAAGTTCCATTTCTATCGATTTGTAAGTCTTTAATGAGCACCTCCAATGTGCTTAATGAAAAGAGACATTAGATTTTTGCAGAGAGGTTAATTTTCTTCCAAAGTCAACATTGATGTTAAGTGCAGATGATAGAAGATCTCATGAGAGTTTGCTCATTTCACTCCACAGATCCCTGGAGACTGGGGGGTTCAGGGAGGGAGGGGACTCACTCCATCAGGGCCTAACTGGAGAGTTGCCAGATCCTTGAAGTCCTGACATATCAAAATGTGAATGGTGGAAGAGGGGAGGTTATCTCAAAAAACCAAAAAAGACAAGGAACAAATGATTTTTTCCCAACCTGGTCAGTGCTTAATACAGTGTCTGGCACATAGTAGGCACTTAATATATGCTCACTGGCTTGCATCCTGAGAGCTGGATGGCATGTTCTCTCCCCACTGGCAGGACGACTTCTTTTGCATGCAAAATTCTCTTAATCTCTCCGTGTTGGTTTTCTGATTTGGGTTGGGTATTCTAATTGCCATCCTGAATCTTAAAAAGATGAAAATTGGATTTGGGCAGTGGCCCAGCCAAAGCTGCATGTGGCAGGCACCCCTTTCCCCCTGTCTCTGGGTTCTTCTTCAGCCTTCCTGGCCCCACTTTGTGAATAAATTCCCTTCTCTGGGCCAGTCAGCCAGCCAGCCAGCCAGCCAACCGGCCACCCACTCTGCGAGCTGGTTTCAGAGAATGGACAACTCGTCCTGTAGCTATGAGGAATCAGACAGAGAGGCTGCATGATTTTATGTGGAGGTTCTCTGCTGCAAAGAGTTGTCCTAGGAGCAGTACCTTGCTCCCCTCCCCCCTCCAAGGCTGACAGCTGGGGTTTCCGTTGTTTTTCTGTTCACCTTTGAAGTCCCTTCCCTCCAAGTGCTGGACTCCTTGGAGATCTGGGACACACTGGCTGAAGTAGTCACCTCCTCCCCTCCTGTATTCCGTCCCCCTCCCAAAATTATGGTGTCAGCATGCTTTAGCCACACAGAATTTGCTATAAATTTTTCTCCCATAAAGCTATCACATGCTTTCCCATGTGTAGCTCTTGTTGCTATGGCATCAGCCTTTATACCTCGGAATCATTGGCACAAAGCACAGGCCAATACGGAGCTGCTTACACCCTGGTGCTGGTGCCGTGTAGGGAGGGCCCTGAGTATAGAACAGGGACCATGAAGCAGTGCTGGGGCTGGGGCTGGGGCCAACAGGGGCTTCCACTTATCCACATGGATGGAAGGTAAAAGAAGTAGCATTCTTTCTTCCAGGGCTCATTTTGGCCTTATGCCCCCAGCAGCTGTTTGTTTTCCCCTTCCTTTCCCCTCCCCAATCTTTATACAGTCTCAAAGCCAGTGTTTAAATTTTTAAATTCTCTACCTTTCCTTGCTCCTGCTATTCCCTCTCCTTGGGCATCGTTAGGTCAGGGGTCACACAGTGCTCGCCTCTAAGGCATCCCCTTTATCAGGAAGGAGTTGGCCATCCTGGGTTGCTCATCAAAGCTCCTCTGCCGACTCCTCATGCACTGGGGCTCCTTGGAGAGAGAGCTGGTTCTCAGTGGCCATCTGTGTCTAGCTGCAGCTGCTTTGTGTAACCAAGGTCCCCTTTGTAATTAGGAATGAGCTACCAGACCTTGATTAGGCTGGACATATGCTTTCTTTTCTTGGTGTTTGTGACTGGGAAAGGTTAAAACTGCTAGGAAGCAAAGAGCCCTCTATGGAGAGCGAGCCGCAGCAGATGGCTGACAAACCAGCATTCTGCTAATCAAGCAGGGCTTCTTAACTTGAGATTCATGAAGAGATCTTGAGGGGGTCCGTGAACTTCGCTGGGTAAAATTACTTCCCTTCTTTTTTCACTAACCTCTAACTGAAATTTAGCATTTTCTTCAATTATTAAAAAAAAATTATTCTGAGAAAAGATCTGTGGGTTTTCCCAGTTTGCCAAAGGGGTCCACAACATAAAAAAAGATGAAGAACCCCAGCGACTAACTGGTGTCTTCCTCTTTGAGACTAATCATAATAGAATTAATAATTGCTAACATTTATATAGTATCTATTATCTGCTAGGCTCTGTGCCAGGTGACTTACATATATTATCTCATTTGATCCTCACAATAACCCTGAGAGGTCTCAAGTACTATTATTATCCCTATTTTACAGATGGGTAAACCGAGACAGACAGCGAGCAAGTGACTTGCCCAGGTTTACACAGATAGTAAGTGTCTGAGGCCAGATTTGAATTTAAATCTCCCTGGCTGTAGGCCCAGAGCTCTATTCACTAAACCACCTAGCTTTATATATGCTACGTAAAGTGGTATGTCTACTTATATGTAATACATATATCTATGCATTATATACATAATACACACATATATATACATATATGTAATACAAATATCTAGGTATGTGTAATACAACCTATACTTGTATATAGGTTGTATATACCTCGTTATTTTCACATTGTCTTTCCCAGTATAACGTAAATTCCTTCAGGACAGGGACTGTTTTTTGCCTTGCTTTGTATCACCTGCACTTGGCCCAGTGCCTGTGATCTCCCCAGTAAAGGCTTAATACGTGCTCATTGAAGGAGCGGGCAAGTTTGCCTGCACAGCCCTTCAGTTAGCTACTGCTTTCCCAGGGCGAGGGGACCAGAGGAGATAGAAACACAGAAGCATCAATAACAGCTCTGACCAAGAACTTAGTCTCTGGGATTTTATGGTGTGTGGTTTAGGAGCCTTGACCTCTATACCAAGTCACAAGAAATAAAAAATAACTGGTCCTGTGGACAAAGTCTATCTGTCCTCATCTCTCTCACTTAATTCAGGAAGGAATCTGTTGTTGGATTCCCAGATCAGCAGATCAACTGCTTGTTTAAAGAGAGGAGTTACAGGCTGCAGCCCCAGCTTGGCAGCGTAAGGGTGCTCAAAATGATGCTTCCACAGGTTCCGAAAGCAGGGACCAGTGGCCTGACCTTACCATGACTGACCTGTCAAGAAATTCAGTGACTGACCACCTTCTCTGGACCAGGCCCTCTGCTAGGTATTGGCATGGGGGATACAGAGATGGAGAAGACACAGCTGGTCCCTGCCCTGCTAGAGCGTCCAGTCTAGTTGGGAAAATCACTGGATTGTAGGTTCAGAACTGGAAGGAACCTCTAACCTCATCTAGTTCCCCTCATCTGAGTCTTAGAAAGGTGAAGTGATTTGCCCATGACCACACAGTTAGTAAGTAGCTGAGAGGTAGGACTTGAATTCAGATCTTCCTGACTTGAAGTTCAGCCTACCACCCATGAAGCGGTGTTGGCATTAATAGTGACAATCTTAATAGTTCACGTGTATGTACTGCTTGAAGGTTTGCAAAGCATTTCATTTATCATCTCATTTCAGCCTCACCACAACCCTATGAGGTGGGCGCTGCTATTATCTTCATTTTACAAATGGGGAAACTAAGACTCAGAAGGTTGAAGTGACTTGACCATGGTCACACAGCTAGTGTCACATCAGAATTAGAATATGAATCCAGAGCTTTCCTGATACCCAGGCTAGCAATCTTGCCATGGCACCTCAGTACCTGTCAAGGAAGAAGACAAATATATGCAAAAAGTGAAGCAATATAAGCAATATGACCAGGTAATATGTGAGTAAATTTCCAATGATTGTATCTCCAGGAAGTGAGATCAGAGAGAGAATTCCCTGTGGGCTGGAGTGGGTTGGGGGGACTTTCTGGAGCAAGAGTGACTTGATCCATGCAGTTAGAGCTGGGAAGGAAATGAATACAGAGAGAGTGGGGGATGGAAGTGATTCCACAGAGCCCGGCAATTAGCTATCTAAATGGAGATGAATGTTCAGTCCTTTAAATTTGGGTGGGAAACAAGAGATCTGGATTCTAGCCCTGGTTTTGTCGTTAGCTTACTGAGATGCCTTGGCAAGCTTCATTCTCTCTGCGAGGCAGTTTCCACCCCTGTAAAATGAGAAGGGTCACTAAGGGCCTTCTAGCTGTAAGATTCCATAGGGTTGAAACAAAAGTAGTTAATGATCCATGGTTGGCCTTCCTTAGTATAATACCCACAGTTGTGTCTTTAAAAGGCAACAGAAGAGAAAGAGATTTTAAATTTCTACTTACATTGTATAAAGTCGCTTATACTCAGTGTTTTGGAAGGGAAGGAAGGAACGTTATTAAAATGGTGACTTCCCTACCTACTGCAATATTATTTAATTCAAGCCTCTGAATGTGACAGGAGACAGGAGTACTCCCTACTCTAATCCAGAACAATGCTAAAAACATTTATTAGTTCAAAGCACTGGGGACCAAAGACAATACAGGAAATAGGACCAGTCTTCAAGGGGATTACATTCAATTGGAGCTGGAGGTACAGAGACAAAATGAAAAGCGAAACAGAAAGAAGATCCCTGCCTCCAGGTTTACCATCTATTAGCATAGCACAATATAGTGTCTGAATATGTGAATAAAGGCATGATGATTTAAGAAGGAGAGAGCACTAACAAGCAGGGAAAGGAAAGGAGGCTTCCTGCAGCTGTGCCTTGAAGAAAGGTAGACATTCTTAGATGTGGAGGTGAGGAGGGAAAGCCTGATCCATAGAGGTAGGTGCTTAATAAATGCTCAGGGTTTATTTGATTGATTGAGTGCACTTCCACTGTAGGGGGCAACTTTTGAAAGGAACAGTGGTGAGAGGTGGAATTCTGAGTTTGGGGACCTTCAAGCAGAACTGTTTGGTTGGAATCCAGAGTGTCTGAGAAGAGAGAAACCTGGAAAGATAGGCTACAGCCTTCTGTGGAGGGCTTTATATGCCAAGCTGAAGAGTTTGTATTTTAGCCTAGAGGTGCTGGGGCACTAGGCACTGGGCACTGGACACTGTAGGTCCTAAGAGAGGGACATGCTAATACTCTCTATTCGCTGAGCATCAAGTGAATAGATGATAGATAGATATATGGATACAAGTATATGTAGATAGATGGATAGAAAGAAAAATAGGTAGGTAGATAGAGAGATAGATGGAGAGAAAGAAAATAGATAGATGGATATATAGGTAAATGGATAGATACATACATATGTAGGCAGATAGATGGATAGATAGAGAACGAAAGATAGGTAGAAAGATAGATACATAATATATAGGTAGAATGATAGAAACAAAGGAAGAAAAAGATGGATGATATATATGTAGGTAGATAGATAAGGAGATACATACAAACCTACCTACATACATACATAGATGAATGGATGTAAAGGTAGATAGACAGATATATAGATACATGTGTGTATAATGTAGATGGATAGATAGGACAGAGAAAAAGAAAGGTAGGCAGAAAGATATGTACATACATACATAGATAGATAGATTGATAGAAAGAAAGAAAAAGATGATATATATGTGGTAGGTGAATAGATAGAAACATTCATACATAGTATGTAGGTAGATGGATAGAAAGAAAGAAAAACATGGATAATACATATGTAGGTAGATACACAGATACATAGGTAGATGAATGGCTGCATAGATAGATACATTAATTAAGTACTTACTACGTACCAGATATTGTGCTAGGTCCTGAGAATACAAATATAAGCAAAAAAACGACATAAAGGGGAGCTAGAAAGGGGCAGGATACCAGGCTGCTGACCAGGAGATGGAAAAGTCTGGAAACTGATCAGAGCTGGGAAAGAAGTGACCATAACTTGCATACTTTGTGAAATGGTGGTCCAAGCAAGGGACTCATCAATTAGAAGAGTGGGCCTCAGGGTGGAGACATCTCTAGGCTGGGAAGCCTACTGGTGAGGTGATAGAGAGATCTAGAGACTAAGGACCAGCACTTGGAGAATGCATGCCCTTTCTCCTCATGGCCTGTGTTTTAGTACCTATGACAGCTATCTTTGGCGGCTCCCTAGATTTCCCCAGTACAGTGAGAAAAAAGGACGCTATCTCAAGTGGAGTATCCAGATATGGTAGACTATTCTCCTACATATCACCCACCGGTAGTAGACTCCACTTACTTCCAAGGACAAGAAACCCAGAGTCAGACAATAATCTCCTTCAGTAACTTGACTACTTTCTGGGGCTCTTCCAAATAATCCAGGTGCTCTCTTCACTATCATTAGCTTTATCTGCCCCTAGCCTCCCCTCCTCACACAGTGTTCCTGTTGAGTCAGAAGTGGGTCTCCCTGGGTCCTGGTGGGCTGAAGGAGTTTAAAAGCATCAGCCTGATGTTGAGATTTTGTTCAGGCCTTGAGTATGAGTTGAGGACATTTGCACATTCCCCTTTACCATCTTTCTCTGGGTAAGTTGAGACCAGCTGAAGCATATCTGCTTTCTTCAGATTGGCAAGCCTGTGCTTGGCAGTAGAGAAAAAAGGCTCATGAGATGGGCTTCTGGGGTCAATAACTCCTCTTAATTAGCACCCAGGGGGTTCCTTGTTGCCGCTGAGTTTCTGGTCATTTCTTCTTATTGCCTCTTAGGAGGAATTAAATTTGCCCCAAATGGAAACTGCAAGGCAGAGAAGAGCTCCCATCTACAACTCAGACACTTTGACCCAGTTGTAGATTCAGAGTTCTAAGCATTTCCAAAATATTATGAGTAGTTAAATAGGGTCTGCATAATGAGAGACTGGCTGTTCTGATGAATAATAATAATGCTAATTACTCCTATTTCCCTAGTGCTTTCCTCAATAACCTTGTGAGGTAGATAGAAGAAGTGTTCTTACCCCCATTTTTCAGAGAGGGAAACTGAGACTTGGGTGAAAGGATTTGCCCAAGATATACACTTAAAATGAGTCCAACTTCCCTGATTTTGAGGCCATTTTTCCATTATACTACATTGCTTCTCCTTGGGGCTAACATCGATGGAATAGAAAATGCATTGGTAGCATTCAGTGGCACCAGCCCACAACAGGTCTGTGTTTATGTCTGACTCTCACATCCCTGAGAGTAAAAGATAGTCTTAAGATGTTACAAGCTCTATGTACAGCCCTTTTCACCATTTTCCCCCATAGTAGCTTGGAATCTATAAACTGAGTTGTTTTTATCTTTTTAAGACATTCTTTTTGATAATGAACAGCAGAACTGTGACTAGGGAGGGCAATTGGAGCTTTTATTGCACGATGTCAAAATATAGAGGGTCCTGACAGCACTTGTATTCTTAAACAGGTAGAAACAAGTGATCTTAGCTAGCAACAATAATTAGTTAAAATAGGATGCAATTATTCCCTCACTGTGCTAGTGATGGCCTCCTCATCAGTAGGCTCATGGCATGGCATGGTCTTTGCCCACAAGGGAGATGATCAAGGGATTCCATCTCCCCTTCACAGTATCTTTTTTTCCCAAGATCTGCAGTCTCTTTCTTCTAACTCCAAGCTTAGAGGAATATCAAATATTATGCATAGTTTCCTCAGTCTTTGTGTGTTTTATATTATGTTCGTTATATTATTTGTATCATTTATTATATTATTATATGTAATTATGTTATATTTATAATATATTATATTTATATCTTTATTCTTTTATTGCTTATCAAGCATTATTTTTCTCCCTCCCACTTCACCCTCTCCTCCCCAATAAAAGAAAAACAAAACCCTCATAACAAACATATATACATATACATATATATGAATATATATGCATATATATATAGTCAAGCAAAACAATTCTCCTAGGAGCCAAGTCCAAAAATTCATGTCTTGTTCTATGTATTACTCCATAACCTATCTATCAGGAGGTGGATAGGTAGCATTCTTCATCATTACTTTCTGGAATCATGGTTGATCACTGTGCTGATCAGAGTTCTTAAGTCTTTAAAAATGATTCATTTTAACACTGTTGTTATAGTAGAAATTATTCTCCTGTATTTTCCTGTTTCTGCTCACTGTACTCTGCATTAGTTCATACATGTTTCCCAAATTTCTTTGCAACTGATTCATAACTTCTTAGCGCACAATAATATTCCACTATATTTGTATGTCACAGTGTTCAGCTGTTCTTCGGTTGATGTACATCTCCATAGTTTGCTGTTCTTTACTATAAAAGGAACTGATATATGTATAAAATAACAGACTTTTCCCCTCTTCCATTGATCTTGATATAGGTCTAGTAGATGTATTGCTGGGTCAAGGCATATGACCACTTTAGTAAGTCTTTAGGAAGAGTTCCAAATTGCTTTCCAGAATAGCTGGACCAGTTCTGGCTTATGGAGAGCCAGAAACAACTGAAAAACGTTTTAACAACAAGTTGTTAATGATTTGCAGCATTTTTTCGTATAACTATAGAGAGCTTAGCTTTCTTCCCTTGAAAACTGTCTGTTCATATCCTTTGACCATTTATCAACTGGGGACTTGCTCTTTTTTTTAAAAAAATGAATCAATTCCTTATAAATCATGGAAATGGGTTTCTGTGCATTTTTTTCTCTTCCTGGTCTCATGTATTTTTTTTTCTTTTCCAGGTGGCATGTGGTTCTGAACATAACCTTGCTGTGGTAGGTGAGTTAATTTTCTTTAGAGCATGTGAGACATTCTCTACCCCTGTCATTCACTTGGCATGTCTGGAGAAAAAAATCTGAGTAACTAAAGTGATTTTGGAATGAGAGGTTCTGGATTAAGGAATTTTCCCATATAATAGTGAGCAATCAGAAACCCCTCTTGGCTTAAACCTTGGTTCAAAATATTCCTAAAATATTTGAGACCATTCTCCTATTTTAGGAAATTGAACCAAGTGAAAAAGCTCAAGTTTTTATTCGGTGACTAAGTATCTATGGTTCTCTTGGATCATGTTGGGGAGTGGGGATATGGAGAAATACAATCCCTGTCTTTCAGTACTTGAGAGGGTGGTCTTGGGGAAGAAGAATCAATTGTTTTCAGCTTGGCCCTGGTGAACAGAGCTAGGAGCAAAATGGATAGAAATTGTAGAGGCAGATCTTGGTTAGATGTAAGGAGACCTTAATATTTAGAAATCTCTCAAAGTAGGATGGATAGGTTATCTAAAGAGGCAAAATTCTCATCTCAGGAGGTCTATAGGTGAAGACCTAATAATAACTTAAGGATCTTAGGATAATAGCCTAAGAAGGATGGGGTAGAAAGGGTCCTTAGGTTTCCCTAGGTGACCATCTGAGGTTCTTTAAAGGCCCAGGAAGCTGTCATCCTGGGAAGAGCATTCCTCTATGTCCTGAAATGTAGATATGGGTGATTGAGGGGATTTGGACTGAGTCTGAAAGCATTTCTTTAAATAAATCCTCCTTCTTATCCTCTGTAAAATGAGGATAATAATATCATCTGGTTCATAGGGTCGTTGTGACTATAGACTTTTTAAACCTCAAAGCATAATAGGAATGTATTGGGAATTTTTATTATTGTACACTGATTGATTTGGGGCTGAGAGAGAACAGAGGTAAAGCATTTCAATTTCTTCTCTCCAGTGCTAATTAATAGGACAGAAGGATGATGTTTGGCATCCCTTCCTCATTACTAATTGGATAGCTACATGCCTGTTTTGGATCTGGATATTAGATTTTAAAGAGTATTTGTCTTTCAGTTTGAAAAACAAGTCTGATGGTTTGATAAGGTATCTACCCCTTTTCTCTGAGTAAAGTTCCCCAACTCCTCATATACTCCAGGCTATGTCTGTCAGAAGAGAAAGGGTAGCATTTTAGCATCCAATGCCTGTCCATCTCTGGTCTCACTGGGAAAGTCTTGCCAAATACGACATTCTGGAGATATCATTTATGTGCTGTGGTGATCTAACACTGCAATTTAATTCAAACAACATTTGTTAAACACCTACTATGTGTCAGGCGCTGTACTAGGTGTTGAGGATACAATGACAAAACTATAATTGTCTTTCCCTCCAGGAGTTTAAATTGTGTTGGGGGGAGGGGTACAGAAAAATGAATGAATGAATAAATGATATGTATTAAAGAAATGAAGAGTAATGGGGCAGTAGAGACAATTGAGGAGGGCAGTAAGACCAAAAGAAGCCTCAAGTAGAAGGGATACTTGAACTGAATCTTGAAGAAAGCCAGGGATTCAAGAAGTAGAAGTGAGGGGGGAGGGCATTCCAGAGAGGGGAGGGACAGTGTGCATCAAAACATTGAGGGAAGGGATGGATTGTTAATATGGGAAACATTGGGTAAGACAAAAACAACCTGGGTGGAAGGTAGAGCTCAAGGAGAGGAGTAATATGAAACCAGTTGAGGAAGAGAGGTTGGAGACAGATCTGCTTGTGAGAGACTTCCCTGGGTGCTTGTGGAGATCCTATGAGCTGCTGAAATCTGTGCAGCATCTCTCATGTGCCCAGGAGGGGGAATGTAACTTTGGACACTTGTAGATGATGACACACCCCTAGAGCTGCTTAGTCAAGAGCACACAAGCTCTGGTACTAGTTTCTACCAAGCTGGAAAGGTCTCAAATATGGGCCCAGCAACAGACTGTAATTCTATTGTCTGAGCAGCATCCTAAGTTTGAAGAGGTTTGTCATCAAAGAATCGACCACCAAGAAATGGTTGTTGTGGGCTACTGTTTAACGAATATTTGTTGAGTGGACCACAGGCTTCTGCTCCCCCCGAAAGGTTCTCTGGAGTGAGGAGATGGAGAAACTTTTTAATTGGGGTCCATCACCACAGCTCAAGGACTCTTCATAGTGCTTTTCAGAGGCTGCACATTTGACCTCTTCTTCCTTGAGAGTTGGGAACATGAAGAGTTAGAGATGCAAGCTAAGAGTCAAAATTAAGACTTTGGAAACAGGAGGGAATGTGCTGATGTTCTGTGTCGGTAATACTGGAAATATGGTTGCCTCTAGCTTGTTTTATTTAAGCTTCCAAGTTGCATTAGTGTCAAGTTAGCTCCAAGTTTTGATCTCCATGTATGTTTGGGAATCCAGAAGTGCTTGTGTTCTCTCCTACATTTCCCCCTCAAAAGTTAGGTTTTATTAGGTCATGGTCTTGCAATAATAGCAGTAATATTTATTAAGATAGCTGATATTTCTATAACACATTTTGCAAATTCCCTTACATACACTATCTCAAATGAGCCTCACAACAAATTTGTGATTTTGATGCTATGAATGTCTCTCTCTCTCTCTAGCTATTAATTAATCTGTTTATTATTGGACTGAACCTTTTGATTTCATTTCCAATGCTGATTGGCAACTACATTTTCCCCTGTGGCCTTCTCACCCCAGAACATTGCTCCACAATGCCAGCCCCTTTTTTCCATTGATGAGTTTCTCCCCCAGGACCTCTTTTGGCGAGAGGCTCTGGATGCTCAGCCTTCATCCCCTTCCTGGTTCTGCTTCTGACTTTTCTAGGTTTCAACACCATGCCTCCACATCAGCACCTTCTCTTCCCTGCCACCTTTTCAGTTCTTTTTTTTTTGGTATTGTCTTTCCCCACTAGAGTATAAGCAACTTGAGGGCAAGGATTGTCTTTCTTTTTGATGGCATTTATATCCCCTGTGCTTGGCACAATGCCTAGTATTAAGGGCTTAATGAATGAATGCTTCTGTGTTGCCTCTGTTATTTATAGTTTATAAGATTAGGCAATTGATTGGATATGTAGAGAAAGTGATGGTGATGAATGGAGGATAATAATACTGAGGCTCTGAGCTTTGGTGTCTGGACAGTGATGGTTCCATAAACAGTAATAAACAGCTGTAGAGGTGTGGTCATCTACAAGTGTCCAAAGTTCCATTCTCTCTATTGAGGCACATGAGAGATGCTGCATGGATTTCAGCAGTTCATAGGGTCTCCACAAGGGGAGGGGAGGATTAGGCGGAAAAGATATTTGTATTTTAATAGAGACCTTAAGACCCCACAGGAATGAACCTTTAGTGGCAGGATTTTAGGCACTATGATAGATTTGTGGAAGAGTCTTTTTTAACAAGGAAATCTTAGTATCACTCAAATTGTATCAGTTCTATTGTAAGGATGGCCTTTGTATATGTGAAGGCCATCAGTTATGCTTTCAAGGATCTGGATTTAAAACTGTCTATGGAGTTATATGAAATTTTATGTCCTTAAAAATTCGGTTATTTAGATAATGTGAGCCACAAATTCTTACTGAACTTTTTAAAAAAAGTTTTACTTATACTTTAAAAAAAATTTGGAATCACTATTCCTTCCCAATAGTTGTTCTGCACCTCTAACTCTCTCTTTTAATGAAGAGAATAATATCAGCCATGTCTGACAGCGGATACAACATCCTATGTCCATAGTCCACCACTTGTCTATTAAGAAGAGGGAAATGTTTCATTATCAGTCCTCTGGATTCAGGGTCACTAGGTCAATCAAAATTCTGAGAACTTTTACTGTAGCTTTCTTTTATTTTCCTGTGGTCATTATTTATATTTTTCTCTTGGTTTGGTTTTCTTCATTTCCACAATATAACAAGCCCCCATCCTTTTTTATTGTCTTTACCTTTCCTTGCCAGTTCTTGCTAAGTGTATAGCATCATACTATCTTTTAAAATATTTGTACTATTCCATTGCCTACTCTTGCTATCAGCCTCTTTGTAGATGTTTATAAAAAAATCAAACTAGGTTAATGAGTTCCTTATGTCTGACAGGACATGATCTCTTTCCACACATGCCCCTTTCCTCCTCGTCAGGATTGCTTTTCACTGTGTCTTTAGTCATTCCTCAGAGCATTCATGGGCAGACTCCCCCAGTAGAATTTTAATTCATAGAATACTCTGTGTTCTTTCTCTGAATCCTTGAAATCTGCTTTCTAAAAATCTAGGCAGTATGTCAGACTATTTTCAGCTATCATTGGATCATAAATCATAGAACTTCAAGAGACTTTAGAGGCTATCTATCCCAAACCCCTCATTTTATAGATAAGGAAACTGAGGTTTAGAGAGATTAAGTGTCTTGTCTAAGATTACATAACCAATAAGTAACTGAGATGGGATTTGATCCCAAATCTTCATGGTTCAAAGACCTTTGCTTTACTCATTCACTCTGCCACAATTCTTCCTCTCCTTTCCTCTCAGATTCTACGATGGTGCCTTTCCCCGCAAAGTTGCTGTTATTTCTCCTTCAGCTGCCAGTTTCTCTTTGTTGGTGAAAGTCAGGTTCAGAATAGCAGTTTTTCTCATTGGTTCACCCACCTTCCAAATGATGAATTACCATAAAGGCAAGCCAAGAAATTATTGACTGCTTTGCTTTTGGCAGAGAGGGAGGGAGTAAGAGAAGATTGCAGGTAACTGAAGTCCTTTAATCCCTATTGTACCATGCCTCTGTGCCAGGCTTGAGATCCTTTCCCTGAACTCCTCATCTGTTTCCTCCTTCTGTCCAGATGGTCTGTAGTGTACTCTGATAACAACATCACTTTTCTTTCTGTCTCTGTTGATCTTCACTCAAATTCTTATCCTCATGTTCCTCCCAACCTCCTTGTCTTTTTTTCTCATTTAGCCTTGTTTCCCTGAAGCAAGCGTATTCATAAGCCAGTTATTAAAATTAATTCTTTTCTTTAGTCACTTGACTTTACTGCCCTTGATCCTAAGTTCTTACTTTTGACATTTGTCTCATTTGGCCAAATGGTGACATTATCTTTACCTTCCACTTTCTTCATGATGCCTCCTTCGATAACCATAATGACTCTTCTTGTTTAAAACCCATTCTAACTTTATGTCTACCCAGTCAGGTCCTGCTTCCTGTCAGAGAAATACCTCTAGCTCTCATCTCATTAGTACCTGAAATAACTCACAGATCCTGAGCCAATGACTTCTCCAGCCCAGGTTCCCAACCCTACCAATTTCCTCATGTTCTCTGATAATTCTTTTGCGCAAACCCAGGGGAGTGATCTTCCAGCACCCCATAGCTTCCAGTTTGTAATAACAAAATATTTTAAACAGACCCATTAGAGATAAGTGATATAATTTCCAATAAGGGAAGAGGAAAGTATTGTATTATCATTCAACAATAATTCAATTCATAAATATTTATTAAGTGCCACTGTTAAGTGCCTGGCACTGTGATAAGTGCTGGGCATAAAAATAAGAAAAAGAAAGATAGTTCCTACCCTCAGAAGGTTATGATCTAATGGAATAACACACAAAAGGAACCTGAAAAAGGGAGGAGGAGCAAAAAGGAGGTACATGTTGTTCTATGGAGTAGAAATCAAGGAGAGCTGCTGATGGAAAATGGGTCTACCTAGAAAGTTCTGAAAGTTCAGAGTATTCTATAAATGAAGGTTTTGAGAGGAATTTATCACTCTACCTTCCAACCCTTCATTTAGACGGAAGAGGCAATTGAGGAAGATAAAGAGAGTATTAAAAATCAGAAACTCAGTCAATCAATGTGGTGATGAGATCACATGATTTTAAGTATTTATATCTATAGTGTCAGTTTATTGCATTTTCTGATATATGTGCACCTACCATAAAATTTGAAATTAGTGTATGAGTAAACATCTGTGTCTTGATTTCAGAACAGTTTCACTGGAACATTGGTTATTATTTGCTATTCCTCCCCCAACAATGCTTGGCATTACAATTAGCTGAAAGATCCTTGTCCTTTTCAGAAACATCCAGGAAGCTAAGCCTGTACATTTCTTAGTGAAACAGAAGAATAGAACACATTCATACCAACCCCAAATTATTAAAAAGCATCTCTAAGCAGCCCTTGGTGCTACAGGGCTTTGAAACAACACAGACATTTTGAGAGAATGCTTTCAGTGTACATACATGCACCCAAGCCATTCTAATCCAATTCAACTATGTGTAAGATGCTGTCCTTGGTGCTGAAGGGTGCATAAGTAAGAATAATGTAAGCCTTGTCCTCAAGAAACTTGCAATCTGCTCATCATCCTTATTGAGTATTTTAGGATTTTAGTTCTGTCCTTCTTCTTTCCCCCATTACAGTGCAAAATGCCTTTCAAATAGAAGTTAGTCTTTGAGAGAAAGGAGCAAGGGTTTTAGGATGGAGTCCATGGACAAGACAGCAGCACCAATGGCAGTAGAATGCTATGACCAGGAAAAGGTGTCATTTTCAGTTCAAGGTTGTTCTGTAGACTGCAATGTTTGGCAAAGCAAGCTCTCATCCTTTCCTTGTCTCTTCTTTGTTCAGAACTTCTGTTGGGAGGGCTCCTTGGTCCACCTACTATGTGAGATGCAGGTGCTCCCCAGGAAATCCTGGCCCATTGGCCTATTGTGTTATTCATTATACATGAAAAAATTTGCTGAGCCTTGGTCTCCATTGTAGGGTTTTCTGGCAAAGCAGTACAGGATCATGTTACATGGCCAGATCTTGCCTCATTACTGGTTAATCCTATTCATTAGTTATTAAAGGATGCCTGGCCAAGATCTCAGCATAGTCCCATTTCTATTGTCACCCATGTTTGACTTGGCCATTAAAATGTGCCCTCTTTCCAAACCATTAGGGCTACATTAACCCTTGGTTCTTGTCTCTGCTTTTGCTCACCTGGGTTACCTAAGTGAAGAGAAGCATTTCTTTCTTGTTCTTGCCTAAATTTCCTTCCTCCAGAAAAGCCTCAGGAGTATTGGTTTTTTGAGTGTTCATTCATTCCATCCATATTTACTAAGTGGCTGCTTGGTACTCAGAACTTCCCTGGGCACCATGGGGAGATGCCAGGAATGAGAAATGTCCCTAGACCTCCCAGAACTGATCTAGTTGTGGAGAATAGAAGTGCCCATGTAAAAAATTAATGATAATGCAGATCAGCCTGCTAAGTGACCAATAACAATACAGATAGTGCGTGCTATATGAATTCAGAGGAGAGAGATTCTGGTGGACTAGGTGTTCAGGAAGGTTTCCTGGAAGGTGTAGAACTCTAAAGGAAAAGTAGGATTTCTAAAGGAAAAGTAGGATTTCTGAAGGTGGAAAGAAGAGGAAATGGCATTCTAGGTGGGCATATGGCACAGTGGAAAGCACACTAACTCTGCAGTCTGAGGATCTGTGTTCAAATCATGCCTCTGAGGCTTATGTGATCATGAGCAAGTAACTTAAACTTTCTCATCCTATGTTGTTGTTGAGTTGTTTCAGTTGTGTCCAGCACTTTGTTAACCCAGTTTGGGGTTTTCTTGGCAAAGTGGTTTGCAGGAATGGTTTGCCATTTCTTTTCTAGCTCATTTTAAAGATGAGGAGATTGAGGCAAACAGGGTCAAAATAATTGCCTAGGGTAAGTAAGTATTGCTTAGGTAGTAAGTGTCTGAGGTTGGATTTGAACTCAGGTCTTCCTGACTCTGGGTCCAGAGCTCTATCCACTGCACCATCTATATGCAGTCTCAGTTTCCTCCACTGCTAAAAGGGAAGGTAGGTTGTTTAAGCTCAAGAGATCCAGAGTTGTGGTAAGGCTAAAGATGATTGGGAATCTGTTCTGTCTGTTACCAATATGGTGATCTGGGAGTGTAAGACCACTAGGCTGGAGGGGTGACCTAACCCAGGCTGGAAGTTCTAATCAGTCCTGATCTTAGGATTGGACCAGGAAGGAAAGAAGGGAAGGAGAGAGAAAGGAAGTGAGCAAGCAAGCAAATAATGTTGGGGCCAAATTGTGAAGGACCTTAATGCCAGACTTATCTAGGTGAGAGCTAAAGATCTAGGCTAGAGGAATGATAGGAATGTAAAGGAGTGAACACATGAGAGACATTATTTTTCCCTTGAGATAAGAGAACATTCATTGTAGTAGCCATGGGATGGTTGTGAGAGAGCATGGGATCCTCTGGTTTTTCCTCTCCTCTTATACTACTCTTCCTTCTTCCTCTTCCTCTTCCTCTCTCCTCTCTGTTTTCAGTGCTTCTAGTTTGCCTTTTCTCCCTTCTTTTTACCCTTTTAACCCCTTGCTTTTTTCTTTTTTTGTTTGTTTTTTTTAAAATTTATTTATTTAACTTTTAACATTCATTTTCACAAAATTTTGGATTCCAAATTTTCTCCCCATTTCTCCCCTCCCCCCACCCCAAAATGCCAAGCATTCTAATTGCTCCTATCACCAATCTTCCCTCTCTTCTAACATCCCTCCCTTCCCTTGTTCCCATCTTCTCTTTTGTCCTGTAGGGCCAGATAACTTTCTATAGCCCATTACCTGTATTTCTTATTTCCTAGTAGCAAGAACAATACTAGAGAGTTGTTCCTAAAACTTTGACTTCCAACTTCTCTTCATCCCTCCCTCCCTTCCCATTCCCTTTGGAAAGGCAAGCAATTCAGTATAGGCCATATCTGTGTAGTTTTGCAAATGACTTCCATAATAGTTGTGGTGTGTAAGACTAACTATATTTCCCTCCATCCTATCCTGCCCCCCATTGCTTCTATTCTCTCTTTTGATCCTGTCCCTCCCCAGGAGTGTTAACTTCAAATTGCTCCCTCCTCCCACTGCCCTCCCTTCCATCATCCCCCCCACCTTGCTTATCCCCTCCTCCCCCACTTTCCTGAATTGTAAGATAGGTTTTCATACCAAAATGAGTGTGCATTTTATTCCTTCCTTTAGTGGAATGTGATGAGAGTAAGCTTCATGTTTTTCTCTCACCTCTCCTCTTTTTCCCTCCACTGAAAAGTCTTTTGCTTGCCTCTTTTATGAGAGATAATTTGCCCCATTCCATTTCTCCCTTTCTCCTCCCAATATATTTCTCTTTCAGTGCTTAATTTCATTTTTTTAAGATATGATCCCGTCCTATTCAATTCACTCTGTGCTCTCTGTCTCTCTCTGCGTGTTGTGTGTATGTGTGTATGTGTGTGTGTGTAATCCCACCAACTACCCAGATACTGAAAAGTTTCAAGAGTTACAAATATTGTCTTTCCATGTAGGCATGTAACCAATTCAACATTAGTAAGTCCCTTATGACTTCTCTTTGCTGTTTACCTTTTCATGCTTCTCTTCATTCTTGTGTTTGAAGGTCAAATTTTCTTTTCAGCTCTCGTCTTTTCATCAAGAATGCTTGAAAGTCCTCTGTTTCATTGAAAGACCATTTGTTCCCCTGAAGTATTATACTCAGTTTTGCTGGGTAGGTGATTCTTGGTTTTAGTCCTAGTTCCTTTGACTTCTGGAATATCCTATTCCATGCCCTTCGATCCCTTAATGTAGAGGCTGCTAGATCTTGTGTTATCCTGATTGTATTTCCACAATACTTGAATTGTTTCTTTCTAGCTGCTTGCAATATTTTCTCCTTGACCAGGGAACTCTGGCATTTGGCCACAGTGTTCCTAGGAGTTTCTCTTTTCGGATCTCTTTCAGGTGGTGTTCTGTGGATTCCTTGAATACTTATTTTGCCCTCTGGTTCTAGATTATCAGGGCAGTTTTCCTTGATAATTTCATGAAAGATGATGTCTAGGCTCTTTTTTTTTGATCATCTTTCAGGTAGTCCCATAATTTTTGAATTGTCTCTCCTGGATCTATTTTCCAGGTCAGTTGTTTTTCCAATGAGATATTTCACATTGTCTTCCATTTTTTCATTCTTTTGGTTTTGTTTTGTGATTTATTGGTTTCTCATAAAGTCATTGGCCTCCATCTGTTCCATTCTAATTTTGAAAGAACTATTTTCTTCAGTGAGCTTTTGAACCTCCTTTTCCATTTGGCTAATTCTGCTTTTGAAAGCATTCTTCTCCGCATTGGCTTTTTGAACTTCTTTTGCCAATTGAATTAGCCTATTTTTCAAGGTGTTTTTTCTTCAGCATTTTTTTGGGTCTCCTTTAGCAAGGTGTTGACCTGCTTTTCATACTTTTCTTTCATCTCTCTCATTTCTCTTCCCAGTTTTTCCTCCACCTCTCTAACTTGATTTTCAAAATTCTTTTTGAACTCTTCCATGGCCCGAACCCATTGAATATTTATTTTGGATGTTTGGGATACAGGAGCCTTGAATTCTATGTCTTTTCCTGATGGTAAGCCTTGTTCCTCATCTGAAAGGATGGGAGGAGATATCTGTTCACCAAGAAAGTAACCTTCTATGGTCTTATTTTTTTCCCCCCTTTTTGGGCATTTTCCCAACCAGTTACTTGACTTTTGGGTCCTTTGTCAAGAGTAGGGTATACTCTGGAAATCTGTGAGATCTCAGTTCCTCCAAGGTGGCACAATCAAGCATGTACTGGTCTGGATGCAGAGAGGGATATTTATGCCCAGAATCTTAGCATTTACCTCTCCACAGCCACCTGGCCTCCAGTTCTGCTAAGTCAGCACTGGAGGCTGATTTTCAGATAAGCTGGATGGGCAGGGCCACCATTTAGCATGAGACAAAGACCAATTTGGCTAGAGTGTCCACCCAGGGCTGAGGTAAGACTCAGCTCTTCAGTGCCCCTAGGGGTTTTTATGCTCCAACAATGGAACTTCCGTAAGGGCTGCTGTGCTGCCTCTCTGGCTGCTGCCTGCTGCTGGAGCTATGGGAAGACCCTTCTTCCTTCCTGGCCAGCTGATAAAACCCTGTCACTGACCTTTGGCACCTGTGGGTTGAGGGATCTGAGGACTCTCTGCTGGGACTGGAGACTCTGCCCCCGAGGTGTCCTCCTCCCAGAGTCTCATTGTGTCATGCCACTTGGCCGAGGCTGGGCTGGGCTGGGCTCTGCTCTGTGTCAGGCACAACTGATGTTTCTGTGGGCCTTTCAGGTCACTGTGGGCTGGAAATCTCCTCCACTCTGTTGTTCTCCACTTCTGCTTCTCCAAAATTTGTTGAGAGTCCCTCCCTACAGGTATTTTATGGGCTGTGGGGGGAGACCCTGCGTAATTGTGTCTTTCTAGTCCACCATCTTGGCTCTCCCCTTGCTTTTTTTTCAAGTAGAGGCATTTATTCTGGATAACACACCAAGCAGCTTCCTCCTTAGGGGAGGTCACTCCCCTTAAGGGAGATCCGAACTTAAGAGGCAGGGCAGTTTTTTAAGGGAGACAGATCCCTCCCCCAGTTCCCTGGCTAGGAGAAGCTAGGGATTCTTATAGAGGAAAACCTGCTTTATAGGCAAAGAGATGAGGTAATCAAGAATATGCAGGCAAGGAGCCCCTTGCTTTTTCAAACATAATTCATTTTTGGTTGAATCATAGATGTATTTCTAAATTGAGTATCTATTATCTCCTTTAATAGAATGTAAGTTCCTGAAAGGATCACATAATAAATATATCATAGGATCACAAATTTAGAGTTGGAAGAGACATGAGAGTTCTTTGAGTTCAAATTCCACATTTTATAGATCATGGAAGTAAGACTTATAAAAGTTAAGTGACTTGCCCACAGTCACATCAATAATGAATCTCTAAGATGGGGTTTGCACTAAGGTCTTCCTGATTCCCAATCCATGACTGTACCTCCATGTTGCCCCTAATGCTTGATAATTGATTGATGAATGTGCTATCCAAGCATTAGGTTCTAAGACAGAAGAGAGAAACAAGCCTCAGATATTCTGTAAGGATTTCCTTCTGCAGAACCATAGTTGATCACAGGCTTTGCCCCAAGGGGGAAACAGTCTCTCTTCATCTTCTGGGAAAACATCCAGGACAAAGCAATAAGTCTTTAGTTAGTTCATGTCCCCATACTCCTATTAAGTGGTCCCTCAAGATCATTTCTCTAGAGGATATTCAGCAATGCTTCTTTTGAGGAATTTAGGAAGCATGGAGAGCAGCTTAGATGCACATGAATTTACTAGGAAGTTAGCCTGTCATATTGGTAGAATGATTTTGCTTATCTAGGTGTTCCTTGTACCAATGAAATGACAGTTCCAGTCCCTATCCCTATCTCTCTATACCAAGTTTATATTGTAGAGTCTTTGGGGTTGAAAACCACTAAAGATACTGCTGACCCTTGGATTCTCCATTAGCCTGAAGTCATACTACAAAGGCTGATGTTTCTGATGAAGCATAAGCTTCTCCAGAAGACACCAGTAGAAACAAAGCAGATTTACACTCTGATTTATTGGCCGGCAAATTACCTTGGCCAGGAATACCCATCTGTTTTCCTGGGGAATTTGTTCTTCCTGAGAAAAATCCATGAAAGTGTGTGAGAATAGATGAAAGGTAAAGAAGTGGGGAGGGGCCAGTGAGCAGGGAGACCCTGGGGCTTTGATTAGTAAATAGCAAGTCAATAAGACTTCCCAAACCACCCAGCTGCCCCCAAATAAGCATTAAGACAATCATTTCAAACATACCTCCTTAATGATCTTGGCTCCCTCTTCATTTTTGTGATTTAGGTTGGCAAAGGGCAGCCCTTGAAGTGCCCTCCATATTGATCAGAATTTCTTAAATACTTTTGGAGATTTCAGGATTGGGGCTGCTCTGGCTCTCTAGAGGTCTATTTGTACCATCTGCTTAGGGACCTCTCTTGTCAAAGGAATGGAGTAGGGAAGGATTGATTGTGGGAGCTTCTTTGAAGGGGATAAAAAGAGTGTTACTAGAGTAAAAGATTGAGAAAGGGTCCCTATTCTTTTCCCTGTCTTCACTCTTATCTCCCCCCCCAACAAAGGTGAGGATTCTTCAAGGCCCTAGAATATCACATTGTAGGTTCCATATTCTAGCCAAAGTTTTCCAGTGATCAAAGGAAGTTACACATTTGGCCATATGTGTAAAACTTGTACACCATGAAGTCTGGAGTCACCCAGGAGGTTAATTTATCCATTCAACAAACATTAGTGGAGCACCAACTCTATGTGTGCATATATATACACACATACAACTCTGTGTATATATGCACACACACATAGAGTTGGTGCTCCACTAATGTTTGTTGAATAACATTACATATATGTGTATCTGTGTGTATATGTATGTATGTATATATATATATATATGTATATGTATATGACTCTTGAGTTAGACTTGGAGGATACAAAGGTGGACAGACACAGTCCCTTCCCTATAGAAGCTTAAAATCTAGTAGGAGAGATAATACAAGTACTTAGAGGATCATAGATTTAGAACCAGAGGGATCCTTTAAAAATCATCAAATCATGATCATCACCTTAGAATTGAAAAGAACCTTAGAGATCATCTGGTCCGATCCCCCTCACTTCACAGATGAGGAAACAGGCTCAGAGAAGTTATTCCTAATCTAAGGTTCACCCAGGTGTTAAGGAGCAGAGGCAGAATTTGAACTCTAGTCCTCTGATTCCAAATGCAATGCTTCTGCATATTGTTTTTCAAGTTCACATCAAACTAATAACAATTTTTCATTAGTTCTGGTATAGCTATTTGCCCCTTTGCTTCCTCTGCATTTTGATGGATAAAATTATCATTCAGTCAAGCCATAATAAAAGTATTAGCAACTCTGCTTTTTGCAAGATCAAGTTCAAGCGATGTCTGGATAGTTGAAGTCCCCCATCACTACTACTTCATGTCTTTGGACTTTAACTCATCATCCATTTCCTCTTCCAATCTAAGTGATCTGTAGCAAATTGGAATGAAAATATTGCACCCATTTTTGCCTCCACTGATCTTTACCTAAATATACCAGGCATTCCCCATATGGTTCCTGGATCTCATGAGTTATATGAGTTATACACTACTCTCATCTACCCAATCCCCTTTTACTCATCCTGCTCCTTTGAATAATGAATGCCCTTTCAGAATCTTATTTCTGGTTATGAGTCTTGCGCTGCCATGTTTCGATGTTTGCTTCCTTGGATGAGCATCTCCAGTTCACCTTGCCTGTTACCTTTACTTTGTGCATTTGATTTTTGTACAGACACATGAAGTCATATGCTTTTGCTGGCTTTATTCTTTCTTTTTGTACTCAAACCACTATAATATATAGCAGTGTGCAGGATGCCATGTTGTATAACTCCAACCTCCCGGTGACAAGGTGGTTTGGCTGTGAGACCCATTTGTAAATATGTTTTACTCTCCAGCTTGGGGCCTGGAAGGCAGCAGTAGCCACTTGATTTACTACAGTGCTTTTTTGGGGGTGGAGGGGAGAAAGAAGTGGGATCTCTATTTGTTATATAACAAATTGATTTCTGGGCAAATTCCAGAGGGAAGGAACCAGATGATACGCTCAAATCCCTGTTTCATCTTTCCTCTTGTGGCTGTCTCTGGTGGGGCCAGGCACTGATGCCAATCTCCAGTGGAATTTTACTCTAGTGATTTGCTCAAGTTGAGAGGCAGAACGTTCACTACCAATTGTGGCAGTGAGGGCAAAAACATCACAAATTATTCTTTGGGAAAAAAAAAAAACCAATCAGGGGTTTGCGGAAGAGGAAAAGACCTCAGCCCTTAGAATAAAAAGGGTCTGTGTGGGGAAAGATCCAAGATCAGGAACCTTAGGATGTGATAATCTCTTGAGGTGGCCACTGTCAGAGGAGAGAACAGGGTGGGGCTGAGCTAGGGGAGAACTCATAGTAGCTTCTATGTTCAGCTAATTATTTTTACTTGCTAAGCTCACTTGTTTCTACTTGTTGAAGTATTAAAAGTACTTTTAGCACCTGTTAAATTTCAATACCTTCTGAATTTCAAAGCTTGTTGCTTCAGGATAGTTTCTGTTTTAATTTCTTATTGATATATTTTGTTTTTCTATCACTTTCATTTCTAAATATTCCCTCCGTCCTTCCCCTCTGCAGAAAGCAATCCCTTATAACAAAGAATAAAAATGAAAGCTATGAGGTGGAGAGAAGGGAAAATGCAGTTCAGCAAAACTAATGAATGTATCAACTGCATCTGACAGTGTGCCACACTCAGAGTTTCTCACCTCAACAAAGAGGGAAGGGGCGTGCATTTTCATTTTCTCATCTCTAGTTTGTGGCCAGCCTGAGTCATTATACTTACAATGAAGTGGTACACTTGTTGCTGTTTGAATTTACCTTATCATAGACATTATGCATATGATTTTCCTGGTTTCCTTACTTTACTCTGTATCAGGGTCAAATTCCCCAAGTCACCCTGTTAAAGCAAAGCCTACAGTAACCACTAAAAGCTCCCCTTTCTGTTTGCTGGCGAGTTTGAATATCAGCTAGGTGCTAATTTCCAAGGTGTTTCTCCATTTCCCCCCAACACACATGAATTAGCAGCAGAGTCCAAACCTCATCTGCACATTAGGTTCAGGCCCCCTGCTCCCTCCCTCTGATATCTAGTTGTGCTTGACCTAGATAAGAACTTTATAAAAACCACCCTAACTGGGGGCTGTCCTCAGACTATGCTGACTGATGATCTAATGATGAGAGGATGAGGGAAGGAGCATAAATTTGGAGATTTTGTCATGCTTTTTACCCAAGTTTCAGTGCTCCCACCCAACAGACCCCAGTGAACCTGCTTCCATCATCCATCATGAGTCTCCCCCCTCAATCAAACTCACTTGCTTGACTTTCTTTTTGCTGCCTCTGTGTTCTTACCTGCACTGCGTTTTGGAATCCCAAGCCTTACTTCAAATTACATCAAGACAATCTCATATACATCACCGTACATAAAAGAGTCAGGACTTGCCTTACCATCTAACTATGTGTATATAAGGGAGTTGTACCGGACTATGGGATTTTGTAGCATAAAGCACTAGAAAGAAAGTTACAGATCATCTAGTGTGATCTCATTTTCTGGAGGAGGAAAGTGAAGCACAGAGTGGTCATCTGCCCTTTAGAAGGTAAGCTCTTTGAAGATGGGGGGCCATTGTTTCGTCTTGTATCACCAGTGTCCGGCACATGGTAAGCACTTAATAGATGCTTGTTGATTGATTGGTATATTTAGAGAGGTCTCTTTGTTTATTGGATTTAGCTAGTGTCTCCTGACATTAATGATGTACTTGAAGGAAATTTGGTGTGACTGGTGAATATCGAACAGCTAAGTACCATTTAGATTGAGGTGACAAGTATAGGTCCTCTTGGATAATAGATGAATTCTTCTTAACTTTATTTCAGCAAAAATGACATGAATAGTCAGTAAAAAACTTTTCTTTGTTCATGTTGACTTGATCTGAAAGGTGAGTTGCTATGTTTGGTAGGATCATTGGTCTGAATTCTGTGCATCTCCTTCTGGGGCTTGGTTTGCCATATGGTCCCTTGTGATGGTAGGGCCAAGCCAGGCTGAACTGGAAGAATCCCAGTGGTAACTGGGGCTGTGTCTGACCTAATGATGAGAAGCTTAGGGAAGGAATGAAGATTTGGAGCTCTTGTCATGATTGTTATCCAGGTAACTTAGACTTCTTAAATCAGTGTGTAATAATATGTAGACAGTGGCCCTTAGTGTCAGGAAGGCCGGGGTGAAAATCCTTCCTGTAACATGTCCTGGTGATGTGATCCCAGGCAAGTCACTTAACTTCTCAGTGTTCCAAGAAAATTCTCCAATAGGTATACATTGCATGTGTCTGATCTTCATCGAAAGAGGGAGTTTCTAAAAAAAATTACAGGTAGCAATCATACTTTCAGATAGTGACACTAAAGATAAATATGATAAAGAGAGATAAATGGAAAAAACTATATTATATGTTAAGGGGCAAATCAATTAATTATATCCATGCATAACACATATGTACTAAAGACATAACACATAAATACTTAAAGGAAAAGTTAATTGAATTGTAGAGAGAAATTTATATTAAAACTCTGTAGTGGGAGATGCCAAAGTAACAGTTTTAATTGTGTGTGTTCGTCCTTTGTTGCCGAAGAAGACCATGCCGTCAGAAAAATAATGACATGACTTGCCCTTGACTTTGTTTAGAGTGAGTGAGGGCTAACAGTTTTAATAAAGCCTAACAAAAAGATAAACGAGATAGAAAAGTATCTAAATAGAAATTTAGAATAGTTAGATATGATAGATTTTAAGGTTACTGAATGGAAACAGAAAGGAATTTACATATTTCCTTGCTATGTGATAATGTTACAAAAACTGACTATATTGGGCATAATAACCTCACTAAAATGCAGAAGAGCAGAAATGGTAAGCAGTGTTTACCTAACATATTGCAATAAAATTATTTTAAATCAAGGGACTTTAAAGAAGGGATTGAAAATTGCTTGAAGACTAAATAATTTAATTCTAAAGGATTAGTGAGTTAAAGAAAAAATTATAGAAAGGAAAGAAAATTTCATCTAAGAATATAACAATTAGACAATGTATCAAAACTTTTGAGATACAATTAAAGCAATCCTTTGGGGAAAATTTATATTTCTTAATGTTTTCATCAATAAAAGAGACAAAAAACAAATAAATGAATTGGACATACATTTAAAAAAACCAAGAAAGATAACAAATAAAAATCCAAAAGCTAAACATCAAATGACAAATTCTCCAAAAAGAGATTAAAAAGTTGAAAACAAACAAAAAAATCAAAACACATTGAATTGATAAATAAAGATAGGAGTTTATTTTCTGGGGGAAAGAAAAACCTAATAAAATAGATGAACAGCTTGTCTGATTTTAAGAAGAGAGGAAATCTAAGTTGTATCAAAAATGAAAAAAAGGACAATTCACCACAAGTGAAGAAGAAATAAGGCTTATTCTTGGAAGACGAGTATGGAGCAAAAATAACCAAAAGCCAAGTGAAGAAACATCTTAGTTTTTCCTTTCCTCCTGGCTACCTAAGCTGATTCTATGTATCAGGAGTTGTTGTCTATACTCTGATATCTACTAGGCCCCTAATAATTAACATTTATATAGTCTCTTAAGATTTGGAAAGCACCTTATGCACATATCTCATTTGAGCTTCCCAAGACATCTATGAGGCAGGTCTTGCAAGTATTATTATACCTGTCTGAAAGATGAAGAAAGTGAGGCTCAGAGAAGTTGAGTATATAAAGGACCTGGGGTCACACAGTAAGTTTCAGTGATAGGTTTTGAACCCATATTTTCCCATCTCCAAGTGTTGCATTGTATCTATTATATCCCTGCCTCTAGTTCAGCTTGCCAGAATGTCAGTTTTGGAAAGGACCTTTGAGAACACTTAACCCAACCCCCTCAATAACTAAGTCTCAGGTAAATAAAGTGACTTGCCAAAAGCCAATGGCAGAACCAAGTTGTGAACCCATATCTTTTGGGTTTAAGTCCAAAGTTCTTTTTGATTCACTTCACCTAATTTACTATCCATTGGAATATTCCATCGTTTGATGTATGTTGAGATGGGTTTCCTTTATGACTCTCCAGGAAGCTATAAGAACCTCTGACTTACTTGCTGCTAATGTGGAACTGTAATGTGGGATGAGTCTTGTGGATAAATGTGTGTGTGTGTGTGTGTGTGTGTGTGTGTGTGTGTGTTCGATTTAGATTTTTATGAGCTTTGTATTATCAAGCATATTGTAGTTACAGTTTGGGGGTAGTAGTTGTTGGCCTGGGGAGGAAGGGTCAGGGTCAGGCAAGGTGTTAAAGGTAGAACTGGCAGAGCTTGGGAACAGACTGAATGTGTGGGTGGAGAGCTGGGGACCGCAGCCAGCTTACAGCCACAGCTGGCAGTGTGGGCTAGAGGGAGGAATGCTACTGATGATATTGGGGAAATTAGAAAACGATAACATCTTGAGAAGGGAAATGTTTAGTTTGGGGGAAGGGGTGTTTCAAACATGCTGCAAATCAAGTGTTACTAGGACACAATAGTGATAATAACTCACACTTCTGTAACAAGCACTTTTTTATTATACCCTTTTAAGACAGGTGGTACTCACAGGAAGAGCCTCACTTTACAAATGTGGGAGAAGAGGGTCAGGAAGTGATTCACCGAAGGTCTTACAGCCAGTGTCAGAGGGGGGAATTCAAATCCAAGTCTCCTGACTGGAAAGGCACTATTTTTTGCATCACATTGCCTGTCTGACCTCTCAGTTAATTCATCCAAGAGGGATATCTATACTCTAGGGCAGTAGTATCAAACTAAAAAAGAAATGGGGACCACTAAACCATACATAAGGATCCCTACTCACCATATATTGACTAAGAAAATCACATATTCACATCATCTATGTTCTATTATATTTTTTAATATGAGTGACTTTTTAAAGAATTTATTTATTTATTTTTAGTTTTCAAAATTCATTTCCAAGAGCTTTGGAGTTTCAAATTTTCTCCCCATCTCTCCCCTCTCCCCACCCCAAGAGACCATGCATTCTGATTACCTCTTCCCCCAATCTGCCCTCCCTTCTATCACACCCCTCCCTTTCCTTGTCCCCATCTTCTCTCTTTTCTTGTAGGGAAAGATAGATTTCTATATTCCATTACCTGTATTTCTGTTCTATTATATTTTTAAAAAAATATTTTCAATTGTATTTTAATTTGGTTGGCAGCCAGAGAGTGTTGAAGGTTGCATTTGGAAGGACCTTTGACATCTTTACTATATAGAGCAGGGCTTCTTGACTTCTTACTGTGTCATGAGTCTTTTTGGCAGCCTGCTAAAACCTGTGGAAATCTTTTCAGTATGATGTTTTTAAAAACCTAAAATAATATATATATAAGAATAGAAAAGAAACCAATTTCATTTTAATAGCTACCAGATAATTAAAAGTCCTAAATTCGGGGACCTCAGATTAAGACCCCTACTCTAGACAGATTATAAACTGACTTCCTAGACTAAATTCCAGGAATGTAGTAACCTTTTTCTCCCCTATAGCACAAGACCCTACACTATGTAAGTATTTAAGAAGTACTTGTTGAATAAATGAATGAAAAGCAACAAAAGGACAAAAGCAAAAAGAGGAAAGGAGAGAGCAGATTTGGTTAGGAGCAGAGATAGAGAATTTATTCAAAAGCAGTCCCTTCATTCTTAGTAGAAAGAGCAACGGATTTAGAGTCCCAGGACCTTGGTTTATGCCATCTGCTCCTTGTGTGCCCTTGGGAAAATCACTTAACCTCTCTGGGCCTCAGTTTTCTCATCTGTAGAATGAGGGGATTTTACTACATGACTCTAAGGTCCTCCCCATGTCTATTTCTATAATCCTTTGTCTATGACTTCTAAAGTCCCTTGCAGCACAAAATCTATGGTCTACATAAAACGGTAGCCAAAGCAAGAGAGGTAAATAGATAGCTCTTTCCAGCTGGTTTTAGATTGAATTACTGCATTTGTGATTATATAGATGGCAAAACCCTTTGATCTGCTTGATTAAATTTGTATCTAAGTCTTTCTCAATGCTCTTTTTTCTCCCTGGTGTTTCCGAGAAAGTGCCTGATGACAGCAACAGCAATGGCAGTAACCATCAGAGGCTGTGAGAGCCAAAAAGAAACGCAGCCTCATTAAGCCCAGCCCCCTTACCTTACAGTGGAGGAACCCAGGACCTAGAATAACAACACCTCACGCTTTGCAATTTGCAGTGTTCAGCTCAAGTATCATTATTTTTTTTTCCAGTTTTTACAGATGAGAAAACTGAGGCTCAGGAAAACTAAACAACGTGCCTGGTAAAGTGAGAGCTAAACCTTGGACCCAAGTATCCTGACCTCAAATTCTGTGGAGCTATTTCTTCTCTATCACCCAAAACTCCCCTCAGGACCCCTAGAGCAGAGAAGACAAATCTTGAATCTGTATCTTAGACCACTCAGCTTTGTTCTTACAACGAAAGTCACAAAATGACAAGTTCATTTGTATGATTGTGGGAAAATCATTTTTTTCTCTATGGAACTCAATTTTCCTATCTAATAATAATCATAACTAACACATAATGCTTACCACGTGCCAGGCACTGTGCTAAGAGCTTTGTAATTATTATCCCCATTTTACACATAAGGAAATGGAGACAAACAGAGATTAAGTGACTTGCCCAGTGTTATATATTTAATAAGTATCCGAGGTAGAATATAAACTCAGGTCTTCCTGACTTCAGACCCAGTGTTCTATCCATTGCACCAGCTGGCTTACCTATCTTGAAAATAAGGATGATTTTACATCTTTCCTTTTACTTTTAGGGAATGTGGGGAATTTAACTTTTTAAAAAAGTAGAGATACAATGATTTTGAATTCTTTGAAAACCAGCTAGGGGGTGAAGTGGATAGTGTTCTGGGCCTAGAGCCAGAAAGACCTATGTTCAAATCTGGCCTCAGACACCAACTAGCTGTGAGACCCTCAGTAAGTCACTTGACCTCTGTTTGCCTCAGTTTCATCAATTGTAAAATGAGGAATAATAAGAGTACCTAACTCATACAGTTGTTGTGAGGACCAAACAAGATAACATTTGTAAAGCTCTGAACACAAAGCACCTTCCTTTCCCTTCCTCCCCAGGTCTTTCTATTCACTGTGCTGGGTTGCTCAGGGTAGGCATCTAATAAGTGTTTATTGTTATCAAGTTAAGTGGCAGAGCTGGTACTAGGACCTAGATCTTCTAACTCTAGATCCATCACTCATTTCACTCCATCACACACTTCATTTCCATGTCTCATCCTGTCCTCTTCTCTCTGGCCCTTACTCCTCCATTTCCTCATTAGAATGTTTGGCATTTTCCTTTTTTGGAAATCCTTAATAATCCTGCCCTGGGCTATTCAGAGCCTGAATGGTATATAAATTGAATTTTTGTGAGGAAAAAAATCCCCTCTTCCTGAGCTGAAGAGAAGTGGGAGCATAGATTAAGTCAGATGTCTTAACTTTCCCAGGTTGGTGCCCATTGGAATCTAGTGCCTCTGCTTGGTTTCTGTGGAGTGTTGTGTTGTCAGTCAAGGAAGTGAATCATCTGGGCTGCTGACCTGATGAGTGGTCCCTGGAGCAAGGAGGTCAGGCAATGCATGGGGTTTCTTTCATTGAGAAAAGCTACAGTGAAATGAAGGTACAATGCCCTATGGGCCATGGCTACACCCTTAGTCAGGAGCACATTGGCTGTGGAGCTTTGATATACCTCAGAATGGCCTGATTTCTGGAGAGCACAGAAGTGAGAAGATTAGTTATAGTTGTTTGAATCAGAAATCTATTTTTAGTTCCTAAGGAATTCAGCCAAAGGATTCAAAAGCAGTTTTCTTCCTCCTGGGATTGCACATTTTCTAGGTAAGTGAGATGTGGGACTTCCATGGTAACCTCTGAAGGTTATTCTCCATGGTGATCTTCCTAGGGCTTCTCAGAGCTCTCCTACCTGTCAGCATGGAGATTGTGAGACCAAGGAAACAGCAGAAGGGATGCAGGAGTAGGCAGATGTTTTATTCTCAGCTTTAACAGGGCTTTCTAGAAGCCTGAGGTAGTTTCACTTCTCCAGCTGGTCAAACTCTGGAACATCTCCCTGAGTACTCAGCAGAATCTGTTTCAGAATTACAGAATTTCATAATTGAAAGGGACATCAGTGGCCTGCCTGCACAAGAATCCTCTCTACCATGGACCTGCCAAGTGGTTATCCAGCCTTTTCCTGAAGACTCCTAATGAGAGGGATGCCACCACCTCCCAACATGGCCTATTCTACAGCTCTAATTATCAGGGAATCTTCCTTTACATCTAGCTTCTGGCTGCCTTTTTGCAGCTTCTACCTGTAGCCCCTAGTTTGACCTTCTGGAGCTGAAAAGAACAAGTCTTCTAGGTGAGAGTCCTTCAGAGACCACTGCCATGTCCCCTGCTCCTCTCTTCAAACAATCTTCCCTCTCCTTATCTAGGCTAAACATCCTTAGTTCTCTAAGCTCATCCTGATGCAGTATGAAGTCAGGTCACCTCACCATCCTTCTTGCCTTCCCCAAGATGCTCTCCAGATAATCAATAGACTTCTTAAAATACAGCTTCCAGAACTGAATATAGAGCCTCTGATATTATCTAACCAGTACAAAGGACAGAGGCACTATTAGTTCCTTGTCCCTGGAGGCTGCGTTTCTCTTGATGTAGCCTATAATTACAAGAACTTACTTCCCTCTCATATTGTTGAGCTGGTAATGCACAGAAGCTTCCAAGAACCAATTTGATAGATTTGGGAAAAGTGACAATACATCTTTTCCCAAAGACCTTGACCCTTCCCACCTCCCACTTAAGATGTACAACATCTGCAGATGTAGTATATCTCCCAGAGCCTCAGAGAACTAGCCTAGTCAACAACAACCAGGTTCGTAGCCCTATCGAAATTTAATTTCCCTTCTCAGAGACAAGAGTCTGAACTCTACTCTGGAGTAGTTGACAAAACTTAGTGACATTCTGTTGGTGTAGTGAGGTTGCATTGGAAAGAACTGATACTGTAGGTCAAGACCCTTGGCTTCAAATTCGCTCTCTGGGGCCTGGTTTTCTCACTTTAAAAAAAAATGAATGGACTGGACTAGATCATCTCTGAGGATTCTTTCAGTTCTGTTGACACATAGTAAATACTTAACACTTTTTCATACTTTAATTACTTTTATTTTCTGTATTCTAAGGTCCCTTCTATCTATGTCATTAATTTATAAATCTAAGATTATAAATGCCTGTATTCTGAGAGACAAGTACATTAAATCATGATGAACTGGAATCAACAAACACTAATTAAGTACCTGCTGTGTGCTAAGCAGTAGGGCTCTGGGAAAACAAAGATAAAAATGAAATAGCCCCTGTCCTTAGGGAGCTTGTATTCTTTCAAGGGAGACATTATGAATTCAAATAAGTGTATATAAAACAGATCCCAAAGAATGAAGTGTTTCAGTTGATAGATTTTTTTTAAAACACTGATAGAGTAGTCTTTTTGTCTTGGCTCCTTATAGTTGAAACTCTGAAAGGCATAACCAGAGTCCGTCTTCCTACCTTACAAGGACTGGTCTATGGAAAATAATTGAATCAGTCTTTGATGTCTTGGAATCTTGCAGGACCTGAGGGTCATTATTAAAATGATTAATTCTCATTGTCCTGGACAGCAGATGTAGGTACCTCTATATCAATTCCATGTGAAAGATGTAGACAATTAGACTAAGCACGGGTGGGGAACCTGCGGCCTTGAGGCCACATGTGGCTTTGACTGAATCCAAATTTCACAGAACAAATCCCCTTAAAAGAGATTTGTTCTGTAAAACTTGGACTCAGTCAGAAGGCTATACCAAGGACCTAGAAGGCCACATGTGGCCTTGAGGCTACAGGCTCCACATCCCTGTGCTAGAGAAAAAGAACCATGGCAGCTAATTGCATTGGATTTTGTGTGGGATTTAGAGTGAGAGGAACTGGGTTTGAATTCTAGTTCTTATGTGATCTTGGGCAAATCCACCTTTTGGCCTCAGTTTCTTCCATCTGTAAAATGAAGGGGTTGAACTAGATAAACTCTGAAGTTCCTTTCAGCTATATATCTATTATCCTATGATCCTTTTAGCTCTAAGCGTATGATTTTATGGTCCTATGATTAGGACCATAGGGGTGAGAAAGAGGGTGCAATGAAGCATAGGAGAGATGGTGTTTTATTTCAAGTAATTAGGAGACTGGTACTGCCATGAACAAAAATAGTACGTCATTCATACCAAAGTCTCTGCTTAATGGAAATCACTCAGGTAATGGATGTTTTCACTCTATGTTTACCAAATGTTGTAAACATGCTCCCAGATATAAATGTAGCACATCATATTTTTGCAGTAAAATAGTGTTAATTTTTTATTGGTTAATTTGAAGTACTCCAAAGGCCTCTTACATATTGTTCAGTGATCACATGTTTATTGAATGTCTAAGGTGTGCAGGACCCTATACTAGGAACTAAGGGAAGATGCTAAGATGGAGAAGATCCTGCAGAGAGTTTATATTCAGGTTGGGGAGACAGCACAGAATGTAGGAAAGGTTAAATAACCAAGTAAGAATGAATGACAATATGAGATGACAATGACATAAATTGGAGGGCTAAATGAGCAGTATAGACCGAAGGGATTTCCCAAGATGTTCAGGGAAGGCTTGTTAGAGGAGGAGAGATCTGAACGGTACCCTGAAATATTGGTAAAATTTTGATATGGGAGACACAGGGAGAGGATATATTAGGTAAGGGGAAAGTAGGAACAAAGACGCAGGCAGGAAAATGCAATGTGCATTTAAAGATAGCAGGAAGACCAGTTTAGCTGGAATGGAAGGATAAAAAGGGAGAGGGAAGACTGGCCAGGTAGGTGTATATACTCTTATAAGCAGGAGAAATGGCTTATTTGGATTTGGAAGAGGCAGTGTGGTCATGGTGGTAAGAACTTTGGCCCAGGGTGTCAAAGAACCTGAATTCAAACTCCAGTCCTTTAATGTCTTAGAGACTCAGTATTCAAGTGAGGGACTTCGACTCTGATCTCTGAAATTCCTTTCAGCCTTATAACTATGAGCCTATGCTCTAGATAAGGATGATATCTAGTGAGACAAGAACCCATGATCCTCTCCTTTCCCCTCTCTGAGGCAGGTCTGAGTTCAAATCTACCCTCAGGTACTTACTGGTTATATAAACTTTGCCAAGTCTTTTAACCTGTTTGCTTCAGTTTCTTCAACAGTAGAATGGGAATAGTAGCAACATCTGACTCTCAGCGTTGTTATGAGTTTCAAATGGTATAATATTTGGGAAGCATTTAGCACAGTATAGCACATAGTAGGTGCCATAAATGCTTAGTCTGTTATCTATAAAAAGGAGTTAATGATAATACATGACCCGGCTACCTCCCAGGGTCATTGTGAGTTCAGCGCAGTATCTCCTGGGGTTCTTACTATTTTCCCAGGGCTGTTCGTCTGACCTTTTTTTCCTCTCTACATATGTACAAATTCTTTAATGAAAGGTAACCATGGAGATTCTACCCTCGCGAAACTTGTTGGGGACTGGGCGGGAGAAGGTGAAGACAAAGCCAGGAGCAGAACCAGCGCCCAGAAATGCTCAAGTTGAGAAGGGAGCATCCCTCTTTCACTGGAGTACCCACGATGCCCATGGAGGCACTGGGGGCTAAGCTGGGCTCCCAGAGGAGAGGGAGAAGCATCGCTGTCGTTCAGCAGAGAGGGGGTTAAAAGCTCTACAGCCCAGTGAGGACTGTGTAGGCAGGCAGGCAGCTAGCTCGGCTCTGCGAGGGTGCAGTGATCAGTGAAGCAGCAGAATTCAATTTGCAGCAGTGACCTAAGAGGGGCTATTTTTAGTAAGAAAATAGGTCAGGGGATGTGGTGGTGCAGACTGACAAATGAACAGCCTCCCCCCGTTTTCCCGGGGGGCTTGTTTCCTCCTCTCCCGCAGGAGGGGAGCGCGGAGGTGAGGAAGGAAGCCTGATTAGACACCCCACAAAACCGGAGTCTGGGTTTTCATTGTGAAATAATCATGGGGAGGGGAGAATGGAAAACAGCGCCCCCTCCCGCCCAGAACAGGGTGAATGGGGCTTCCCACCTGGGGATGCACTAGAGGGGGCCCCTGGAAGGTGGTGAAAGGTGGGGTGGCAACGGTGCTCTGAGATGGGAATCCTTTGGGATAGATGCGCTGTCCAGGCACGCTGCAGCAAAGGAAGCGCTCGGTCTCGTTCTGTCTTGGATTAGCTTTAAACTCAAGTGCTCGACGACTGAGGTGGTTAGGTAACAGCCCAGCCAAACCGATCTTTTGTTGCTTCTGAGCTCTCTCACAGGTCAGCGTCCCAGCTTCCCTAGTGGGTTTGGCTGCCCCAGCTTCAGCCCTGCAAAGGGGCGCTGGAGGGGGACTCTCCAGTGGGCGGGAAGGGGCACAGGACCCCAACCAGTCGCAAAGCCAATTGCTGTGGAGCAGGTCCTTGTACCTCCAGCCTTTTTAAAAACTGCCACGCCTGCTCATAGGAAATGCCACCTGCCAGCACAAGGCGTACTGTAGCTCCCATGCTGTTGGCACAGAGGAAGGAGACGATCTTGTTAACAAAATGCACTAATTGACTCACGGCAGTAAGAATTCGTGTCTGCAACAGTCACCACAAACTAATGTGAAGGGTTCCAGTGGAAGCTACCTTTATTTCCAACTTTGCACTGATAATTCTGCCGATTCTGTGGTCTGGCTAGAGAAAGACTCCCTCAGCACCATGAACAGCGCATTGCGCCTACCCTACCTCTTTAAACAGAGCCAGCAGTGGTCAGAGATCCTAGGTTGAGAGCTAGAAAGAAAACCATCTCTCCCCACCTCCACCGCCATTCACTTTAGAGATAAGCACCTGAGGTTCAGAGGTGAAGTAACTTTCCCAGAGGCACACAAGTGGTTGTGCTAGGACTGCAACCCATACCTTCTGACTCCAAATTAAGCACTTTCCTCGCTGTTTGCACAGCCAGTGCTAGCCATGTTGAGCAAGGTGCATTCTAGGACTCCACTTACCTTAGGAAACCCAGTGAATGGTTATTGAATATTTAGGTCTAACTGTGCAAGAAAAAAAGATATTAAAATCACGGAATAGCAGACCTATAAGGGATCCTAGAGCACCCAGCTTCAAATGTTAGAGTTAAAAGGGATCTTAGATCATAAAATAGGATCATAGAGCTGCAAGGAGCTTCTGAGGCCTAGAGCTGGAAGGAGCTTCTGAGGCCCTTTTACAGATGAAGAAACTGAGGAACAGAGAATTTAAGTGACTTGCTTAAGGTCACACAGATAGTGTCAGAGACAGGTATTCCTAAATCTGGAACTGTATCCACTATACCACACTGCCAAGAGACCTTAGAATGTTACATTTGAAAGAAACCATAGAATATGTACTTTAGAATGACAGAACTGGGGGAATCACAAAACACAGAAAATTAGAACTGGAGGAAACCTTAAAACATTTCATGGTAGAGCTGGAATCTTATAATGGAAGAGTATGGCGGGACCTTCAGAATCATTTAATCCAATCCCCTCATTTTACAGAAGAACAAACTCAGGTCAAGAGAAGAGAATTTGTAGAGAATCTTAGAGTTGCACAGCACCCCAGAGATCATCCAGGACAACCCTAAAAAGGTGAGAGGGTCAGAGATTCATGTATATGTAACTAGAAGGGACATTAAAGACTGTCTAGTCATACCTCCTTCATTTTATAGTTGAGGACACTAAGACACAGAGAGGTCAAGTAATTTGCCCTCAGTCACACAGCTGGGCAGAACCAAGAGGTGAACTAAGGTGTTCTGACTCTTAATCTCTTGTTCTTTCTATTATATCCCAGCTGCCCAAGGCCACACAAGGAAGTGGCATAGCCAGTGGTAGAATCCAGGTCTTTGTCTCTCAATTTTTGCTATGCTGTTCTGTGTGCCTTTAGGTTTTACTTTAATTTAGAATGACCCACTGTAGAGGGGTAGAGAGAAGGGCATATTTGGCTGTACTACTGTGTAGTCTCTCTGTCCCTTAGGTAATGTGTTCCTGAGATATGGCCTGCATGGGAAGGACCAACAGTGATAGCAATCTAGTTGGAAATGCTCAGGTGTAGAAGCAAAGTATTCTGTTTCTGGCCCTGTGCCCATCATTTGTTCCACTTTGGATCAGATCCACAGCATGTATTTTTTCCCCTTTGATCTGGTCCCAGTGTGAAGAAGGGATTTGCAGCTGCCTGTCCTCCTTGTCTTCTTTTCTTGTCCTGTCACCTTATCCCCAGGCTGTCTCCACTGCAATGATGGTTTTCTTGCCTCCTCATGCATACCCTGGGATGGAGCACATTCTCTGGTGTCACCCCATGCAGCCAACTCAGTGGCTCACAGTCATTGCTAGCAAGTGTAAAGATAGACCCCCAAACAGAACACAACAGTGACAAAGAAGCTGGATCCTTGGGGGCTTGGCCTCTAAATTATGCCCCTTCTCTGAAGGTGTAGCATCAGTTGATGAGCCCCAAGATCTCCAACTCATGGTCAACCAGCTTTACACATCCATCCCTGTTGCTCACAGCATCTCCCACTGAGCCAATCTGTGACCTTTCCAGATGTATAGACTGGTCTTGCAGGAGCATTCAGGGATTGGATTTTGCCACTTAGCTCTTAGCATCAGGGTGGAAAATTCCTAATGAGTATCTCTTTTCAAATTTAGTATTATAAAAAATGGATTTGTTACATCTCCATGTCATTCATGGCACCCAAATGAATACTATCACAGCCTTGTTGGTAGTTTAAATTCCAGGCCTTCAAGTGAAAAATAGCAGTGGATCCTCTTGCTTTTATGTCAATTGTAAAGTCAGCAGCCCCTTCTCCCACCCCACTTTGTCAGTGTTCATGGGTGCTGTTTCCACTTACAAGGCCTAGCTAGTAGCATCAGATCTATACCCTAGAACCAGGATGCACCAAAGCATCCTGGTAATTTAGGGAGTTGGGTTTATTCTTACCCTCTTACCACTAGGATAGAATTAAAATTCCAGGGATTAGGCCAGACATACATGGGATTAAGCACATATATGTAGCATGTGACCTTGAATTTGGGAACAGAAGGAAAAGCAAATGGGGGGCAGTGGGTAGTTGAGCATTTGTTATGGGCATGAGCCTGTCTGGGTGTTGACTCTCTAAAGGTCCTTACACACTGGTTCCTATGATTCTTAGGTGTTATAAAAATACATAAGCATCATCAAGGGTTTAGGGATGGATGTGTGATTATATTCTGTGTCTTTAGGGACCATGGACTGGGGATCTTTTTTTTAAAATGACCTCTTGGTAACAATTTTCTACTCCAAACTCAATTCCTAATGGATAAAGATAAAGTGTGTAGGACGACTGATTTTTATTTGGTCTCAGTTATCATTTCCATAGTCCTCTTGGCTACACTTGGCTGTCTTTGTGGACTACAAACTTCTTGAAATTTTCCGTGCCCTTGGCTTCTTCAAGAATAGGAAATTCTTCTGAAACTCCATCTCCTACATCTATGAGTATCTCCCACACCAGGAGGGGTCAGGGACTGGATTGGGTTCCTTTTCATCTCCTCTCTGATGCCTGGTACTATGCTTTGCATGCAATAGGAAGGTATCTTCAAACAACTAATTCACAAAAAGTGGTTAAATTCCTACATCTTAATATAACCCAGAAAGATGTATCCCAGTGTCAGATTCTATAGTGTAGGCAAAGAAGGTTTTTGTTAAATTATTTATGATTTGAAAGGTTAGTAACAAAAACAAATCCCTGTTCCTAAATGTTGTCTCATGCTGTTGTCCAAATTCTACCCTTGGAGAGTAATTTGTTTGGGCTAAACATTACCACCCCCTTCAGCCCTCTTTTTCTAGGAGTGAAGAAACATGCTAACATCTTCTAGGAAGTAGGACCATATTTATACTTAGGGATGGGCACTAGGTCTTCAGGAGCAAACTGGATGACAACTTCTCAGAGCTGTTACTGAGGAGATTCCTGTATGACTTCTGAGGTAACTTCCAACTGTAAAAGTATGGAATTCTGAGGTCCTGAGGAGGTATTGTAATAGAAGGAAAATAAAGGACAAGATAGGAAAATCCAAGAGAATGAAATCCCTGCCTACCTGCTAAAGGAAAAGCAAGCACTTCACTGAAAACACTGAGCAAACTGTGCCCTTGGGGTTAAGATTTTCCTCTCCTTCCTCTGCCCAACCTTTCTTTTAATAAGATGAGAAAAGGCCTAGTATGGTCCCAGGATCTATGCAGAGGTGTTGCCTTCCTTATCCCATCATGGTGATGCATGATTGATATCCATGCCATTTAATTCATTCAACTAAGCAGGGCACTCGAGTTATCGAGATAGATATAATAGGAAAGGGGTTTTGTGTCTTTACCAATTACACTGTAAGCTTTGAAAATGCATGAAAGTTGGGAGTGAACATGGTGTAAATAGAGAGCCAGCCTTGGAGACAGGAAGACCAAGCTTTAAGACTTACCACTGACATGTATTATCTATGTCTTCCTAGGCAAACCAATTAATAGGCAGCTAGATGTCATACTGGATGGAATGCTGGAATCAAGAAGATCTGTGTCCAGATTCTACCTTAGATACTTCATAGCTTTGTGACCATGGTCAAGTGTTTCAACTTCTCTCAGCTTCAGTTTTATCATCTGAAAGATGGAGATAATAGTACATACCTCACTGGGCTGTTGTGAGGATTAAATGAGATTACTTAAGTAAAGGGCAAAAGCATTATATAAATACATGCCCCTCCTCCTCCTCCTCCTCTTCCTCCTCCTCCTCCTCCTCATCATCCCTCTTGGTGCTCTGGGCCAATCTGTAAAACTGAGTTACAGGGAAGTTACCAACCTGCATCGGTAAAGGGAACTGCCTCAGCCAGGAGGTCCCAATACCCAGGAAATCACAGGTCCATCCCCTATTCCTACCATTTCATAGGAGGAGAGACATATACACAACTGATAATGGTGCTGTGGGTGTTGATATCAAGGCAAAGAAGAAATGCAGGCAAAGTGTTAGGAGATTTGAGTCAGAAGAGTTAATCTTCACCCAGAGAGAAATGAGGCCCAGGAAATCTTCATGGAGGTGGTTTGACCTTGGAGAAAGGTCTAGTGGAGGTGAAGAGGTAGTCTGCAGACAACTCTCCTCCCCCCCCCCCCCATTTATGTCACTGACCCACGTTTGTTCTTGGAGAGAGTAGGAATTCTTCATGTTTAGCTGAATTTGAACCACACACCTCTCCTACCTCCTCTAGGAGGCTAGGATGAATGCTTGGACATATCAATGTCATGGAGCTATAGTCTAGAGAAAGGTCTCCTTTCTGATCTGATCATGGATCAGGGGATTACATCTCAGCTTTGGAAATGCTAGAGATTGACTTCAGACTTTTGATCCCCAGAAAAGAACATGAAATCCCAGGAACCTAGGCTATATCTAAAAGTCCTTTGGATACTCATGAGATGATGGCTGATTTTTGATCTCTTGGGCTAAGCATAGTGCAGTTATATCTGTAGGACCTATCTTAATATATAACCCATGTGCCTAAGGAATAGGAAAGGCCAAGTGATGGATGAACACAGAACCAGAGAAGGAACTTCAATCCATACCCCACAGGGCTCCTCTCAAGCTGCAGAATATTTTGTGCAGTTTAGAGGTGAGCTTGGAGCTGATTTCATTTATGGATTGATTATCTGGTCCTGTTCTCATCTTTCTCTCCCTCCCTTTACCCTGTTGGACTCTTTCCCTGCTTGTTAGCCCTTCAACCAGACATCCAGCCGGGGGAAATACAAAAGGACATGAAACTCAAGCTGGGATTTGATTGGGATTTACCAAGGGAAGAGACTGAAGGTTTAGGTGGAAGTCCTTGTATGAGGGATGCCTGTGTGCAGCAGTGGCCTGAACTTGCCAAAGAAAAAGGAAGTATATTCTTCATAAGGCAGCTATGGAAATCAGTTGTCTTTTGAGCCATATTTCTTTTTCATTACTTTCCCTCCCTTCTCAGGTGTTTTGTGTCAAAAATTCCCTGACCATGTGGGTCTCTTAATAGCAGCCCTTTTCCAAATTGAGCTCAGCTGTTCCTTCCTCCCAAGGACCCTCTTATTAGCTTTGTCCAGGGAGAGGTGGCCCTTGACTGTCTTTGCTTCCTCAGTCTCACAGAAGATCTTCGTTCCCCTTCTGGTACCTCCTCAAGTAGGCCTTTGAACATGAAACTTATTCATTACAGAGACTACAGCTGTTCAGTCTCCAAATGTTGATCCTAGAAGCTAGACAAAAGAGGCTAATATTATTTTAGAAACAGTTTTAAAAACACATTTACATCAAAGATTGCCATGAAATGCTAAAGCTGAGGTCTTCAGTGCGTCCCTGCAGATTTGTGACTGGAGCCTTCAGCTCCAGCGTTGAAGCTGATTAATCCCTTAGTGTCTTCTCTCCAGGAGAATTGTTCCACCCACACTGACTTTTTGTGAGCATGGGAGTTGATTCCTCAGGCCAGTCCCCCAACCCTGTGTCTTGGAGGCTTTAGGGGAATGCAGTATTCTGGATGTGATTTGGGCCTTGCTTTTTCTCAGACAACTTAGAGATCGTAAGATCATGGATTTCAAACTGAAAGGAACCCTAGAGATGGAGTTTAATCCCCCTCATTTTATAGGTGAGGAAACTGAGGTTGGTTTGCCCAGGGTCAACATAGCCAGCAGGTATCTAAAGCAGGATTCCTACCCAGGTTGTTTTTTTGCCACCAAATCCAGCACTCAAACCACTCTACCAAGCTATTTCTCAATATACTAAGTTCCCTGTTGCCTTCTGCAATTGTAGCTATGTGACTTTGGGCAATTCACTCTGCCTCTCACTCAGCCTTAGTTTTCTCTTCTGCAAAATGGAAATAATAATAGCAAGTATCTTACAGATTTGCTGGGAGAATCAAATGAGATAAGAAAATAAATGCTTTGCACATTGTAGTGGAAAAACTGTATGAATGTCAACTATTATCCCTGGAAGAGATGGGATAGTGCAGAAGTTTTCTAAGTGTAGTTTGGGGACCCCTAAGGATTCCCAAGATCCTTTCAGTAAGTCTGTGAGGTAAAAAAAAAACACCCCTACTTTTACAATACTACTAAGACATCAAAATTTCTGATATGATAAATATTGATAGGGGGCAGCTAGGTGACTCAGTGGATAGAGTACCAAGCCTGAAATCAGGAAGACTCATCTCTCTGTGATCAAATCTGGCCTCAGACACTTAATATCTGTGTGACCCTGAGCAAGTCACCTAACCCTGTTTGCCTCAGTTTCCTCTCCTGTCAAATGAACTGGAGAAGGAAATGGCAAACCATTCCAATATCCTTTGCAAAGAAAACCCCAAGTAGAGGGGTGAAGAGTTGGACATGACTGTGAAAATGATTGAAGAACAAATAACAAATATTGATAGAAGTAACCCATATCCACAAAATCTCTTTGGGGGCCCCTTGATAATTTTTAAGAGGTTAAAAGGGTCTTGAGATTAAAAAAAATTTCAACAACTGTTCATGTAGTAGATAGAAGACTATCCTTGAAGTCTAGAAATTGTAATGCGTATTGGTTGTGTGACTTTAACCCAGATCCTTAGCCTCTCAGTGCCCCAGGCAGCACTCCAAGTTGCAGAAAAGGTGGGAGTCCAACCATCCTTGGTAGAGGGAGTTTCTTACGGGAAGTTCCCCATATTGGTAAAATCACAAAACCAGTCAAATAGATTAACCCTAGATCTCAATATATAAACAGGTGTGTGTGTATTTGACTCTGGAATTTAAGGACTTCCAAAATCTGGGTCCAAGTGGTTTACAACATTATCCGTGTCACTCACCTTCACGTATTTTCTTTGCCAAAATGGAATCCCTTTTGTTCTCCATTCTTGTTCTGCCTTCTCCTACATCCGTGCCTTTGTTCATATTGTTCCTATTCTTGGAATGGAATTCTCCTCTTGCTTCCATCTTTTGAAGTCCCTCCCTCCCTTCCTTTAAGGTGGGGGTTTTTAATCTGGAGTCTACCAGCAAAGGGCTGTGTGGATAGATTTCAGGTGGTCTGTGAACTTGGGTGAAAAAAAATCTTTATTTCAGTATAGTTGGTTTCTTTTGTAATTCTAGGTATTTTTTTCTGCATTGTTCTGAGAAGGGGTCCCCAGACTGATCTCCAAAGGGGTTCATGACACCAAAAAAGATTAATATCTCTTGTCTTAAACCTCATTTCAGGTTCTCTCTTTCAAACAATATGATTTTTTTTCTTCTCATACCTCTCATAACATCTTCCTTGGACCTCAGTGTAGTACAGTAGAATGGTTTGATTCAATGAAAAAGAAGGCCAATGCAGTATCAGAGGACAGGGTTTCATATTCTCCTACTGTGTGACTTCAGGCAATTCATGATGCCTTTCTGGACTTCAGTTCTCTCATCTGTAAAATGAAAGGATTGAATTAGACAATCTCTAAGATCCCTTCCTGCTCTAAAATCTATTAACTTTCTGTATATGGTTGTGTATGTGTATGTGTAGATGATTAGACTATAACTTTTTTGAGCACAGAGACTGTTTCTGACTTAGTATCTTCAGCATTGACTTTGCATGTAGCAGGTACCAAATAGAGATATTTGTTTTAAGTTGAAATGAATAAATTGTGTAGGCCCTTCTGGTACAAGGACTCAGATAAGACAAGAAAATAGAGAAGGGAATGAGATCGGTAAATCCTGGGTTCACTGGTGTTAGTTGGCTATTGGTGATTTTTTTTTTAAGGAGCTAGGTCCTGGGTGCATGCTATGACTCCTCTGGTGAACAGTTGAAGATTCTCTTCCATGCCATATTTCCTCCCCTAATGTTTGAACAAGTTAACTCCATTGGGTAGGACTACACTTGAAGCCATAAAGAAATCTCATTGTCTCTTTACCCGTCCTCCCCAAAAAAGCCCTACAACTTGTTCCTCTTCTAAACTTTCCTGTTTATGTGGAGGATGCTTCCATCTTCCCATCAATCACCAAGGTTTGTAACAATGGAGTCCTCCTTGACTCTTCCCCTTCTCATTAATCCAACCACTTGTCAAACTTTGTCTGATTTGGCTACATTACATCTCTGAGGTCTGTCCCCTTCTTTTATTCACATAACTGCTCACCAATACCCACTTGAACTACTGTAATAGCTTCCTGATGGGTCTCCTTGCTTACAGTAGCTTCTCTGCAATCCAGCTTCTGCACATTTGCCAAAATCATCTTTCAGAGGTGCTGAGTTCTGATCATGCTTCTCCCTTGCTCAGAAACCTTGGCTAACTCTTCATTGGTTATTGGATAAAATACAGACTTCTTAGTCTGAGATTTAAGGCCCTCCTGAGTCTGATTCCTGCCAACAATTCCTACTCCATTGCATAGCCTACCTTATAAATTCCCCACTCCAGCCAAAATGGAACTACTAACTTTTTCCTGAACTCAATAATTCATCTCTCACTTCCATGCATTCTTATAAGTTGTTCTCCATGCCTGTCATTCTCCATCTTCCAGAATCCTTAGCTTCCATCAATGCCTGATGATGCAATTAACATTCTGTCCTCAATTTTCCTTGTACTGTAATTCTTCACGTACTTGGTACAGCCTTCCCCTTCTCCCATTGTGTGTAAGCTTCTTGAGGATGAGGATTGTTTTATTTTTATTCATTTTCCTAGTGCTGTATGTATGGCAGATACATAATTAGCTTAAGTGAACTGAGCTCACCTAGATGCTGCTGTTAAGCAGGGAAAATGTATTCTTAGTGACCCCTACATTACTCATTCTGGCTAGCCACCACAGATTTGTGTGGTGGACATAGAAGATAGGGTTCCAGGTGAGTATACAGCAGTGTAAACCTTTTACTACTGTGAGGAAAGCCAACACCGTATTCATGGGAGGTCAAGAGTGACTCATTTCACTTCCACAAACATGGTAAGCATCTACTCTATGGCCCTGGTATGGAGCATATCACTTATAAGCCTACAATCATGGTCTTTGAACATTTGACGTGGGACCAAGATGTAAGGCTAAATAGCAGAAATGAAAATGCACTTTACCAGCACCTGGAGCCCATCAAGCAGCTGAGTAACAGCCAGTCCGATTCATCTCAAACAAAATACATCCAGGAAACCAATTTCCTTCTTGGACAGAATAGCTGACCTTGCAGATTGAGGGGAAGCAGCAGACCTGGCGTCACTCAATTGAATAAGGACTCTGCTGCTATTTCTCTCCATGAGCTCATTGGCACTGATAGATCAACCATATGGTAATGGCAGGAGGTCCTGGGAAGCCAGCCTTTGAGGGGTGTGATCAGTGGTCTCATCTCTAAGGGCCTGTTGCTGGTCCAGTTCTGTGCTGTGGAATGGGAGTAGGGGAAAACCCATGATTCTGTAGCTGTTAGGGGATCCAATTCAGAATGATTCATGTGTTGTGCATTGGTGAATTCAACTAAACAAGCTCTGATTCAATAAGGAAGGAATAAAAAATATCTCCTTTGGTGTAGAATAAGAGAGACTCCCTTTTAAATGGGAGGGGATAGAGAAGGGGAGGTGATGGAGATAGTAGTTGAGGGCTTCATAATGTACTGAAAATTGTCCTGGTCTGGGAATGAAAAGAATTGAGTACTAGTCAACAACTCATTGTGTGATGAACCCTCTCTGGGCCTCAGTTTCCCTATTTGTAAAGTGAAGAATGATCCCTAAGATCTTATTCAGGTCTAACATTCTATGAATGTCATGTTCCATATACTGATAAAGAATGTGTAAATTTTGGATGAAGTGTTTAGGGATTTGGTGGAGGCAGAGGTGGAGGAATAGGGGAAGAGGGATGAGAGATGGTATCATTCATATAATATGTAGGGGAGTTCTTTTTTTCTACTATTGCACCCTTCTAAAGTCACTTTCCTCAGGTCATCTTTGGAGGCTAGACATTTAGAAACACATGGACATGTTAGTATGCAGGGAGGATCCTAGGAAGAATCAGAAAATAGAGAATTCTCAACTTTTAAGAAGCAAAATGAAGTTGTTCAAGAAAGATGGTATAATTAGGGGTAGGGGTAGCAAGAAAAAGAAGGGATGACATGATCTGCCCACCTATAAAAGAAAGAGCACAGGTCTAGGAATGAAGGAAAGCCTTGAAAGAAAGTCCTTGCATTGGGCTCTTCTTCACTAGAACCCATTGAAGTGTCTAACAGATAGGGACAGAATTATCCCAGTTCCAGGAAGGCTATTTTGAATGTTAGAAAGAGGGCCTGATGATTCTTCACTGAGCCAGTGAGAGAGCTGTATGCCACAGGATGTTGGAAAGGATGACCTTGGGCATACCTCCCAGGCTGGTCTCTTTCAGGTTCCATTGACCTGGGCATCCATTTCGATTCCAGAGCCAGTTTTCCTAACCACTAATGGCTCGATTAAGCTTTCAAACAGTTGTGCTCAATGCCCCAAATACCCTGTAGAGGGACCTTGGGAGCACACCTGGGCTCTGCCTACCCCACTTAAAGGTAAATATGAAGAGGAAATGTCATGGATGGTTCTTTTTTGGAAACTGGTGGCTATTATTTGAACTGGATGCCAAAATTTGTGTGTGTGTGGTGGTGGTGGGGGTCTGGGGGGGTAGTAGGAGGCTGGGGGGTTCCATTATGGAAGAGAGAATACAAAAGAACGAGAGCTTGACTTTGGTTCTGGACAGTGAAGTAGTGAGTCTCCAGTACTATCTAAATATGTCTGAAAGGGCTCCCTCAACCTTTGTTACCTATACCTTCATGCATGGGACCACTGGTCCAGCCCAACCTACAGGGTAGAGGCTGACCTTTTATAGCATTTTTATACCTTTGGAGAAAGAGAAAAACAGGACTTTCCCACCTTCTCCATGCTATCTGGGGCTCTCTGAGTAACTAGCCCCTCAGCAAGCTGAGTCACTGGTTTTCAGCAAGTGGATACATCCTGTGAGTTTTAAGGATTGATCTCAAGTGGGTGTTGCGTGTCAGTGCAATGTTCGAGTAACACTTCCAAATAAGACTCAGTTAACATCCCCTGTGGAATTAGCAGAACTTGGAATCAGTAGATTAGAGGATTCTCTCAGCAGCCTTCCCAATATCCTCATCTCTTGTGGGACTCACTCTGCCTTTCAGGAGATACTTAGGTGGTAGTTGTCTCTTTGTCAAGCGTCTTAGTGAGTACTCAGCTCCTCTATCCTGCTAGGTTTTCTCTGGGCTAGGGGTATTCCCAGGGGCTGGAGCATGCTTCCCATCCAGAGCAGCCCCCATTTATCCTTTTCTCTTGTCAGCTTGGGCAGGTGAGAGTAAGCAATGGGAGGCAGTTAAATTGATCTCAAAGGAGCCTGCTATCTGCAGTTCCCACTGGCCAATCCCCTCTTTCAGCCTGCCTGCCATTGTCACCATCATCCCTGCTGTTCTTTGTGCCTGCTTTCATCCCTGGGAGCCTCTGCTGGGTTTTCTGTGCCCTGGCCTCCTCCTGCATTAGCTGCACATCCCTGTAATTTCGCATTAGAGATAACATTTATACCTGTTGCTCACCATATGATAGATATGTGATGCTTTATTCTCCTTTAATAGAAACACAAATACAAATGTCAGTATTAGAAAGTTCTGACATCTTCAATTCCCCTATAGATTTCAATTGCTCCAATTTATGTAGCCTGACTGGCCCTGATGGAATATGTGTCACATTCCTTGGGAGAGCTTAGCTCCTTGGAAGCTTCCACAGCAATAGCTCTGGCTGTCAGAGAGCTGCTGTTTCCCATAACTGCTTATTGCCTTAAATTACTGGTTCTTGAATGCCAGTGAACTTTACTAATTGAACTGTATGGATGGAGCTGGGGCTATAGAAGGGGAAATAGCTATAGGTGTGATGAGGGAGAAAGTGGCACCTTTGGCTACCAGAGGCAGGGTATGGGAAGGTGCTTTGTAGTTGCTTAGACAGGGAGCTATCCACTGGGACTTAACCTTCAGCCTCTTTGGAAGAGGGGGCCCATATGTTTTTTGGGGGGGGGGAAGAGTGGGTTATGTGTGTGAAAAATAGCCAGGAAACCTCAATAATTACCCTCCACTTCATTTCAATGACCTAAAAATGGTTTTGCTCTAGACAAACCAGCTCCTTCACCAACCTCTCTCATGCTGACGAGAGTTGGCTTGAACTCAGGACTTGAACCCAGGTTTTTCTCACTCTCAGTCCAGTATCTAGCTACTCTATAGTCTAGCAACTTTACCATCAATATAGTCAGGTAGATTGACTTTTAAATGAGAATTTATTGAGTGATAATGGTAAAGGTGTAGAAGTGACAGTGGATTGAGTGAGAAGGATACCAAGTCCACTTCTAAGTCAAGAAGCATGAGAGACATAGAAGGAGATATAAATAATTAAGGGGTGTTTATTTGTAATCAAATGAGGGTCCAGTAGGATACATAGGAAGAGGAAGAGAGGTATCAGGAAGTAGAGCTGAGCTCAATATGGAAAAGGTCACCTGGAAGTTCTGGAGGAACCTGCAGGGGTTCCTGCCTAGAGCAGCAGATGTAGGATGACAGTCGGTTGACAAGCAAGCTAGAGGAAGTGAGCCACAGGGAATAAATGCTGAATAGCCAACATCACGTAATGGTGAAGCATCTAGAATTAATCACTCCAAAGCTTCCAATTAGAGAAGCAATGTGGTGGTAGTCTCCAGAATGTTTTGCTTAGTGGCTTGGACTGGGTGACCAAGTTCTTATAGAGAATCTGCTCCCATAATGCTTATTATCAGTATAGTAGGAAGGATATGATAGGTGCAAATATAATACAAGAGGAAATCTGAAAATAAAATACAGGAGACATTCTATAGTGAGGAGGAAGAGGACATTTCCAGCTGGAGATATCAAAGAAAGCTTTCTGGAAAGGGTAGAAGATAAGTAGGACCTTGAAAAAAAGGAAAGAATCAGAATCAGAGAATTGTAGAATTGGAAGGAATCCCAGCAGCCATCTAGTACAATCCATCCACAAAAGGAAGCCTTTCTAATATACCCAACAATTGATCCACTTTTACTTAAAGACTTCCAGATTGAGAGGGTTTGGGAGAGACTACCACCTCTGGAGGCAGCCCATGCTACTTTGGGATGCCTCTAATGGTGAGGACCTTCTTCCTGACATCAAGCCTGAATTTGTTTCTTTGCAGTTCCATTCATTGCTGCTGATTGTATCTGCTAGAATAAATCTAAAGTGATTTTAGTTTAGTCTAAACCATCCTCTATATGAGTCCTTCAAATTGTGGAAGATAACTATCATGTCCCCCCTGATTCTTCTTTTCTTCTGGCAAAATATGCCTCTTCCTTCAGCCAATCCCTATATGTCATGTACCTAAGACTTTTTACCATCTTGGCTAACCTCCTATGGACATGCCCTCAACTTATCAATGCTGTTTTATGATTATTCATAAAGCTGAACATAGTACTCTAGTCTGACAAAGGCAGAATACATTGGGAACCTTACCCCCCATTCATGGAAGTTATGCCCTTTTTAATGCATCCTAACCTGGCTGCCAGTATCATGCTACTGATTCACTGAGCTCACAGTCCAATCAAACTCTTAAATCATTTTCCAGAGCTACCTTCCATCCATGCCTTCTATTCCTCTATCCGTTGATTTTTTTGTACCCAAGTTTAAGAATTTACATTTATCTCTATTGGATGTTATCTTATTCAATTCAGCCCAATGTTCTACTCTGTTAAGACCCTTTTGGATACTATCGTTAGGTGTATTAATTATCCCTCCCAGTCTTGTGTCATCTGTAAATTTGATGAACACACTACCTATACCTTTATCTAAGTCATTGATAAAGATGTTAAATAGCACATGGCCAAACAAAGATCCCAGGTGGGGATGCAACTGGAGTCTTCTTACCATTCCAACATTAAACTACTAACAACTACTCTTTGAATTTGACCAGCCAGCCAGGTCTGAATTGAATAGACTGAGATGAAAGGGTGGGAACACTTGCCCTTCATTTAAGGAAGGGGGGCAACTTGAAAAGGCAGAGCGAAAGGAGAGCAGGAGATCAGACTAATATGAGAAAGAGCAGTCCACTACTGCAGAAATGTATGGTAGGTAGAGGGAATGAAATAATATGAAATATTTTTTCATGAAATTTAAACATAAATATGAAATCATATGAAATAAGACTTAGAAAGTAATTTGGAATCCGATGTTGGAGGGCCTTGAATGCCAAGATAAGGAATATAATTTATTTGGTAGGTAATAGGGAGCTATCAAAAGATTTTGATTAAAGGAGTAGCCAAGTTGTATTCTTAGTGGCCCAGGGCACGTGTATAGATTTTTTTTTTCAGCATCTGAGCTTATATGTTTTCATTGATGGGATCTCAAGAGGAAAGAAGGCTGTGGATGAGGCTGTGCTATCCCCACTAGAGGGAGCATGGAAATAGGTGGCAGATTTGCTGCCAGAGTTAATGATGGGCCCAAACCTTGAATTTCATCCCTTTGATCTGGTGCCAACCTTGAAGTTTTGTGGAAAGCCTCTGGTCACCTGATCTGTGAGCCCTGCTGAGGGAGAACATTTGTCACCTAGGGCAAGGCTGACGGTGGGGAAAGCTCACATGCACCTAACAGGGTGACCTGAGGATAGTTTGCCGTGTCCCTGGCTGTGGGTTCAAACCGGAAGAAATCTGCCTTGTGAGGACATGATATAAAATACTTCAGCCTTCAGTTTTCTTTTGTCAAAATCTGAACTCTACGGTTCCTTCTCGTCTCCACAGTCCTCTCTTTTTCTAGGAGGAATTTTCCAAACTTGAAGCTCTTAATGTTTGTTCTTGAGAATGACCTTAGACCTTCCACAGGGGACATATACTATTTCACCCAAAGCTCTGCCCATAGTAGGCACTTAAAATTGTTTTTTTAATTGAATTTAATTAAATTTGCAAAATTTCCATCATTTCTTTCTGCTAAGAAAGTCAGGGTGAGGATGTAGCAAGGAGGGAGCCATGCACTCAGTTAAGATGAAATGGCCAGGCATCTTATCCATACCCCACCCCTCCCACCTGCTTCCAGACTCCTTGCCATGCAGTGGGCAAGGCTATTAGGCTATTCATAGCACATTCTTGCCCTTTTGAATGCACTTGAATAGTGCACGCTGACCCATCAGGGAACTGTGTGGCCAGTTCATTCCCTACTCGGGTATCATGTCCAGCAGCCTTTACAGAACATAGAACATGAATGAGGTCATGCTAAAGTTCTCTTAGCCTCTGTCTCTACTACCTTCCTTCCCTCCCCCACACTCCACCCCCTGCCCTTAGACCCTGTCCGCACCCAACCTGGTGCAATCACAATGGTCCAGAATAAGATCGTAGCATGGACCACAGAATACTGAAACTGACAAGAACCTTAAAGACCATTTAGTCCAATTTCTTCATTTAATGGATGAAGAAACTGAGGCCCTGAGAAGGGAAGGGATTGTTTCAGAATCATACAGAAAGTAAATGGCAGAGCCAGGATTTAAACCAGGGCCTTCAAATCCAAATCCAGTATTCTTTCCTTTATAATGGACTCTTTCCAACCTGTAGTCACTTTGAAATGAAGCCTGCTAAATTTATTAACAGTTCTGGAAATGGATTATTTCCCCAAAAGATCTGTTTCAGAGACCCTTTTCCCCTTGCCTTTGATAAGCCCTGATATCAACATTGTGTGCCTGAGGCAGGGACCAAGTCTTATTTATTTTTGTATTTCCATCAGAGTTCTGTAAGAAGGAGGTGTTTAATAATGAATGTATGAATAAATGAAACTTCAAAACTTTCTCCACATTGAGCCCTTCGTCTTATGGCTTTTTCTAGACTTCAGTTATTTTACTGTTCTTTTGGGCATTGATCATATACTATTACACATTACATTTTCTATTTCATTGATGTGGATCTTATATCCCCAGTGAGACAATTACCCCTCTGATTATGGGGATTAGATGTTGAACCTCTTTGTTACCACCTACCCCACCCCAGGATATAAACACATGGTAGACACTCAGTACTCAAAATCCCAGAATGTCAGAACTGGATGAGATCATAGAAACTATCTATATCTAACTCTAACTTTTTACAGATTGGTAAACTGGGGCTCAGAGTAGTTACAAGACAACAGTTTGGCTAGAACTTGGTAATTTACCTATTCATAAATCATGTCCAGTGCAAATAAACTTCCTACCACCTGTGGTAACTGTCATCACCACGCTCTGAATTGTTGGGAATGTATCTTCATGAAGAAGGCCTGACCAACCTTCATCCACATATTGGTATTGGAAGAACACCAAAGCTGAACAAGTCAATGCATAGAATTCTGTTCTCCCCGACTATTACTTTGAGGTCATCCCCTTGAGAACTATATTCCTGAGGGAGTATTCGGTATGCATTTAGGTGATTACAGCTCTGTATTGGGGGCTGGACAGATGTAAGCCAAAGGCAGATCTTATTTCTGCTATCAGGAGCTAACAGTCTGACACGGTATCAGCCCAAACAGACATGCAGAAAGGCTTTTGTATGTCATCTGCCCAAGGGCCATGGGCCAAACTTTAGACTCTTGTGCCCTGGGAGAAAAATAGATCATTATAGAATCATGATCTGTTAAGAGCTGAAAGGGTCCAATCCCTTCATTTAACAGATGAGAAAATTGGGACACCGAGAAAGGAAGGGATTTGCTCAGGATCATACAGCTGCTTAGTGGTGGAACCCAGGCTGGAACCCAGGTCTTCTCACTCCCATGGCAGGATTTGTTACATTACACACCACATTTCCCATCTCTGAACACACAATGGTCATTTGTGTATATATGTGTGTGTGCCTATGTACTTCTATTTATTTTATGGCTAAGGCAATAATAATAACAATTAGTGTTTACAAAATATTTTCAGCGTTTAAAGTGCTTTACAAATGTTATCTCATTTAATCCTCACTATTCTGGGAGGCGAATGCTATTGTTCTCCCAATTTTTTTACAGAATGAAACTAAGGCAGACAAAACTTAAGTGACTTCCCCATGGTCACACTATGCTAGTGTGTAAGGCAAAACTAGAATTCAGATCTTCCCGACTCAAGTCCAGGGCTCTATCCACCTTGCCTTTGCTCTGCCTCAAGATCCCCTGCATTGACCAGCCGAGTGCTATGCATGCGGTTGGCATTTAATAGATAATTGTTATTGAACTGAAGATGTGAGATCCAGCTCCTTTACCTTTAGAGACATCATGAATGTTGTTCAAAATAGTTCTGTTAAACCCTGGAGCATCTCTTTTCTCCATGCATTTATAAAGCTGAGACATTGCTCTGAAAAGTTGTGTAATGCTGTCCTAAATTCATCCCACTGTGGAATTGTTTTGGATAGCTCTCTGGGGCAGACAGGAATCTCTGGAGCTAGACATTCATTCAGCTGCTGTGCTGTGGGGCCACGAAGAACTTAAATCCTTTGCTGCTTAAAAGCAGTAAAGCAGAAGCAATTTAGGTGTGCAGTTTATTTAATTAAAATGCAAATTCCCTGCTTAAGTACCTGCCTCTTCTCCTCAGTAGACCTTCTGCCTGCCTGTTGGAAATGTACTGAATTTCCTGGGTGTTTAATTTCATGTTCTCATAAGCCCGCCCTTTCAAAATCCTGGTTCCAGCCAGCTAAGGCTGTGCCTGGGCTAGTGACATGTGCCAGGCTGTCTGTCTCCTTCTGTTCCTCTGTGCTGAGGGGTGGGGCAGTGTTAAAGGGAACACATCCCTCAGCCCCTTGGCCTTTGTATAAACACCAGCCCTGAAAAGGATGGCCCTTACCCATCCCGTAGAAATCACAGGAGCAACCTGGAGGAAAAGTAGGGATCCGAAGCATTTTGTATTTAGTGAGATTTATGACTGTTGATAAATCCCCTATTGATATTATTTTACTTTGTGTTGTTGCAAAGATAACGTGGGCCAGGAATTATAAATCTTTGTTATGTGGTATGATAAGTTTGGAAGACTCGGCACCTATGGTCTGTTTGACCTCTAATTGCACTGGACAACTGAGTCCTCTACCTGTTTTTAAAATATTTTAATATTTAAATTTTGATATAATTGGTTTTCTTTGTACTGCCATGTAGTTTATCTTATGCATTTAAAAGCATTATTCTGAGAAGGGGTGGATATGATTCATCAGATTGCGCACAGGGTCTATGTCACAAAAAGGTTAAGAATATCTTGCTGTAACACTGTAAGTTTCAGAGGAGATGCTAACCTGCATCAGTGGAAGGAGTTTCTTCTGGGAGTTGCCTAAGTTGTGAAATGATAAGCCTAATATCTAAACCTAAACTCTCTTGAGGCAACCTAATCTAGTAGTAGCTAGTACTTCATGTAATTTGTGCTCTGTGGTGACAAGATATTTTCCTATTCGATGCTGACTACAACTCTTGTGAGGTAGGCAGTGCAATTTTATGCCCATTTTGCAGATGAGGAAACGAAGCTTTAGAGAAGTGGCAAACTTGCTTCCAGTCACACATCTAGTAAGGGACTTGAACTTGAATGGAAGACCACTACTCTTGCTTTAGCTTAGTACAATGCCCAGCACATAGAAGACATTTGATAAATGCTAACTGATTATTACTACTTAACTTTTTAAAAATTTTATTTTATTTTCAGTCTTGAATTCTGTCCTTACCTGCCTCTCCTCTACTCATTGAGAAGTCAAGAAAAACAAAACCTATTATCAACATACAAAGTCAAGGAAAGCAAGTTCCTACCTTAGCCATGACCAAATATTTTTTTTAAAAAAAGAAAAGTAAAAGGAGAAAATATGTTCCAGTCTTCACTCTAAGTCCATCAGCCCTGTCTGGAAAAAGGCAGGTTATATCATGAGTTCTTTTAATCTGTAGTTGGCTATTGTGTTAGTCAAGTTACTAAGTCTTTCAGAGTTGTTTATCTTTATACAATTGTTCTAGTAGAAACTGTCCTGGTTCTGCTCACTTCACTTTGTATCAGTTCATACAACTACTTAACTTTTAAAGAAAGGAATGTAATGTACAACAGAGTAAATGAGGAGCCAGATCTTCAGGTGTTGCCCATTATTTCTCTGAATATTAGTTAGATTCAGTGAATTGTCCTCAGGGTACAAGAGAATGACGATGGATGAGGGGGATTCTCAGTGCCCAGTCTCTATCCAAGGATCCCATGAAACATCAAAAAAAGTGCTCAGTTTTAATTCTGAAATGCTTCTGTATCATTTCCTTTGCTTACCACAGTCTATATAGGTGGGAGATTTCAGAGTTGATGATCCTATTACGTCTATGCAAGTGTGTGTACATGGAGTTAAGCTCTTACCTCTCTTTACAGGGGCAAAATTTTAAGAATGGAAAGGATTAGAAGTATTAAGATCATGGGTTAAATTTAGGTAGAAAAAGGCAAGAGATCAAGGCAGAGAGGAAAGGGAAATGAGAAACAAAAACTAAGTTTTTTAAAGCTAAATCGTGCTGAAATTGTTGTCTTGACTAACAAGCATTTATTGAAAACATGCTCAGTGGAGGATCCCATTTTGGGTGCTAAAGATTCAAAAGAATGTAAGACACTGGATCTACCCTCAAGAGAGGGTGGGCTGGAGGTCAGGTGAGAAGGGCACAGGGCAAAAGCATCAGGAATAAAGTTACAAAGCCTTGAGAACCAGAGTTCTGAATCTAAACCCCAAATGTAAATAAGAAAATTCATCTTAGCATAAGCCATAAATAGTGGCCTATTTACAGTTGTCTCAACAATTTTTTTTAAGCTGGGGAAACAACATGGAGAAAATGTTGATTTTTACCTGGGGAAATAACATAGGAAACCAGTGGAGAAATTGAAGCCTTGCTGTCCTTAATAGGAAGATCAAGCCTAGAACAAATCTCCATGCCTGGAAGGCACTCCTTCAAATCCCTACCTTCCTTCAAGGCTCTGGTCAAGCACCAACTTCTTTGTGAGACTTTTTCTGATTCTTCACCCCTTTATGTTCCCCTCAAAGTCTCCCCAGATGAAACTGAAATTGCCTTGGATTTATTCTCTTTGTATTCTGTATTTACTTATATAGAGACATGTTGTTCTTTCTCATGGAATGAAATGTGCTTGAGGGGAAAGACTTTCATTTTCATTTTTGTCTTTGCGTCCCCAGTGCTTGACAATCATAGGTACTTAATAAATGCTTGTCAAATGGTTGAGATACATATGTATATGGATGTGGACCTAGCCACAAAGTTGAGGGTGGAGTAGGGATGGAAGAGAGATCACATTCATTTAAAGATTTTTTTTAAAAAACCTCTCTACTACATTTATGAAAACATATCATAGAAAAAACATTCTGATGAGGACATGGAAAAAATCAGAAGATTTTTTTGTTATTATCCTGTTGAAATAAATATATTTTTGTTCCAGGTCAGTGATTCAATCCTTGTGAGGTTCTCATGTTGTGGAAGCGCCCTCTACCCATGCAGATCATATTTAGCTTATAGTCCTATATTTATCTGAGAGCAAGAAGAAATTATGTGACTTGTCCTTGATTGAAAGGACAGGTCTTCCTGACTCCCTCTCCATTTATGCCTTGCTGATATTTTACCCTCTACAATTGAGTAATGGAGTTTATAGTCACATCTACAACTCATTTCTCATTCTTGGTTGTACATTTGAAAGCCACTTTTATTAACAGTTACTGTTTAAAATAATGGGTATCACATTTGCAAAAGTAATAAACAAGTAGCGTAGTAGAAGGAACACTGAATTTGGAGTCAGTGGAACTGAGTTCAAATCCTGCTGCTGGTATTTACTATTTTTTATGACCTTCAGCAAGTCACTTAAGCTCTTTTGGTCTTCCTTTTATGGGTAAAATGAAGGGAGTTGCACTAGATAGCTTCTAATATTCCTCCCCACGCCACATCTATGACCAATGACCTATATATCTAGGCCAGGCACAACAGATGGGCCCAGAATTGAAAGGGCTGACTTGCCTTTGGAGAATTATAAAATGATTTTAGTGATCTGCAGCTGCCTCCTGCCATTGAAAACCATCTTTTTCATTCTAGCATCACCAAATACTAGAGTAGAAAGAAACCTCAAAGGCTGTCAAGTTACTGACCAAGAACTCCCCTATTTTATGCCCAAAAAGAGGTCATTCAACTCTTCTTGAAGAACTCAGATTAGAGTGAACCTCCTCTTTCCCATGACAGTGTTTTCCATGTTTGGAGACCCCCTCATTTTTAGGAAGTTTTTCTCCTTCCTCCAGTTTAAATCTGCCTTTATACAGTTTCCATGTCTTATTCTTTCTTGTGCTTATAAGCAGAAAAAGTCTTATCCCTTGTCAAGATGACAATCCTTTGAATACTTGAAAACAGTTATTACCCTCATCCCCATCTCTTTTCTGCAGGCCAAAATCAAATCACCTGTTTCTTCAACCCAGTCCTTACATGTGATGATCTGTAGTTGTCTCAATTACCTGGTTGCCTTCCTCTTGATATTCTCCATCTTATCAATGTTCTTCATAAGTTATGGTGGCCAGAGCTGAATTTCAGATATGATCTGACTGAGGCAGATTCCAAGAGGACTATCATTTCCCGATTCTAGGCATTATACCTTTCAATGGACCCTAATATTACTTTAGCATTTTTGGCTGCCATATTATAGTGCTGACTCATATTGAGCTTTGTTTTTCATCAAAATTTCCAGTTCTTTCAGATGAACTCCTGTCCAACTACATTCATGCCATCTTGTACTTGGGCAGTTTATTTTTTGAACCCTGATGTAGGACTTTACATTTATCCTATTAAATTTCATTTTATTAGCAATAGCCCCATGTTCAATCTGTAGGAGATATTTTGGAACTCTTACATTGTCATACAGCATATTAATTACCTCTCCAGTTCTGTGTCAACTTTAAATTGAATAAGCATGATGTCCATGACTTCACCCAAGGCATTGATAACAACTACCTAATTATTTATCATCCTAATAATGCCATATGACTGTGATCTCAAAAGAGTCAAAACTGCAGGTGACCCAAAAGGCAACAGAAAGAACTATGCCATAAATAGAAGTTCTAGGTTACAGCATGTTAGAGGCAGTGTGGTATAGTGGTAAGAACACTAGGTTTGGAGTCACAGGACCTGGATTCTAATCCTTGCTATTTTGCTTATTTCTTGGCAAATCACAACCTTGGGCAAGTCACTTAATTTCTCTTCACCTCAATTACTTCATCTGTAAAATGAAAGAGGTGGATATATGACCTCAAGGTCCCTTCCAGCTCCAAATCAGTGATCTTAATATCAATTGTGTATGAGTAGCAAAAGACATCTTCGATAATGCCTAGTATTTACATAGCACTTTAAGATTTTTCCAAGCTATTAAAATCTTAAAACTGCAGTAAGACTTTTGGGACAACCCATAAGAACTCATATGATCCTCACAATAATCCTGTTAGGTAGGTGTTATTATTATTACCCCCCACCCCATTTTTACAGATGGGGAGACTAAGTCTGAAAGAAGTTAAATGATTTGCCTAGGGTTACATAGCTAAATATCTGAGGCAGCATTTGAACTCAGGTCTTCCTAAGTTCAAGCCCAACACTCTCTCTAGTGTGCCATCTCCCTTTCAGGAAAAGGAGACCGACTAGCCGTATGGCAAGAGTGAGAGATAATAAATGAATTGTCTGAGTGCTGCACTGGGACCTGTGAAATAAAAGAAATAGAAGAAAGCATTCAGCACATTTGCTAGATCCTCTTTGGAGAATCTGGGGAAGCCATCAGTGGGATGTGCACAGAATGGGAAGGCATGGAATGGTTGTGATTTGTACTGGGGGAAGTAGCTACACAGATGAAATCAACAAAAAGATATCAAGGTAGCCATTTCTTTATCTTCATATCCCCAATGCCTAGTGTATAGTAAGTACTTAATAAACGTTTATTGTATTGACTTGAAGTATTAATGTGGGAAATAGAGTATCTAGGTTGGATCTTGGATAAGTCACCTCCTTCTTCCGAACCTCTAAAAGCTGTAGTGTCTCCCATATATACCAACTTAGTCTTAGAGTACTGCCTGGGGTAATGAAACGTTAAGTCAGCAAGCATGCATAGAAAGATAGGAAGATGGATGGATAGATACATAAATAGATAAAATTTAAAGCATGGTCTTTCAAAAAGAAATCTAGCCCCATAAACCCTAAGATATCTTGCAAGGTTTTGGTACTCAAAATATATATGTTCTTTTGGACAAAAATAGGTGATAGATGGATGGATGGATGGGTGGAGAGACAGGAATAGAAGAATAAATAGATGTAAATAGATGGATAGATATAGATGGATAGATGAGCAGATAAGCAGGCAGACAGATAGATGAGTGGATAGTGAGATAGACACACATACACATGTAACTACATATAGGTAAATATATGTGAAAAACACATGTATGTTTACATATTATGTATTTATGTATCTACACATACACATATCCATTTCATATAAAAATAAGATTGACTTAGATGATGACTAAGTATTCTCTTTTACAGACTCCTTGTAGATAGAGAAACCATCAGAGTCAAGAATGTATTGCCTGTTCAAGGTAAATAGTATCTATAGTAGCTGTCAGTTGAAGGTAGTGTTCCACTAGGATTCTATGACTCTCTAAGTATTCTTTCTTTTTCTTCCTTTCTTCTTTCTTTCTTTCTTTCTTTCTTTCTCTTTCTTTCTTTCTTTCTTTCTTTCTCTTTCTTTCTTTCTTTCTTTCTTTCTTTCTTTCTTTCTTTCTTCCTTTCTTTCCTTTCTCTTTCTTTCTTTCTTCCTTTCTTTCTTCTTCCTTCCTTCCTTCCTTCCTTCCTTCCTTCCTTCCTTCCTTCCTTCTTTCTTTCTTTCTTTCTTTCTTTCTTTCTTTCTTCTTTCTTTCTTTCTTTCTTTCTTTCTTTCTTTCTTTCTTTCTTTCTTTCTTTCTTTCTTTCTTTCTTTCTTTCTTTCTTCCTTTTTGCATTTTGGGTTAAGTGACTTGTCCAGGGTCACACAGCTAGTAGGTATCAAGTGCCTGAGGCCAGATTTGAATTCAGATCACCTTGACTGCAGGGCCTCTGCACCACCTAGCTGCTTCAAATATTCTTTATTTCAAACCACAGTATTTCCTTTTTCAAATGGCAACCAGGTGCAGGGAAAACATTCAGAGGCTTAGCTTGAGTTGCAGCTCTATCATAGAATCATTTGTGATTTGGAACAAGTCACTTCCACTCTCCAGGTCTCTGTTTCCCTGTTTGGAAAATAAAGATCTTGGCTTAGTTGATCCTTTAAGAAGCCTTCCACTTCCAAGTTTCTATTATTCTGATGGATAATTTTAGTAGATTTTCCCAAAGGATAATTTAAGTAGATTTTATTTCATTCTGGTAGATCTAGAGTATTCTTGCTACTTACTGCTCCTTCACATTTTGTCTCGTCTTCCTTGGTATCAAGTATTGATTGGAGTGAGAGGTGGACATAAGCTGGTGTTCCTCAAATACATGCCAACCCCAAAAATGCTCCTCCAGATCACTAAGATGGCAAGCAGCTTGTTTCAGCTAACTACTGTTTGCAACAAGAATCTTCAGAGGCATTCCAAAAACCTGAGTTTTTTAGGACAGTTTGTATGTGCCTTGCCCAGGGCAATTCCCATTCTCATTTTCCTGTAATTTTGGTTGAGTTTCCAGTAAGAAGTTTGTCTCTGAATGAAGGATTTGTCTGCTTCCATTTGCCAGATGGGGAAATCCTGTATAACCCAACGTGTTTCCCTTTTGGCCTTGGCTGCCAGGAGAATTGGAGCCAAATTCAGTACCCAACTGTGGGGATGAGCTCATCAATGGTGCCTGGCAACATCTACTCCTTCTGCCTCTGCAGATGCCCTCTGGGCTGTTTTGTCCAAATTGTCTCATTTAGTGTTAAATGTAGACCTGACCAAGAAAAGAACAAAAGAAAGGCAGGCAGGCAAAGAGGACGGAGAAGAGAAGGGTAGAGACAGAAAGACAGAGACGGAGAAAGAGAGTGAAGAACCAGAGACAGAGAGAGAGAGGGGGGATTTAGGAGAAGAAAGAGGGAAAGATAGAGAACTTCTAGTCTGAAAGCTCCTTCCACTTATGCATACAACCAACTCAGTCTCAGAGAGCTGCCTGAGGCACTGAGAGATAAAGTCAATAAATATTAAATACCTACTATGTGCCAGGCACTGTGCCAAGGACTATAAATATAAAGAAAAAATTAAAACCTGTCACTGTTCTCAAGGAATATACATTATTATGCATGAAACAACATGTAAATATTTAGGTACACTCAAGACTGATAGAAAATACATGAAAGTAATCTGAAAGGGAAGGCAACGAGTTCCTTGTCCATGGTCCTCCAGCTAACGTGTATCTGTCTGTCTATGTTCGTCCTTTGTTTTCAAAGATGATCATAACATCAGAGAAATGATGACATGACTTGCACTTCACTTTGTTTTGAATGAGGGAAGGCTGTACAAAGTCACCAACCTCACTTTCTCCTCCTGAGCCATCTGGGTCCAGTGATCAGCGACTATGTGAATCTGGCTCTTTTGACTCTGAGATCAGTTGTCCATCTACTGTACCACCCCACCTCTCTGAGAGATAGATTGACAAAAGTAAAGTTTATCCAGATGAAGTCTGACTTTTTTTCTAAGAATCTCCACTGATCTTACCCATAACCCCCAGGGCTTTGAGTTGTGTCTTACTTTCTCTTTCTTGGAGTGAATGACCTAGTAGAGAACATCAATTGGGGCATCAATTGAGCAAGACCCTGTTGCGGAGTCTGCCTTTCTTTGGGGAAGGTGCATTTTTCTCCCAAGTTCAGTGATGTTAATGCTTTTCCTGTGGGCTTCCCTTCTAGCGCAGAAGAACCACTGCTCCTGTCTCCAATATCCCACTCCTGTTTTGTAGACTGAAGCCTTACAGAAGAAACCATAAATAAGACTGAACACACAAGCCAACACTTACTGACTGATATAAAATATTATTAGAGTCAGAAGGGACCTTAAACCAGGCTCCTGAAAGTTAAACAGCTCTTTCCTTAGAACAAATTTACCAATGAGCCAGAGAACAGGGAATCAGTAGGAAAGCACTTTGTAAATTATGAAGTGCTACAGAAACAGAAGGAGGACTGGGACAAACATTTATTAAGAATCTACTTTGTGCCAGGCACTTTGCTAAGCACTTTAGAAATGTTATCTCATTTGATCCTCACAATTACTCTGGGAGATAGGTGCTACTACTATTCCCATTTTACAGTTGAAGAAACTGAGGCAAGTAGCAGTTTCTAGTAAGTACCTGAGGGTGAATTTGAACTCAGATCTTCCTGACTCCAGGTCTGGTGCTCTATCCATTGTCCACCTAGATATCTAAGGAAATTAATATAATCTCACCATAGGGTGGAGGCATTGCATATTGGATAGAGCAATTGGAATCAGAAGACCTGAGTTCAAATTCTGCCCCAGATATTTGCTAGCTTTGTGACCCTGAGTTTTAACCTCTCCATGCTTCCATTTCCTTATCTGTAAAATCAGGGGGTTAGACTCAGTGAGGTCTCTTCTATGTACCTATGACCCTATAATTCTCTTTTTCTGCCAGTTTTCCTTCCACTCTGGGTTTTCTCTGAGGCCCCATATTCTTACCATTTCTTACTTTGAATCTCGCACCTAATTGATGAGCTTCTTAGATCATCTGGAGTAAGAAAGGGACAAATTTACTCCCAATTTGGATTTATTTCCTGCCCTCCTATAGGAAGCATTATTAGCATTTCCAAGACACATAGTTCTCTACCCTTATTTCAATAGCACCTGAATTTCACCAACAGACATCAAACTATGTATGGAAACTGAGCCAACCATTGCATACATACATACAAGCAAGGTCATCAGAGGGTGCCTCAATTACTGTGTCTGGCACCTCATGATGTCCTATCCTGGTCCACATAAAGCTTTCAGACCCAAAAGTAAATAGGATGGAGCTATTGGGTTTTAAGTAAAAAAGAAAAGAGGCCACATTTGCGGAAGGAAGGAGAGTCCTGAGTACCTGTTGACATGTGTCTTCCTTGAGCATCTGGGCTACTGGGTCACTGAGAGAGATGCTTGAGGATGAGATGCCCAGGACTTGTCCCACTGAGCTTTTCCAGGAATTGAGGAGAAAGGGTGCCAAGTCCCCTGCCTCCCCAAAGGCCTACTTATCATCAATCTTAACCCAAGGGTTGTTAACACCACACTTTGCCCTGGCAAAGAGTGCTGTGCTTGATGCTCATGCTGAAAGGAGAAAGATTCTAATTGAAGAGAAAGGGAAAATGAGCTCAGGGATTTCCTTTCCTTCTTTCTTACTCTTTTCAGATAATGGAGGATTTTATGCAATAATCAGTAATCACTTTATGGCCTAGGTCAAGACTCCCAAATAGGGTGACCAGGCCTCTTCAGTGTACCACTGGGGACAATCATTGAAACAAAGCCCTTTTGTGGATCAGACCACAATCCAAAGGGCTGCCTTCTTCTCAAACAGATTTCTCTATAGCAAAATCCAGATAGAATGTAAGCTTCTTGAAAGCAGGAGTTGTGTCATTTTTAAAAATCCTTGTATCCTTAGCATCTAGTGATTCAGCTAAACTCTAAAGACATTTCTTAAGCATGTTTTTGTTGTATTCTGTTCAGTCATTTCAGTTGTGTCTGACTCTGTGACTCCATTTGAGGTTTTCTTGGCAGAGACACTGGAGTGCTTTGCCATTTCCTTCTCTGGCTTAGGAAAGGAAACAGGCAAATAGAGTTAAGTGACTTCCCCAAGGTCACACATCTAATATCTGAAGCCAGATTTGAACTGAGTTCTTCCTGACTCCAGGCCCAGTGCTGTATTCACTGTGCCACCTAAATGCCTCGTAGTAATATATAAAACATTGCATTAGACTGGGAGAAATAAAAGAATAAGGTTTTTTTTATATATAGACTCATCTCAGAGACTACTCCCTGCTCTGAAGATTCCATTTTCCTGAGGGGTATAACATGAACATAGGTAAATATAATAGAAGGTAATTTGAAAAGAGCAGTAATATCTTGGGGGTGGGGGGAAGAGATGTGAATCTGAAAGGCACCTGAATTGAGCATTGAAGGGAAACAGGACTTTGCAATGCAGAGATGAAAGAAAAGTACGTTCTAGGAATGAGGGGAGAGCCTGTGCAAAGCCAGGAAGACGGGGGGGGGGGGGGGGGGGGGGGGGGGGGGCTGGAATGCTGAGTTCAGGGCCCTGCTAGCTGATGGATTGGGCTTAGAATTATACAGTCTATTCCTAGGTCTGTCTGTATTCAGGGTCTTTCCAGCTGAAAAACTCCATGTGATTCTATGGTTCCGTAACAAGCATTGTGGTTTTCACACAGTTGGTGCTTACTAAATGTTTGTTGTTGATGTTGGTCTCTTAAGTGGCAGGTCCTCCTTCTTCTGTGTCTATCCCTCCGGTAGTGAACATCCCTGCCTCTTTGAAATTCTCCTTGGTGCTGGCCTCCTGCTGACTTCACTGAATTGCCACCGCTGATGCCTCATAGACCTTTGATGAGAATTCCTGCCCCCCATTCAGTCAATTAAACAAGTGTCAGGCTCACTGGAGGGCTAATTTCTTAGAGCTGGGAGAAGGAAACATAGGCCTTTCTTGACAGCTTGTCCTCTGCGCAAAAAAACCTCATTTTTTACTTTTTTTCTGCCTTACTTTTCCCTTGAATGCAATTTCTCTCTTCAGGAATACACTTATGACTCAACCTGCCAGATCTAAATTTAGCTCAGCCAGCGATATGGAGAAAGCTTTTGGTGCTGGCTGTGATATGTATTTAGAAATAATAGCTTTATTTATCGACATCCAGTAATACTGACTGCCTTCTGGGACATCTTAGAAGAGTCTGTCACTCTCTGTCCTCTAGCAGTAAAGGCAAAGGAGACTGGTCTTAAGGGTTGGCTTGAGCTAGGCCGGCTTTGACTGTTTAAACCACTCCATTCCAATGATTTCCCCAAAGTGTGGCTTCTTTCCCCATCCCTGACCTTGAGAGAATTTAGAAAGGGTTTTTTTGGCATCAAAATGGATACGATTGAGAATGTGCCCTTACCTTCTTCTCAGGATCAAAAAAAAAACCTGTTCTAGGCCCCAAGCAGCAAGCAACAACAGATAATAAAACAGCTACCCGGAAAGTGCTATCCAAATACCTCATTGGCTCGTCACTACAAACCAGTGAAGGGAATGCATTTGAAAAATGAGAAAACCAAGGCTACGTCAATTCCCCACAATCACACAATTAGTAGACATCAGGGACAGGATTCAGACTCATCTTCTTTCCTGAGTAGCTTTAAAGGAAGGAGTTGGTGCTAGAATTTCTTAAAAGAGACACAGGAGAGAAAGAGAAAAATACTTTGGAAGCTGCTGATGCGCAGGGGAAGCTGGCTCCTTAACATGTCTCATTTCCACCTTTCCTTCTTCAATACTGAAGAGATGTTCTCCTTAGGTAATACTGGGGCTTTGCTTTTGATTTGAGCTGAATTGTCTTCTCAGCAGCAGCAGAGAGCTCATTCCTGTGTATTTTCTGGCATATACAAATCTATACAGCTTCTCTGGGGCAGGGGGAGGCTTGGAGCAGGGGAGGGAAAGAAAGCCTTCAATGAAAGTTTAACAACTAGGAGAAAAATATCAACAAGGCAGAAAGAGCCCAACATTAACTAGATTTTTTTCCCCTTTTGGTTTGGAACATTCTATCTGGGAAATTCTGACTGTTCCAAGGAGGTCAGGCCATGACTGATAGGAAATGTCTTGGGATCCCCAACCTCTAGAAGAGAGATGGCATGATGGATCGAGTGCTGGAGTTGAGAACACCTGAGTTCAAATCCAGAGTCAGGCACTTACTAACTTTGTGACTCTAGACACGTCACTTAACCTCCATTTGCCTTAGTTTCCTCTTCTATAAAATGAAGATAATAATAGCAACTACCTCCCAGTTATATCAAATGGAGTAATATTTGCAAAGTGCCTGGCACATATTAGGTACTATATAAATGTTTATTCCTTCCCCCTAGAGTTCAGAGGGGAGGGACATGTGTATGTATGGGGAAGGGTAATCAACAAACATTCGTTAAACACCTACTATGTGCTAGGCACTTTGCTAAGCTCTGGGGATAGAAAAAAAGGCAAAAGACAGCTCCTGCCCTCAAGAAAATTACAATGTAATGGTCAAGATTATCTTCCTTGCTGCCTTTGGGGATTTAAATATGTAACAAATACCTCATTATCCATTACTTATATAAAGGCATAGAGAACATGCTTATTGAATTTGTGGAGAGAGAGAGAGAGAGAGAGAGAGAGAGAGAGAGAGAGAGAGAGAGAGAGAGAGAGAGAGAGAGAGAGAGAGAGAGAGAGAGACTAGCTGTGTAATCTTGAGCACCTGGTCCTCAGTTTTTTTCCTCTTTAAAATGAGAATGATGTTGATAAACTAAAGTGTAAAGTACCATGACCAGTATTATTCAAAAAGATCTCTGCCTCCTGAAATAATGGACAGAACTTTAACAGGTACAAGTATGGACAATCTTTGAAAAAGGAGATTATGCCACAGAACTGGAAACAGGTCAACGTTGCCTCTGTCTGCCAAAATGAGAAGGAGGCATTTTCTTCAAACTCTGGGCCTCTGAGCTGGACTTTAACTTCTGGCACAATTTTAGAAAGCTCTGTCACTTTCATCATTCAATGCACAAGCATTTGTTAAGTACCTGCTGTGTGCCAGGTTCTGGACTGGGTTCTGAAGATAAAAGACAAAGATAAGAAATGAAACACTGAGCATTGTCTACCACACATGCTAGATCTTTGTAGGGTCTTGATTCAGAAATGACATTTAAGCAAATCATGTGGTCCAAACCCCTTATTTTACAAATGAGGAAACTGAGGCCCAGACCCACGGAGGCTTCCCCAAGGTTGGATAAGTATTTAGTGCCAGAGCCTAGGTCCTCTGACCTAGTTCCAGTGTTTTGTATCCTTCTTGGGAAGAGTGGTTTTCAAAGAATTCAGTAAAAATAAAAAAGGACAGGTAGGAATCCTTGACCTAAGTTTCCTTTGGGATGATTAGCTCAAGAAGTATGGGCAGTTATCAAGATCTAGGGCAGGGTTTTTGACTTTTCTGTGTGTCATGAAGTTCTTGAGCAGTCTGGTGAAGCCTGAATAAGGATTTTGGTACAAAAATTAATGTTGTTAAATGGATAACATTATGTAGTATTACAGAAGAAACCCATCATATTGGAATGCATTCATCAAAATATTTTTGAAAACAAGTTCATGGACCCTAGCTTAAGAACTAGGGATATTTGTGTCCTGAAAGAGTTCTTCCTTTGTTTTGGGTAGGAAAAAAAGTTTGAGGAAGCTTCTGCTTTTTGAGAAGCAAGCGGGGAACAGTGAGAAGTGTGCTCAATTCTGAGTCAGAAGACCTGCATTTGAGTCTTGACTCTACTGCTAATTAAACCATGCGACCTTAAGATGAGAGTTTACTTTCTGGGCCAAACCTGTAAAATGAGTTTTCCTCATCTCTAAAATGAGGTGGTTGGATTTCTGGGGTGGGGAACCTATGGCCTTGAGGCCACACGGGGCACACTTGAGGACCTAGAGGGCCACATGTGGCCCAAGATCACAGGTTTCCCACTCCTGAAGGTCTCTAAAGTCCTTTCTGGTTCTATGTTTCTGGTCCTGTGACTGCAAACTCACTGAGTCAACAATATGATGTGGCAACCAAGAAAATTAATTCATTCTGAGACTATGTTAAGAAAGACATGATGTCTCAGGGAAGAGAGGCAATAGTCCCTGCCTTGGTCAACCTGTATCTGGAATATTTTATTGAGGCCAGGGTGCCATGTGTTAGTGTGGACATTCATAAGTTGGTGAGTGCCCAAAGGAAGGTAACCAAGATGGTAAAGGGACGCTATCAGAGGAGTCAGACATATAGCTCACAACATTCCTAAGTGTGGTCAGAACCCAATTAAAATATAGGACAATGTTTATTAAAATAAATAAAAATACAATAAAATATATATTATGTTATATGTGTTTTTCAAAGCCAATATGTATGTGCAGGAACCCTTGTGTATGGTTTAGTGGTCCCCATTTCTATTTGAGTTTGACACTGCTGGCCAACATCACACTATCTGAGGGTCACTTGAAGGACATGAGGATGTTTATCCTGAAGGACGGAAGAGTGAGGGGTGAGTGACAGCTGTTTTGGGTTTGAAAGGCTACCCTGTGGAAGAAGGATTAGACATATTCCATTGAACCTCCAAGGCAGAGCCAGGAGCAATGCCAGGAATTTTGAAGAGGTAGATTTTGGCTCTGTCAGACAGATCTTCAAATCTGTGACAGATGTCCAGAAGTGGCAGAAGCTGCCACAAGGGCAATAGAAGCATGAATCTAAAAGAGACTTCAGAAGCTGTTTAGTCCAGCCCCCTCATCATATAGATGGGGAAACTGAGTCATGGAGAAGTTAAGTGACACAGACATTAAGTGGTAGATCTAGAAACTGAAACTAGGGCCTCTGCTACTAAATTCATTCTTCTTTCACTTCCTCAAGGCACCCTCAGGGTGTTTTGCCCTAGATAGCTTACTGGCCTGGCTCTGCTCTTGAGGCCCTAAGAACTCCCACTGTCTTAATGGGACTAAATAGTCATTCTTGTGGTCACAAACGCAAATCTCCTCTCGCGCCCCTGCTCCCCCTCTCCCCCCCGCTATGGGAAAGATTCAGATAAACTGAGTTCTTAATGACTAAACATTTCCTGTTGGACAGTTAGCTCAGGGTTGGCCCCAGTTAGAATATGATGGAGGGAAAAGGGGAAAGGAAGCTTTCCTTGGAGGCCAAAAGAGTGAGAGGATTAAGATGGAAGTCTAGGGCCCAGAGTGCTGTCCAGCACCCACTTCTATTGTGCAGTTTTTCCTAGTATTTATCCTAGCAAGAGGAGTTAAAACTAGAACACAGTGACCAGGGCTTTGATCCAGAGTGCTTAAAGACACCAAGTCTGAGGAGGGGGGAGGAGTACTTCATCTGCCACCATTTCATTCCAGGTGAACTACATCCCATGTGGCTCCATTTTTGGCAACAATGGCCTCATCTCTCTGGATGTATTGAATTTGAGAGTTTGAAGGAAACTCAGCAATTTAACTTGCGGTCCTTGACATTTTTTCATCATTATTTTGATAACTATATTTCAATATAACTGGTTTCCTTTGTAATCCTATATCATTATTTTTATGTATTTAAAAACATTATTCTGAGAAGGGATCAATAGGCTTTACCAGATAGTGAAATGAGTCCATGACACAATAAAAGTTAGGAACCCCTGACTTACATAGAAGGAATCCCACTTAGGCTATAGCTTTCCCTGGTGACTGCATTTTCTAGGACCTGAATTTCTCTAACCACACCCTTCTTAGGAGTAGCCATTCCAGCAGGATAAAAACCTTGCAGTCTCCTAGGATGTACTTCCTCCCCCAGATGACCACAACCCAGGTTACTGCCCCTCACTACTGCCATATTTGTCCCAGGGGCAAAAAACCCCTAGCAATGACTCCAACAGGAAGCTCCATCAGGTTGACCTTCAGAGACACATTTCTTTATGAGATTTTTTTTCAGGTTGAGGCAATACAAATAATGGTCTTTCCCCTCCTTCTCATGAATGGTGCTCAACTAGGGCATGTTGGAGCTGCCTGGCCCCCAAAGCAACTCCAGGGGCTGTTGTAGTGACAGGACCCATCTCTAGGGAGGGCAGTGGTCTAAGTGTGGCCGCCCTCGGCTCTGGGCCTAGAGCAGCTTGGAGGGCTGGGCCTCTGCTGTTGATGAGTCATGGAAGCTTTACTTACGGAGGATGCGTGGGCCAGACTGGCTGCTGCTGACTCACTGTGTGACCTTGGGCAGCCTCTTTCCCTGCCTAGTGGAGGGTGCCATCAAGGCTCCAGGTTTCCACATCTCTGACCTAATAGAGGCAGCAGCTGCACCACTTACCTGAATGGGCAGGCCAGGTCCTTATTGCCTAGACCTCCATTTGAACTCTAGGGAAACGTTTTCAAGGCTTGTGAATTTTTCTCAGTCATAGGACAAAAAGAATGAATCCTTGATTTGTTAATACATTCCTGAAATGTATGCTAGTAGTCCAGGGGGCTTCTATTTGATTCATATCTTGCAAATGGACTTTCCATTCATACATTTTATCAAAACCCACTGGGTAAGGACTCAAGGGTGTGCTGAAGCCAATCCATACAAGTCCGGGAAAGCTGACTGTTAAATTTTCATTGTGAGAAATTATACCTCAGAAATTAGTGAAGGTTACCAATCAGGGCCTCATTTACAGTATTGTTTTGTAGGTTATCTCTAGACTTAAGAAAGTGGTAGAGAAAACATTAATAATGGACGTTAAACTTAAAAGTGTGCCAACCATGTTTCTCTCCCTGATTTCCCCACCCCCAGTCTGGTTGTTAATTATTTACCATCACACCCCTGAGTAAGGTCAGTCTTATCAAGAGAGGGCAAAAGCATCCACATATTTGACTTTCTGAGTACAAACTGGATCTGAGAGGAAAGGAGGTCATAAGTAGAATTAGGAAGCCCATGTTAGGATCATAGATTTAGAGCAATAGGGGACTTTGGAGACCATAAATGTAACCCCTTCATTTTACAGATGAGGATACTGAGACCGAGGTTGTGGCTTGCCCAGAATCATACAGTTAGTGTCAGAGTTGGGATGTGAATCCAGCTCTGTCTACTACCCTCATACTTTGATATATTGGGAAAACCATCTACAGTCATTATAGTTGGGGAAAAAGAGGGTGACAGTTGTCAATATTTCCATTTAGGCTTTTGATTGTACTTTACATTAAGAGTAGGAAAAAAAAATCTACCCATAAAGATTGGAAAGCAAAGTAACAGCTGAAAGAATTGATCAGATGCCCCGCTCTTGAAGAATGAAATTTCTGGTCAATGTAAGGATAGTCAAAGTGGTTCAACACTGTTATAGCATGCCTCTGAGGTACCAACTTTGAATTCTACATTAGGAAAGCATTATTTATATACTTCCTCTGGCTGGGTCATCTATTGTATATTCCTACCACAATACAACTTCTGTTTTTCTCTCCTTAAGTCTATACCCAAATACTACTTCCCTTTCCTCCACCCCTCATTGCTGACTTCCTCAGCTTTGTGAATTTCTATACAGTGATATAATTTAATTCAGTTCAATTCAATAAACATTTATTAAGTATCTGCTATGTTCCAGACACTGTGCTAAGTACTGAGGATACAAAAAGAGGCAAAAAAACCCCAACCAGTTCCTGCCCTCAAGGGCTTATGTTCTAATCTAATTAAAATTAATTTCTTTTTTTGTTGTTGTTCAGTCAGTTTTCAATTGTGTCTGACTTTTAATGACTGCATTTGAGGTTTTCTTGTCAAAGATACTCATTTTCCTTCTCCAGCTCACTTTACAGATGAGGAAACTGAGGCAAACATAAACAACTTGTCCCAGGGTCACACAGCTAGTAAGTATCTGACACTGAACTTGAACTTAGGAAGATGAGTCTTCCTGACTCCAAGCCCAGTGCTCTATGTATTATGACATTCCATTTTCTGCCCCTGCTTTTTTCTTGGTCCTTCTCTATGCCTGGAATGCTCTGCCTCATCAACCCTTCCTCTTAGATTCCTAGTTTTCTTCTAGTCTCAGCTCTTGCAATGGGACCTTTCCTGGTTCCTCCCAGCTGCTAATGCCTGCTCCTCTGAGATCACCTTTCATCTATTCTGCATGGATGTTATTTATAAATAAGAATTTTCATGTTGTCTCCTCTATTAAAATGAGGGTTTCTTGAGGATAGGAATTGGGTTTTTTTAGCCTTTTTACCTTTCTTTGCATTCAGTGCTTAACATAGTATCTGACACATAGTACTTTATAAATGCTTTTTGATTGGTTGGTTGATCTTGGTAGGATCTGTCAGAGCTTACAGTCCAATAGTTTAACCTTCAGGAATACAACCAGGGTCACTTCTATGCTCTGATGAGTCATCACAGAATTTAGTGGGAAAATAAGACATATCTGGCATTCATACAATACTTTATAGATGTGATCTAATTGGGTTTACACTGGAACCACATAAGGTAGGGTTCATTTTACAGATGAGGAAACTGAGGGTCAGAGAATTTTGGTGACTTCCTCATGTTTACTTGGACTAGTTGAGTTATTGTTATCATTATTTTAGTAGTAGTATTATCATTAGTAATAGTATCTAGTTGGATAGGTTAGCTGTATAATCTACATGTATGTCAACGAGGACAAGAGAGACCTCTCCCCCAAATATATGCTGCCTTAACTTCATGAGCATACAGGTAGACTGCACAAGTCAAGCTAATAGAAACATTCTGTTGCTCAGTGGAAAGAACAGTTATAGACCTTCCCTAGGACCAGGCAGGGTTTCACCACCTGAGATCACAAAATGTTTCCAATGTTGAAACTCAACTATAAGTGAAATAGCCACAGGGCTCTGTGTGTATTTCTGAAATCAAAGCTGCAGCTGCCTTCTCAAGTCCTCCCCTTCCTCCTCTCTTCTTACCAGCAATCCCACATCCGTTCAGTCATCTTCCTTTATCAACAAAGGTGCTTTTTGTGCCCTTACTTTGCATGAAAAGCTCTTTGGAAATTCTGGAGAAGAAATAAGGGTTGGTGTCAGTTTGTTTCATGGTGTGTCCTTGCTTTAGATAGGAGTTCATCTTGGCCTTGATCTGAGTCAACAACTATTTATTAGGCACTTACTAAGTGCCAGGTACTGTGTTCTAGGATGGGAAGCAATGAACCTTGTTGGTGCTGGTGGTCAGTCATTTTTAGTTGTGTCTTTCTCTGTGACCTCTTTTGGGGTTTTCTTGGCAGAGATACTGGAGTGGTTTGCCATTTCCTTCTTCAGCTCTTTTTGCAGATGAGGAAACTGAAGCAAACAGGGACAGGTGATTTGCCCAGTGTCACATAGTTAGTAAGTGTCTGAGGCTAGATGAGTCTCCCTGACTTCAGGCCCACCACTCTATCCACTGCACCAAAAATCAATGAGTCCAATTTCCTGCCTTCAGACAAGTCAGAGTCTGAGTTTCAAAAGTAGAGTGATACAGTGAAAACAGCTCTGGAATTGGAGTCAGAAGACCCAGGTTCAGATCCCAACTCTTCTACTTATAACCTGTATACTTATAACCTGTATAACATCAAGCAAATCACTTAAGGCCTCTTTGCCTCAGGTCCTCAACTGTAAGATGAAGGGGGTAGACAAGATGATCTCTAAGGTCTCTGCCAATTCTAAATCTGTGACTATGATTAAATGAGCTCCCAGGTCAAGAAGGACCATAACAATCTCATGTCCTCCTGAGAGGACTCTAGCTATTCCTTGGCACATAGGGCCAGATCCTTTAGCAAGTTGAGGGCCATGGAGGAGAACCTGGCCTCTCTACCTCAATCTATAAATATTTCTCCTTTCCCCCAGAGAGGTAAGACTGCACTTTTGTTAGCTAAAACCTTCCATCTTTTACATGAACATGCCACCCCCCTGGACCACCATTTGGAGAAATGCAACTCAGGCTGACATTGACTCCTTATAAATAGTGTAGAATTAGGATAATCAGCAGTTCCTTTAATTTTGGAACAAATGCAGGCACTGTGTTAATTGCCATAGTCCATGTTGGCATATCACTTACTGACGCATTGGACAGTGCAAGTGATAATTTGGGGGCTAGAAGGGAGCTGGTTTTGCAGCTGATTTAATTAAGATTCTTATTCTCCCCTTTCCCCCATTGTGAGCAGAGTCTGGGCCTAAGGTCTCATTTCTGGCAGTGGGACTGAGTGATGAACATGGAATATTGCAGAGAAATCCATAGACTTAGTGGGGGCAGCTCTCAGGTGCCCCAGGCAAGCAGTGTTATGGAAATTCTATGTGTTCTGAACCCCAGTAAAGGTTTCACTGGCATCCTTAAGCACCATTGCCTGGACAGCTCATCAGGGAGAAACCAGCCCAAACCTTGCCTGCCTGTTTCCATAGCAACATGACATTCCCTGGCTCCCCAGGCAATCTTGCTGGTATATGTGGCCATGAGAGCTTCCTTCTGATGCAGGAGGACACAGATCATAGCTCATGCTCTCCTCCTGGGGCTTCAACAGAGGGACTACAAGCTCAGTAGGATGAGGCAACAGTGTGACAAGGCAGCCCTCTCCTAAACAGTCAACACAAGAAAAAAATCAGTTAAACTTTTAAAATTTACAGATTGAGCTCAGATTAGGAAAGGCATTTTCCAGAATGAGGGAGGTGATAATCCTGCTGCATTCTGCCCCATTCAATCTCCATCTGGGGTACTGTGCTCAATTTTGGGTCCTTATTTTACATGGAACATTGGCAAACTGAAGAACATTGAGAGAAAGCCTCAGAACTGTGCCAAACTGGGATTAATAGAAGGAACCAGGATGTTTAGCTTGGATAGAAAAGATTTTGGAAGGACATATTAGCTGTCTTCAAGTATTTGAAGGGTTATGTGGAAGCAGGGTTATATTTATTTTTCTTGGCTCCAGGGTACAAGTGGGTAGACATTAAGAAAGCAGATTTCGGCTTGATGGGAGGCAAATCTTCCTTGAGCTATCCAAAATTGGAAGATGCTATTGCAATAACAGGTGGGTTCTTCATCAGTGGAGGTCTTCAGACAGAGACTGGATAACCACTTTTTAGGTGTGAATTAGCCTAAATGCTCTCTTAAGTCCTTTCCAGTTCTGAAATTTTCCAACTCAGATTTTGAGATGTCAGGATCTCTTAAAGGGAAATGTTTTCATGCAAAGTAAAAGCAGAGAAGGCAACTGCCTGGGGAAATATTCTATAGTTGGGAGCTTTTGGCCAAAGGACTGTCCATCATGGTTTAGTGTTTTTCACCCTTTCCATAGCTCAGAACATCTGTCTATCTGGTCGCACTTATTCCATGGTTTCTTACTCCATCAATCCTTGTCTCTTGGAAGTGTGGGAGAACAGCAGATTCTCACATGTTCAGTAGTTTAAACCCTGTTCTGATATCTTGATGGATAGACTTTAGAAAACTGAAGCAAGGCCCAGACTGAGTCACTGGCTGGTCCAATAGGGAAATCTAGGACGTGGTTTTCTTAGCTTAACTTGTCCATTCACATTACAGAGAGATGGCACCTGACTCTGGGGATGAATTCACATGCATAGCCTGTGTTTCCCAAGGGATGGAACAGAGTCATCCTCACCCTATTGCCATAGTAATCATGCATCTCAGGCTAGTGCCTGCTACATAGTAAGTACTTAATAAGTGTTGTTGATTAACTGGCTAATATCCAGAGCTTGAGAAAGACCAATGTAATACACTGTGGTACAAACAGTGCTTGATTTGGACTCAAATGACTTGGGTTTGAGTCCCAGCTCTATGGACAGAGCCCTTTACCCCTAAAGGCCTCCGTTTCATCCTATATAAAATGAGAGGGTTGGATTTGATGATTTCTCACATGTTCCCAGTTCTAGGTCTAGGAGCCTGTGATTATGGGTCCTCCATCTTCTATGACTTATCAAACATTTGTTCTACCTTCTCTCCCCTACCAACCTGCATCATCCCTTGGATAACAATCAGAAGCTCCCAGGCCTCAGATCACAGGCTACAACTTGCCTCAAACTCAACAGCATTAAGATTATTCCTACTCAGTCTTATCAACAATAATAGGCATTGTGTAGAATTTCTCCTGCAATATATTTTGCAAACTTAGCTCCCCTGGGCTTCAACTTTCCTTATCTGTAAAACAAAGGGGGCTATCACTAGGTGGTCCCTCCAGATCCCACCTAGCTCTGAATTTATGACATTTTTCTTGTTGCAGCTGTAAGTATCCAAACATCTTTGGATCAGTACTTGTAACAGAGAGCAAAGTAGGATCTTTGCTGTTTTTCTGGATCAAGTTTTAGCCAATCAGACATGTAAATGGGCTCTAGCCAATCAGATGCTGTGTAGTGTGATGTTCTTACTGTGATCTAGGGGTGGATGGTGTGGTATTTTCTGCTACCACTTAAGGATATATTGTGCTAGGGGAGACCCTAGCCTGGGATCCCCTGATTGTGTAAACAAGTATTTTGGGAAGTGCTATAAAATGTAATGATATATGTTATGTGCCATATGGCATAATGAGTGTTATGATATGTGTATATATATGTACACATATGTGTGTATGTGTATATATATAATTTAATGATATGTTTTATTTAAGGATGTTACAATGAATGTTATACTTTATTAAACTATGTTAATTTGCTACTGAATGGAGTTTTTCCAGCTCTAGAAAATAATTTTTTTAATTTTGATACTATTTTTTCCAGCTCTAGAAAGTAATTATCTGATAGTTTGATTGGTATGGCACTAAATAAGTACATTAATTTAGGTAGAATTGTCATTTTTATTATATTGGCTCTGCCCACCCACAAGCAACTGATATTTTTCCACTTGGTTAGATCTGACTTTATTTGTGTGAAAAGTATCTTGTAATTGTTTTCATATAGTCCTGGATTTGTTTTGGCAGGTAGACTCCCAAATATTTTACAGTGTCTACCCTAGCTTTATATGAGATTTCTCTTTCTATCTCTTGCTGTTGGGCTTTGTTAGTAATATATAGAAATGCAAAAGATTTGTGTGAGTTTATTTTGTAACCTGCAACTTTGTCAAAGTAGTTTATTATTTCAAGTGTTTTTTGCTTGATTCTTTGGGATCCTCTAGGTATCATCATATCATCTGCAAAGAGTGATAATTCAGTTTCTTCTTTGCCTATTCTAATTCCTTCAATTTCTTTTTCTTCTCTTATTGCTATAGCTAACATTTCTAGTATCATATTGAATAATAATGGTGATAATGGACATCCTTGTTTCACCCCTGATCTTATTGGAAATGCATCTAGCTTATCTCTATTGCATATAATGCTTGCTGAAGGTTTTAGGTAGATACTGCTTATTATTTTATGGAAAGTTCCATTTATTCCTATGCTCTCTAGTGTTTTTTACTAGGAATGGGTGTTGTATTTTGTTAAAAGTTTTTTCTGCATTTATTGAGATAATCATGTGGTTTCTGTTAGGTTTATTGTTGATATGATCAATAATGGTAATAGTTTTCCTAATATTGAACCAGCCCTGCATTCCTGGTATGAATCCTACCTAGTCATAATGTATTATTCTCATGAGAAGTTGCTGTCATATTTTGCTGAAATTTTATTTAAAACTTTTGCATCTATATTCATTAGAGAAATTGATCTATAATTTTCTTTCTCTGTTTTGGCTTTTCCTGGTTTGGATATCAAAGCCATATTTGTTTCATAAAAAGAATTTGTGAGGACTCTCTCTTCCCCAATTTTCCCAAATAAGTCTATATAGTATTAGAATGAACTGTTCTTTAAATGTTTGATAGAATTCACTTGTAAATTCATCTGGCCCTGGAGATTTTTTCCCAGGGAGTTCATTGATTGCTTGTTCAATTTCTTTTTCTGAAATGGGGTTATTTAAGTATTCAACTTCCTCTTCTGTTAATCTGGGCAATATATATTTTTAAAAATATCATCTATCTCATTTAGATTGTTGAATTTATGGGCAAAAGTTGGGCAAAGTAATTTCTAATTATTGTTTTAATTTCCCCCTCATTGGAGGCAAGTTCACCCCTTTCATTTTTGATATTGGTACTTTGGTCTTCTTCTTTCTTTTTTTTTTAAATCAAATTGACCAAAGGTTTATCAATTTTATTGGTTTTTTCATAAAACTAACTGTTAGTTTTATTTATTAGTTCAATAGGGTTCTTAATTTCAATTTTATTAATCTCTCCTTTGGTTTTCAGTATTTCTAATTTGGTATTTGCTTGGGGATTTTCAATTTGTTCTTTTTCGAGCTTTTTCAGCTGCATGCTCAATTCATTGATCTCCTCTTTCTCTATTTTGTTCATGTAGGCATTCAAAGATATAAAGCTTCCCCTAATAACTGCTTTTGCAGTATCTCATAAGATTTGGTAGGTTGTCTCATTATTGTCATTCTCTTGAATGAAGTTGTTAATTGTTTCTATGATTTGTTGTTTAACCCACTCCTTCTTCGGGATTAGATTATTTAGTTTCCAATTAACTTTTGGTCTATCTTTCCATGGCCTTTTATTACATGTAATTATTATTGCATTATGATCTGAGAAGGATGCATTAACTATCTCTGCCTTTCTGCACTGGATTGTGAGACTTTTATGCCATAGAATATGGTCAATTTTTGTATATGTGCTATGTACCACTGAGTAAAAGGTATATTCCTTTCTATCCCCATTCAGTTTTCTCCAGAGATCTATCATATCTACCTTATCCACAGTTTCATTTACCTCCTTAACTTCTTTCTTGTTTATTTTAAGGTTAGATTTATCAAGTTCAGAGAGGGGGAGGTTGAGGTCCCCCACTAGTACAGTTTTATTGTCTATTTCTTCTTGTAACTCCTTTAACTTCTCCTCTAAGAATTTGGATGCTATACCACTTGAAGCAGTTATGCCTGGTAATGAGATTGCTTCGTTGTCTATGATGTCTTTTAGCAGGATATAGTTTCCTTCCTTATCTCTTTTGATTAGATCTATTTCTGCTTTTGCTTTGTCTGAGATTAGGATTGCTACCCCTGTTTTTCTTACATCAGCTGAAGCACAATATATTCTGCTCCAACCTTTTCCCTTTTCCCTGTGTGTATCCCCCTGTTTCAAATGTTTTTCTTGTAAACAGCATATTGTTGGATTATGGCTTTTAATCCATTCTGCTATCTGTCTCTGTTTTATGGGAGAGTTCATCCCATTCACATCCACAATTATGATTACTATCTGTGTCTTTCCCTCCATCTTCTTTCCCACCATTTGTGCTTTTAGTTCTCCCTTCTCCCTTGCCCTCTACAATAGAGTTTTAATTTTTGACCACCACCTCCTGCAGTCTTCCCTTCCTTCTTTCAACCCCTTCTCTTTTACTCCATTTTGCCCTTACTACTTCTTCCTTCCCTTTTAGACTCTTCTCCCCTTTCTTTCCCACTTCCCCTCCTACTGCCAATAGAGCTAGTTAGACTTATATACTTAATCAAGTTTGTTGTTCCCTCCTTGAACCAAATCAGATGAGAGTACCTCTCAAACAATGCTCATCTCCCTCCCCTCTTTCCCTCTTCTGTAATATAATTTTGTACTTCTTCCTGTGATGCAATTTGCCATTTTCTGCTTCCTCCTTTTCACATCTCCTGTTACAATCCCTTCGCATGCTTGAATCACATTTTTATCATCATACCCTTTACTTTATACCCACTCTATCTATGTATATCCCTTTTATATTGCATGATAGATATACAAATCTCAAGATTAACAAGTATCATCTTCCCTTATAGGGAGGTAAACAGTTTGCCCAAATTAAGTAACGAGTTTTTCTTTTCCTCTGTTTATCTTTTTATGCCTCTCTTGAGACCTGCATTTGAAGATCGAATTTTCTATTGAGTTCTGGCCTTTTTGTCAGGAATGTCTGGAAAGCCCTTATTTCATTGAATGTCCATCTCCTTGCCTGAAATGTTAGGCTGAACTTTGCTGGGTAATTGATCCTTGGTTGTAGCCTCAGCTCCTTTCCTTTATAGAATATCGTATTCCAATTCCTTCAGTCTTTTAATGTAGAAGCTGCAAGGTCCTGTGTGATCCTGACCATAGCTCCTCGATATATGAATGGTTTCTTTCTGGCTGCCTGTAGTATTTTCTCCTTCAATTGATAGTTCTGGAATTTGGCAACAATATTTCTTGGTGTTTTTAGTTTGGAATCCCTTTCAGGAGGTGAAGGGTGAATTCTTTCGATGACTATTTTGCCCTCTGGATCGAGCATTTCTGGGCAGTTGTCCTTGATGATTTCTTGGAAGATATTGTCCGGGCTCTGTTTTTCATCATGGCTCTCTGGTGAGCCAATAATTCTTAAATTTTCTCTCCTGGGTCTATTTTCCTGGTCAGTTGTTTTTCCAATTAGATATTTTACATTTTCTTCTATCTTTTCATTCTTTAGATTTTGTTTGACTGATTCTTGATGTCTCATAGAGTCATTAGCTTCTACTTGCCCAATTCTAATTTTTATCAAATTGTTTTCTTCAATTAACTTTTGCATCTCCTTTTCCATCTGTCCAATTGTTCCTTTTAAGGAACTATTTTTTCCTGTTAGTTTTTGTACTTCCTTTTCCATTTGTTCAATTTTCCTTTTTAAAGAGCTGTTCTCTTCAGTGAATTCTTTTTTCATGGTTTTAAAATCATTGGCCAGTTTTTCTTCTACTTTCTTCTTCAGCTCTTCCAAGAGTGCTCTTTGTGCATGCAACCAGTTCATAGTCCCTTCTGAAGTTTCAGATGGGAGTACAGTCTCAATACTGACCTCTTTGGGATTCATGTTTTGGTCCTTGTCCCCATAGAATGATTCTATAGTCTTTTCCTTCCTGCTTTGCTTCTTACTCATGATGATGACACTTTGTGTATTGTGGCCTCTGGTTCTTTCAGCTAGAAGCTAAAGAACCTGGTGCTGAGCTGGTTCATGTGAGAAAGCGAGACCAGGTGAATTCTTTCTTTTTGTGTTTCCCCAGATTAGCCCTGGTGCTACCTTGTTAAGTGTGGGGGAGGGGTGGTTTGATCCCGGGAGATGTCCTCAGCTGAGCTAGGGCAAAGGCAAGCCCAGTGGTTGGTGATCCCAGCTGCCCTATAGTCTTTCCATTTCCCATGGAGTGCTGATGCATGCCTGGGGTCCTGGTGTTGGTGGTTGTGAGGCTCCACTCTCCTGGAGCTCTGGATCTCCTCCTGGTTTGCTGAGATGTGGTTGTCTGGGACAGCCAGAGGAATCCTCCTTAACGATTTCCCTACCCTCACATTCTATGAGACTGTTTGCCCCTTTTGCTAATCCCACTGATCCAGGATTTTTCTGGGGAAATATTTTATGGTTCTTTCAAGGTCAACAAGGGGACAGGGAGAGAGCATTTACTGATCACTCCACCATTTTGGTTCCTGGAAGTTCAAGTAGGTGACTTACAGGCATTTAATCTGTGAGCTGACAGTCTCAGGAGCAGCTGCTGCAGATATCTAGGGCTCCACCTGGGGCTCTCACTCGCTCAACTCTGCTGGACTCCCTCCATTGGCTGCTGCTTCCTCAGACCGCCCTGGGGCTTTCCTGCTATGGACACACTGCACGGTGTGCTGTGTGCTCCTCCACCCCTGCTCAAATCCTTCCCATCAACCTTCCAGTCTATCCTGCACTGTGAATCTGCCACAGTCTGTCTCCTCTTGGATTCTGCACCTCCAAAATTTGGTCAGATTCTCTTTTTAGAGATATGTGAAAGAGTTTATCTAAGAGCTGAGGTGAGCAGTTGCTCTCACTCCACCATCTTGGCTCTGCTCCCTTTATTTGTCCTAAGTAGCCCATTCCTTTCAAACCACACAAACACAACAGCCTTCTACTTACTTCATGATGTCTTCCCAGATCCTTCCCATCTGAGAATCTTTCTCCTCAAATTTCTCCTTGACCTCTGTTCTGTCTTTCCCTTTGCTCTGATCACATTCTATTGTGTGTCATACTTGTTACTATGTCTGTGAAATTTTCTCTTTTGGATCATAAACTCCTTAACGGAGTAGACTGTGTTGCTTCTTCATCTTTGCTTCCCCAGTGTGGACACCTAACACAGAAACATAGAAACTCAGCAGTGAAAAGGGTTCTCTGAGGCTATCTAGCCCAATGTGTACCTGAGAAGAAATCCTTTCTCTAATATCTCCATATCTTTCTCTAATATCTCTAATATCATCTAATGAATCCATATTCAGGATCATTTTGAAGGCATCTAGTGAAAGGAAACCCACTCCCTTTGAGATAGCCTACTTCACTTTTTAATTGTTAAGTAGTGATTCTTTGCATAGAGCAGGGATTCTTAACCTGGAGTCTATGAACTTGTGTCTTTTTGATTCTGTGAAGTTCGTATTCAGTCAAAGGGCTGCACTTGAGGACCTCCAGGGCCACACATGACCCCACGGCTGCTGGTTCCCCACACCTGGTCTAGCCAATGAAGTGGTCAACTGATCAATCAACAAGCATTTATTAAATGCCTGCTGTTTGCTAGGTCCTATTCTTAGAGTGATGATGCCACTTTTAGGTCCTCCCCTTCCTCTGTCTGCATTCAATTCATTTCAACAAATACTTACTATGAGTGAGGATTAGGGGAGAGGATGGAAGAGTGGATAGAGAGCTTGCCTTGGAGTCAAGAAGACCTGGGTTGTTGTACCACCTCTGATACATATTGATTATGTGACCATTGGAAGTCTCTAAACCTTTCAAGGCAACTCTTTCAACTCAGAGGACAAAGGAGAGATCTAGGCAGTGTTATCTAGGAGGAAAGAAAAACCACCTTCAGCAGGGGTAATACATGAGAAGACCTCATGGAGGAGTTGGTACCTGAGTCTTGAAAGAAAAGAATTTCACTTAATTATTGACCTTTTGTTCCTCTAGATGAATTTCATTATTTTTTTCTAGTTCTATAAAGAAATATTTTGGTAATTGCTAGGGCAGAGAATGATTTAAATACCTTAGCTATCATTATCATTTTCATTATATTGGCTCAACCTACCCTTGAACAATATTCTTAAAATTATTTAGGTCTGTCTCTTTTTCTGTAAGTGCTATAATTGTATTCATATAATTCCTGTCTATGTCTTGATATGTACTCTTCCAAGTATAATATACATTCTTTGATTAATTTAATGGAATTCTTTTTCTATTTTATTTCGCTGGGCTTTATGTGGGTTTATTTTATGTTCTGCAATTTTGCTGGTTTTTAATTGACTAAATTAGTTTTTGTTGGCCGACTCATATTCTCTAATTTTGTCATCTACAAAGATGATAAATTTGTTTCTTTCCCTATGCTTAGTCCTTCAATTTCTTTTTTCTTGTCTTATTGTTGTAGCTAGCATTTTTACCACTAGATCAATTAATAGTGGTGATAATAGACACCCTTGTTTTACCTTTGAGTTTATTGTAAAGGCTTCTAGTTCATCTTCATTACATGTAATGCTGACTCTTGGTTTTAGACAGATGCTATTTAACATGTTAAAGAAAAGTTCATTTATTTCTGCTCAGAGTTGGAAGGAAAGGGCCCTAGTAGTACTAGATTTCAAAATATACTACAAAGAGTAATCATCAAAACTTTGTAGCATTGCTTAAAAATAGAGAGGATGGTCAATAAGAATAAATTAGGTACACAGCATACAAAAGCCATTCTAAAAAACAATTTGGAACTGTGCCCCTAAAAAGTATTAAATTGTAGATATATGCTTTGATTAAAAGTGCAGAGACAAATATATTTTGACATAGACAGTGTAGGAATTTGTTTCTTGCTGTTTTTTGTTTTGTTTTGTCTTGACTATGCGTATTGGTTACAAGAGTTTTCTTTTTCTCTTGGGCTAGAGTAGGAGATTGGTGGGGTTAGAGATAGGGTTCCCCTTCTCTCTCTCCCTCCCTCCCTCCCTCCTTCCCTCTCTCTCTCTCTCTCTCTCTCTCTCTCACACACACACACACACACACACACACACACACACGAAGAGAACAGAAGGTCAGAAGGCACCACAGACAAGAAGGATAGCTTTGAAAGTCACATGTTGGATTTATTATATACTTAAAAAGAAAAGTAAGTGCTGCATAATGGAAATTCATAGTTTCACGTCTAATCCTATGTGGAAATGCTAATTTTATTTAGTATTTACTAAATTCACAATAATAAAATAAAAAGGGAGAAAAAAAGGATTTCAGTGGTTGGAGATGAAGGAGTGGTTCCCAAGGAAAGGCTGCACTAATAGACATATACAGGAGAGGGCAGACAAGATCATAGCAATCCAGTTGGTCTGGAACATGGAGCTAGTGAAGATATCTCCATGTGGAGGATTTTAAATACTCATCTCAGAGATCTATATTTTATCCTTATAGTCAATAGGAAATACTGCAGGTTTCTGATCAGCAGAGATTGATTTAGTAGCTCAGTGAAAGAGCTGGGGGAGACTAGAGGTAAGAGGACCAATGAGTGTTTGTTGATTGGTTCATTAGGAAGCTATTCCAATAGTTCAATGATGAGAGCCTGGGCTGTGGTGATGACTATGGCAGTACCCTAGAACAGGGGTGTTTTACCTGGGGTCTGTGAACTTTAAAAAGAATATTTTTATAACTGCATTTACACAGAATTAGTTTCCCTTGTAAATTATATATTTTATTTTATTCATTTAAAAACATCATTCTGAGGAGTCTATAAGCTTCACCAAAGTGTCAGTAGGGTTCAGGATACAAAAAGGTTAAAAATCCCTGTCCTAGATAAATTCCTTAGAAGCTAGCCTCCTCCAGAAAACCTTACCTGACCATCCCAACCCATAGGGATCTCCCTATCATTGTGCCTCTTATAGCAGTATAATAAATAGATACAATAATACTTGACTTGGTATTGGAAAGACCAGGGTTTGAATCCCACCTTGATGTACTTACTAACTGAATTTTTGATTAATCACTTAATCTTTTTGGGGTAAAAGGACAGAATTTTAATCTTTGATCTCTATGGTCCCTCCCAGCTCTAAATCAATGATCCCATAATATTTCCAGCTATCTTTTCTTGTATAGGAGTCATCCCAGCTGGACTGTTAGCTCTGTGAGGGCAGAGATTGTGCCTGGCTACATCTCCCTTTGGCATGGCTTAGCAAGTGCTGGAACACCTAGCACCTTAGAGCAACTCAATATTTCTGGAATATGGGATCAGTGGCCTGGAGTTTGGATTCTGTAGAAAAACTCTGTAGGACAGTCACATTCCTGGCCTCTTTTGTCCTTCCTTTCAAGGCCACTCTCCTCATCCCAGTCTCCTCCATGTTGATAGGTGCACAGTCTGCCAGTAAGAGACAAGACACTCCCTTCGGCTGTTGCTATGGTTACTGAGGGCTATTGTGAGCCTCCTGAGCTGTGAGCCTCCACACCTGTCCCTGCAAAATGAGCCTGGGCTTGCAGAGCAATGCAGGCAAGGGATTGCAGGTGCCCTGGGTCCCATGTAAACACAGCAACCAGGACTATCTGAGACCTCAATATGCCACCTGCAGGAACAAGTCCCGCAGCCCAGTCTCCGATCTCTCAACAGAGATAGCCTCATCCCCTGATGCTGCTGAGTGGCCTGATCAGAATCTTAGAGGAGAAGTGGATGTGCACTTGGCATAATAACAGTAATAATACCTAACACATATATTACTATATAAGTACTTGGAATGTCAGTGCTTGGAGGGACTTTAGAGATCATTCAGTCCCCCCATAATGCCTAACACTGCTCACCATAATATGGTCACAAATCCACTGAACACCAGAGCCTCCCCCCACCCCCCACCACCAATGACATCCTTGTTCAAATTCTCAAACTGTCGGCCTGTCCCATCAAGTTTTTAGCATTTGTTGTTCCCTGAGATCTAGTCTGTTAGTGAGGAGGTTTATCCATCCACTCTCCATGTCCTGCCTACTGTCTTTGCACACAATAATCTGCCTCTCATTTTTATCCATCACATTTATTGAGTACTTTAGGGTCTATAATATCTCTATGAGATAAATAATACAAGAAATATTATCCTCATTTTGCATATGAAGAAGATGAGGCCAGAGAAGTAAAGGGAATGATCTAAGGTCCACAAAAGCAAGGTTAGCCCCAGAGTTGAGATTTACCTGGGTCCACCATGCTTTCCTCTTCAATAGGCTGACTCCACAATCTCATTTGATCATCTCAACAATACTACATGGTAGGGGGGAGGAGGAGAAGAACAAGGATTGTTATCTCTATTTCACAGATGAGGAAATCAAGGAACTCATTTGCTTAAGATCCCATAGCTAGTAACTGATCAACACAGGGCTCTCATTTGTGTCTCCCTGGCAAGGAGCCACAGATTGGTCCCTGCACTGGACCTTTCCCAAGGGACCTTTTTAAAAAAATTCAGGATGATCCAGACTAAAATATGGGTCGATCAAGTTGTTGAAGGACCTGGAAACCACGCCATTTCAGAACAGACTGAAGGAAATGAGGAAGAAAAGATTTAGAAGAGACATGCTGGTTGTTTTCAAGGTCATCCCTTTACTGAGACCAGATCATCTTGAATCCATTGAGATAAGTGTCCCTAGAAAATAAGGCATGATGCTGATAGGTGATTGATAGATGCAGAGATCATTCAAGAACTCAGAGCTGTGAAGTCATTGGTGACCCTCCATGATACAACCTCTCCCCCTCCCCAAAGAGTCTGGTGAGTCTGCTGATGGGAAGCTAGGGGCAATGATATTTGCTGTCTCCTGTGGTTACAGAAAATTATTCTCTGTAGTTAATAAGCCCGTTGAGACCACAACTCCTGCAGAGAATGCAGAATTCAGGAAGAAAGTCAGTCCAGGGGGGTGGATCTCTTGTTGTTTGTAAAGAAAAAAAACAACTATAAAAAAAACCAGGCTAACATATTTGCACCTAGTAATTTCTAATTCTGTCGTCTCCAATTCCCAAACCTAAGAATAGTTAGCCAAAGCTGAGCTGCGGCACATCTCACCCTCACGCTGCAGGTGACTACAAAAATGTACCCACAGCAGCAGCAACAACAGACTCATTTCTGGGCCCACATAGAATTCAACACATGGGTAGAGGTGATAGCAAGGACCAGAATGAAAGCTGGCCTATGCCACTACAAATGCTTTCCCCTCTAGGCTCCATAGAGTTAGGATTTCCAATTTCATCCATGTAAGGAACTCCTTTGTCTCATGGTACCCTAGAGTATCTCTTGGACAAGTAGGGGGTGTTTTATTATACTAATTCTAATAATCTCATATCTTTGGAGGGCACTTAATAGTTTACAAAAGCCTTTCCATATCTCTTACCTATTTAGGGAAAAGTGATGTTGTCAAGGATATGGGTTCTTATTCTTTATAATCCATAACATCCCTTCCCCCAATTCCCTAAAGTACTCATTTCTCCAGCATGGTCCTCAGGTAGCATCTGTGACTAAACCCAAGTTTCTTGCCTCCTGGTTCAAAGATGTTGCCATCATATGCCACTGCTACTGCAGGAGTGGTATTCAATGGCATTCCTTGGTTTATATGTTGGATACCAACTTCACCATCTCAGAAATGGGAACAAAATGACTGTTCATGGTCCCTTCCATGCCTCATCCCTGGCAACATGGGAATCACAGTAAGTCTTCCAAGTCCCTAGTAAAAATACTATTTCCTACATAGGACTTTGTATGTCTCTGGAGTTACAGTTGGAGGAACTTGGGAGTGATTTGTTGTCCTTTCTATATTGATGAGTTATTCATTCTAAGGTTCTTCAGCCAACCTTGGAGTCTGAGGTAATGAATAAAATGGTAGTCTGAGTTTGGCCAAGTAACTGGCAGTAGCCTGGAAAAACTTTTTGGTTGCAAGTTAGAAATTCTGTACTTTGTGTGACATTTTATTCTCATCTGTTCCCAGTTATCAGTTCCAAGTTCTCTGTTCTTTGTCCTCAGGGACCTGGACTATTTCCATGTCATAGAAGTACCAAAATGTCAAAATGTCTTTGGCCACTGTGGGCAGCACTGAAGCTTATCTAAGAGCTCTTGAGAGCTTTCCTCTTTGTACCAGAAAGAAAGGGAGGGAGAAGGAGTCAAATGGGCAACAGGGACCCTCATTTGGAGAAATCTACTGGATACCAATAGGTCATTGCCCCGACATTTACTATCCATAAAAAGCTCCATGATTTCTCTACTTATCTCCTCTCCCCCACCCCCACTCCCTGGTCTCATTTCACCAAAAGACTCATCCACTCTGAGGGAGTTACTCTTTGGTCACTGCCACTTCCTGGGAGAACAAGGCTGAGAAGTGCTTTTCTGAGGATGAAGAATTTCCTTCAAGTTTAGGAGGTCATCATTTCTGCCCTAAGTAGGCACTAGCAGGCCTCTATGTTGAGATAACAGTTGAGATTTTATTACTGAGAGTATTTTAGGCCCAACAATGTCATTCTTCCATAGCCACAGTTGGAAAGAAAGGAATTACAAGCATGACTTCTTAAATATCAAGTTCTCTACTTTGGTTCAAAAAGTAATTTACTGAGTATATATTGGGTCAGACATGACTAGAGAGCAGGGCTCATGCAAACAAACTGGGGAGGGCATTTGTAAACTGCAAACTCATATGTGGGACAGTAGCCAAAATATCTAATGTCATCTCAAACCCCAGTAATGTGTCCAGACCAGAAGAGTTTATTGTCCTTCTCATTTCTTCCCTGTACCAACCCTACCTCAAGTATTCTGTTCCATTCTAGGAATCACAACATGGAAGTTCTAGGTACCACAGTCCAGTTCCAAGTACTGCAACTTTAGGAAGGACATGGAAAAAGTAGAGAATGAGCAGGATTTTGAAGGGTACAAGTCCAATGCCATTTCAGAAAAGGCTGAAGGAACTAAGCATGCTTCATCTGGAAATGAGAAGACTTGGAAGGATGTAATGACTGTCATTAAATGTCTAAGGACTGCATTGTGGAAGGGGGATTAGACTTCTTTTTGGATTCAGAGGGTAGAAATAGGAGCAATGGGCGAGGGTTACAGGGAGACAGGTTTGACTATAAAAAGAGAAGGACTTTATAATAGTACTGTCTAATATTGAAATGGGTTTCACTGTCAAGCCATGAGTTCTCTATAAATGGAATTGTTTAAGTTAAAGCGTCATAACTCTATGTTCTTGAGTTCAAATCCAGCCTCAGATACTTACTAGCTATGTGACTCTAAGCAAGTCTCTTAACTTTTACCTACCTCAGTTTCCTCATCTGTAAAGTGGATATAATAATGACATCTACTTCCTTAGTGTTGTTGTAAGGACAAAATGAAGCACTTTTTTTCTGTAAAACACTTTGAAAACCTTAAAGTCCTTTATAAATGCTAGGTATTATTATTAGCTATTATTATCAAAAGAACTTCTGTGCCAGGTGGGAGGTTGACATGAGTAGCTTCTAGGATTCCTTGATTCTGTGAATCTCTTAGGCACAGGAAAACCATAGATATAGAGCTATGGAATTATGGGATCATACCTCTAGAACTGGAGGGACTTACTTCCAAGGGCATCCAGTCTAACCCTTCCCTCTTCCTTCATTTTACAGGTGAGGAAACTGAGGCCCAGAGAAGTTCAGTCACTTAATCAGGGTCACACAGGTAGTAAGTAGCCTCCTGGGAATTTTTATGGGATGTTGGGGTCTTAAAAGTACACTAAGATGGAAAGAGTCTTAGTTTAAATGACTTGAGATCTTAGTAAAGGAGTCTAGAGGTCATTTAATCCAACCCCATCATTTTACTGATGAAGAAACTGAGGAGAAGAGACTTGTTTGCTGAGCTGGTAAATAGCAGACCTGGGATTCTGTCTTCAAACAAAGGAGAAGGGAACCCCCACTCATTATTGCCTGTGGCAGCCTGAATTTGCTTACTATGGACAAGCGATCCCTCTGGGCTTCACTCACCACTCACATGGAGGTTAATAGAAACTAATCCAATCTCATTCCTGGGGGACTTTCCAAGGAAAAGCCTGTGGATGCTCTCTGCTTTAATCTTCCCACACAAATGGGGTTCTTCTCATGTAGCAGACTCAGTTTTCTCTCCCTCTGACCTTACTTTCCAGTTTTTCTTTCATTTTCATGAGGGCAGTCATTGACCCTACAGTGTATTCTTGTGACTAATAAACCAATTACTCTCCTCCCCTAGCAACATAAAAAAGGTCTTCTCCCAATTGTCCTTTCAGAACCATCATCAAAATATTCCCTTTTCCCCGGGAAGAGCTTTATATTATAAGAGTCAGCTCTCAAACCAAGGCAGGAGGGGAGGGGGGAAAGAAGATGCTACTGAGACAACATTTTGTATTGTTTCTGCCTCCCTGTCCCTCGGTCCAAAAGGGGGTGACCTACAAGCAGACTGGACTCAAGTTGAGAGAAGAAATCTATCTTTGGGCAGTTATATTTCTGATATAGAAATAGAGCATGGCCTCATGGGGACCAGTGAGGATGTGTCAGAGAGGCACAAGCTCAGAGGTGGTAGTTTTTACTCACATGAGGAATCTAGAGGGAAAAGCAATGGGGAGGGTGGGGCACTTCAACTCCCCCCTAGTCAGTGAGTGGTAACAGCAAGAGAGAAACTTTAGCCTTCCTGTTGATTTAATGTCTGTCTGCCGGCCTCAAAGGACAGTTATGTGGTACAGTGCATAGAGTGGTAGACATAGAGTCAGGAAGACTCATCTTCCTGAGTTCAAATCTGGCCTCAGCTTACTACCTGTGTGACTCTGGGTAAGTCATTTAACCCTGTTTGCTTCAATTCCTCATCTGTAAAAATGAACTGGAGAAAGAAAGGACAGGTCAATTCAGTATCTGTCAAAAAACAAACCAAAAACAAACCAAAACCTCAAATGGGGTCACAAAGCATTGGACACGACTGAAAAACAACTGAACTACAAAGCCAGCCCCAATCAGACCTGGGTATATATACCCTCTGGTAAAGTGGAAAGAGTCAGGCTGTTGAAGCCCTGGGTTCAATTTTTCCCATGCTGCCTATGTGACCTTGAGCAAGTCATTTAACTTCCTAGTTCTCCATTTCTTCCTCTATAAAATGAAAGAGTTGGACTAAATAGCCTCTGCCTCCGAGGTCTCTTTCCTCTCTAGATTTATGATCTAGTGATCCCTCACCCCTAGTCCCAGATCTGGCCCTGCTCTCACCTGTGTTGTCTGAGTGGCTTGTGGACAGGTCCTACGTTTCCAACATCCTCCTTATGAGATGGCACCTAGGGCTGAATATGACACTTCACCTACAGTCTGGCCCTGACTGAGGGCAGCAGGACTGTTGCTTCCCTTGGTCTGGATTACTATCCCTACATTGCTGCCCCCCAACCCCCAGGTCATGTTAACTTTTGTTGGTTGCTACATCAAGTCATTGACTCACATCTATTTTCACCCATTTCTTTTCTTGCTCTGATGTGGCTTTCCACTATGGCAGCCCAAGTATAACTTATCCTAATAGTTGGATCATATTTGGACTCCTTTGGCAGCTAGGTAGGCCAGTGGATAGAGCACCAGGTTTGGAGTCAGGAAGACCTGTGTTCAAATTCAGTCTCAGACATTTGATAGCGGTATGACCTTGGGAAACTCACTTAACCTCCATTTGCTTCAGTTTCCTCATCTGTAAAATGGAGACATTAATAGGACCCACCTCCCAGGGTTGTTGTGATGATTAAATGATAATTTAATTATAATTTAATAGTCATAAAGTGTTTAACATAGTGTCTGACACTATGTAAATGTTACTATAATTAGTATTATTATTATTATTTTGTAAAGACTTTATTAAAACAAATACAACACAAGCCTTCATGTTCCTCTTTTGACAGAGTCCCCCTTTTCCTTCCCCTCCTCCTCCTCTTGGCAGAAAGGACAGCATCTGCTTTGGGTTTCATCTTTCATCTCATATGATCGAAGATGATGGTGTGTTTTTAAAAATTATTCTTCTGGTGTCTCTTGTATTTCTAGCATCTCTGCCCTGGCTATCACTTTTCTGCTTTCATTCCTACCCAATCATGCTGTTTCTTTGTACTTCTCCTTAGTTATCTGACTGGCAATGATTTTCCTTGGGAAGGCAAATATGTACCTTTATTCGAAATGCTCGCAGCATATCAGACTGTGGGTGTGAGCCAGCATTGCGGGATGCTGCTGCTCCCAGGATCTGGATGCTTTCCAAATCCAAGTCATTGTTCCTTTCCCCAGCATAGGATTGCAATCACCCTACCAGAAGAACTTGTAATATCTATGATTGCTGTCTCCCTGTCTCTGTTTCTCTCTCTGTCTCTGTCTCTGTCTCTGTCTCTGTCTCTGTCTCTGTCTCTCTCTCTCTCTCTCTCTCTCTCTCTCTCTCTCTCTCTCTCTCACCCTGTTTCTCTGTCTCTATCTCTCTCTCATCAGTTATACAGGGACACAAAATCACGAGACTAAGACAGCTTGGAATTTCATGTTCAGCCAGTGCCAATTATGCAGACTGGCCTGGGAAGATTCTCCTATCAGCGTCTTTTAGCCTATTGGATATCTCTGTCCAGTTCACTTGTTTTTCACATATCAGGATTATCCCTGTCTGAACACTAGTCAGAAGAACTCTCTACTGTTTTACTTGGGTAAAAAAAAAAAGTTCTCAGTGGAGTCTCATGAGGATTTTTAATAGATCTTAGAAAGTCAGAGGTGAGAATGCCTATAGATGGAAACAGAGAACTCAGAGAGGTAACTTGCCTAATCCTACCTCTTCTTGGCCCAATATCCTTTTTCATAAGTGTTTCCCATTTGGAGCGAACCAAAGAATCAAGTCTCAGATTTATCCTGAACTCTGTACGGGAGTTTTGGTGAATGAGTTCTTTATTGTTTAGTTCATGAACCCATGGAGAGAACATCTGAGGCTTGTGAGCTGGAGGTGCCCACTATGATATGGGGATGCAAAACTCACATATATGTACTATCAGCAAAGTCTAAACAAAACATAACAAAGTTGATTCTCTTGGCACTTGAGTGTCACTGGAGATACTCAAGAGAACCCAGAGGGGATTTATCTGAAATTGTGTGGAGAGGCACCCTAACCAGCTTGGAGGGAGGGACCATGGGCACATGCACTGGTACCACAGTGTCATAGGTGAGCAGATAGAAGAATGAGAGATCACAGAATCAATCACAAACTTTGATTTAGAAGAACCTTAGAGGGAATCTATTCTAATCCTTCTCATAGAATTTTCTCTATAACCTCCCATCTATGCCTCACTCAAAGACCTCTAGTAACAGAACACTCACTATCTGTCAAACTAACCCATTCCAGCTACATATAGCTCTCATTGTTAGACCATTTCCCTACATATTTTGTACTTAGCTGCTCTTTCATTTCTGTGCCTATCCTTTTTAATGCTGATTTTAGCAAGGAGCTCCCTATGCAGCCACATTGATATTTCTAGGCTCTTACCCTCCTTTCTTCCCCTCCTAATGAATCAATTGTGAATACAATATTAGAATTTTGTTAAAAAACCTCCCATCCCTCTTGAACCAACTTCCAAGAAATCCACGGCAGTCCTAGGTGCATAATGGCTGGGCCTGTTAAGTATCTTTAAGCCAGTCCTGGTGCTACACATCTATAATCCTTGCTGCTGAGAGGCTGAAGCTCGTGGATCTCTTGAGCTCAGGAGTTTTGAGCTTCAGTGGGCTGAACCAATCTCCCAAGGGAGTCAAGTCCTCCCAAAGACATACTATGTATCTCACTTAAGGTTATAGACACAGAATTAAGGACCGAAGAAGAACAATGTTAGTTCAGACTCTACTGAGTCAGAAATAGTAACCATCCATTGGACTAAAGATTGAGTTAGTCAAGCTCTACCCACAAACTTTTTCTTTGTAAGCAGTTCTAGTTAATTACATAAATAAGATCATCACTTAACCTCCCTAGGGCCCAGATCATTTGTCTGTAACATGAGGGAGTTGGATTATCAGAGGCAGTATCTTTAAGAGATCTCTATTCTGAACAGCCCATTATGGTGCTCCCAAGTGGACTTATGTCTCAGGCAGCAGCCTGACGACTCAGTTCTGTTCATGGCATTATCCCCAGCAACTGGATTTGAATGATACTGAACAAGAGAGTGATGCTGATGCTGATGACTTTACTCAGATCTACTTCACTTAAATCCATTTCATGTGCAAGTCAAGACATCACTCTGAGATGTCTTTGGTTGTCTTCTAGAAGAAGGATGAGCAACATTAGGTCAGGACCTCCATATTGCCTACTTCAAGCTGCTCACTATAAATTCCTTGTGGATTCCATTTCATTTGCCCCATGTGATCATATAAAAAAGAGGCCTATGCTTCCAGAAGCAGAAAGCTTCATTCTTTTCAGGAGGAAAGACCACTGGCCTGGGAGTCAGGAGATCTGAGTTCCAGTCTGGACTCTGACTCTAGTATACTATTTAACCTTGGTCAAACATATTCTCTTTGAGATTCATTTTCTTCCACTGTAAAATTTTTCTTCAGTTTTGTCTGATACTTCATGACCCCATTTGGGTCTTTGCAAAGATACTGGAGTAGTTTGCCATTTTCTTCTCTAACCCATTTGACAAATAAGCAACTGAAGCAAAAAAGGTGAAGTGACTTGTCTAGGGTCACAGCTAGTAAGTATCTGAGGCTGGATTTGAACTCAGAAAGATGTCTTCCTAACTCCAGGCCTCATGCTCTTTTCACTATGATGTCACCGAACTGCCCCTTAGGGGTGGAGAAGGGGGGAAAGACTTGAATTGGATGCTCTTTAGGCATATTTACAAATTTGGTGTTCTGTGAATCTTAACATCCAATTTGGAGAAAGCCTAAACCCCAAATGGATTACAATTTATATGGGAGATTAGTTCTCTCCTTCCCTGAGGATTCCCACCATATGGTTATTAGTAATCACAGGACTATAGAATATTACAACTGGAAGAGTCTAAACAGGTGATGTGGTCCAGTCCTTCCTGGGAAGATGAATTCTCATATTTCTGACTGCAACATGTGACTTTTTCCTAAATATTTCCAGTGATGGAACACTCGGTATTTCCCAAATCACTCTGTTCCATGGCTGGACCACTCTGATTTTTAGAATATTCTTTCTTCCATGGAGTTACTTCCCTGAGATTTCCACCCATTTTTCCTACTTCCACCTTCTAGGGCTAAGAAGAACAATTCTAATCTCCACATTATCACCCTTGAAGTTACTGAAGGCAATGATCATATCTCCAAGTCTTCTGTCCTCCAAGCTAACAGAACCTTTCCTTAGAAACATACCACTTACTTCCCCTCAGCAATTTTTGTGGTCTTCTTTAGGATAGCTACAGCTCCTCCACCACCCCTGAAATTGAGAGATGTGAAAAATACTGACCATGCAGATACTATTTTCCATCTCTTCCTTTATCTGTGTTTCTATAACTTATCTCCCCAAAGTTCTTTTATTGTATTTATGTCTTGACCACAAAGGTCATAAAAAATTTGAAGAGAGACATTCTCTCCATGTCCATCTCTTCCATTCTTCTCTCCATCTCTCTCTCTCCCATCTCATTGAGACAGTCTATCATTATGAACATTTATTGAGAGCCTTCTATGTACAAAGATTTGCTTCCATTTCTCACACTTAAAGAACAAACAAATTTTGAAATGTCTTGTTAGTTTCCAAGAATAGGGATAAAATTTACTTTCTATTGGACTTTCTAAAACTGACCATATTATTAGAAGCTCAACCTGGTGGTCTCTTCACATGTGGCATCCCTAGCCCAGAAATTAACTTCCTTTTGGAATTCTGCTCACTTACCAATCAGATAAAGCATAAATTCTCCCCATAGGCACCGATTTCTTAACATGTTGGACAAACCTTCTAGAGCATGTATGGCCAATGTGAAACCTTGGGAAGTAAATAAATTCTACTGTAAGGTCAAGTTTTCTAAAGCATCTCTTCTTTGAGAGGGTTCTATGGTGAGAGGACCATGGTTCTATGTGTATTTTATTCCTTCCTTGAGTCAAATGTGAGAGTAAGCTTCATGTTTTCTCTCTCGCTTCCCCCCTTTTTCCCTCCATTGAAAAGTCTTTTTCTTGCCTCTTTTATGAGAGATAATTTGCCCCATTCCATTTCTTCCTTTCTCCTCCCAATATATTCCTCTCTCACCCCTCAATTTCACTTTTTTAGATGTGATTCCCATCCTATTCCACTCACCCTCACTCACATGGCCTTGGAAGTGTTCAGTGGCTCTGGAAAAAGTAAGGACAGAAACTGGGCACCATAGGGCATGGTCTTACCTAGGATTATCGTTACCATTGGGCCTTTCTCTTACCCTGGAAGAAGTTAAGTTTTCCTGAGGAAAGGAAAATGGAAATGCCAACCTCAGGAGTATGAGCACGCCCTGAACAACCTCTATGAATGTCAGTTCTCTGTACACATTCCATGACCTTCCAGGCTCACTCTTCTAATTAGATTACCCTACCTCTAGCACCTTAGGGGAATGATAAAAGTCATACCAGCCCTCTCCGAATTAGCAAAGTAGCTTTGGTACAAGAGAGAACAGGACTCTATAGAGGCACTACAGAAATACCTACCTCTTAGGGCTCTAGAGAGGTACTGTAAGATTATACATACTCATCCCTTAAGCCTCTGGATTTCTCTTGGTATCCTGAGATGTCATGGTCCTCTTACCATAGCACCCTACTTTTACTTACCTCTCATTCTATCCAGTAGCAACATTTCCCTTGGTCTGTCCCTTTCTCTGTCTCCTCCCTTACTTTCCCCCTCCTCTATTCAACTTTGATTCTAATTTGTTAGCCCCCCTCAGCCCCAAGTAAGTGGTGTCATACAATTGGAATGTTCCTAAAATTTTTATATAAAGGAAATTTCTCTGGATATCACATTCTATTCTAAAGGGATACATACATCATATATATATATATATATATATATATATATATATATATATATATATATATATATATATATATATATATATATATATATATATATATATATATATATATATATATATATATATATATACAGGGAGCTTGTCGCAATGACATTTCTGTATTCCTGCTTTGTGTATCAAGAATATATTGAAGAATTTCATTAGCTTTATAACCAGGATCTATTCCTGGCAACATAGATAAGGACAAATGATGCAACCAGAAGGAACCTAGAAAGCAACTCTAGGGATTATATAAGACCTAAAGGCACAGGTGGTGTTTTCTTCCCTGCTGCCAGTTGAAGGTAAGGACTTCAGAAGACAAAGAGGGATTTCAGGAGGGATTAAGAAGGTGGTATCAAAGAATCAGATTTAAGATACAAGAATGGTGGGCTCTTAGGGATGAAGTGCCTTTGAGATCCAGGGAAATATATAGTTGCCTAGAAACTTCCAGGTCTGAATAAGAGGGCTTGAAAATGAAAATGGAAAGAAAGGGAGAACAATGGTCAAAGGCAATTGCTAAGTCAGATACCACAGGTAAGACACAGAAATAAAGAATATCAGTGGAGATACCTATTAATTTACAGGAGAGAGTATTAAGAAGGACAACAGTAGTATGCATAGCTTCAGATATATAAAGTATATAGAGCATGAGTAATAAGCAACATGAATTACCCAAAAGCAAAGGGATAAGCACTGCCTTGTTGGCATCATGAAAACTTGGTAGTCATGTGACTCATGACTAAAATACAGCAAAGAACACGTTAGGGGAAAGAGAGGCTCATTGCACTGTGTATGCAGACAATATATGCCTAGATATAAGTCTGAGTGCCAGACAAGGGAAGTGTGTCTCAGAACACTTAGGTAAAAACTAGATAAGGGAGAAACAGGCAATATCATGGTAGTATTATACTATAAACCACCAGGCTAGGAGGCAGAACTAGATGATGAGTTCTGCAAGGAGAGCACAAAATTGATATGGAGACCTGCTATATTAGTGATGTGGAATTCTGCTATTAATACTATTGGAGGACTTTTTCTGATAAAAGCAGAGCAACTGAGAAGTTCTTAATTTGCCTTGCTGATAATTTTATGCTTCAAAAGGATAAGAAGAATTTATTCTTAACCTGGCTTTGAGCAACAAGGAGATAGTTGTTAAAGTAAAAATGATGGGAATTTTTTTTATTTTTTAAAATTTATTTATTTATTTTAAGTTTTCAACATTCATTTCCACAAAATTTTGAGTTCCAAATTTTCTCCCCATCTCTCCCCTCCCCCCACTCCAAAACATTGAGCACTCCAATTACTCCTATCACCAATCTGCCCTCCCTTCTAACATCCTTCCCTTATCCCCATCTTTTCTTTTGTCCTGTAGGGCAAGACAAATTTCTATACCCCATTACCTATATTTCTTATTTCCCAGTTCTATGCAAGAACAATACTCAGCAGTTGTTCCTAAAACTTTGTGTTCAAACTTCTCTTTCTTCCTCCCTTCTCACCCATCCCCATCGGGAAGGCAAGCAATTCAATATAGGCCACATATGTGTAGTTTTGCAAATGACTGTCATAATAGTCATATTGTGTAAGATTAACTATATTTCCCTCCATCCTATCCTGCCCCACATTTCTTCTATTCTCTCTTTTGACCTTGTCCCTTCCCAAGAATGTTGGCTTCTTATTGCTCCCTCCTCCCGTTGCTCTCCCTTCCATCATCCCCCCAACCTGCTTATCCCCTTCTCCCCCACTTTCCTGTATTGTAAGATAGGTTTTCATACAAAAATGTATGTGTATTTTATTCCTTCCTTGAGTCAAATGTGAGAGTAAGCTTCATGTTTTCTCTACCACCTCCTCCCTTTTCCCCTCCATTGAAAAGTCTTTTTCTTGCCTCTTTTATGAGAGATAATTTGCCCCATTCCATTTCTCCCTTTCTCCTCCCAATATATTCCTCTCTCACTCCTCAATTTCATTTTTTTAGATATGATCCCATCCTATTCCACTCACTCTGTGATCTCTGTCTCTCTCTCTCTATGTGTGTGTGTTTATGTGTGTGTGTGTGTTTGTGTGTGTGTGTGTGTGTGTGTGTGTGTGTGTGTGTGTGTGTGTAATCCCACCAACTACCCAGATACTGAAAAAAGTTTCAAAAGTTACAAGTATTGTCTTTTCATGTAGGGGTGTAAACAATTCAACTTTAGTGAATCCCTTATGACTTCTCTTTCCTGTTTACCTTTTCATGTTTCTCTTGATTCTTGTGTTTGAAAGTCAAATTTTCTTTCCAGCTCTGGTCTTTTCATCAAGAATGCTTGAAAGTCCTCTATTGCATTGAAAGACCAATTTTTCCCCTGAAGTATTATACTCAGTTTTGCTGGATAGGTAATTCTTGGTTTTAGTCCTAGTTCCTTTGACTTCTGGAATATCCTATTCCACACCCTTTGATCCCTTAATGTAGAAGCTGCTAGATATTGTGTTATCCTGATAGTATTTCCACAATACTTGAATTGTTTCTTTCTAGCTGCTTGCAATATTTTCTCCTTGACCTGGGAACTCTGGAATTTGGCTACAATGTTCCTAGGAGTTTCTTTTTTGGGGTCTCTATCAGGAGGTGATAGGTGGATTCTTTCAATATTTATTTTGCCCCCTGGTTCTAGAATATCAAGGCATTTTTTATTGATAATTTCATGAAAGATGATGTCTAGGATCCTTTTTTGGTCATGGCTTTCAGATTGTCCCATAATTTTTAAATTGTCTCTCCTGGATCTATTTTGCAGGTCAGTTGTTTTTCCAATGAGATATTTCACATTATCTTCCATTTTTCATTCTTTAAAATGAAATGAATAAATGAATGAATGAAAAAAAATTCAGTTTTGTTTTGTGATTTCTTGGTTTCTCATAAAGTCATTAACCTCCATTTGTTCCATCCTAATTTTTAAAGAACTAGTTCTTCAGTGAGCTTTTGAACCTCCTTTTCCATTTGACTAATTCTGCTTTTTAAAGCATTGTTCTCCTCATTGGCTTTTTGAACCTCTTTTGCCAATTGAGTTATCCTATTTTTAAAGGTATTATTTTCTTCATCACTTTTTTTGGGTCTCCTTTTACAAGCTGTTGACTTGCTTTTTATGATTTTCTTGCATCGCTTTCATTTCTCTTCCCAATTTTTCCTCCACCTCTCTTACCTGATTTTCAAACTCCTTTTTGAGCTCTTCCATGGCCTGGGACCATTGCATATTTATGTTGAAGGTTTTGGATGCAAAAGCCTTGAATTTTGTGTTCTCCTGATGGTAAATATTGTTCTTCCTCATCCCAAAGGATGGAAGAAAATACTTGTTCACCAAGAAAGTAACCTTCTATGGTCTTATTTTCCCCCCTTTTTTGGGCATTTTCCCAACCAATTGCTTGATTTTTGGGTCCTTTGTCAAGAATAGGGTATACTCTGGGGATCTGTAAGATCTCAGTTCCTCCAAGAGGGCACAGTCAAGCGTGTACATTGGTCTGGGAGCAACCAGAAACTTTTGTGCCCAGCATCTGTGAGTAATAGAGTTTCTTCTCCACAGCCAACTGGCCTCCAGTTCCACCAAGCCAGCACTGGGGGCTGAGATTCAGATAAGCTGCTTGATTCCCCTAGGGGTTTTCGATGGGGGTAGGGCCGCCATTCAGTGTGAGATAAAGATCAGCTGCTCAATTCCTCCAGGAGCATTAGGTGGGAGCAGGGTTGCCACACAGGGCTGAGATACAGATCAACTGCTCAGATCCCCCTAGGGCTTTACGATCCAACAATGGATGCAGGCTGCCCACCAGATGCAGCCTCTACTGCCACCTCCTGAGTCCAGAGCTATGGGAAGACCCCACTCCCTTTTTGCTCAGCTGAAAAAACCCTCTCACTGACCTTTGGCACCTGTGAGTTGAGGGATCTGCAAACTGCTGCTACTATCACTGGGGATTCCACCCCTGAGGACTGCTCTGATCCTCTTCCTGGCACCATGCCACTTGGCCAAGGCTGGGCTGGGCTCTGCTCCGTGTCTGGTGCAACAGACCTTTCCTGTCAGCCTTTCAGGTCACCCTGGGGTGGAAATCTTCTCCACTCCATTGTTCTGTGGCTTCTGCTACTCTAGAATTTGTTGAGAGTCTTTCTTCAGAGGTATTTTATGGGCCGTGGGGTAAGAGCTAGTGCATGTGTATCTTTCTACTCCACCATCTTGGCTCCACCCCAAATGATGGAAATCTTGAGGATGAAGTGATTACACTACCTTTAGTTCAAGAAAGATAAGAAGAGGACATCACAGGTTCAAGGACCCTCGGAATTGGGATGGGTCTCAAAAGATCACCTATATTGCTTGGAGTTGATATAATGATAGTCAAGCATGACAGAAAGAAGGTAGGTCTACTTAGTTTCTCTTTTGGCTGCTTTTTTTTCTACCAAGGAGAATTATTTTCAGATATGGAAATATGAAACAAATAGATTTAACAAGTAATTGAAACCTGAATCTAGTGAGGAGATGATTTGAGACCATTGTATCTTAACCAATCTCAATGAATTTAAATCCTCAGCCCCAGACAAACTCTGTCCAAATGTCCTGAAAGAACTCGAGAATATGACTCCTGAAGCACTGTCAGAGATCTTTGGAAAACTGTGGATAGTTAGAAGGGCATCACATCACCAAAGACAGGAATATAATGACAAATGAGTATGTGCTTGTTGACTGATTGATTGAAAATACTGTCCAGGGAAGAAGACTATAGCAAATTTTACTGGGATTTCAATAATGTGTTATGAAAGGCAATGGATTGAAATACTTGGGGAGAAAAAAACATGGTGATCTCTAAGAGGTGATATATGCTCCTCAAGAACAAGTCATGAACAGTGTATAGTGGTATATACCTGTAGTTCCTGCTGTAGGGAAGACTGAGGCTGGTAAATCATTTAAGCTTGGGAGTTCTGATTTCTACAGTAGTAAGGCTAATGGTGATTTTTGTCTGTACACTAAGTCTGGCACCAATATGGTTAGCACCTGGGAATGAAGGGCCACTAGGCTACCTAAGGAGGGACAAAAAAAAATGGAGCAGGCTAAAGTTTCTGTTTTGATCTTGAGTGACCACTGTACCTTCTGTCTGGAGTAAATATTTGGCTCAATCTCAAAACAAAAGAAGAATAAAAACAAGTCATGACAAACTAATCTCATTTTCCTTTATTACTGAGTTTATTAGACAGTTAGATAAGAGGAATGACATGCTGAAAATGTGCCTCAACTTGAGTATATTATTTGAAAGATTCTCTCTCATTATCCTTGTGGATAAGAAGAGCTCTTGACTGGATGAAAGTACAGCTAGTTAAGAGTCTAAACTAGTTGATTATATACGTAGAGTAGTGATATAAATTTGGAGGAATATCCTTAGTGATTGCTTTGAGGATCTGTCCATGGTGCCATTCTGCTGGACATTTATATGGATGACTTCCATGAAGATTTAGGTGGCATGCTTATCATATTTGAAGATGTCCTAAAGCAGAGACAATAGCTACTCCTTTGGACAGTAAGATTGGAGTCTAAATATATCCAGATAGGCTTGAACTATGGTCCAATGACATAAAACAAAAATTAATGGGAATAAATGAAAGTCTTCATTTGAATTCATAGCTGGGCACATAGTAGGTAAATAGAGTTTGTTGATTGAGTTAAAAATATACAGGATGGAAGAAATAATGCAATACATGAGTCCTGGGGTGTTTGGTAGAGTACAAGCTGTATATTGGTCATATATGACATGGCTGCCAAAATTTTTTTTATCTTGATCTGCATTGTTTGGAGGATTAAAGAAGTTATAATCTTGTTATCTGTCCTGGTTAAGAGTACTTCTGGAATACTGTATTCAGGTCTGTGTACCACATTTTGAGAAAAGATATTGACATACTATAATGAATCCATGGGAGGACAACACTAATGTTGATGGGACAGGAGATTCAGCCATAAGAGAATTGGTTTAAGGAACTAGGGATGGTTAGCTTGGAGAAGAGAAAACTTGGGGGAGGGGAATGGTCATGATATCAATATATGAGTAACATTAGCAGGCCTGTCATATAAAAGAAATATTAAACTAGTTATTCTTGGCTCCTTAGGGAGAAACTGAGAGCAACCAATTGAAGTTGAGAGAAGCAGATTTTGGCTAGATATAAGAAAAGGCTTCTTAGCAATTAGAGCTGTCTAAAAGTAGAATGGGAGACATGAGGGGTATTGAGGTTTCTTCTCCCTATAGGTCCTTCAAAAGAAGACTAGATTTTACCTTTGGAATGTGGCTGTAGAGGGGATTTCTGTTCACATGCAGGTTTTGGCACACCTACTTAGCTCCTTAAAATTCTGCAGTCCTGCATAATAACTGTGTGAACCATAGTAGCTACAATCTTCACAATAGCCACATCAGCCACAGTGCAGGCATTTCTGTCCCCTGAACGTCAGCACTGGGCACAAAATAAATGCTTAATAAACATGACTTCATGAGTGACAGAGAGAGGAAGTAACTTCGCCAGAGTCAGATGGTGAGTGAGCTAATGTCACTCTCCCTTTGATTAGGAGGACTAGTGTCATCCTTCTTGCTAGAGCAAAAAAAAATCCTTGAAATCCCACCTTCTCCATAAAAGAAGCCTTTCCTGAGAATGAATATTCATCATCCTTCCCTATGTGCTGGGTCCTATTTTCAATGGCAGGGCTTCCCATTGAGTAGGGATTCAATAGTTCCAAGGCTGCCCCCTTCATATACTCACAGACACATGGAGATCACAGCAGAGGAGCTGGTGTGAGTCCATGAAGACAAATATTCAATATGAGTCAAAGGATCTTGAGCTATTATTACTTCCATCATTATCACCCTCTGTGTATGTGTATAAGGGCTTTCCCTGTTCTAAGATCCTGGGGTTCCCAGGTTCTATCACATGTATCATCACTGCTGTAGAAGTCAAAACATTTTCTTACTCACCTCTTGTATACTACATACATTCCCAATAGTTACTCTCAGTGTCATCTGTAGGGTCATATGATACCAAGCTCAAGATTTCTTGGCCCACATTGGATATTTGTCTTAATGGACTCACTCCAGCACCACAAATGTGCATTCTAACTGTCAATTTTTGTCTTATCTCCCTCTGCTAGACAATAAACTCAGTGAGAGCAGAATTTGTCTTATCTCATCTTTGTACCTATCTAAGAATCAAACATGGGGTTATGCACATAGCTGGTTCTTAATAAATGTCTGCTGAATTGAATTGAGCCACTTCATCATACAGAAGAGGAGACTGAGGTCCAGAGAGGATCCAGAATTCAATAAAGTCTATGTAGTAATTCTTTTGATAAGACTAGAACCAAAAGCCCGGTCTTATTGTCAAGGCCCTTTTGATATTCTTTTACTTAAGGGGAATAGGCTTTCCATTTGACAAATAAGCTATCCCCTCTCACTGGTTCTTTTCACCTATCACCAAGTGAAATCTGTCACCAGGTCTAAAGATTTTTCCGATGTGCCACTGGGAGCAGCACGCTGCCCCATGTGTTAGAGAAGGACTACTTTACTTTTTATCAAGAGCAGTAGGATGAGCTCTTCTGTTGCCCAGCAAAAGCTATCCAGCAAGGCTGACCCAAGGAAAGAGAGGCTCATGGTCCTGTACATGAAGTCAGGAAGCACAGAGATGTTCCAGGGGCCTTTATGAAGGGTCTGACTTACAGCCTGTGATGGATCCCCAGCTTTGGCCTTCCAAATAATACTCCCATCTCTCTAGAGAGAGAACCATTTGGTAGGAGGATAGGGACCTGCTGATTGCTGCCTTGTGGCCAGGCCCTGCCCCTCCTCCCACCCCTCCTCCTGCTGCTTGTCAGCTGGTATAGCTATCTGGGTCTGGGCACATTGCCCAAACCAGGTGGCGAACTAGGCCCAGAGCCACCAGGCCTCCTTCCTATCCCAGAATAATGCCTTCCAATTGGCTTGTCTGCCAGTGAGAATGAGCACAGTCCTTTTCCCCCATCCCCAATCCCATAGTCCATAGTACCAAGGGGATTAACCTTCATCTATAAGCCAAATGAATAGACATCTGCCTTTCTCTAAACTAGAGAAAGGTGGCCAATATTGATGTGTTTCCATCTCAGGAATAAGGGGGGGATGGGTCAGGAAAGCCCAAGAATGTCTTCTGTACTAAAGAGTAGGAGCTAACCCAGGGGTGCTAGGGAAAGACAGTCCAAAACCTGGAGGTTTACTGTGTTGCATTCTAAGGGCAAATTCATGTTTACTGTTTCTCCTCTCTCCTGTAGGAAACACGTGTTACTCCTGGGGCTGGAATGAGCATGGCATGTGTGGAGATGGCACTGAAGCCAATGTCTGGGCCCCGAAGCCAGTGGAATCTCCGAGTTTAGCCCTGTGGCTCCTTGTGGGTTGTGGAGCTGGTCACTCCCTCGCCCTTGGCCAAGCTCCAGCTTCCCCATCATTGCCCTGGAGCCTCCAGGACACAGAGTCAAGCCCAAATCCCTGGAGAACTCATAGCAAGAGAAATCAAAAAGAAGAAGCTCAAACATTGTTCCCACACCAAACTAGTGTGTCCTGAAATAGGAGATTTAGTGCTTAAAGGGCTTTTTAATAAAATCCATTTGGATGATTTTGTCCCTGGAAATATGTGCGGCCAAAGGGGTGGGCTTGGTCATTGGGACACAGTAGGTAAAAATGGGTAAATATTTAGGAAGGGAGACCATTTGACCAGCTGGATGAGAGACAGGGAAAAGGCAATTTCTTGACTGTCTAAGAAACTTTACTCTTCAACAAATGAGAATGAGAACAAAGAGGCACCATGAATAGCCTCTGAAAAGTAGCTTATAATGCACATAGATTGGGGAACGAGGATTAGGGTTTCATCTATTCTCTGCAGCATCAGGTCACCCCCATCTTCCCTCTACCAGCCTCCAGTGCTGCTGAAGCCAGTAGCCCCTTCCCATTGATCATGGAATTGTGTTTCAACAAAAGACTTCAGAGATTATTCAACAGAGGGATTCTTAACTTTTTGTGTGTCATGGAGCCATCTGGCAGCCTGGGGAAGCCATTGGACCCTTTCTGAAAATAATATTTTTAATGCATAAGAATAAAATGCACAGGACTACAAAGGAAATTTGTTATTTTAAAATACGGTTATCAAAGCATATATTTTTTAAAGACTAGTTCATAGTCCTAGTTAAATATCCTTGACCTAATCAATAGTAAGATTTCCCTCTTGCTAGGCAAGTCTGGATTCTGTAAGTACTCTGTGTATCTATGATTTTCCATCTTTATGTGGTACTTACCATGGGTTAGTAAAGTAGTCTGTACCCTCTAAATATCTGGTTGTGGATGCTGCTATTGGTGACTCACTTTTGAAAAACAGATCATTGATGAGAGCACAGTCTAAGAAGAGCCCCTCCCCCTCCAACCTTTTAGAAGGGGATAGAACTGGAAGCAGAAAGCCCTCAGTATCAGTATCCCCAGTAATTCTGTCATAAATGTAGATTCTTTTTCTTTCCAGAGATTACCAGGGCTTCGAGGACCCGAACCCAAAGGAGTTATCTCAGTCAGAAGGCTCCATTTACTTGGTTTGCTTTTGACTCTAGATATTTGAAATTGAGCCTGCAACTTGGTTGTCCCCTTCCTCTGGAGTGACTCCAATCTTGTGTATATATGTGATCTCCCACTCCCAGGCATAACCCCAATCAGAGAGTCAGGAGACCTGGGTTCCAGCTCCAGCCCTGGCACAAACTTGAGGTAGTCTCTGTTCCTTGCTGGGCCTTGGTTTCCTTCTCTGTTAAATATGGCAACCAAAGATCTGAAAAGGCAAGGAAGATGAAAGGAGGATGCAACCCCCATCTTCTGGCTCCATGTGTTGAGAGGCATAAAAGAAGGAGCAACTAGCATAAGAAGGCGTGCTGAAGGCTATGGTGGCCCCAGGAAAACCAGGTTTTAGTTAAAGAAGAAGATGAGGAAGAGATTACAGCTGAAGGAAAGTTGGTTTCCAATATTATGAGGATTAGTTCCATAGAACCAGTGGAAGTGAGAGAAGGGGAATATAGGCATCAGGACAGGGCAGGGTTAAGCAATGTAGAGAAGAGGGTATGTGAGGAAATAGCAAGGGTGAAGATATTTCTACCTATCATAGTCATTATCAATGATAAGAATTAGGGTAACAGGACATTGTGGAATAAACTGGAGGAACAAGTCAGCCATGAGAGGCCTGAGCAGAAACTTGTAGAATTAATCTTTGGATCTTTCATTTCATTTAAAACCATGTTGGATACAGTGAGGCTTCCCCCAAATCCTGTTCTATGGTTCCCTGCCTCTAGTGATTCAATGATGACTCAACTTTTACTCAATTGCAGAGTAACTGGCCATCGCACAAAGCTTTGGGAGATACTAAAAAATGTCAGAGCCTCTAATACCACCCATCCCTTGAGGATCATCTATCCTATGAAGCCTTCCATGACCACTCCAGTCTTCCCTGATCTCCTGTTTGTCTAGAGGACTAGATACAGAATCAGGAAGACCCCATCTTAGATGACTACTAGCTTTATGACCCTGGGTAAATCACTTTTCTTCATTCTCTCATCCGAAAAAAAATGAGTATAATAATATTACCTACTTCACAGGGATGCTGTGGGGAACAAATATGTTCACAAGCACTGAGTGCTTTGTAAAATTTAAAGGTTCAATTTAAAAGTGAGCTACTAGGATTAGTATTACAACCCTAGAGTCTGTCCTTTGTCTTTCTATTCCATCCCATATTGCTTTTCAGTGGTGTCATGTACGTGTCTTGCACACTTTCCCAGGTTGGATGTGTCTTAAATGCTTGCAAATTCTTTAATGTGAAGACCTGTCTACCTGTGTGATCTTGGGCAAGTTGCCCAATTTCCCCTCCATGAAATGAAAGTGTTGGCCAAATGCTCTCTGAGAGCTCTTCCAACCCCAAATCTGTGATTCTGTGTATAATCTCCATTCATGATCCCCACAGATAAGCAGAAAGAACTCAGGAAGCCCTTGCTGAAAGCCTCAGTCTGTTTCATACTCCCTCATCTTCAACTCTCTGGCATCTGCCCCATTTTCCTTCCAGGTCATGCTGAGAGCTGCTAAGGAATTTCATCACCTCCTTTTCTTTCTGGCTCCTGCCTTTCTGGAGCTCCCCAGTGACTAATAGGAAATGGTATTACTATTGTGGGGTTGGGCACTGGGGCTGGAGTCTGAGGGCCTGGGTGCAAGCCCTACCTTGACCCCTTCCTAGCTGTGTGACCAAAGGAAAGTCATTTTCACCTTTCTGAGCCTCCTTCCTCATTTGGAAAATGGGTTCAATTATTCTTGTACCACCTACCTGATAGAGTTGTCCTGAAGATCCAACGAGATAACAGATGCACAATGATTAATGATATTTTTATTCAGTACTTCAATGTGGATAAGACACTTAATAGATGTTGCCCGCTAGTGTCATTCCCCAATTTCATAGAACAATGTCCTAGAGCTTAGAGTTAACCCATCTTCTCTTGGTATGACCCTGAGTTGCCAATACAAGCTGTGAGTTGGACTGCAGACATCACTCTGGGAGGAGTAAGAGTGTCTTCCATAGGCCCAAAGTCCATTCAGTGCAACCAGCCTGCATCCCTTTCCCTTTGCCTTTTATTCCTTTTTTTGTATGAGCGGATATAGGGAAGATTGGCTTGTTACCTACAATATACATACAAAGTATAAAGCAATTCTTTCTTGGATTCTAGTAATAGATTAATTTCTGAAGTGTTGGGAGAGTCTTGTCATAAAGCAATCCTGGAGACCCCTGAGCTTCCCTCCTTTCATCCCATGCTCCCAAATCAGAATGATGCTCCAGTTTTAAAATCCTCAGAGTGGGGCTAAAGGCCATTGTTTTGTGTGTGTGTTCAGGCATGTCAGTCAGAATGGTCACCCTCAAAAGGTGTGGATTTTAATAGACCCTGAGCAGGGGTCTAGGAACTTAGTTGGGCCAAGATTGAGTACAATGGGAAGGGAGCCTGTTTGATCCCAATTCCCCTCCAAACCATCCCCTTTATTACTGACCCCTCCTAAAAGGGACTGAAGTTCCCTTGAAAAAGAAGAGGTCAGAAAGCCCAGGAAATATCCCCCAGTTGATGTCAGTCCTGGACCCCAGACAGATAGGCAAGGGAACCACTCACGTGTTCTCTACCTTTTTCCTGTCTGAAATCAACAAAGGAGAAGAGGGAATCAGGTGCATTACATTCAGAGATCAGTCTTAATCACAAGACAGAGGACAGTGTCTATCTATAATCAAGTATATTCCTATGATGTGATGAAGATTGTGACTAGCTAGTGAGCCATTGTATGGTTCCCATATTCAAGTTGAAAGTGGATGGCAGGACTTAGAGAGATGGGTAGAATATTAACTTATTTTTTAACTTTGAACATGTGAGGTGTCAATTCTATGAATGTGAGTTTGTTAACATGAGGGGATTCACCCTGGTGGATCCTGCAGCTTGTATAAGAGGCCTTAGAATTTTTGAATGTCTGTTCTATAAGGTATGCTCATGTATTTCCCTAGGTCTAAGATCTGGACCATACATAAGCATACCCTATAGAATGGATATTCAAAAATTCTAAGGCCTCTTATACAAGCTGCAGCCTCCACCAGGGTGAATCCCCTCATGTTAACAAACTCACATTCATAGAATTGACACCTCACATGTTCAAAGTTAAAAAATAAGTTAATATTCTACCCATCTCTCTAAGCCCTGCCATCCACTTTCAGCTTGAATATGGGAACCAAACAATGGCTCACTTGCTAGTCACAATCTCTAGCTAAGGGTGGGAGCCTGCATAAACCTCAATATATGTAGTAACTGGGTCCTGGGAGCAGTTTGCGTCAACTTGTTTTTGGAAATTAAATCCAATTTTGAAACTTATGTTGGGAATGCTTTTTATCTTTGAACACTATAAAATGGTGAGAATGATTCCAGTCATGAAGATCAAAGAAGAAAACAGAGGTAAAAGTATTCCCTTGTGTGTTAAGCCCCATGTAAAAGATTATTACCATCATAAGGGAGGATTATCCCACATACAGTCCCTCCCTACCATCCAAGGAGGAATATATCTAGATGTGTATGAGTATACACCCACCGGGATGTGTCTGGCTGGTAAATCTGGATTATCATATCAAGTCACAGATCACCTTCTTCAATCTTCCTTTCCTTATCTGTTTATGAGGTATGATAGGACATAGGACAGTTATCACAGATGCCAGAGTGAGCAAAGACTATCCACTCCTCTGGAAATTCGTGAGTCCTGGGGAGGTCCCTTGCTCATCCCAAGAGGCAATATAGATATATAGAGAGGAAAGACAGCCAGACGACAGAATGGGAGACGTGGTTCTAGTCTTGGTTTTATCACTGATTGGCTTGGTGACTTTGTCCATGACCCTTTCCTCCTCTCTACCTCTGTTTCTTCTGTAAATGATGAAGTTGGAGGACATCATAACCTTGACCGAGTGGCTTTCTTTTCTAGACCTGTTTCTCTACCTGTAAAATAATTGATTCTATAATCCTAGAGTTACAGTGGTATGTGGAAATTGTTTAGTGTCTTCCTCATGGCACCTAAACTAGGGCATAGTGGGGGGGGGGGGGGGTGCAGAAAGGGAAATGGTGTGGGCATTACATAAACGCCAAGAAGGGGGCTGTAGGAGGCAATTAAACAATATTTTGTTCCGTAAAACTTGGACTCAGTGGAAAGGCTGCACCCAAGAACCTAGAAGGCTACATGTGGCCTCAAGGCTGCAAGTTCCCCATCCCTGATCTACCCCATAGGAGAAGGAAGCACTACTGGGGAACAGTAGGCTTATGGGCCCAATTCTCTCCAGTCTTCTTTATTCTTCAGAATCACCTTACAACTGCTGGCTTCTCAATCTTCCTGAGAAAGACATCTAGAAAGAGTAAGTCCATCCTGCCCTACAGAATTGAGGAGACATTTCTGAAAGGAGCTTCTCCACCACAGGTGGGATCCTCCTCATTCACTAGATGGACCCATTAACTAGCACCATAGAAGCCAAAGGTCAAGTCACTAAAACTTTGAGGATGTTCCCCCAACTTGATACTGAAGCCAACAACCCACCTGCCACAATTTATGATTCATGAGCTCTGAGGCCCTGAATGACCACTGAAGCCCTGAGTTGCATAATAGTGGTGACCCTGGAGGTGTTGCTGCCTGGTTTGAGAACATGTGTGAAGGTAAAAACTTGAGGTTTTCAGAAGGTAAGAAAGACCCAATTCAGTGAATCAACTCAAAAGTTAACTTTTTATTATTTAGGAGTTGGGGTGAGAATATTGAGAGAAAGTGTCATTTCTGTCTTTGCAGTAAATGCTGGTCACTGCTCATGAAAGCTCAAGATGTTGCATTTTTAAAAACTATAGCATTTTTTCCAAAAATATCATTTCTTTCCCCCCCCCCAAGTTTGGAATCAGACCAAAGTCAAGGTACTGTCCTATTTCTAATGGGAAAATATTATATTTATTTGCGATTCAGAAGTGTGTCTCTGCAAACCTCTGCTTCAAGAAACAAATCTGCTTTAGACTATACAGCAGGCATGGAAACCATGAGACAAAATTTATTTCATGCTAGAGTTGTTTTGCATAACATGGGGCATGCATCTTTACTGTGAAATGCTAACTGCATACAACGCTGCTTGTCTTTTAATAAATCTGGAGGCAAGTTTCTCTCCAGTGGTCTCCTGATCTTTGAGTGGTCTCCTGATCTTTGGGTTCTCTGAGTCCCGTTGGTAAAGTATCACTTGGAGAATCCAGACTCTACTCATTATGAATAATTGGCCATGAAGGACACTCATGTTGGATCTCTACACCAATGGAATACAACAGAACCAGAGCTGGGAAATTGATCAAGACTATGATATGTCATCATGGGTCCTGGGAGAGGTCCATGGGTCACACACATGCGGAGGAAAACAGAGAGGGAGGATGGTGGAGGTGGTGTATTTTCACAATTCTGATTTGATCAAAGTTCTTGGTGGGTTTCCATAGGAGAGATGAACTATGCAGGCATGGTCAATATGACCTATGACAGGCTGATTGCCCTTTTTTTAAAAAACCATTACTCTGTATCTTGTTTACCAAAAACAAAACAAAACAAAACAAAACAAAAAAACCAAAACCAAAAAAAGCAAAAAAGAAGAAAAAAAAGGAGAAGAAGAAGGAGAAGAAAGAACCATACAGGTTTGTGAAGACTTCACAGTCTGGCTACAACAATGTGTGTAAAAAGTAAAAGAACATTGAAAGAAAAATGTAGAAGCTTCTTTCTGATTTTTTTTGCTTCTACATGAGTCATACAATTGTAGATTTGTGGTTTGTCTGTTTTTTTCTGGTTACTTCATGCAAGTCATGCTAAGGAAACCCTCCCTCCCCCCTTACCCAAAAAAAAAAAAAAGCGAAAAATAAAATCAAAAGAAAGGGGAAAAAAATCTTCTACAGTTTGTTACCATTGGGTTGCAGAGAAAGCCTATGTCCATCCTAGAATAAGGCCCCCAAAACCACGCGGACTCATCCTGCAAACCTGCGTGGCGGGATTGACTCTGTCCAAGGGTGAGGAGGGGCTGCAGGTCCACCCAGATGTTTTTTTTAGCCACCAGTGTCCTCGGTCCTCTGGCCTTGTCAAGTCACTCTCACTGCCTCTGTTGACATATACTTAGCAATGACAGGGCTTTCTTTGCAAAGATCTGCATGTAAAGAATACAATCAACACTTGAGCTTCTCTCCCTGCCCTCGGCTTTCCCGGGGTCGCTGCTTACTTAGTTGTTAAGGAAAGAGGATGAGGAGGGAGAAGGAAGAAGAAAAGGGAGGAGGCGAAGAAGGAGTGGGAAGAGAGGGGACAAGGTGGAATAATTACATGCAGAGCAGGTATCATTCTCTCTAATTGGATTATTTGGTCGTTCCCATATAGTCAACCAAGCTGACACACCTCTCTCTGTCTCTCTCTCTGTCTCTCTCTCTGTCTCTCTCTCTGTCTCTGTGTCTCTCTGTCTCTGTCTCTCTCTCTCCCCCTCATTTTTCCTACTTGCTTTCAGAGCAATGCTTACTCCTTAGGATACATTCCTGTATTTTTCCTGCAGTGTTCATAGGTTCAAATATCATCAGGGTTCCTAAGACTCAGAATTTTCCTGAGAAAAACAAGTCTCCTGTCACTGGCATGTGTGAACATTGCCCTAAAGCTGACCCCTGACCTGTGACAGCAGACCATTGTGGGCTAGGGGATGGTCACCTGAAGGATGACCTCCCTCCCCCCCAGGCTGTGACAGCCAGACAGGAGATGTCACCATTCACCAAACATACAACAGCTGCCTAGTGCTACCCACTATTCAAGGAGATCTTGGCGCCAGGACTGTGCAGTCTTCAGTCCGAGCCATCTCTGTGCTACTTTAGGGGTTATCCACTTCCTAATGCCACTAGGAGCTCCCAGGATCACTGGCTGCTACAAGAAAATGTGGCATCTTCCAGTCCAGGGTCCACTGGGTCACGTGCAGCATAGCCAGTGTTGAGGAGACAGCAAAAACTATTTTTTGAATTTTTTATTTTAGACCATTATCAGTTACTGATCCAATGTGCTATAGAACGGAGGGGCTGGGAGCCCAGGATCAGCTGAGAGCTAGACAGGAAAAATGGAAAGGTGTTGCCCCCAAAGATAGGCCTCCTGCTTTCTTCTTGTGGCTGCCTGTGCTGCTGAGGCTTCAAGGCAGGATGTAGCCTTTCCTTAGGAGAAGAATAGACTCCAAGGACAGCATTGGATCAACAGTGAAATGGGCTAAGAATAAGGGCTGGTGGAGGCCAGGTGGACAGGCCTTTGTTCCATCATGCACTGCCATGCTGGGAAGAGGTTCACCAGAAGCAGGCTTCCCAAGGCCATCGAGGCAGAACCAGGAGGAGGCAAGGAACAGGGATGTTCTCCTCATTCAGACAACAGCAGGAAGCAGGCAGGATGATCACTTGCACCCATGGCCAAAATGCAAGGAGCCAGAGAACTTTTCCCCAAGTCTCTGCTGAGATGCTACTGATTGCCTCAAGGTTTTCTGTTGTCCCTCTGTTTTTCATTTTTGGTTTAACCATAGTGAATGTTTGAGCACCTGGAAATAATCCCAAACTACTCCAAGCTGTTGCTCAAGGGATATTCCCCCACCTGCCCTCAGCGTTGGAGAGCCCAGGAGCATGCACCAGTTAGGAGGCTGCTACAGACATGCACATCAGTGACATTACAAAGGACCACTGGGTCAATACAGCACCACAGAAGGGAGGCTGCCCCTCCCCCATTCTGCTCACCTCCCCTGGACCAACCACATGCCAGTGCTTTGGAGTCTTCAGCACAAAGTGCTAGGTATCATTCCCAGCATTTACCAAATGGAGCTCTCACTGATAGCCCACATAGGAAGCCACCTGGTGCCACCCATCCCACTTCCTAGCCACTGCCATGCTTAAGCCATGGGAAGAGGCACCTGGATCCTCCAGTGCAGTCAAACTAGATGCCTGATTACAGGCAGAAAGCTTCAGTGGAGAAACTCATCACTTGGAGTTAGTAGGGCCTCATTGAGCCCATGAATGCCCTCCCCCCTGCAGCTTGTTCACATTTGAGGCATCTGGGAATTCTTATCCATTTCCTGAACCAATACTAGAAGGCATGGATTCCTTCCTGAGTGTTTTGTTGTTTAATCAGGAGTGCATATGGATGGTCTACCAAGGGTAGCACTGATTCCAGGGCTGGATCTAAGTTCTTCGCCCCCACCCCTATTCCTATAAGACTGAATCAGCAGATGTGTCAGTGGCTCACGGGAATGAAGGGTTCTTATATTCTTAACTGTAGCATGGTGCATGTGGGACAAACAGAACCTCTCAGGCCATCTCCCTCTCCTGTTTCCCCACCCCCCATCCTCTTTTAAATTTGTTTTTTGCTGGGGGAAAACAGATTTAGAACCAAGAAGGCCTTTTCTGGCATACATGGCCATGGCCCCCTGACCTAGAGAGACTGCTGTTGCTGAGCCCTTAGAACCAGGCTAGAGTTGGCCAAGGCTTTCCCTCAACAGTTTCCAGTGCATTTGTTTGATGGGCAAGACCCTGTTCTTCACCCATGGGAATCCTCCTGGGCTGGACCAGGAAGGTGAAAAATAGCCCAATAGACTGGTTACTTTTCTTCTCTTGCCTAACCACACCATCTGTTAGAGCAGCTTGGAAGACCCAAGGCCTCAGCAAAAAACTGGATTGCCCCCATGCAGATCCTTGCTGGCATGCCTCCAGAAGATGGCACCAAATCAAGGTTTCCTCCAAATATTCTCTCTCCCCTTTCCTTTGCAACTTGGCCAGCTAGCATGGCTGTGCATGGAGACTGAGCTATGGAGTTCCTTCTAGTATTCCATGTTGAAGAAATGAATTGAAGCATCCAAGTGCAGACATAAGGTTGGCTCTCTCTCCTCCCTGTATCCCTCCCTGGAGGTGTTTCTACTACCCCCTTCTCTGCCCCTCCCTGCCCCACCAGAGGGACCCAGACTCCCCTTCTCCCTCCTCCCTTCCCTCCCCTTCTACAGTGAGGGGGCAGGCAGGCAGTTCTCTTCCCCAGAGCACTGGGCCCCTAGCCCAGCAGCTACTTGACCTCCTCTACATACCCTTTCTCATTCCTCCACCAGGTGGGCACGGGTACTCCCCGGTTGATAAGAGGAAGCAGGGTCCGTATCTCTCGCGGGTGCCCGAGCGGGTAAAGGGCAGGCCCTCATCGGGCGTGAGGGCCTGGTCTATGTGGGGACAGTCTTCGTTCGCCAGCGCGGCATTGGCCACCTCCCCGTTCAGTTTGGAATCTTCAAACATATAAGCAGAAGCTATTGAAACACTCAAAACCATTTAGTGGGAGGGAGGAAAGGCTGTATGTCAGGGAGATAGCTGTAAAGATAGCATGGCAGTCCGAGGCACATTTCTGTCATTTCTGTCCCCTCCAAAAATCAAAACAGGAGGTGGACAAGGGGGATGGGAAGGGCACCAGCTCTACTGTACAATAGCAACCTCCTGGCCCACAGAGACGAGTGGGTGGGGGTTTGCTCAAAGTTTGCAAAAAGATGAGCAGTGTGATTGGGCCGGTGGGCTGCAGAGCTAATGCTGAGGCCAGAGTCCAGCATAGGGCAGATGGCACAGAATGGACACATGGATGGCTCACAGGGGCAGCTGTCAGACACAGATCTCAAGGAAAAAGACAAACAATGGATTGGGGGGGAGGGGTGGGCAGAAATCCACCACCTAAGAAAAACAGATTTCCAGGCTCAAATTCTAAATCCTGAAATCATCCCCTCATAGAGCCCAGGCTAGCCACTCAGTCTGCTTCTTTGCTCTGTAGAGAACAGGTCACACAATGCTCCATCCCCCATAGGCACGAGGTCAGTCACTGAATTTGCTCCGTCCCCATACATAAACCAGTGTAGCTGCTCAGTCCTAAAGACATTATCCTGGCCATTCAGTCTCCATCCTTCCATAGAAGTCAAGCTTATCACTTCAGTTTAACCCATACCCCACCCCCCCCATAGAGGCTGTACATGTTATTAAGGCTCTCTGTCCTTAACATGGGTCTAACAATGGATCAGTGATTGAGTTTGATTAACCCCCTGCAGAGATCAGACCAATTTTAGAGTGTACTCTCTCTCTCTCCATAAAGACCAATCCAGTTGGTTTTCCCCTAGTAGAGACTAGGACTTTTTGATCTGCCTAGAGAGATCAAACCAATTGCTGGTCTTTCCTTTCCTCCTATATACTGAGCCAGTGGCTTAGTCTAGAGACTTGCCTACTTAGTTATTCAGTCTACTCTGACTCTGCCATAAAGACCATTAATTCAGTCTGTTCTATCTATCTATCTATCTATCTATCTATCTATCTATCTATCTATCTATCTATCTATCTATCTATCATCTGTCTGTCTGTCTGTCTATCAACCTGCTTCATCTCCTTATATAAATTGGGTTGGCCATACATAGAATCCTAGACTTAAAGTCTGAAGGGACATTGGAGACATCTTGTCCAACCACCTTACTTACAGATGAAGGAAAGGTAAAGGGACATGCCCAAGTCTCACAACAGCTAAGTGGGAGAGCCAGGATCCAGCCACAAGTATTGTGATTGCAATCCAGCATTCATTTCACTCTTCCTCTGTGTCTGCTGTGTCTCTTCATAGAGACCAATGAGTTGTCTCTGTTGAATTCTTCTAACCATAGACATGGGGCTGACTGCTCAGCCTAATTTATTCCCATTATGGGACTAGAGCAGCCATTCATTTTGTTCTGTTAGAATGAACAGTCCATTACTGCTCTGTCTCCCTACATAGACAGAGGCAGTGATTCAGTCCTCTATTTACCTTCTCTACTGCCTCACCAACACCACCAATAGAGACTAGGCTAGTCCCTTATTTTCTATGCTCATCCAGAGATTAAAGAGTCAATCACTGATTGGTTACTGAATTAGCTGTGTCCCCATGAAGAGACTAGGGAGATAACCCAGTCTTCTCTCTCTAGACACCAATTTAATCACTCAGACAGCTCTGGCTTTCCACAGAGACCAGACTAATCACTCCATCTATCCCTCCCTCTTTAGATTGGACTACCTAGGCATTCTACTTAATCCCTTCACCAGTCCAGTTGCACTCAAAATGTTCTACACATACAGATATATTGGGCCACTCATTCTCTTCTGTATCTCCAAAAACACCAGGTTTATCATTTAGTCTGCTCTCAGCCTATCAAAATTGGGTTTGACTCTCAGTCTGCTCCATTTTTCCAAAGAGATCAGACCAGTCTTTTCCACCCAAGCAGACCCAGTTTCCTCTGCCACTCTTTTCCTCTGGCTCCCCATGCCTCCCAGTAGCCTCTGTCACTCAGGATACTTTGAACAGGTACAAGGATAATGTATGAATGAGATTGTGACAACAGAACATGAATTTGGGAAAATAAATCCATTTTCTGTGTCTTCTTTTGTGAATGGTGCTTGCGAGGCGAGCACAGAATGGTATGTGTGGAAAACAAAACAGCCGCCAATGGACCTGAGAGAAAGAGGAAGATGAATTTCAGCCCTGTGTTTACAGGGATGTCTATGTAGTCTGTTCTTCCCAGCCTGCCTCATTTACCCAGGGCCAGAGTGAGGGCTCAGAATTCAAGACTCAGGGGCAGGGAATCCTTTGCTTAGGTCAGGGAATTAACAGGAACTAGTTGTACTTGATTTCTCCTGTTGGAATATACTACAAGCTTGGCTACCTCTCTGATAGCCACTCTGACTTTTAAAAGAGGCACCTAGTTTTGGAGAGAGGGAGGAGAATTTTAGGTTGGAAAAGGTGAAGAGTGATTGCTGAGGTCCCTGCCTCTGGACAAGCTAAACTCCTGCTGGGAACTCACTACCACCTAAATGTGGTGGACCTTTGGGAATCAGTGGAAACAACTATTCAGGGCTCAGTACTTGGCTTTGCTTCTGTGGGTTAAAGACCTAAAGCAGTCATACCTGCCACTCAAAGTCAACTTCATAGCCAAAAGTCAGAAAGAAAGAGGCAAGTGTCACCGTTAACACTGAGTGGGTTTTCTTTGTTATTCTCCATCACTTTTGGTCCTCAAAAGAATTATTTGTTTGAATAGGAAAGAATGGTTTGTGGGGTTTTTTGGGGGGGGGATATCTCAGCCTCTCAGCTTGACAGAAGGAAAACATTAAAATAAACTACCCCAAGGTTGCACACCTGAACTGAAAGTCCCTTTTTGGGGAGGGAAAAGAGAAAAGGGGAAGTTTGTATTTTTTTTCCTTAAAAATTGGGAGGGAGAAGTGATTAATAAAATTTCCCCAGGTAATTGATGGTATTCTGTAACCACGCACAGTGAAGGGATCACCTTCCTTTGCACACATCATGTAAGTACACGCAGAAGGGACCCCCTCCCTTGCACATATCATGGCAATCCACACAGAAGGGACTCCCTCCTGTACACACATATAACTACAAAGAGGCAGTCAGTCAAAATAGAAATGGACCAATCAGATTTATTAATAAAGCAAATCCAAAAAAAATCCCATTATAATTTTGGAAATTAAAAAAAAATCTATTGTACAAGATCTTAAAGCTTTTCACTTACAGTGCATTTCTTGACAATTCACATGGGTTCCACACCCCTATTTACTCTGAACGAGAAAGACCCAGTTACCAAGGTAACTCTGACATCACATGGTACTGTGCTTGGGGTATTTCTGAGACATAGTATATCTCCTCTAGGCAGTGTGAGTGCCCACACGTACATGCATGCGCACAAGTGTGCATGCACACACTCATGCACACACAAACATGCCCCTGCCCTATGGCATACCCTGGACTTTGGCTTGGCTTGTGTCTGCCTTGAAAACTATGCTACTTCTCAGGCTCTCTGTGACAGGCTGGACTGGGCTGTTGGATTCCTCAACATGGATCTGCTGTCCTTGTGGGGTGACTTCTGTTCTGGGGCCAGAACCTATGCCAACCTAGAGTGGCATGAGAAGTGCGGTTTCAGAAAGGGGGAAGGATTTGCCCTGAGATCTAATCTCAGTCTCTGACAGTAGCTGCCTTAAAAGAAATAATCCATCACTATTTTAGTTACAAGGGTTTTTGTGGGAAGGACAAATGATCAAAGGAGGTAGCCCCGTTAGGTTCCCAAAAGGGGAGGTAGGGAGACCGGACAGGATGGAGAGGTGGATATTTTTGGACCTGTTCCTGCTGGTTGGTCCAGTCTTATTGGAAATATATGGGAACTGGAGAGTGGAGTGATTGGGGGAGTAGATGTTTCCTTCCACAGGTTCACAGCCTCTGGGAATATACAATAAGCTCCCAGTGTATAATTCATAGACCTCTTTTCCCTATGCATTGAGGAATGAATCTCCTTAAGAATCCATCCTTTATGGAGTGGAAACTTTCAAACCAGTAACACCAGGAGCAGGTCCCAACATATTCTTCTAGATTCCATGCAACCTAGCTTACCCTCTCCTTCCTGTTGTCTTTCCTAGGTAACCCATGGACCACAGGATTCTAGATTTAGAGCTAGAAGAAAACTTAGGAGCCATCAAGTTCAATAGCTTCATTTTACAGATGAGGAAACTGAGGCACAAAGAGACTTGCCTATAAGTAGTGTCTGGGGAGGGATTTGAATCTGGTCTTCCTGACTCCAAGCCTGGTGAATCCACTACAATATTCTGTCTCTCAGGGTCTCCAAAAAACAACTTTTTGCCTACTTCTCACTCTTTGATACTTGTGGAAATGCTTATTGGGTTTAGAGAGATCCAGCCTCTTGACCTGATTTTCTGAACCACATACTATCTGGGACCTGTAGTAGGATGATAACCTAAGGTTATGGTCAATTCTGAAGTCTGGGAAAACCAAGGTTATGCCTTGTAAGAAACATTCCCAGGCCCTCATTACTACCTCTACTCCCCAGGCTCCTAGCCCTCCTCCAGGAATAAGGAACAAACAGAAATATGAGACAGAGGTTTTGGCAGGAACGCACAGTCATTCCTAAAGCAGAACTAACATACCTCTTATTCTGTAACTCGACTACAGAAAGTTCCCAATATCCAGAAAATACTGAATTTTCTTCATGTCTATTTTTTATGTGCTATTTGAATGTGGTTCTGGCCTGAAACCCTCAGAGAAGACGGAGGAGTATATGGGATCAGGATCCTTGCTCCTGGACCCAGTTTCAGCTAAGGTTCTAGAAGTAGCTGCAACTCTGCACCCTAATAACCAGCTCCATGTCAACAGCCTGCTTATTACTGGGTCATTCAAACCCCTAGGTCTGGCTCAGAAGGAAAAAACCTTGGCAGAGAAGTTTTTCTGGAAGAACCCTCTCCCCACTCAACTGACCTTTATAGGACTCTAGGAAAGAGGACTGGGAAGTAAGGGTTAGCATGTCCACCTCTTAGCCCCTAAAATCTCAAGCCAAGCTCCCAATCTCTTTTTTGGGACCTTGGCATTCAAGATCACTTATTCCCTGCTCTCCACTGAGTAAATATAGATCCCAACTGGTTAGTCAGACCAGGATCTCTTGTGCTGGTTATCAGATTATTAAATAGGATTCTGCCATAGGTGGCTGGGGCTTTGTATGGCTGAAGATAGAGCAAGGGGTAGGGAAATGTGTTGGACTGGAGGGCTAGTCATTATAAATGAGACTTCATTTGGCGGCATCTAACAAGTTGACAAACAGGCTCAGGGGTGGGGATGTGATGGCCATGAAGAATGAGAATGAACCCAAATGATCCCTAAAGCATCTTTTGGAGGATGATGCTTGAGAAGGACCATTGCTGTCTCCCTAATCCCAAGCATGACTTAGAAAGCTTTAGAAAGAAAGATGGTCAGGCTCACAGCACTGTGGAGCCTATTATGACTTCCCCACCTAGGAGAGTTGTCTGAGTTGTACCAGGCATTCTGTTGAGCAATTCAATCCAATTTCCTCCTGGGATGGGTTTTGGGTCTGAGTTGATGCTTTGGGCTCTTTCAGACACAGAAACCATAGGGGGAACTTCAGAGGGATTATAGGAAACCACAGATTAGGGATACCCCAATCCCCAACAGAACACAGGAAACTACAGACCAGCAACAATGAAATGGTTACATGAGTGAAGTCTTAAAGAGATGGTTTCCAGGCTTTGAAATGGGCTGAGAAGAGCTTCCATGGAAAGGATCATTTTTTTAAAACTTTAGAGCAACAAGTAAAACTGGGAGGGCCAATGTTGGTCCAGGTCATGGGGGGAGATCCTGACTCCATGCAGATGATCTGCCCCAAGAACCACTTACTCTTTCCATCAATATCTGGAATCAAGTGAAGGTCCCACCCTCAGTGGGCATATGAATTCATGGATTTGGGGGGCAGATAGAAATTCCCATGTGGTTTGTTTTGGAATCTCCACGACTGGTCAATTTGGGGCTCAAGCTGATGGTGTTTGAAAGAAAAACATCACAGAATAAAATGGGATCGCCTGTAACATATACAAGTTATGAACAATGTACAAGAATCAACAAGTAAATGTCAACAAAATGTAGAGAGGGAGAGAAAGAGAGATATGGTTAGTGAGAGAAAGAGAGAGAGAGAGAGAGAGAGAGAGAGAGAGAGAGAGAGAGAGAGAGAGAGAGAGAGAGAGAGAGAGTGAACAACATAAAAACATTTATTCCTTGTTCTAAAAAGCCAATCAAATTCAGCTATTCTAAGCTTCCTGCGCTCTTCCCCCCAGGCTTTCAATTTTACCCAGCTAGAACTTGATACCCTCCACTCTGCCAACCTGAGCAGCTCATCCCACATGGAAGGACTCCTATTAGAGTTCCTCTCCCCAAGGGCCTGCTGATTCATCATAGTGGCTCTTGGCTTCCCCACTGGCCACAGGTACCAAACCCTGCTTGGTTGCACCTTGAGAACCCATTGGTCCAGGAGTGGGGAGCTGACCTACCTCAGAGCCCGTACTCACCGCTTGGCTGACCAGGGTCCCTTCAGAAAATGGTGTACCCCAAAAAAGACTTTCGCAGAATATCAGGGTGAGCCTGTGGCCCATGGATCCCACTCAGCTGGCCAAGCCCACCTGCCCCATGGCAGAGCCCAGCTTTCACCAAAGACTTGTGTCAGGGCAGATGGGCAGACTTCTTTGGCCTTGGGTGATTCTCTTGGAACTCCCTTCTTTGAGCTCATCCTAAGAGAGACCACAGATGCTGCCCCTTTCTGCATCTCTGAAGAGGGGAAGGCTGATATCCAAGGACTGTGAGGAGCTCCCTAGGCTGGAGTCTACTCCCAGTCAGCCTTGATTTCCCTATCATCCCCAGTGGACACATTCTACAGAGACTATCTCAGACTATCACCAGAGAGAACTGAACCAGCACACACAGGAGCCAGAGCGGACATGACCCACGAAGACTGACAGATGGGAAGAACAAAAGGAGGAACAGATTTGGGCCCATGCCCAGGGTGAGATGGGTTTGGAGATGCTGGCTTACTCTGCCTATAGCTCAAGCCCAGCCGGTCCTTCTTTCCTCAAGGGAGCATGGACTGGAATTGCAGGTCAGGTCAGGATAAGTTGTTTTGGAGTGTGTGTCAGTGTGTGTATGTGTGTGTGTGTGTATATATGTGTGTGTGTGTGTCTGTGTCTGTGTCTGTGTGATGGGGGGTGGGAGAGAGGAAGTATGGATAGGTTTGATTATCGAGGGAAGAGAGGTTAAAAAGGAATTAACTTTACGTAGGAAAGCAGGACCTCTCCTTGGGGATGGCAGTCACCAAACTCTCTGGGTACCCATCTTCACCTAGCCTAGTGGGGGTGCCCTGGGGCTGATTTCCACTAAAAAAAAAAAAGGGAGAGGTTCTGATTTCCTGCCCCCTCATCTTTGCACTGGGGGTTACTGATAGCTGTGCCAATTACTATGTGAGATCTACCCAGAGGTGAGCTTAGAACTCAATCTCTCATACACTTTCCACTGCACCAAATTGCCTGGTCTGGACTATCAAGGTACTGCAGTCTTTGCTAAGGTGAGACTCAGAGGAGGGTCCTCCCCTCCCTGCTTACCTGTCCATGCTGCTGCCTTTGCCTGATTCTACACTCCTCACTCCATCCTTTTCTCAGTTCCTCAGTTGCTCCCCTCACTGTAGCCCCTTCTACAACAGCAAGCAGGAGGAATAAAGCAGATGGGAAGCCACGTAGAGACATGTGCTCAGCTATGCCTACTGCAAATAAAGGTGTGGTGAGGGAAAGAAGTGTTCCCACCATGACTAGATCATCAGCTTATAGAACCATAGATTCAGAGCAGGAAAGGTCTTTAGAAATTACCTAATCCAACCCTCGCATTCTATAAGACAGGAAACAAAGGAGGAACAGAGAGGAGTGATTTGCCTACGGATACATAGCTATTTGGCATTTTGTGAATTCTCTGTGGTCAGTGTTTCCATACTAAATTGACTTCCTCTCTATTTCTTGGTTCAACCCTAGGCAAACTCCCCCATAATTATTGGAATGTCAATCTACTGAAGCATCTTACTAGCCAGGGAGCCTGGGGTCTTAGGAGTTTCCCCTTCCCAGTGGAGAACTGTCCAGGTTGGGGACTGTGGAAAAGAAAAATCTAGTGGCAAAAGATTACCTTCTGCCATATGGAGCAGGAAGCTGACCACGAATGCAGTATGCATGTGTTTTTCTGTGAATGGACATAAATGTCTTACGATAATAATACTTTTATTGTTTAGAAGAGTTGGGAGTATCCCCATGCCTCAAGAGAAGCAATAAACTAATTAATACTTCCAAAATGGGGGACGGCAGGGATGCCAGTCCCTGGCTCCCAGCATTGGCTCAGCCTTGACACAGAACTCTGGGGTCTAGATGGTCCAGGAACTAGAGTGGGTAGATCAAGGACAACAGATGAGAGCTGATGATATTGCTTAGTGCTCAGCTTTTGTCTGCCACCCACCTCATCCTGGGACTGAGAGCATTTCCTTGGCATCCTAGACCCAATCTGCTCAGCTCTCTCAGATCCCAGGGAAGGTTTTCTCTATTGTGGTCCCTATTCTGATGTGAGATTGTGCCATCCTGAGTTTGGTTGGCATGGCTACCATGAATTCCTTAGTTAGCAAAATTCACATCCCTAGGGTATATAAGTGGACATATGTGTGTGTGTGTGTGTGTGTGAGGAAGGTCATAGACTTTCTGGATGCTATGAAAATAGACTTGCATTGTCTTTAAGGAAACTGTCTTGTGCATTTCAGAAGTGAAGGGTATATAGAGTTTACTTTCCTCCCAGCTATTATTTTGGGTGATGGGAAAAACTTAATGATATATGATAATTTTTCTTTTTCTTTTGGAAACCCCTTAATTAGGAAGAGGGAGAAGTGATATCATGTAAACCAAGTAATTATTTGGGAATAAGGGTGTCACACACCAAAAATCCATCATACAAAGAGGAGGCTGCTTGTTTAGCTAAGAGTGAGCTGCAGGTGATTGGTGATGATGATAGCAATTACAATAATAATATTTATATTGTGCTTACAAAGCACTATTTGATATGTATTGTGGCCACCGCAAAAACTCTGTGAGGTATGCATTACAGATATTATTAACTCCATTGTAGGGTGGACAAATGAGTTCTGGAGAGTTTTTAAATGTTCTATAGGTGGAAGGCACCATTCTCAGGGAGACTGGGAAAGGAAGAAGAGTACTTGACATATGCTTGCTGTCTAGAGAATGAGAAAGGGTGAACTAGGCCCTGGAGAACTTTAAAGATTATATCAGAATGTTTAGTCTTTAGGCTAGAGCTGAATAAAATTCTTTTATATATATATATATTCTTTATAACCTAATCTGATGAAGTGTGGCAGCAGGGAAGAAAAGGGGGAAAGAATGAAGGGGATATTAGAACAGAACAGTGAATTAATGATGGACAGAGATGAAGAAGAGAGAAAAACAGTAAGGGATTTCAGAACAGGAAATCACTGAACCCTAGAGGCCATACAGATTCATGAACCAAGAAGGTCAAGGCCTCAAGCCAGGGTTAGAAATAATCAAAGGTTTAGGAACTAATAAAGTATAAATCCTTGGTACTAATTGAAAGGGTCTTTGGATCTGTTCAGAAAATGGGCTAGGAAGAAATTTTCATGATTCCCTTCCTAGGGAATCCTAGGGGCTCCTTCCTTCTAGTCTGATCCCTCCTTGGTCCAAGGAGCCCCCATCCAACCACCATTGACTTATCTTTGTCCCTGGTGCTTCTTTTGCTTCAGTCTCATTTCTCCTCTCTCTTTTCAGACTCTGTACTTCTTTATCTCCAGTCTCAACCCTCTTCCATCCCTCGAGATCCTGTTCCATCTCCCCCTCAAGAGCCCTTTTACCTCTAGACCTTACCCTTAGAGATAGTATACCTCTAAGTCTGATCCTCTGTTCCCCAGAGCAGGGGTTCTTAATCTATGATCAGTGAACTTGGTTTGTTTAAAAACCATTTTGGTAATTTAATTTTTATATAATTAGTTTCCTTTATAATTGTATTTTATTTTATGTATTTGAAAACATTGTTTTAAGAAGGGCTCCTTGGACTTCACTAGATGCCAAAGGGGCTCGTGATAAAAAGCAAAACTGAGGAACTCCTGCTCTAGAATCTCTATTCCACCAGCTCTGATTCTCTTTTGCCCATGAAGCTCCCATCTTTCCATTTTCATCTCTTCTATACTCTCTGGAATCCCTAACCTTCAAGCCTTGACTTGTTTCTATTCCTAGAGTCTCTATCCCTTGAGGTCCATCGTGAATCTTTCTCTAGATCCCTATCCTTCCAGTGTCCTTGTAGACATTGTTCTTCTAGCTCTGACCCTCCCCTAATCCTGAAAACCTAAGACTTCCAGCCCAAATCTTCCTTTGCTCTGGGAGTTCGTGTCCCTCCAAACTTGACCCTTTGCTGCCCGTAATTAACTTTTGTGAACTTGGGGAGAAAAGCAGGGATTGGCTTGAAACATTCTGCTTTGTAGGTGATGGCAAAAACTTTCTGATCTTTCTATCCCCTTCCCTCTTTGGACAGACAACAAACAAGCTAGCTAAGAGATTGCAAAGGAAAAGGGTCAGGGTGTTAAAAGTCAACCACTAATCAGGTTTCCTGATAAGCCTTCTGAGAGTGAGCCTGGAGTTATGAATAAACTCATGTCAAACATCTAGGTGGGCCAATCCTAAATAACTGTGGAGCATTTTGGTGCGGAAGACTTGATTGGGGGAAAAGGGGAGACAAAGAAACTAGATATTACGATAGGTACTCCTAGCATAGGTAAGACAATTAAGGCTGAGCTAAGGAACTTTAGTTGAAGGTTAGCTTAGAAAGTTTAGATATCTGTTTTTGACTGGGTTGTGTAGAGATATTTATAGATATGTGGATACAGATATGCTTCTAATTATCTAATTAATACCCTAGTATATTGTTTCTGAAATTATAAATTCTCTTTTCCCTTATGAATTGGAATAGGGATACAAACTGGGCCCATGACATCATTGTGACAGAAGAGAAAACTTCTATCGATGCAGGTTGGCTCCTAGCTTCAATTTCTAGCCTTACAGAGTTCCCTAGAGCAGTGAGAGGTTAGATGCCCTGTCCAGGGTCCTACAGTGTGTGTTATCGGTTAAATTCAGTCTCAGGATTTTCTGATTCTGAAGTTGGTTTTCTATTTGTCTCTGCTATGTTGCTCTATTCTTGTAAGATTCACAAATGCCTTTTATGCCCTAGAGCTGGTGGTGGCAGAAGGAAGAGGAGAAATTGCAAGTGGATGCCAAAACTGGACAGCTTATTTTGGCAGTAAAAGCATGAGGAGTAAAAGGTAATTAAGGAATAGACAGCAAAGCAGGAAATCAAGTGGACTCGAGGGCCAAAAAGAGTCCAAAGGTCTGGTGGTCTTGAGATGAGATTTAGGGACCATGGGAAAGACAGAAAAGTGAAAACTAACCTCAAGGCTAGGTCCACTGGATTGGCACCAAGGAACTAGAATCCTAAAAAGGCAGTGTGGTTCCTTTTGCAATGGAGAGACATTTCAAGGAAGGAAGCAGATTAATGTACACTAAATGCTTACAGATTTTGAAGATGCTAAATGTGGTCATTGTATTTTATAGTTAGTTAATAACATTCAAAGCCCTTTCTGATTCCAGTTTGTGTATGAGGAAATGTTATCTCTGGTTTCCTTGTCCTTTGTAAATACATCAATTAATAGAAGCCTTCGTTGGGATAGTAATAGATGTATCTGACAAAAAATGATATGATCTTACTTTCAAATAAAAATAAAATAGGTTATTTGTCCTACTTCAACGAGTAATGATGTTGCTATGCTACTTTTGGCTAATTTAAGCAATGCTCATTTAGATAGATTTCTACCTGACATGAAGAGAAAACTCCTAACAATGAGAGTTGTCCCAAAATAAGAATAGATTGCCTCAGGAAGTAGTAAATTCCCCATCACTGGTGGTCTTCAAGCAGAGGTTCTATGGTCACTTGGATAAAGTTCCTGCACAGGAACAGATTGGATTAAATTATTTCTCAAGTCCCTTCCAGCTCTGAGATTTCTATGGTTCTGTGATTCCCCAGCAAATTGATATAGTTTAGTCCAAGGTTCAAAACTGTGTCCTTCTTAGATGCTTTGTTCTTCTAGCCATTCTCCTCATCTTCTTTTGAAGCCCCCATCCCTCTGCTGTCCCTCCAGCCCTGCTCCTAGTCTTTCTGACCCTGCAGGAAGAAGGTGAAGTGTCAAATGGACCCTCGGGTCTCACTCAGCAGGGGAACTCTTTCTCTATCCAGTACTCCTTACAATCCTATTCTGGCATCTCTCTCGTCTCTATGGGATGAAGCTTCAGCAAGAAAGCTCATCTAGGAGTCAAAGGCAGTGATGCTGTCCAAGATGAGGGGCTTCATCTAACAAAGCCTGTTAGAAGGTTTGTGGGGATCTGGGGTACCCCAGTTGAAGTGGGTGCTGTACTGCTCTTCTAGCTGTGGACCAATATCCTCTCCCCTGCTTTCCCTGGGCCATAGGCTGGTAGGGGGAAAGGATGAAGCAGAATCCTTTATTTTCTTCTCCTGGCCCATCTCATGCATGACAGTAGAATGGAGTGAATATGTCAGCGAGGAGTGAAGATGGAGAGGGAGGGTCAGCACCCGGGGTTGGGGTTACAGTTGAGGTGGAAGCATTTGCAGAAATCATCAGAACAGCCTCCATAGTAAGGTGGGGGTGGTAGAAAAGGAATTCAGAGCTCAGAAATCCCCACCACTCCCAGGCAGCTGATCAGTCTGCCTGCCTGTCCACTTTCCCTCCTTCCCCACACCCCAGTTGAGTGATGAGTGGGGAGGGGTGGTCCAGGATGCGACTTTAACTCGTTGGGCTAAACTCTGCATGTTCTATGGTTTGGCTTTAGCCAAATCCACCTGCCCAATGATTCATTGCTTGCCATCAGTTGTCATTATTCTTTTCACTAATGCCATTGACTTTGAAAACCCCTGTTGTCTACAAAATGCATCGATGCTAGTCCATGGGTAGAGGTAGATTATGGGGTTTGAATCTTCAATTCAGATCAGAGCCCCATAATTTTATGTGCTATTTGTGGATTCTCATAAAACTGAGAGAGTCCCATGATGACCACTAGCCATGGAATACTAGAATATATCCCTCGGTGACTAGTATTGTTCCCCCAATGCGGAATTCACATGAAACGGATTGTTCACTGGCTGGGTTGCTCATACTGTTGTGGTCGATCCCAGCTGGGAGAAAACCCCTTCTCTGCCCTGATCCCCACCCCTGCCCACCCCTCCCCCACAAGGCTGACACCCATAGCAGTTACATCTAAGCCTGGCTGCTCATGCTATCACCCATTCTATTTCTTGGCCCAGCAGCCCTTTGCATCAAGAGGCTGCTGGAAAACTCTGGATGGACCACTCAACCCAAATCCTGGAGAGAAGCAGACATGGAGAAAGCTTACTGTCGTGCCTGAAAGCTCATAGCTACAAATGCTGAACATAGCCTAGTGTGGCGGTACGGGATGGGGCATCTGCATGCTATGGAGTATGCATGTTACAGCCAGGGGAAGCCCTCTGAGGAAGGATGGGGGCTTTAGGGCTTTATTTCTACTCAGCAGGCAGCAGGCAGGTGGTGGGACCATGCCCCCGAGCGTTCTGGGCCCTATTCTGCCCTACTCTACTCTCCCTAAGAGTCGCATCGTGCATGATTTCTGTCCTCTAAACCTCTATGGGGAAAGAAGGGGGCTGTGACCCTACATGTAAAAGAGTCAGAGAAAACCCAAATTAAAGTCCTCTTACTTTGCCCTCTTCCCACCCCCTTCATCAGATGGGCCAGTGACCTGGATCAGAGACTGACCCTCAGCCCATGGCTCTTACTAAGATAGTCCAGCACCAGGGCTGTGGGTGCCTGCGAGTCTTCCTCGAGGCAACACTGTTTTTCTCTTCAGAACAACATGAACCTGTGTCAAGTGTCAGGTGCCTCACCCGGGGACCATCGGTAAGGCCCTTCCCACTGACTTTCTCCTTCTCCAGTTGGATGCTCAGCCTTTCCCGGCCCCCCACCCAGACTCCACACGCCAGGATTCTGTGTGGGACCATGGGATGCTAACAGATCCCTGGGCTACCCATGGTGCTAAGAAAGCAGTCTGACTGGATCTCAGATCTCTACAAGGGACGGAGGTGAAAGGTCAGATTGACATTCCTCTGAGAGGCTTCCTACCTGCTCTGTTAATTTCTAAAATCTCTTCCTGGGCCAGCGGGCATGTGTCACTCTGAGTACTGTGATGTGGAGAGTTTACGACAGATTTACAATAATTGGGGGATCCCAGCTGCGGTGGTCTCGGAATGTGTTTCTTTTTTTTCTTTGGTAGCTTCTGCTTAGCCATAGCTAAGGAATAGTACATTCCGAAATTGTTCACGATGACAGGCACGGGCATAGCAATGGTCAGTACCCCTGCGAGCGCACACAGCGCCCCCACTAGCATGCCTGACCACGTCTGCGGGTACATGTCTCCGTAGCCCAGTGTCGTCATGGTGACCACCGCCCACCAGAAGCCGATGGGGATGTTCTTAAAGTGCGTGTGCTCACTGGCGCTGGGGTCATTGGGTCGAGCACCTATCCTCTCAGCATAGTAGATCATTGTGGCGAAGATTAAGACACCCAAGGCCAGGAAAATGATGAGCAGCAAGAATTCATTGGTGCTGGCACGGAGGGTGTGCCCCAGGACCCGTAAGCCTACAAAATGTCGGGTCAACTTGAAAATTCTCAGGATTCGCACGAACCGGACCACTCTCAAAAAACCCAAGACGTCCTTGGCAGCTTTGGAAGACAGGCCACTGAGTCCAACCTCCAAGTAGAAAGGCAGGATGGCCACAAAGTCGATGATGTTCAATGAATTCTTAATAAACTCCACTTTGTTGGGGCAGAAGACAATCCGCATGAGGAACTCAAAGGTGAACCAGACCACGCAGACCCCCTCGATGTAGGTCAGGAAGGCCTCAGTCTCTGCCTCCCGGTAGTATCGCACCTGGGTGCCATTCCTAATGACTTCAATTTCTGTTTTGTTCACGATGGGGTTAAACCGCTCATGGGTCTCCAGGCAGAAGGTGGTGATGGAGACCAGGATGAAGAAGAGAGAGGCAAAAGCCACATACTGCAGAGAGGAACAGAGAAGACAGGTTAGTGCAGAGGGAGGGAGTGGGTGAAGCAGAGGGGTGTCCAGAGCACTCAGAGAATAACATTTGGGAAACTCAGGAAGGGTCCGGTCTAGGAGCTCTGACAATGTCAAGACTATGTAGGTGAGCAGAGAGGAGGAAAGAGAAGAAAAGGATGAGAAAAAAGTAGAGGAAAAGAAGGGAGAGAAGACAAAGATATGGAGAGGGTGCTGTGATGGAGTTTGTATTTGAATTTTTTACCTAATTGGTGGGATTTGTGGGACTGTCTTCCTCCAGAAGGGGTTTATGGGAGGTAGAGTGTGTGGGGGAGGGCAAATTCCACCTTTGCTGTTTATTGCTCTTGTAGTTACTGCTCCAAGCTGGGGTCCCCCAATTATCATAAGGCCTGTGTGACCCTGGGGAAGTTATTTCACTTTCCTGGGTCTCAGTTCTTTATCTGTAAAATGAGACAGTTGGATTAGATAGCCTCTAGATCCATGATCCTATGACCTAGGCTGGAGCCAGAGAGTATAGAAAAGGAGGAGTGATATGACATGGCAGAATCTTTACATCCCTTTCTGCTTCCTATTTCTGCTCCTCTGTCTTGCCTTTCAGATGTAACCTTCTTTTAGAACAACAAGAAAGGCATCTAATCAGCTCTTAGGAAGAAATGTTTCCCCCCCCCCCTATTTCTCTCCTTCCTACTCTCTCCAGGGAAATCCAACTGATGACCCTGGGCCAACTGCCCTTGGGAACTATGAACAGGACTAATGGTGGAGTCATCATTTATTCTGTCTCTTCCTGAGCTTGGTAAGTGGGGAAAGGGGACCAGCTTTTCTGAGCGAAGACCTGGGAAGAAAGACATCAAGAGGAAGGTTGGGGGGACAGCACCATCAGGGACCACTTTTTACCCCAGACCCTCAGGTTACCTCCTAGAGAAGCAGACCATCTACTTTGTATCTTCATGTCCATACCATGAATTTAGAATCCACAAAGTACTGCATTCCGGGAAAATTAGATCTTCACCTTGTTCCCAAATTAAGTATATAAACAAATTGTAGCCTCCCTTCTAAATACTCCTTGAACTCTGTTGCCAAAACAGACGTGCTTTGTAGAGGTTGAAGATCATGGTTCCCCAGCTGAACATAAGATGCCAAGGAAGAAGGTAAGTTCCTTGGGGACAGGCACTATTCTGTATTTGCATCCCCAGATGTCTCGTTCATAATGGATACTAAATGAATCAAATCGAACTGGTGGGACCAGATATAGGGCATTCAAAAAATTCCCAGGGTTGCTTTCTTGGTTTGGGCATTTGGAATATCTTAGACATTCATTCATTCTTAGCTGTCCCTAGGAAGTTGGGAGAATTGGGGAGGGGGGTGGAGGTGAGTGGAATAAGAAAAAGAATTAAAGAATGCTTTCTTTGAAATATAAACAAACAAGCACTTTTTATGTATCTTCTATGTTCCAGGTCCTGTGCTGAGCACTTTACAAGTGTTATCTCATTTTATCTTTAGGTGCTCTTATTATCCCCTTTTTATAGTTGAGAAAATGGAGGCTGAGACAGATTAAGAGACTTGCCAAGAGTCACAGAGCTAGCAAATGTCTGAGGCTAGATCTGAACTCAGGTTTTCCTAATTCCATACTCAGTGTTCTATCCACTGTACCACCCAGTTGCTTCTAGATGAAAAAACCCTGGTGGATAAAAAGCAGCTACAAATGAAGCTGTCCTGTGCACACAGAATCCTCGACCCTTAGAAAATCAGAGCTGGAGGGGAACCAGAGGTCATCAAAGATTTAGAGTTGGGAGGGGCCTTGAAAGGCAGCCAGTCCTGCCCCCTCATTGTATGGGGGAAGAAAAGGTTATCATTACATTCAGGAAACATTGATTGAGCACATGAAATGCACAGAGCCACTTCAGGAGATGGTGGAAATACAAAGCCTTCAAGGGGGTGACTTCTTCCTGAGAGGTGAAGTGACCCAGTATTACACAGAGTAAGCAGCAAATCCAAGATTAATGATGGTCCATTGCCTATAGCACTTCAAGTTTTACAAGGTCCTTTCTTTACAACAAACTCAAAAATTAGTGCAAGTATTATTAATTCCACTCTACACATGTGGAAACTGAGGTTCAGAGGGTAAATGACACACAGTTACCAACTGCCTGAATCAGGACTTGAACCCAGATCTTCCAATTATAATACGCCTGACATTCTTTCTACTCTATCGACCTGCTTCTCTTAAGAAGCCTCTCTCGTTGCCATCGATCTTCTCACTTTACAGAATCATCCACCTGAGTGGATGTATCATCTGTATCAAAAATTCTTCCTTCAGTAACGTGGAATTAGAGGATATTCTAGTGTGCTTGGGCCAGAGCAATCCTAGATATTTAAAGGATTTATAAGCTGAGAGAGAATATTCCATCCAACAGACAAATTTGTAGATGAGGTCATTGAGACCAAAGGAAGGTCAATGATTTCGTAAAGGATACAAAGGTAATGGGGGCAAAGTTAGGTTTGAACCCAGGCCACATATAGGACTATAGATTTGAGAGAGGCCAAAGAAGTCTAATCTAATCCCTTCAGTTTTACAGATGAGGAAACTAAGGCCCAGAGAAATTAAAAGTAACTTCACCAAGGTAACAATACTTTTAAGTGACAAAATCAAAATTTGAATGCTGGTTCTCTGACTCCAGATGCAGGAGTCCTTCCTCTAAATTCCCACAACCCTTACCTAAGGCTATAAGGTGGCAAGGGTCCTCAGTTTGTCAGAGTCTAGTGGGGACTTGGAGGGTAGTAATAGACATAGGTCATATCAGGGCCAAACCTTTGACATTTGGCTTCCTATGCTCCCAACCTTGACCAAGGGCAGGCGCCCAGGGCAAATCTAGACTTCTGATGGTTTGGTTCTGATTTTCTCCTCCAAGCTCCCTGGGGGTTAATTAACACATCTCCAGAGCTGTGTTAGAGAGGAACCATCAGAACTCTGACTCCTCCAAGAGGCCAGTATTCCCTCTGACAGAAGTTGATGTGGGGAGCTCTTGGGCCCTTTCTGTAAAGATAAGTATCATGGGCAGGGTATGATTATTTGTCAGTCATCAGTCGGAGTCAGCCATTAGCCTGGTTGTAACTGGCAGGAGGGGCCAGGAGGCCTTGGATTTAGGGCATCTCTAAAGGAAGCCTTGAAAGATTTGTGTGCCAATAATTCTGGTAAGGTTTCCTCCAATCCTAAGTCCTAGACAAATCCCCATCTCCCAGGGTTTCTAGCTAGCTGGTTTCTTGGTATCCTCCTTTTTCCATTTGTCTTTCTGTGCCTCTGTACTATTCAGGCAGCAGAAAAACAGAAGGGCCATCATCACAGGCTTTCCTGGATCCCAGATTCCATGATCCCCCACATTCACTGTTACAGAAGGCGGGTGAGGACAAAGAGACTGGGGGAATAGGAAGGGGAATTCAATCAATTTAAACCCAATAAATAATTATTTAAAGTCTACTATTGCAAGATCATATATTTGGCATGGACATAGCCTTAGCCCTTAAGAATTCTAGGAGGGGAAAAAAGATAAAACCAATTAAAATGTAAGGCAGAGGCAACAAAATTCATGGAGAGTTCAAGAGAAGGGGCTCACTTTCAGTCACAAGGCTCAAAGACAGCATCCTAGAGCAGGTAATTTAAGCTGCATTTAAGGATGACTAGGATTTTAACAGGTATTAAAGGTTTGGGGTATCTCTTGGTACCCATCTAATGTCAAGAGAACTAGAGCTAGAGTTTTCCATCTCTTTGTATCATGGACCCCTTTCGATAATTAGACAATGCCTATGGATTCCTTCTCAGAATCATGTTTTTAAATTCATGTATATATGCATTATACATATATATGTTTTTAAATGCATATATTAAATACATAGGATTAAATAGGAAACTCATTATATCAAAATACAGTTATCAAAGTATTTTCTTTTTAAAGTTAATGGACCCAAGGTTAAGAACTTTTGATCTAGAAGACGTTCAGCATCCTTGGAGGAATTGTTCTTTAGTTGTTTTCCAGTTGTGTCTGACTCTATCTGACCCCATTTAGGGTTTTCTTGGCAAATTTTCTTGGGATAGTTTGGCATTTCCTTCTCCAGCTTATTGGACAGATGAGGAAACTGAAGCAAACAGGATTAAGTGACTTGGTCAGGATCACACAGCTAATAAGTGTTAGTTCAGATTCAGAAAGATGAGTCTTCCTGGCCCCAGGTCCAGTGCTTTATGCACTATGGACTTTGCATTATGGCACTACCTAGCTAGAGGAATTACAGGAGGAGATCCGATGAGCTACCCAGGATGAACAGGTGTTGGTGGGATTGCACCCTTGGAGAGGTCACCATCATAGACAAGCTCACTAATCCACCAAAGGATCAACTGAGGGATCTCAAGCACAGGGATTGGTTTGAAAGAAGTGCTGGGGTATAAGACTTAAGAAGACATGAGTTTGAATTCGGACTGTGTGATCCAGGGTAAATCACTTAATCTTTTTGAGACTCAGTTTATAAAATTTATAAAATGAGGGAATTGGATTAGATGGCCTCTTCCACCTTTAGAACTAGGAGACTATGAGCAAAGTCATAGAAGGATTCAGAAAAACAATTTCTTGTGTTTGTGGTGGGGCACTCCTTTGATAAATGGCTCCTTGGTTCATGTGGACTCATGTATCTTGACTGAGAACTGGCTGGCTTGATAAAAGAGCAACCTACTGGTTTCAAGTGTGTTCAGGGAATGATGAGTCATCTAGTGTGACTGGCAGAGTCTAGTGAGAGAAGGCTTGAAAGGCAAGCTGGGGGAGAGTTGGGGAAGACCTTGATTGCTAAGGAGAGGAGTTATAACATTTGCCCTGTGTGTACTGGGATTAAAGATATTTGAGCAGGTTTGGATTATGTCTGGGCTTCAACCAAAAGAGTCCTCTGTGAAGAAGGCAGACACCTGGGGAGGCTGTGGGAGAGAATGTGGAAGCATTCCTTTTTAGATGAAGGAGGACTGAGGAAAATGGTTCTTCAGCATTGCTTCTCACTGCCCATCTCCATGCCTCGCATGCATGAGGTTCTCTCTTCTACCTTCTGCAATGTGTAGTCACTTGCTTCGAGACTCAGCTCAAGCTCCACTTTCCACCTTAAGCCTTTCCTACATTAACTCCCCCCTCCTCCAGCCCTTATAGTTGCTGCTGCCCATCTTCCCCAAACCACCTCGACTTTATTTTTGTATTTATTCAGTTAATATTTTTATATGTGTATATTACCTCCATAGAATGTAAACAGTATGTTTTCTTTTTTGTCTTTATATCGTCAGGGTCTAATCTGGAACCTGGCACATAGTAGGCACAATAAATTCTGGCACCACATCTAGGGCACCCTGGCCACAGCAGTGGATCTGGTGGTCCCAAACATTTGAGGAGAAGTCTACTCTCACTTTGGTTGAGGTGTTCAGGGCTGGCCCAGGTGCATAGGTTGGGGGAGACTGGGATGTTCATAGCAACCTAAGCATCCTTACTAAGAACTGAGTGAATCTTTTAGACTAGTAACTGGTTTTGCACCAGCCAACTTACTCAGCTTCTAGTTCCAGGAATAATTCAGACTTACGCAGTCTGCTGAGGGGAAACCATCCAAGAAACCTTCTTAGTTGCAGCCCCATTGGTCACATCTTAGAGGACAGTTCATCAAAATACCAAGAAACACAACTAGACGAAGAACAATATCCCACATGCATGGTTGTGCCTGAGCATTCCCAAAGCAGAGAACAGACCTGAGAGTCTTCAGTCCAGAGAACACATCTGAAAACTGACTGCACCATTTACAATGACCAAGATCGGCCCCAGAGGGCAAATGAGAACACCTCTCTCCCTTCACTGCAAAGGCTGCAGGGGAAGGGAGGGGTTGTGAAATGTTGTACATCCTGTCCGACATGATAAAAATGTTGGTGATTTTCTGAACTGCTTCCCCACCCCCTTTCTTTTTTTAATCTTTGGGTATGAGAGGGGGAAGTGTATATATAGGAACAAATGTGATGAAAAAACAAAACATCAATAAAACTAAGACATTTTAAAAGAGAGAGAGAATTGCCCACACCAGAAAACACCCTTAAAAGACCCCTAAACCAGAGACCATGGAAGAGAATCCCATTGTAAGCAGGCACACTGCCTCCTCAGATGAGTTTCCATTTGAGGAACATGTCTAAATTAGGAAACTTTTATTCCCAAATAAGTGTGTTTTTTTTTCTAAAATGAGCTAAAACAACTCACATGTCTAAGCATCTTCTCATGTGTGTATTTAATAAGGCATGCTCTGCCATAGATGTGTCTATGGAAAAATTTGCTACAGCAAGGTCACTCATTCATCTAAGAACTGTTACCCCAGCCTTCTATAGCTTCTAGAGCAGCCCAAAGGTCAAGTCATCCATTGAAGCCTAGGGATAGTAACAGCTAGCCTTTATGTGGCACTTGAAGATTTACAAAGGGTTGTGAACATGTTACTTCATTTGATCCTCACAACAACCCGGTGAGGTAGGTATTATTGTTATTATTATTTTACAGATGAGGTAATTGAGGTTTGGCCAGGATTACACAGTTAGGTGATATTTGAACTCAAGTCATCCTTACTCCAAGTCCAGTTTTCTTACCCATTATACCATGTAGATTTCACTTCTTAACTCAGTTCTGTTCAATTTATTCCAAGTCAAGGAATATTAATCAAATGCCTACTCCATAAAAAGTTTCCTATTGTGAAATATGTTGTGTTCCCAGATAAGGTGCAGGTTAGGAAATTCACAACAGCCTTTAAATGGATGAAACTACCGTATGTCAATCACTGGGACAGAGCACTGCCATTTGAGGGTGGGATCAGGGCATCAACAGTCTAGTCCCTGTCCTTTGGAAAGCTGAACAGAATGGTGGAAAACAGGGAAAACCAGTAAATTTTCTTCTCTTTTGCTTTGCTTTGCCTTCTAGAAGATGCTCTGGGTTCACTTACCAGGATCACTCTGGTCCACCTAAGATGTCTTAGTTGTCGACCTTATATTTCCTATCTTGTGGTGAGCCTTAAGGACATCCTTGACTAAATGCCTCTGGTAGTCAAATACCAATGAAGTCAGGACTGACTTAGCCCTATCCTGCCCCTGGCCTAACCTCTCAGAAGCAGCCTGACATTGAAAGGAAAAAAGGAGGGAGGGAGCAAATATTTATTAAGTACTTATTCTGTGCCAGGAATTGTGCTAAGTGCTTTAGGAATATTATCTCATTCAGTCCTCACAACAACACTCTGAGGCAGGTGGTATTATGATTTCCACTGAGGAAACTGAGGCAGATAGAGGTGAAGTGACTTGCTTAGGGTCCCACAGTTATTAAGTGTCTGAGGTTGAATTTGAACTCAGGTCTTCCTAATTTTAGGACCAGATTTCCATCCACAGCATCACCCCACTGCCACTGGGGCTAGATAGAATGTTGGGAAAAGAGGCAGGAATAGCTGAATTTGTATCCCCTCTGCCATTTACCAACTTAGAGTCCATAATCCATTTAGTTAAGATGTCTCAGCCTATTTCCTCATCTTTAAGGGTGATATAAGATAATGTCATCTATACTATTTACCCCCAGAGGGTTGTTAGTTTTGTTGTCTAACATTAGTCATGTCAGACTCTTTGTGATCCCATTTTGGGGGTTTTCTTGGCAAGGATACTGGAGTGATTTGCCATTTCCTTCTCCAGCTCATTTCATGGATGAAGAAACTTAGGCAAACAGGGTTAGGTGACTTGACCAGGGTCACATGGCTAACAAGTGTCTAAGGCTGGATTTTAACTCAGTTCTTTGTGACCCCAGACATGGCACTCTTTCCACTGCACCACCTAGCTGACCCAAGATTGTCAATTGGTTTAAATAAGATTCTTTGAAAGCTTTTAGCACTATAGAAATGATTATTTCTCTTTATCTACCTGGCTGTTAGGGAGTGGAAGGACAAACAGAAGAGGGCTAGCTGTATACACACACACACACACACACACACACACACACGCACACGCACACGCACACGCACACACGCACATACGCTACAGTAGACTTTGGTTCAAAGGATTCACCGTGGGAGAGACTTTAGAAATCACCTGCATTCTCAGATTGCCATGGTAGTTTAGCCTAGTGAATCTCTTGGACTCAAGAGTTCCAAGGTGCAGTGGGCTCTGCCCAATCACACACCCAGCATTAATATAGTCAGCCCCAAGGAGAAGGGGCTCCAAGTTCCCCAAAGAGTGGCCAACAGGTCAATTCGACTGGGACACCTGAGTCCCTGCACTTCCAGGCTGGGAAAGGAATTAAAGGAGACCCAATCTAAGCAGGGGGAAAAAGAGCAGCAAAATCATCCCTATTTTACAGGGAAGAAATTGTAAATTTTATAGAAGAGGAAAGTCCAGAAATTAAGTGACAAGTCCAAGGTCAATCTAGGGTAGCAGTTCCCAACGCAGGGTCCATGGACAGATTTCAAGGGGTCTAGGAACTTGAATAAGAAAAAATATCTCACCTTTATTTTCACTGCTCTTTAAATTTTAGTATTTCCTTGAATTTATTTAAAAGCAAGTTTCTGAAAGGGGGTCCATAGGTGTCACCAGATGTACCAAAGAGGTCACGGCACAAAAATGGTTGAGAAATCCATGCTGGAGCAACTAAATAGCAAAGCTAGAATTCTAATTTAAGTCTGTTGTGTCCAAATTCAGTACTTGCCCCAGTACATCAATGGTACCTCCTTAAACACTACACATAGCAAATCACATCTACCACCATTTACCTAAGCAAACACACCTTTCTGTGGAGAACAAGATACCAGATACACAGATGTGCACGCAATAGCATAGCTAAAACACATACACACCATTTTATAGACATCATTTTCTCTTGGGGCCCAGAGCATCTTCTCAGAGCCAATACTAACAGCCAACATTCACATTGCACTTTGAAGTTTGCAAACCAATTTACTTATATTATTTCTCTTGACCCTTGTGATGACCCCATGAGGTAGGTATTATTTCCCCATTTTATTGATGAAGAGGCTGAGGTCAAGAAGCCAAGTGGCTTAGCAAGGACATACACAACTGACAAATGTGTGAGACAGGATTCAAATTCAGGTCGTTCTGATCCACCTAGCAGCAGAAACAATAGTTGATTACAGGCTTCTTGAAGGCAAAGACTCTGCCTTTTTCATCTCTGTGTTGCCAGAACCCAGGAAATTTTCTTGGATGTAATAGGCATTTAATAAATGTATAGTGAATTGAAATGAATAGGGGAGGGGAGTCCTTTGGATTTAGCAGATGACTTGACTTTTGAGCTACCCTTGGATTTAGGAGGGTATGTGTTCATGGATAACTCTATAACCTTGCTGCAATCCTTTACCATTCTTGGGGCTCAATTTTTCCTCTTTGTACATGGAGTATGGTAGATTAGTGAATGCCCAAACACCTTTCAAGCACTGATATTCTAGGAATCTGTAAAGTTAGAGATGCTCATTACCTCACACAAATTAATGCATCCAGAACATAACTTCGCAGCTCCAGAGTGTGGGGCTAACCTCTAGAACAGTGGAGCATGTCAGCACTTACAGAAATTTCCTTGGCTATACATTCAGCAGGTCAGTCAGCAGCCTCAGATCCAGGGGCTCCCAGCATGCCATGAAACATTCACAGACTCAGTCTGAAGCCAAAGGACCCTGCTCATGACCCAGTGGTAGGCTAGAGCAGCATCTAGCTTTGCAGTAAAATTTAGAGAACCAACCCCAAATGTTCACATGGACTATTTGTGTCCAAACTATTGTAGAGCCTTCCAATCTTATATTGGTTTGATCAGCCACAGTTGGCCACACTGTAACTTGACTCTAAGAGAGTGATGGCATTTTAGTCCTCTTTAAGAATGAAGGACAACCAACAACCAACAACCAACCAAGCTGCCTGAGGATTCAGGTCCACAGAATACCAAATGGTCAAGCCACCAGATCAGTGACAAATCAGTGAGAAATCTTTTCTTAATTCTGAATTGCTTTTGTGTGAAACCTTGCAGTTTTGAAGACCTTGACACAGCTCCTTGCATGTCTTATTTGAGTTTAATTTCTTCATTTCTGATTAAAGCTTTTAAAACCCATGTTTCAGTTCATTAAAGAAAGGAAATTTTACCAACACTAGATTCAGACACCCTGCCCACTTACTTTGGGTGGGGAGGGTTCTAATAAAGGTGGTAGGCAACAAAAAAGGGAAAATGTATTGAAGGCAGAGGCTTCATACAGGGATGAGAACTATTCCCAGCTTCCCAAGAGTATTCATAGGATCAAAAACGTAAAGCTGCCAAGGGGGCCATCTAGTCCAATACTGTTGGTCTTTACCTTTACAGAGGTCAAATTTCCAGGTGATTAAAAATAGATGTTGAAGAGGGATAGAAAGAGAGAGGTGAGGTAGAAGAAAACTGTGAGTTGGGCACTGACACTCACTGTGGGTATGATCTCTGCTCTCCGTTTCCTCATCTGAAAAAATGAAAGGGTTAGACTGAATGATCTCCAAACTTCCTTTCCTTTAGAACTATGATCTAAGACATTGAGGAAGATGAGAGTAGAGTCTAAAGATCAGGAGAAAATAGTAGCAAGGATGTGGAGAGAGTGGTCTGATTGAAGTGCACGGACTTCACAGAAGGAGCAAAGGTGACAGTATTGATCATGCCGCAGGGGTGCTTAATAATAAGAAGCAAACTGTTTCCTTTCCTTCTCCCAGAGAACTCGAGGGCAGCTAGGTGGTGCAGTGGCTAGAGTACCAGTGCAAGAGTCAGGAGGACCTGAGTTCAAATCTCACTTCAGACACTTGACACTCACTAGCTGTGTGACTTTGGATGAGTCACTTAACCCCTAATTGCCTCATCCTGGGTCATCTCCAGTCATCCTGAAGAATATCTGGTCACTGGATTCAGATGGCTCTGGAGGAGAAGTGAAGCTGGTGACCTGCACAGCCCTCACTCACTCAAAACAAAGTCAAGTGCAAATCATGTCATTATTTTTCTGATGGCATGGTCTTCTTCAGCAATGAAGGACCAACACACACACCCAGAGAACCTAAAAGAATGGGACAGGGAAGCACTGGAAGGCGGGTAGGGCTTGGGGCATTGGTGATTAAAAGAGTGTCTTTGTCCCCGGAGAGCAGGGATCCACAATGGGAGAGATCAGGAAAAGCTTAGATAAGTAAGACCCTTACATCCCTGAGAGAAGCTCAGAGGATTCAGTGTCAGATTATGAGCATGGAGCAGGACTCAGTCTCTCCAATGTGAACTTTCCAGACAAATGAGTGCAAATACACAGTCCAAGGAACACTGGAGTGTGTTTTTTTTTCTTCAGAATCAAGTCGGGGAAAATGGCGAAAAACGGCACCAATTGTGTTCTTAAAATTGGTCGCCATGGTGATGACGGGTTGCATCTCGTTCCCATGGTAACTAGGGCAGTGAGACTGTTGGCTGTAAAGTGAGACAAGCCTACTAATGATCTGTTGATTTAAGAAGATGTTTTATAAATTGCTAGTTATTTTTATCCTGCCCCCCCCTTTAGAAGCCATAAATCAGAAAGGCAATTTACTCTCTATTAGAGTGACCAATATGCAAGGGTGAATAATTTATGTTACACTCATCTGTAGAAAATGTGTTTGCATTTTGGGAATTCTGTAGCTTTTCACCATTAGATTATATGTGTCTATGTATGTGTGTGTATACACATATGTGTATACATGCATATACATACATATGTGTCTATATATGTCTGTGTGTGTGTGTGTGTGTGTGTGTAAATTTTTTCCAACTCAGCAATTTTGGCCAAAGGACATAGTCAGGATGGTTTGGTGGAAATAGAAGGTCTAGGTTCTAACCCGAAAAGTGCTACTGGTTCAGTATGAGATTACGGATATGTGCCCTCTCTCCTGAGGGTCTCAGTTTCCACTTTTGTAAAATACAAGGGTTGGACTGTCTGTAATGTCTGTAAGGGCAAGACCAGTGCTAAGATGCTGTGATAGAATAGTGAGATCAGAGCTGGGTATTAGGCCTTCATCAATAAGGGTGACTCGATGTGTGCCCGGTGAGCCCTGGGTAGGGTCCAAGCCCCAGAGGAATTAGGTTAACCTTTTCTGCCTAATTAAATCTGCCCACAGGGGAAATGTGTGTTATGTGAAACCATCAGTGGGGACTCAGTGATGCAGAGTAAGCAAGCTGGCAAATTGGCCTAAATAAATTGACAATTGATCTAGTGCTGGGAAACTGAATCAAGGCCTCACCCAGGTCTCTTGATGGCCACCGTAGGTGTGTCAACACACTCACAATTTGTTTTGGTCTGGCTGGGAGGCTATTTATAGTCTAGGTATTTTCATTAACAAATTCCTGACAGTCTCTCTTCCCTCCCTCTTCTCCCCACCCCCATCTTTATGCACATACACCCTGGCTAGCTATGAGTGCTGGCCCTGGACTGGCAAAGAAAAGATCCAGGAGCTGCCATCTTCCCTTCCCTGAGGGCTCCATCTGGGACCAGGCCTCTCACTATTCTATCACAGCATCTTAGCATTAGTCTTACCCTTATAGATATTAGACAGTCCAGCCCCTGTATTTTACAAAGGTGGAAACTGAGACCCTCAGGAGAGAGGGCACATATCCGTAATCTCATACTGAATCAGTAGCACTTCTCGGGTTAGAACCTAGACCTCCTATTTCCACCAAACCATCCTGACTATGGCCTTTGGCCAAAATTGCTGAAGAAGTCCTTTTCCTTCTGCATGAATCTAATCTGGTTGTTTGGAAGGGGACTTGCCCAAAGTCACCAAGCTAGTGAACTAGAGTCAGAACCTGTGCCCATGTGGTCTTATCTCCAAAACGAGTGGTTCTGCACAGTATTGTGTTACCTTTTCTGTCCCAATAACCACTCCCTTGCCCACCTCCACACACCCACTCTCCCTCCCTACACAACCTGCCTCCCTACATAACACACACACACACACACACACACACACACACACACAGCTCAACACACACATTCTCCTCCTCTTCCTCCTGTTCTGATTAATTGTGGCCATATATGAATGCTTTCCCTGGGCCAGAGACACAACTGCTCAGTGACCAAAGAGAATTGGGGTAGGGGCAATGCAGAAGTCAAATGGTGCTGACCTCACCCATCCACACAGCTATAATCTTGATGTAAAGAACATTCACCCTTAACCCCAGAGCACTTTGAAAGGAGGGGAAGGAGGCAGTGCCAGAGGCATGGTCAGAATTCATCGCAACCAAATCATCTCACACCATCCTGCATGCCCAGGATTGTGCTAGAGTTCAGGGGGACATGAGGTGTGAGAAAATCCTTCTTAATTTCACAGAGAACATAAAATATATCAAAATATAGTTCATCCTAGAATTCGAGGACCTTTGCTATTTGACTCCCTATCCTTTCTCTGTCTCTGTCTCTCTCTATTTCCTCTCTTCTTCCCTCTCTATTTCTCTCTCTGCCTTTCTCTTTCCTTCCTTTCTCCTCTTCTGTCTCAGTCTCTCTTCTTCCTCTCTCCCTCTTCTTCCCACTCTCTTTTTCTCTCTATCTCTGTCTCTCTTTCCTCTCTCTCTTATTCCTCTCTCTCTGTCTGTTTCTCTTTCTCCTTCTCTTTTCCTACCCCTCCCTTCGCCCCTCCATGCTTCCCTCACCTTTACTATCCAAGTTAGTACCTTCAATCTCACCACTTCCTTCCCTTCTTTCTCTACTCCGACCAGGTGGGTCTCTGCTGTCCTCTGAAAGTGCTTTAATACTTCCTGCCTCCTCTTCTTATCAGGATATTCCCCCCCTTCCTGAAATGCCTCCTTTCTTCCTCTCTTTTTCCCTCCTATCCTTCAAAGCCCAGCACAAGTCCTATCTCCTATTCTGACTCCAAGGTGTAAATTACATGTGTAACCTCAATCTCCTTAACTTCCCTGGGACTCAGTTTCCTCATGTGTAGAGTGAGAGGGTTAAACTACATGGTCTGTGAGGTCCCTACTAGGTCTAGCTATGCTCCCATGATCTTCCATGAAACTCCTGGAGCACACAGCCCATGGAACTTTTTTCATCCTCCAAGTTCCTGAATACTAACCCAAATTCTTAAATCTAGACCTTCCCCGGGCTTCCAGGGCCAAGAGCCAGCTCTGATGGAGACCAGTGCTAATTGGTAGAAGTGTGACTAGAATACACAGGCAGTACAGGGAAATGGAAAGAGACTTGGACATGGAGACAGAAGGCTTGTGTTCAAGTTCCAACTCTTTCGCTTAATAGCTGCATTTCAACTCTCTGGGCCTCAGTTTCATCATCTGTACAATAAGGGGATTAAACTATATCACCTTTAAAGTCCCTTCCAGTTCTATGTATGCTAAAGGAAGACTGAAGGGAGGAAGACAGGAAGTCAGACTACAGTCCAGGGAGAGAATGGGAGATATCTGAGGATGACCATGGCTCCCTATTTCCTAAGAAGAACAGTTGGTGATTCTTTTGTATCAAGGCTCAGCTTAAGTACCAGCTCCTAGAGGTGTGAGGTGTGAATTCCTTGGGAACAGGGATTGTCTTTTGCCTTCCTTTGTGTCGCTGGTGCTGGCATATAGTAGAACCTAATACATGCTTACTGATTGATTCCCCAAGGTATTAGTGCTCAGCACTCCCCCAAATTGCTTTGTATTTATTCTGTCGATATTTGCTATAAGAGAAACAGCTCTCTGGGTTTAAGGGCCTTCTTCCCTCTGAGTAATCGAGGCTATGAATAGAGAAGTAAGGAAAGACATATAAACCTGGAGCTCCTGGAAAATGTGGGTTGCCTTTCCCAGTTGTCAGAATGGAAGTGATAGGACTTCAACTGACTTCTGTGAGTGAACACTGGGTTCTACCAAGCAGCCAGGCACTTGGTCTGTGATAGGCAGGCACTAAGGTATGGGAAACACAACAAAAGGCAAAATCCAGTCCTCGCTGTCAAGGAGCTCATATCCTATAGGGAAGATAACTCAACCTTAACAATGCTGCTTCCTCACCAGGAATCATTCACAGCCTTCTCTTACCCTCCCCTGTCCCTCAATACTCTACCGTTCACCACAGAAAGCTGGAAATAGCTCTGGAGTCAGCCACTAGAGGGCAATAGTCACAAATATTTGAAGGCTTCTAATAAAGAAGTGGGGGGAAAGAGGGAGGGTGGTGAAAGAAGCCTCCAATCCAGTGATTCTCCAAATGGGAGTCTGGTAGTCTGGTCCATGCTCTGGCTATTGAAGTAGAAAGGGACGAGTATTCTGGAAAAGTGAAGAAAATGATGTCTTGAATTCTGAGAATAGAAAAGTTCCCAAACCCCTAGAAAATTAAAATAGGGATTTTCAGGACAAGAATGAGGGAGATAGGGTACATTCTAGGGAAAAGAATGGAGGGTTAGGCATATTCAGTCTATAGACTATGTGAAGAAATGATCAGTTCAGTGGTGGAATTATATATCATACTATAGATTGATATTGATAATTAGGAACTAAGTATTTCCTTAATATTTCCTGAAGTGGGCCAACCTAATAAGAGGGAATGTAATAGTGATCAATGTAAAGTATTCTATTTGGGTTCAAAAAATCAACTGCAAAAGTGCAAAGTTAGGGAAGACAACTAGATTAGCTATACAATAGTTCCTGTGGCAAGGGGTAGTGAGAGATCTGAGGCATTAAAAAAGTTCAATATGAATTACTTGTGTAATATGGCAACCAAAATAAAAAGGCTAATGTTTTCCTACACTGCATTAATAGAAGCAGCATCAAGAATAGGGGACATGATGTCACCAGCTCAAGCCAGTGCTACAGCTGATGTATTTAGTTCTTGGAACCATAATTTTTTTGTTTTGTCTTTGCATTTCTAGTGCCTGGGACAGTAATCCAATGTTCCTGGGGTAAGAGATACATGGCAAGTGCTTAATTAATACTTATTGAATTGATTTTAATTGAAGGAAACTGACAAACTCAAGTACATCCAGAGGAGGGGAAAGGTTTGGAGACTGACATATAAGCATCTGTCAGAGGAACTGGAGATGTTTAACCTAGAGAAGAGAGGGGATGGTAAGTATAAGGGGTGGGTGGTAAAGGTAGCAGGACATAGATTTTTATTTAGAATTGGAAGAAATATTAAAAATCATTTAGTCAGATCTCTTTTTACAGATAAAGAAACTGAAACTCTGAGAAATAATTTTCCCAAGGTCACACAGTGCCAAGATTTGAACCTATATCTTCTAATTCCAAATATAGTATTCTTTCTACTCCATAGAGAAGAGAAGGGAGATAAGAGTTGCTAGACTTGGCACCAGAGGGCAGAACTAGGAGGTCCTTCTTCCATGCTAGCCCAAGAAGAAATCAAATCCCTCTTTATATGACAGCCCATCAGATATTTGAAGGTGGAGATCATGTTCTTCCCCTCTTCTTTCACTCATTTTGCTGCCCCCCCCCTGCCAAGTTTTCTCTTTTTCTGGCCAAACATTCCCAATTTCTTCAATTGATCTTTCTATGGAACGGTTTCAAGATACCCCTTGATATCCTGATCAGCCTCCTCTGGATGTCTTCCAGCTTAGCAGTTCCTGAGTTCAACTTGGCATCAGAGGATAGACTACACCAGCCTTCTATCTCTGTTAAGTTTAAGTGTGAGGCTGGGTCCTCAGATACAGAAAATATACCCTCTGGAAGGACATGAATATAGGGATGTTTTCCAGTTCAATTCTGCCCTCCACAGGCAATTCAGTTCTTCTCCTGACTCTATTTTCTTTCCACTGGTGCCCCCCCAATTCCTTTATTTTTAGAATTGGAAACCCCTCCTACATGTGAGTTGGTAAAGTACGCCTCTATCTATTCCCTGCTGATTCTGGAGACACCCACCTACAGGGTGAGTGTGGGTGGGTATATTCATGTGTATACTCCCTAGGTTTTTGTGACTCTACTTTATCCAGTTTTCCTCCTGCCTGTATGACCAATCCTTCCCAACCACTTCTACTGAATCATCATTGAAGTCCTACTTCCTTTGTGGGAGTATACCCCAGGGCTTTATCCTGTGCCCTCTTTTCTTCTTTCTCTGTGGCCTCTGGGTGATTTCATCAGCTTCCACAGATCCAATTATCATCTCTGTGCAAATAACTCAAAGATCTATATAAACAGACCCACTCTCTCTCCTGAGCTCCAATTCTGTATCCCCAACTGCCTAGTAGGCATTTTGAACTGTGCATCCTATTAGCATTTAATCTCAGTTTGTCTAAAACAATTAGTTGCCCCCCCCACTCCATAGTCCACCCTTCTTCTAAATTCCTCATTTCTGTTACAGGTACCACCATCTTTGCAGTCACCAGAGCTATCCTTAACTCCTCCCTCTCCTCCACAACAATATTTTATCACTTGCCAACATCTGGCATATCTGCTTCCACACCATTTCTTCTCTCTTTCCTCTTCTCTCTACTTACATGGTTAACTTTCTAGGTAATGCTTTCATCATTTCTAGCCTGAACTATTCCAAAAATCTCTTGATTAGTCTCCTTAAATCCAATGTCTCTCTTCCCCAAACCATCTTTGAAAGAGGTTCCATAGTGATATTCCTAAAGTATGGGTCTGAATATGGCATTCTCCTACTTAAGAAGCTTTAATGGTTCCTCGTTGCCTTGAGGATAAAGCACAAACTCTTCTGTTTGGTATTTAAAGCCCTTTACAATCTGTTTCCGACCAATGGTTCCAGAATACTTATACATAATTCCCCTTTTAAACACTCTTATATTTCAGCCAAACTGTTCTATTTACTGTTTGGTATGCAACACTCCATCTTCCATCTTCATGCATTTTCACAGGATATGTTCCATACCTGGAATGTTCTACTTCCTCACTTCCAGCTCAGAGAATTCCTAGCTCCCTTTAAAGCACAGTTCAGGGGCCTTCTCTTATGGAAGGTTTTTCTGATCTCTCCAGCTGTAAATTCCCTCTCCCTCTGCCCTGGCAGTTGGTTTGCTTTTACTCTGTTTTTCCATTTCAAATCAGTGAATTGGTCCAGAAACAAGTCATATTCATAGGCAGGAAACAGTGGGGGAATGGCTAAATAAGTGGTATGTGAATATAAGGGAATAGTACTGCATTACATAAACAAACATGGAGCATTCACAGAAGCATGGGAAGATTTGTATGAACGGATGCAGAGAGAAAATCAATCAGGAAAACAATTGACATGGTGACTACAATGAGGTGAATGGAAAAAAATAACAAAATTTTTAAAAAGAAACTGAATGCTATATAATAATGTTGGCCAATAATGGTTTTGACTAAAGAAAAAAGTGAGAAAATGTACGGGTCCTTTCTTTGAAAAGGTGGGAGACTATAGATATGGATCTTGCATACACGGTCAGAAGTGGTTGCTGTGTGATTTTAGTTTGTTAAAGTGTGTTTTTCTCTTATTCTTTATGACAAGAAATAGCTTGGGGAGTGCAAAGAGACAGATCTGGAGACAAAGGTTATGATAAAGGCAAAATACATTAATAAAAATAAGCATTAAAAATAAAGGCATTGACTTTGATGAGCTCTAGTTCAAATCTAACCTACATTCTTTTCCTTCTCCTTCTCCTCTCTCCCCATCTCTTTTTTCCTTTTTGTTTACCCTCTCTTCTTGGCCAGAGTCAGTGCCAGGGCTAACAGCTTGCCTTGGCTGGGAGCAAGAACAGTGTGGGCAACAGAAGCAGGTAGGTTGTGGTTCTTAGCTGCCCACCCCCATCTGCCCCAAACCTGGGCTGAGTTCCCTGGGCCCAGGCAGGGGTAGCTTTGGCCAGGGCCTCAGGACATCCCTTCCATCTGCTGTGGATCAAGTCTTGCCCACCCTAGTGCAGGGTCCCTGCTGCCAAAATTTGGGTAGTTGCCCATCCCCAGTCCAGCTTCCTTCCTCTTCCCTCTTTAAAAAAATGTCTATTCCACTCCTCTAACACCAGGGGCAATAGGCTTCACAACACATCCCCTTAGGCCCCCAGAAGCCTCTTTCAGAGAGCCAGACCCAGTGAGAACCAGGAGCCAAGGGACTGGGCAGAGGGTATAGGCATCCCATCCAGACTCACCATGGCCCAAAAAGGCCCAGAAGGCTAGCAATATGGCACAGCAGGGATGGACAAGGGCTCCGGAAAACCAGCCCCAGGCTTCTCTAGGTTTTTCCCAGCCCAGGGCACCATGCAAAGGCAAGTGTAGGTAATAGAAATAGGTAGGCTGTGGTCCCTTCTACTGCCCACCTGAGCTAGACCTGGGCCAAATTCCTATTCAGGAAGTTCAGCAGGGAGTCTTCCATACCAAGAGAATCCCTGGCATTGGCACAAAGTCCCTCTGAAGGAGGGATGAGCTAATACAGGAAGGCTATCAGAACTGGAGTCAACCTGGAAACCCCAAACATGAATGTGAGTACCCAACTCCCAACTTTCATCATGAAATGGAATAGGGTTTTAGCAGCAGAGGAATCACTGGAGGTCACTAATATGGAAACTGAAGTAATTTGGTGATAATTTGGTGATAGAACCAGGAGAACTCAGGCCTGCCACCTCCCAAACCAAGATACAGTTCTTTTATTTAATGTTATTGAGGGGAAGGGTAATGAGTTACTGAAGTAGACTGACTACCTAAGGTTGGTCCATGGCTCTCCCTTCTGGGAAGTTTTTCATCCCATTCACCAGTCACCAGGAAGCGACGATCTACCCAAAATGGGAGTCTTGCTATCCAGCCTGTTGCTGTTCCCCCTTTCTCTCTCTCAGAAGCAATGTCCATCCACACCTGAATATCAAGAGGCTAAGCCCTAATAAGTCATAGCTAACAACTGTAATGCAAATCAGGCACATAGATGGATGGATAAATGAATGAATGAATGAGCAAAAAGTACCTACTACGTGCCAAATCTGGGTATATGAGGTGCTTATATGCAAAAAACCCTCCAAAATACTAAGCTTCAAGTTTTGTGTAGTTGGTTAAAATACTTTTCAAATTATATTGTGAGTAGTGTGCATGAAATTTTCATCTCAGACAAGACTGTTTCAGCTTCCTTAGCATAAAAACCTCACTTTGTCTCTTTTTAAGTCTGATGGTAATACTTTGGAGGGGTTGACTGAGAAAGGTAAGTAAGAAGGGTGTCCCAGTTTTAAGCCTCAAATTGAAATAAGGCTTTAGGGACAAACTTCAAAGTACTTAGAGTTTACCTAGTGTTTGATATATCTGATCTCCTTTGATCCACACATCCACCCTGTAATATAAGTACTGCAGGTACTATTATTCCCATTTGGCAGATGAAGAAACTGAGACTCTGAGGAATTAAACTTAGATGCTAACTAGCTATATGACTGACCCTGGGCAAGTCACTCAAATTCCCTCAGCCTCGATTTTCTCATCTGCAAATTGGGGACTATGATAACATCTATCTTACAGGGTTGTTGTGAGGGTCAGACAAGATCACACACATGTAATGGGTTCCGCAAACTTCAAAGAGTGATGGAAATCATAGCTGTTATTATTGTTAGCTTTTCCTACTGGGCCCTTTCCTCCTCTATAAAGAAATTGCCCTCTACCTCTGACCTTTTCTTCATCTGCTTCTTTCACCTTCTAGCAACAAGAAAGCCCGACCCTTCCTTGAGTTCAGCACATGCCGGAGCAGCTTCCTTCACCCACTCTTCCAATGTTCAGGACATGATTCAAAAATATTCCACTGCTGTGTCTAGGAAATTACTGGTCTCTTAACAGTTTCTCCTTGGAGAGTCATGCTATCCAGTTAAATATCCTTCTCCCTGTCCTAGAATGTCACCTAGGATATCTAACAATTCAAGTTATTGCAACATGAAATGAGGAGTCTTTAAACACAGGTCAGGCAGCCACTTGTTGATAATGAAATAGAAAGGATTGCTGTTCAGGTCTGAGTTGGACTCACTGGCCCCTGGGTCCCTTCTAGTTCTGAAATTCTGTGATTCCTCAATCATAGTGACCTCTACTCATGCTCGCAAAAATGGCCATATCCTTGCCCATGCTCCTCTACTTCTAAGATCCTGAATGCTGAAATTCTTTCTTTCTGACCACAATTGTCACTCCTTCCACCTCTCCCACTGCCTCACTCCTCCTGACTCCACTTTGATTTTGACTTACTGCCCTATGCAGCTTGGCTGGGACAGCTAGGTAGTGCAGTGGATAGAGCACCAGGGCAGGAGTCAGGAGGACCTAAGTTCAAATCTCACCTCAGACACTTGACACTCACTAGCTATGTGACCTTGGGCATGTCACTTAACCCCAACTTCCTCATCCTGGGTCATCTCCAGTCATCCTGATGAATGTCTGGTCACTGGATTCAGATGACTCTGGAGGAGAAGTGAGGCTGGTGACCTACACAGCCCTCCCTCACTCAAAACTAAGTCAAGTGCAAGTCATGTCATCATTTCTCTGATGGCATGGTCTTCAACAATGAAGGATGAATACACATCCAGCTTGGCCACTGAGGTCTGTCATTTCTGAGTACCACTTGAAAACACCTCTTCCTCCCTCTCCCCTGGTCTTCTACCATTTCTGTCCTACTTGTTCCAAACCGTGGGTCACCTCTTCCACCCTTTGTCTTTGCTCCTGCTCTCAGGCTGTTGAGAACTGCTGGAAGAAACCAGGAAACCATGGCTATTTAATCCACTACAGACTAGTTCTTCATAATCATAGCTGGGTCCTTGTTGCCAATGTCATGATCATCTGCTGCCTCTCTATCGCAGTCCTCGAGCATCTACTCCAAACCTTCCCCTCTCTGCTTACAATGTCAATAATAACTCCAACCTCTGGCAGTAAATAACTCCCAAACAAGGACCTGGAATAGAAACCTGACTCCGCAAGGAGGCAACTTGCCTGTTTTCCTCAAACACACCATTCTGAGGCAGAGTGCTAAGGCTGCTCTTAGATGGCACTGCAGAGTAAAAGATCTGTTTACTTTCTGAGAAGCCTGGTCCTTAACCTGAAGACTACAAGAACAATAAAAGTAACATTGAGCTGTTAGTATCTTTATAGTGTTTTACTTTCACGAAGTGAATGTTTCTTCGAAACAACCCTGTGAGGTATTATCTTCACTTAAACTGATAGTTTCATGACTTGCCTTACACACACAAATGAGCACTGTGGGCAAAATCCAATAGGTTGACCCTAAATAGGGATAAATATGAAATCCTGTACTTGGGTTCAAAAAATCAGTAGCACAAGTACATTATGGGAAAGTTATGCCTGGACAAGAGTTCATATGAAAAGGACCTGAGGATTTTAGTGGACTTCAAACTCAATATGGTTCAGTATTGGGACATGGCGACCAAGTTGACAACAATAATAATTAACACTTATACTGTACTTCAAGGTTTACAAAGCACTTTACATATGTTATCTCATTTGGTCCTTGCAACAACCCTGGCAGATAGGGGCTATTATTGTATGTCATGTTATGTTATGTTACGTTATATATTATCAGAGGTGCCATTTTAAAGATGATCAAACTGAGACTGAGAAGATTGAATGACTTGTTCTTGGTCACACAGCTAGTATCTGAGGCAGGATTCTTCCTAACTCCAAGTCTGGCACTCTGCCCACTGTACCAGCTAACAATTTTTTGCCTAACGTAGAAGCTTGTGCAATCTAAGGTGGCATCAGTAGAAACATGGTGTCCGGAATGAGGAATGTCATCTGTGCACTATCGTCAGCCCCAGTTAGACCTCAGTTGCACTGTTGTGCTCAGTATAGACTGAGGGAGGACACTCACAGTTGGAGATGGGGGTGAGATTTAGAACCAGTCCAAAAGAGGATTGTTCAAAGCAACTAGAGAGTTTTAGCCCACAGGAGATAGGACTTAAGGGATATATAATATCTGCCTTCAAGGGGGTGACAAGTTATCATATAGAAGAAAGAGACACATTTTGTTTGGTCCTAGAAGTTGGAGTGAGAGACAAGGAATGGAAATTGTAAGAAGGCAGATGTCTGTCAGACATAAAGAAATAGATATAGCAGCAACTTAGCAGTCTTCTCTGGAAGATACTGAGCTCACTGGAAGTATTCAAAAATTTTTTGGATGATCACCTCTGAAAGGTGCCATAGTAAAGACTCTAGCACTCTGTGGGAGGTAGTATTAGAAGGCTTCTGAAGTCTTTTCCAACTTTGAGATTCTAGAAGGCTACTAGCTCCCTGTGGGTACTCATATGAGGTTCAAGTGATGGGAGGAGTTGGTTTAGATCAGCAATTCTCAAATCTTTTGGTCTCTGAACTCCTTCACACATCTTAAAAATTATTGAGGATCCCTTCTCCACTAGAGCTTTTAATTTATATGGGTTACATTTATAACCATTTCCTGTATTAGAAATCAAAACATCTTAGTATTGTTATGAAAATAGTCATCTCAGAGACATCCTGAAAGAGGTCCCTGGACCACAGTTTAAGAGCCATTGATCTTGACTATCTCATAGCCCTGAATCATGTGGCCCTCCTCCATTCCAGGAGCCCTTTAACCTGAAAGACATGCATCATCCTAGGAATGCAGTAAGGAATAGCCTCTCTTGAAAGAATTATAAGTGATTCCAGGATGGTTCTTTCCAGGCCAGCTGAGATTCTGGTCATGACCAGCTCAGAGCCATCTGCTAACTTGAGAAGAGAGAGACAGTACAATGTAGAAGACCAGTCCTGGGACTGAGAAAGAGAAAATCCAAGTTCTTGTTGAATTTTGCCACCATTCAGCTGTGTGACCTTCAGAAAGTCACACCTTGCCCTATGACCCAGTTTTCTCCTGATCTGTGGCTCCCGTCAGACGTCACATGCCAGAGTTTCATTTGTTCATCATTGTGATGTATCAGACAAATCACCCCACAAACTATGAGTGTGCTCCCCTCCTTTCCCGAAACTGAGAAATAGCTCTCAATCTGCCGATCTTCTTTATAGTCAAATCAGGTGAGGTTTCACGTATCATGGCGATGTCTCCACCAAAGTTTTCCTGTCCAATCCAATTCAATCCAACGATCATTTGTTAAGGGCCAACATGTGCTAGGTGCTAGAGATACAGAAGCAAATGGAAATAGCTCATACTTCATGTACAGATAGGTAAAAGCAAAGTAATTTGAACAAGGTGCTAAATTGGTACATCTGTTGGAGGACCAACCTATCTAAATATGTCTTGCTATATACATTCATTATTAGAAGCTTGACTGTTGGGAAAAAAATGGGGACACGGGGCAGTACAAAGTGAACCATAAACATAGAAGATACAAAATGGCCTCAAGTCCTGGGTGACCCTTTTCTACTTCTATAGTAATGAAGCAGAGTAGCATAAAGGACAGAATTCTCCATTTCTTAGATTATCTTCAAGCATTGATTTAAGGATTAACATCCTTTGGGGGAAGGGGATGCAGTAAAAGCCAACTTATCTTTATCTAAAGACAAAACACATTATAAAAATACAAACCACAACTAAACGAGATTTAAGGATAAGTGATGTCAATTCTTTAGGCAGAGATGAAACGGGAGGAGTTGAGGCAGGAAGTGAAGTGGAGATAAGCTCATCAAGTGCAATCTACTGCAATTCTTAACATGAGATATCTTCTCAATGAACAAGTCTATCTGCTATTGGAGGATCTGAACCACTTCTGAACTGAAACACTTGTGAGTAATGAAATTAAAAGACATGAAATTACAACTAAATGGAATGACAGCTCCCAACTTCTCCTTTGAGAGGTGAATAAACGAACTGGAAGCATTGTTTTCATTGTGTGTCCAAAGACAAAAAGAACCATCTTTTCATGGATGATCACCTTGCATTGCTGTACTCACAGTGAGCATTAGCAAATAGGTCACTGTTAAAGTAATTCCAACTTATACACCAACATCTGTTACAGAGCATAAAATAAATTCCCTGAGTAACTTGACAAGCTCCTCCAATCCAATCAATGCATACCTTGATACACCTTATATGCTTTGATACTAAGATGGGCACAAGGGAAGATAAACAAAAGGTATTTGAAAATCCAGTTTATAATCATTATGAAAGAGAACAAAGATTTATAAGTCACTCTGAAATCAAATATCAATTTTGTATGAATACTTTCTTTAAGAACACAAGTGGGAAAATGTGGCAAGCAGCAAACATGACCAAAAAATGCAATTGACTCTTTCTGTATAGGAAGCTACAAATTACCAACATTGTCAAGGCATTTTAGAATCATCTCTATGTGTGCACTCAGAATATCTACTGGTTGAAGCCAAAGATAAAAATCAATGCCAAATTAGAAGAAAGGAGAGATGAAAAGATACATTTTGCAGTTATGGTAGCTTGAACTCAACCTGTTTGAAGAAGCTATTGACTCTGAAAAAGGGGAAATGGACAAAAGTTCACTTCCAATTCACTCACTATCATTGTCTTTTTGAGGAATTTATAAATGGACAAGAGTCACCACAATGAGGAGGCAGAAAAAACCCCAGAAACCAACCACCTTAGCCTGCAATTCTTTATCTCCTTGCCAACAGGACTGATATAGAAGACAATACCTGTTTAGCATATAAACTCATTTGCAAAGCATTATATAGAGAAAAGGTAAAAGATTATAAGCAAAATCTTTTTCAAAAAAGGCAAAGCAGCCTCAAGAGACTACAGAACGTTTGGTGACTAATCCAGGTCCTTAGATGAAACTAAAAGGTGAACAAATGGATGTGAAAAGGAACAGATGGGTTGGGGATTTAGTAGTTCTCTATGGTTACCAGTGATAAAAAATGGATCTACCATATTCTCTCTCTACCACCTCAGTACCTGTATGCTATGGGAGAGAGTGGTAATGACCCTAAAGCAAATTCATTTAGGAAGATCAACTGGACCTGACCAAATACAAACAGAAGCAGTCTACATTGAAGGTGATGCATATTGTTTTTCACTAGGGCATCAATTTTCAAGAGATTTTAAAGGAAAAATTTCAAAACAAAGGAAAGAACCATGGCCATGGATAATATTATGAGAGAGAGAGAGAGAGAGAGAGAGAGAGAGAGAGAGAGAGAGAGACAGAGAGAGAAACAGAGACAGAGACAGAGACAGACAGAGACAGAGACAGAGAGACAGAGACTGAGAGTATCTTCAACTACCAACTCACATACATTCTCATATATAAAAGATCTTTATGATAATGGCCTAAGTGGCTATTAAGGGAAAGTTTGATGAAGAAAAGAGAAGGAAATCAGCAGGATTTCACACATAATCTCCCACAGATCACATCTTCACAGTCACAATATTGATTGAGTAGTATACACAATAAAATATTCTACTGTGTTTGTCGATTATAAAAAATGAACTGAATAGAGCAAAAAAGACATTGAAAACTCTCCTTAAACAACACATCTCCCACTTCTATGTTACAATCATACAAGATTCTAAGAAAGATTCTACCAGAAAAACAACAACTTTGTTCTGTGTTGAGGTTTTTTTTGTTTTTGGTTTTTTTTTTAATAAAGCACCAAAGAGGCTATAATCCCTGGTGGGCAGCAGTATTAGAAGTGATACTATTCAGCTTGTTTTATTCCATAAATATATATTAATGTAATTTTAAAAATAATTTTATAAAATGAAGTGATACTGTTCTCCAAAAGTTTTTGTTGGTGTTGTGGAGGAGGTCCTTTGTGAAGTCCAAATAGATGAGAGATTTTCTAAAGGAAAGATTCTCTGGATATGCCTGTTCATTGACTGCATTGTCCTAATTTTATTGAGTCCTGCAACATTACTAGCCCTATTCAGTCAATTTCATTGTTATTTCAAAGAGATGAATTGAGTTTCATCCATCCTGGGAAAACAAAGTGGATAAAGAATGCATATTGCCAAACATATGTATTCTCTTGAGAGGAAGTATCATGCAGTTTTGAGCTTGTAGTTAGGTCAGAAAACCTGGGTTCAAATCCCACCTTAGACTTTTACTAACTGTGGAGCTATGAGTAAGTAAGTCAGTCTCCCAGAGCCATTATTTCCTAATTTGTAAAATGGGAAAAATAATAGTTGCCCTCCCTACCTAAGAGGGAGTGAAGAAAGAGTTTCACAAGCTTAAAGATTTATATTTAATTTTGGGTTCCTATTATATTACATATAAAGATATGTACATATCTTGGGCAGGCACTGTAGATGGACAGTAAGAAAAATCATATGGACTCATATTTGCGAAACCACATACTTCTTCAACAATTCCAAGCTGCCCTCTGGCATGAAATCTTATCTGTTCAACACCAGTATTTTCCCACCGGCATTTATGGTCACAAAACACAGAGTGTCATGATTTCAAAGGAATCAAAGTTGCAGATGAATGATTTAAAAAAAAAACATTTGTTAAGCACATTCAAAGCATTATTTTGAGGATTCAGCTAGGAGAATGACTATCCCTATTGTCAGGGAGCTCATGCTTTTAATGGGAGAGATAACATACGTAGAAGGTTTCATCTGAAAGTCAGATGGACAGGTCCCATGGTCCTTTGGTGCAGGGGCAAAGGAGGTGTGATGTCTCTTCTTTAACATCATTTCCACTGATAAAATTGTATCTGCTTCTGGTGTTATGATATTTGACAGTACCAAGGATTTTGGTTACAAGAACTTTTTCTTCTGGGTCCTTAGGAGTTGTGGATGAACCAATAAGCAATAGAAAAACACAGAGGACATAAAACTGTGGTATGTTATAAAAGAAGACATACTGTTAAGAAATGATGCAAAAAAAATCAAGAACCTCAGAAAATGGAGTGAGGCTGTTTATTTAGCAAGATCAAGGGATGAGCAACTTGTGTGTACCCATAAATTATTCAAAGAAGCAGAGGAAATCCTCCAACATGGTGAGCAGATTCTCTCTACAAAAAGATGAGATGATATAAGCGGATTGCAATCTACAACCAATGAATGGAGTGTCCACATATGAGAGATCAATAATTCCTCAAAGTGTCAGAATAAGGGGGTAGACATTATTATATGTGTTAGAGTAAAGGCACTAAGCCTCCACTGAACAACAGGCACAATGCTCAAAGCTCTTCCCTAGGAAATACAACTGTCTTGTCCACAGTTCAGTGATTGGAAAGGGCACCACATTTGGAGTCAGAGGAACTGAGTTCGAGTCCCAGTTTCATAATTTCCTGTCCTTGTGACCTTGACCATAATACTTAACCTTAAGTGCCTTAACTTCTTCATCTATAAAATTTGGAGAATTGGGAGAGATAACTTTCAAGGTCTCTTCCAGCTTTAAATCTATGATCCTGAGGAGGCTGAGGAGATAGAGTAGGGATATCTGCATCCAAGGATCTACCCTGTGGGGATTCCTAATACCCCAGGTTGTAGCCTTAGGGACCTTGTTCAGATCATCACTATTTTGGACACTTAGATCTGGGGCATGAAAATTTAATATTTCTCCCAAACCAGACCATTTTTTCCCAAGTACATATGAATCCACTAAGGTCTTTTCTGATGTCTCATCATGGCAAGGAGGTAACTCTGGGTTCTCACGGACCATAACAATAGAAGACAAGTTTTGGCAGAGTCCATCAATCTAGAAAGACTTCACCATGGGTCTGACAACAGATTCTGTGACTTGCCTAGGTAAGGAGAGGTTCATTACCAGATGATTACAACTGGAGAGGAAATATTTTGGCAGCAATAACCCATGAACACCACTTTACTAAGTGGAAAGTGCCATTTGTTTCAATGAAGGGGTAGCCTCATGCTAAAAAAAATCACTAATTCTAGAAATCTTGAAGGTCATGTGCTCATAAAATGGTCTTTTCCCTGGGTATAAATCAGGGGCTCCAGGGCCCTGTCAGAAGAAATAAGCTGCTTCTCAGCCCTTCCCACCCCACCCCACAAACTTGAGGTCCTCAGAGTTTTTCCATTTAAAACCCCTCCCCTTTGAGATGATCTTTTTTTTCCCTTGGAGCAGATCCTACATTCCAAGGAGAGCTGGCTATGGATCTTTTCTTGTGGCCTTTTGCTGCTCGGTGTCATCTGTAAAAATAGCTCAGGCTCCCAAGAGGGTACATGTCACTCTAAATATACATTTGGATTCCCTTCCTCAGGTGCTTGTCAAAAGGGCTGCAACAGGAGCAAATGACTAGATCACTTGAAAGCCTTCAAAGTGTAATAATAACTAAGAAGAAAGAAGACTTGAAATTGTATTTTCAATCCATAATTTCAGTATTTTCAAACAATAAAAAATTATCAGTCACTTTCTATGTGCTAGGCATTGTGCTAAGCACTGGGATTACAAAAAGAGGTAAAACATGGTTCTTGCCCTCAAGGAGCTTATGATCTAATGGAGGAACTTCCAAACTAATGGACTGTGAAGTGGTTTTTTCTTCCCTGTGAGACGTTTATTGCCCCACTATTTGAGTCAATAACCCAGAATCTAGTCACCAAAGACCAGGCACCAACCTCACACATATACACATATGATCTCATTTGGTTTTCTTAGTATGTGAGGTAGGTACTATTATTAGCCCCATTTTACAAATAAGGAAACTGAGGCAAACAGAGGTCAAGGGAATTGCCTTGGTAGAATTGTCAAGGTAGCAATTGTCAGAGGTGAATGTGAAGCGAAGTCCTCTGACTCCAGAACCCTGGCTCTAAATGCTGATCTGCAATGCATTATTATCAGCACTGTTTTTACAGATGAGGGCACCGAGCCTAAGAAAAGTTCACCGGATTGCCTTGGTCCCATTGTTGGAATGAGAATTCATTCTTAGGTCTTCTGGATTAGAAGTTTAGAGCACCACTCTCTGCCCCACACTATCTCTCTTTTGAAGACTATGGGGTAGGAGTGGGGAGTGGAATGGAAATGAATTGGCTCATCTCCCAGGTCTTGTTTGCTTCTCTGGCTTTAGTAGCATCAAGCAGCGAATCCAGATGGTTTTCAGAGATCCCCCAAATCTCCCATCTGCATCCATGTCCCATGTGCTCTCTGAGCCATGAGAGGGAGCCATCCTCCCTCCTTGCCATAGGAGAGGGGTCAGGAGAAGTGCTGCTTTGGTTAGATCAGAGGGCAGATTCTGGATTGGTCCCTAAGCTCATTGCAGAATGACAGCTGTGGACAGCGGCTGATTTGTCAGCACCCACTCCCTGGGTGGGTGCCTGTCACACGCCTCTGGCTTGCTCTCTGGCCTGTTTGTACTTGGACGGTCTTATAGCACTGTGGGTCAACTTTGGGCAGTATTCAAAGCCAAGCAAACACCCTGGCTCTCTCTATGTGGAAAGAACGTGGGCTTCAGAGTCAGGAGCGGCCCATTTGATTACTGGCTTGGACACCTTACTGGTGTGTGACACCCTGTGAGCTCTAGTTTACTCAATTATAAAATGGGGTCAATGATACTTTCACTGGCTACGTGCAGGGATATTGTGAGGGAAATACTCTGTAAACTTTAAAATAGAAATCTAAGTCTTCATTATTATTACTTGAATCACCAGTGTTCAGACTCTGGGGAAGATAAGGATTTTTCCCTTGAGGGCCAGAAGGTACTCTGAGGTGATGCTGACCTGGGGAATGATTTTAAGGGACATCTCTTACCACTATACAGGGCAGGCAGGCATATGGAAATGCTAACTAACAAAGCTCTGATTGATGACATCATGAGCATGCCACCTCTGGTGGACATCATTTTATTAGAAGTAGAACTAGAAAAGGAAGCCAAGGAGTCGCCCCCTTGATGCTAAATCTGAATCCCATGACCTGCTCTGGGTTCTCGTTTTGCTAAAGTCCATGACTAGAGAACAAAACTGGAGAAGTAGGATGATAGACTGAGGCCTGCCCTTGGAGGCACAAGGCCTGAGTTTCAATCTGCCACTGACTGATTGTGTGATTGCAGGTAAGTCCCTTCACCTCCCTGGGCTTCAGTTTTCTCATCTATAAAATGGAGCTAGTAGAAGGATCATGGGACAGTGGGTTAAATGCTGGGCATAGAGTCAGGAAGGACTGAGTTCAAACCCTACTCTTGCATGACCTGAACAAGTCACTTAATATTTATATGCCTAAGGCAGCTCCCTTATTTACTAATTCACCCAAACTGAGAGTGATTTATATGAATGAAAGAAAAACTCCTTTCATCTCACAAATCACAGACTCTTCCAGAATTTCAATTCAATTTAACAAACCTTGTACCTATCTTGCATAGGACTAGAGCCAGGCCTGGAGTCCAGAAGACCTGAGTTCAAATCCAACCTCAGACACTTAGGGCTGTGTTAACCTGGGCAAGTCACTTAACCCTGTTGGCCTCAGTTCCTCATCTGTAAAATGAACTAGAGAAGGAAATGGCAAACCATTCCAGTATCTTTGCCAAGAAAACCCCAAACCGCAGCGTCAGACTCGACTGGAAATTGACTGTACAACAACAAAATTACATAGGACGTTATGCTAGGTCTGGGAATATAAAGGTAAAAATTAAATTGTACCTGATTTCAAGGAGTTTACCTTCCTCTGCTGGAGGGTGGGGAGAGTAGGGGTAGGCATATATATAGATAAGTAAATACAAAATAGAATATACAAAATAATGGGGAGGAGAATAGAGAATTAACAAGTAGGCAGTAAAGTGGAGATAATACTGATACTGCTTACCTAGGGAAGGTGGGTAGGAATGTTGGGAGTGCTCTGGAAACCAGGAATTGCTATAGAAATGCCAGCTTTAATTCACATTATCATTTGCTCTGACTGCCAGGTCTAGGTAAAAATGGAATCAATCTTTCTGTCTTCTATTCATCTTTCTATGTGTTTCTTACTGGGATGGGGACCCGAGCAATCTCTCTGGGCTCTCGATAGATGGACCACATGCCTGCTAAGCCACAGCTGATGTGGTACCTCTGAGGTGGCAAGGATAGTAACAGTGTGCCTGAGGATCGTGCCAGCTTCTCAAATTTGCATATCTTTTTGTTCCCCATAAAGCTTGTCCTCATAGAAGCTGTTTATTTTCCTTTTTCAAAGCATTTTATGGATATCTTTTGTTTTTATATCACCTTCGTCTCCCAATATGTTTCTCCTCTTTCTCCAACCCAGAGAACCATCCCTTTTAAAAACAAAGGAGGGAGAGAGAGAAAGAGGAGAGGGAAAGGGGGAGAAAGAGAGAGAGGGAGACAGACAGACAAACAGACAGAGAGAGAGAGAGAGACAGAGAGACAGAGAGAGACAGACAGACAGACAAATAGACACAGAGAGAGAGACAGAGAGAGACAGACAGACAGGCAGAGAGACAGAGAGAGAGAGGAGGGAGAGAGAGAGAGACTCTGTGTGTGTGAGAGAGACAGAGAGAGAGACAGAGAGACAGGCAGAGAGACAGAGAGACAGAGAGAGAGAGGAGGGAGAGAGAGAGAGACTCTGTGTGTGTGTGAGAGAGACAGAGAGAGAGAAAGAGAGAGAGAGAGAGAGAGAGAGAGAGAGAGAGAGAGAGAGAGAGAGAGAGAGAGAGAGAGAGAGAGAGAGAGAGAGTTGAGGAAAAACTAAGTAACACATCAACAAATTCTGACAGTACATATAGCATTCCACACCCATGCCTCCCCACCCCCACTTCTACAATGAAGAGAGGAAAGTGCATTCTTATACATTTGCATATCACAGTATTTATACTACCTTTTACTGTTGACAAAGTAGGTGGCATCCATTATCTCTCTGGATCTTCAAAACCACCCTGGAAATGAAGCATTTTACGGAGGAGAAAAGGGAGGGAGGTTAAATAATAATATCTATCTATCTGTCTGTCTGTCTATCCATCTATCTGTATATGTATATACACATGTATGTATGTGCATATATGCACATATGGCTCCTTTGACACATATAGCTCCTTTAAGTTTGTAAAAAAAGAACCTTTACCCTATGAGGTAGGAACTACTTGGTATGACTATACCCATTTTACAGGTAGGAACCTGAGGCTCAGACAATGAACAGCAAATCCTACTTACATAGCATTTCCTTTTATAACAATCCTGTGAAGAAGGTAATGTGTGTTATCATCCTTATTTGACATAGGAGGAAACTGGAGGTCAGGGAAGTGATATGCCCCTGATCCTTCACTGCCAGTAACTGGGTCAGAGTCATGATTTGAACCGGGCAGGCTTTCTCCCACACTCCACATTCTGCTCTCCACACACTGAATCATGTCATCTCTTTTAGCATATTAGCCAGCATTTATATGGTACTTTAAGTTTCACAAACATTATCTCATTTTATCCTCACAATAATCCTGGGAGGTATGTAGGTACTATTATTATCCTCTTTTTACAGACGAGGAAGTTGAGGAATGCAGAGATTAAGTGGCTTCCTCAGAGTCACCCAGTTAGATTAAAAGAGCTCACCCAGGCCAAGGCCTTCCCTGACTATACCATGATGCCTCTCATAGTTCACATCAGAATTCTCTTAACTTTTTAAAATGAATACCCCTATCATAAAACGTGTATTACAATTATTTATTTATAATATGCCTGTACTAATGAGTAACTAACACTTCCCCACCCAAAAAAAAAAAATAGAATAGAGAAGCCCATACCGAAAGGGTCTTAAAAGTCATCTAGTCCAACCCACTAATTTTATAGATCAAGGAAACCAACACCCAAGAAGACTGAATGATTTCTCTGAGTCACACAGGTAGGGGCTGAGCTGGGATTCAAACCCATGTCATCTGACTCCAAAACCAGCATTCTTTCTATTCTGTCAGGCTTCGTTGAAAAGGATTCTTACTCCCAATCACAGCTCTACAGCAAGTCAAGTCCACAAACACAGAGTTCAACCTCCAAGGGGTACCTGTTGAAGCCATGAGGTAACCCAGGGTTCAGGGACTGGTAGCCTGGGGAGGGGAGTTTTCCCAATGGCACGGGACTATTTTCTGGCAGTAGTTAGGTTATAATTACTTTTAAGGGAAGAAATGAGACTGTTGGATCTTGCATAACAGTAGAAGGTAGTGGGGGGAGGGGGTTGAGGTTGGGCAATAATGAGTTAAAGGTAGATGTGGTTTAAGTTGGAGGTAAGCCCCATAAGATTTAATTCATCTTTCCATTCTATGATTGGTTGATTATACCAGGTCATACCAAGTCCTGTTCCCCCATGAAGTATTGCAGCCCAAGCTTGGAGACCACTGATTTAGCCCATCCGTTATCCTGATTCGGCTACTTTCCGTGGGACTATCTGTCTTCAAGATTCAGTTACTTCCTCTGTCCGGTGGAAATAATCAGCCTTGCCCTGACTCTTTCCCAGGCCTATGATGAGAATCACTGTACTCTTGGATAAACTCTAAGTCTTGATCAAATATGAGGGATCTGAAGTAATAAACATCACAAATTTGGAATAAAAAGATCTTAGTGGCCATCTACGTTTTGTAGATGAGGGAACTGAGGTCAAGATAGGTGACTTGACCTCCCAACGTCATAGACATAGTCCAGAATAGAGCCAAGATTTGAACCCAGGCCCTTCAACTTCATCCCGGTACCTTTGACTGCTCCTCCAGTCAGTCCAGTATAGTTCTACAACTGGGTGGCCTTGACCAAGTCAAATCCTTTCTATAGGCCTGAATTTTCTCATCTATAAAATGAGAGTGAGGATCTCTAAAGTTCCTTCTGCCTCTAAATCCTCTGATCCTATTAAGGTAAGCCGTTATTGATTCCATGGTTTTTATTCAAATCCCAGATCTGCTAGGGAGAGAGGAAAGCAATCTTGATAGTGACTTCCTGATGATCCTGAATTGTTTCCCTGCCTTGGGAGCTTCTGGCCTGTCTACTGGGCTCTTTCTTTCTCCTTCACTCTGCAAGAGGCTTTGGGCCTCATGGGAAGAAGTTGGTTTTCAGTTTCCCTGGGGATGTAGAATTAACAGTCCTGGGAAAAAAAACCTCAGGCCCCAGAGGTCATTTTGGTTTGTACCTCTATTAATGCATGTGGTACTATGCATTAATGTGCACTATTTCTCTGTTAGGCTATAGGGGACATAAAAGCAAAGGATACACCTTAGTTAAATTTGTATCTCTCCAGATTGGGGGTTCTGAGCATCTTTTGTTGAATGAATTCAATTGAATTAATGTAAATTAATGGCAGTTTGAGAAATGTCATCTTGTTTTTTCTGTCTACAAGAGCTAAGCTCCCTCTAGAGGATCTATCTGCCCCAGAGGTGGAGGATGTAAGGGCTTGGCTGAAGTGGGCCTACACTCCAGCTGCTTGCTCCTGGCCAAGGCTGCATCTTCTCTAAGGTGAACATCGGGCTTGGCCAATTTTGTCTCCAATGAATTTTTCTTTTTGCACTTTATGGCTCTTCTCAGAAGACAGTAAACTTGCTTCTGTTTTTGTCTTTGTGTTTCAATAGGATAGCACATTGCCTTGCAGATATTAAGTTCATAAGATAATAGAATTAGAATTTAAAGGGAACCTTAGAGGCCCAGGTCACCAACTTATAAGTGGTGGAGATGGAATTTGAATCCGAGTTTTCTTGACTCCAAGTTCAGTTCTTTATCCACTAGATATATTATCTCATTTGATCTTTATAACAAGCCTGTGATACAGGTACTACTATTATTACCACCAATCCCATTTTATAGATAAGAAAATTGAGAACTGGATAGCTTAGGTGTTCACTACTAGTAAAGGCTTGATTCAAACCCAGGTCTCTGCTGACTCCAAGTTGAGAGCTATGTCCACTATGTCACAGTTTCTTAGAGTTGGAAGTCATCTGTAGTCTACACCTGAACAAAAATCCTACATGCGATAACCTTGACAAAGAGTCACCCTGTCAGTACCTCCAGTGACATGGGCCTTGGAACTTTCCAAGATGGCCCATTCCACTTTCAGATAGCTCTCATCGTTAACACTTCTCTCTTGCTTCAAATGGAAATCTGCTTCCTCAAAAACAAATCTAATCCCTCTTCCACAGAATGATGCATTATATATTTGAAGGAAACCATCATGTTTTCACTAAATCTTCTCTTTTCCAACCTATCCTCCCCCTCCCAGATCCTTCAACTAATACACATGCAGGATTGTTTGGAGTCCCCTTCTTTTGGATACCATCTCCTGGACTGTCTCCGACTGATCAAAATTCTTTGACATCTGGGTGATATCCAGAACTGAGCACAATATTCCAGATGTGGTTAAATCAGAACAAAAGACAATGAGAATGCCTCCTTCCTTTGTCTGGACACCAGGCTTCCATTTTTGTAGCCCAAGATCACCTTTGCTTTCTCAGTCGCCATATCATGTCATAGTGTTGATTTCTGTTGAACTTATAATTCATCAAAACCTGAGGGTCATTCCACATGAGCTGTTATATAACAGGTAGGGTGATAATTAGAATTCTTGACCTAGAGTCAGGAAGATGAATTCAAATCTAGCTTCAGACACTTCTTAGCTGAGTGACCCTGGGCAAATCAATTATATTTCTTATCCTGTTTGCTCATCTGTAAAATGGGGATAATACTTAGCATCTGGGGATGTTGTAGAATCAAGTAAGATATCCATAAAACACTAATCATAATACCTGACACATAGTATGAAAATGCTAGCTATATCATCATCATCATCATCATCATCATCATCATCATCATGCCAATTCCCCCATCTCAAAATTATACACTTGAATTTTGAACCCAAGCATTGGATTTTTACATTTGCCCCTATTCCATTTTTCCTTATTGCATTTGTGCATAATTCTGGTCTATGGAGATAACTTAACTTTCACCTAATAATAACAAGTCACATTTGTAGCTCCTCTATGCAAATTCCTCACCACTCCACATGGTAGCTAGTGCACAAGTGCAATTAACCTCATTTATAGATGAGAAAACTGCCTTGCTTGCATAGCACAATTGACTTCAAACCCAAGTCTTCTGACTTCAAGTCCAATGATTTTTCCACTATGCTAAGCTGGCTTGTCTCATTGGATATTCACATTTCTGGGAGGGTGGAGAGAGGCATGGAGAGGGGAAGGGAGCTATCCAAGATCACACAATTAGAGGTGGAATGGCAACTAGAACCTGGAATGTTCCTAATGCATCTTGTATGAAGACAAAGGAAGGGAAAGAAAATGTGGCTAGATTTTCACAGGAGCTGAATACACAGGAAAATGTTAGCACCCTCCCCCATCCCCCTTTCAGAGAGTCAGAAGCCCCTAGAGAATTAGGATAAGGTTGAGAGAACATCACATCTGTATTAGCTTCCTGCAGCTTTCACCCACACTTTTTCTCATTGTTCCCCTTATAGTGATCCAGGAATAAGGACAGGACATTGGTCCTTAGTATCCTAAAAGTACAGGAAAGAACACTGCCTCGAGTCAGAAAGACCAGAGTTCAAATCTTGATTCTACCTGTCTAACCTTAGATTTCATTTAACATCATACACTAGATTGACTCCAAAGTCCATCTAAATCTATGATTCTGTGACAACCTAGTCCCAAGGATAGAATGTAAGATGGCACTGTCTCCAAATTAATAGATTGGGAAACTGAGGCAAAGGGGCAGGATACTGACTTTGTAATCATACCCTCCATGGAGAACTCCAGACATGGGACCCTGTTGATCATTTAGTTTGATACCCTCATTTTGCAGAGGAGGAACGTGAAGCCCAGAGAAGTAAAAAAACAAAACAAAACAAAACTTACCTAAGGTCATCTAAGATATAAATGGCAGGGCCAGACTTCAAACCCAGGTCCACTGAATCCAAAACAATCCTTCCTTCCACTGTAGCCCTGTGCTTCTCAGAGCACTACAGTTATTCTCAAGTATCTGAAGGGTAAGGCAGCAGACTTGTTTTGCTTAGCAGAAATAGAAAGATTGGGTGGAAGTCATAAGAGGAAGATTTAGGTTCCATATAAAGAAAGACTTGCTATTATTTAGAGCTGTCCAAGTGAAAACTGAGTTATCTTCAGGGGTCAGAGTTTTCATCCCTGGAGGTCTTTCATTTGGAGGATGGGCAACCATTTGTGAGGATAGTGGAGGGAATTTCTGTTCACATATATGACTCCTGAGATCCATTGAAGTGCAAATATCCTCGTATCTTGACTTTTCCTGTTTTCTTCTTGATTTAAAGCCCTTTCCAATCTGGACCCTTCCTATATTTCCAGTCATTTATACTTTACTCCTTTCCAAGCACTCTATGATCCAGCTACAGTACTAGCCTACTTGTGTTCCTCACACATGACACTCTGTCTCCTGACTCCATGAATTTACCTCAACTGTCTCTCATGCCTGGAATTCTCCCCCTCCTCACCTCTGACTTCTGTGCTGCCTGGTTTTCTTCAAGACTGTCTTTCCTGGTCTCTCTTGACCCCCAGTCTCTATGATTATCTTTTATTTAAACTATACATATCTTATTTGTACATAGGTTCTTTCATGTTGTCTCTCCCATTAGAATGTGAGCTCCTTGAGATCAGGAACTGTCTTTTGCCTTTCTTTGTATCCCAAGTGTTTAACACAGGGTCCAGGACACAGGAGGCAATTGATAAGTTCTTGTTGACATGACTCAGTTTGATTCACCAAACTTTCTTAACAACCAAATGAAAAACACCCTAGCCAGGACAGTCAAGGTGAGTTTCTGGGACATGTGCAACTATATGTTGTTGTGTGCACATGATGGTGTCAACGTGAAGAAATAGGTTATCTTTGTGAACTTTGGGCAGGGGGAGTCTGATGACAATCATGATGATTACAAGTGGCTCACTCATGGTAGGCCCTTTTAAAATTCTTATTGAATCCATTTGAATGGAGTACATAGAGTAAGCAATTAATCAACAAGCACTTATTAAGTGATTACTGTGCACTAAGCACTGGACCTAGTGCTGGGAATACCAAAATAAAAGCCAGACAGCCCCTACCCTCTGGGATTTTACATTTTAATGGAGGACACAAATATAGACATATATAGATATATGGAAAAAGTGCTGGACTTGGAATCAGAAAGACCTGGGTTCAAATTTTGATTCTACTCAAGTTATATGACCCTAGGTAAGTCATTCTCTGAGCCTCCTTCTTTGTACATCAAATGAGAGCACTGGACTATGAGATCCCTTGTAGTTCTAAACACATGATGTTGTGATCTCATGATCCTAGATACAAGGTAGCCTTCTAGGGAAAGGTACTAGAAGGTGAAGGACCTGAAATGGTCTTCTTCAGAACATGAAATCTGAATGGAGTCTTGAAGGAAAACACAGACTCCGAGAGATGGAGGGAAAAAAGGGAGGGCATCCCAAGCATGTGCCAAGGCTTGGAGATGGGAGATGGAAATCATGCATGAGGAGATGAGCAGCACGTGGATCGGTATAGATGCACTGTAGAGTACATAGAGTAATATGAAAGAAGACCAGCGTGGTAGGAAGAGGCCAGGTTATGAAGAGCTTTGGATGCTAACCAAAGGAGATTAAATTTGACCCTAGAAGTAATAAGGAGCCTCCGGAGTCTGTTGAGCAACAGAGTCACATGATCAGACCTGCACTTTAGGAAAATCGCTTTGGCAGCTACAAAGAAATAATGACATGGTTCCTGATATTGAATGTACACATGTGTATTTGTTTTGGGATGGAAGACACAGGTTTTCAAAACCTGACAGTGGGCTAAACCAGGGAGTCAGGAGCTTAACAGAGATAAGACTAGAATCCAGGTCTTCCTAACTCTGAAGCTGACCTCTTATTTTCATGGTGATTAAAATGGGGGACATGGTGGGGTGCTATTTACAAAGTCCCATAGGAAGTGGCTCTTGAGCTGAGTTTTAGAAGAAGCTAGAACTAGATCACTGGCCAGGAGTTAAGTGGGTCATAAGTCCCTTCTCCACCTGGGACTTAGTTTCCTCCTCAGGTAAGGTGCAGCCCTGGGAGAAATCTCAAGATTCCAATGCTACTCTCAGTAGTGGTCATATGCTTTCCTACTCCTTCCCAGACCCCAGAAATCTCTGGGAGAGGCTTGTCTCTGATAGCTGAGCACATGCCTCAGGCGTCCCAGCAGGTCCCTTGTTTCTACAGAAGCAGCATGGAGAGACACTGGCACACAGAGGTCACAATCACCACACTGTGGCTTGTTGGGCATAAAAAATTAATCCCTTTCTCAAGATGAGCAGAGTTGTGGTGAATGAATGAGCCTTGGAAAGCTCAAGGGTTGTGGTCTGAAATGTACTTAATACTCATGGCTTCTGACAGGAGATCAAAGGATCATAGATTTTTAGCTGGAAGGAACCTCAAAGGTCATCTAGTTCCAAGTCCTCATTTAAAGTTGAGGAAACTGAGGCCTACAGATAAAGTGACTTGCCTATGGTCATGTAGGCAATAAGAGGCAGAGACAGACTCAATCAGGACTTCTACCTACTGACCCCAAGAAGCATCTAATCCCTCTTAGATATAATAGTGGCTTCTAGGGTTCATTTTAAAGCACTTACTGAAGTTGTCTTTCAGACATTCAATTCAATTCAACTCAATTCCACCAAAAATGTGTTAAAGGTGCTGAGTACAGTGCCACACAATCAAGTTTGTTTTTTTTTTTAATTGCATTATCTATAGACTGATTTAAAAAACAAGATTTTACTGATATGTTTTGAGTAGTGGTCTTAGCCAATGCATTAGCAACTTTCCTCACTTCTATGATACACGGATCTTGCTGAGAATTAAAAGGATAGCCTTCCTGCATTTCCAGGCACATTTGAAGATCACAGAATCACAGCTAAAAGGAACGCTGGAGCTCATGCCTGGGTCCTCTGACTTGGAATCTTTTCCCACCATTCTATGCTCTTGCTCGCTTGTGATAAGATGAAAGTCCTCACTCCTGCTTCTCAACTCTGTTTTCAGCAAGCTGTGAATGTGGGATCTTTGTGGCTGGGGACTGCAGACAGGGTCCTCAGCAAGTAGACAGTGCAGGAGCTAGGCTAGTAGGCCACAGCTGTGGATGATGCAGGGCCAAGCCAGGAAGGGCCATTCACTTGGAGGGCCGGGTGAGGCACAGGCCTGTGTTCCGGTCAGCAATATGCACATGTGGCTCAGACAGGACCAGTCACAGATGTGTGGGAGAGGTTGGGTCAGATACAAATGTCTCTGCAGCCTCGTAGGAGACAAAAAAAGGGAAGGATCCCCTTTCACAGCCTGTCAGAGTGTGCTCCTTGGAAAAAACTGGGCTGAACTTGGTCAGTTGTGAAAATGGGCAGATAGCTTTTGGGACCACAAGGAAGAATTAGAGGCTCTGGCAGATGTTAGAGGTGTTGAATGCAGATGCAGTCAAAAAAAACCCAAGAAATTAGAAGTGAAGAGGGGAGGCAGTCCTTGGGAATGGAGATACAGAATGATTATGGGATGATCAACTTGAAAACATAACCAAGGAAAGAGGATAGGGAGAAGAATAAAGTCCCAAAGAGAAAATAGAGGTGAAAAAGATAGGGGAAAAAGGTAAAAACAAGGAAGATCCCTTGACCTCAGAGAACCAGAATTCTTAGGTGCAATTTTCAGATAGACCTGGGGAGCTAAGCTCAAGGTTATGATAGGATAAGGGCACAACAGGATAAGGGCACAGGCTCAATGGAAACCAGAGGGTCCTGTGTTAACTTCACTATTTCACATCTGCTCCACCCATGGTCTTCTTCTCCTAAACTCTCTTCTGTGAGCTTTTCTTGATCTTCTGTCACTGCCCTTCCCCTTCCTTCCTCTTCTGACATCCCCATTTAAAGAGGAGGGTTTTCCCAATTACTGACTGCAGTATATTACACCACCAATAGCTCTGTGTACGTGGTATGCAATTTTGTCAACAGACAGGATCCATCTGATAGCCTATTGGACATTTTAAAATGGAAGTCCTAGAGACATCACAAATTCAACATATCCAGATCAGAATTCACTCTCTTTCCCTCCATCCATTTTCCAGACTCTCCTGTTTCTGTCAAAGGTACCACCATTCTTCCAGTATCCCCAGGTTATAAACTTGATGTCATACCTGACTCTTCACTCTCTCTCTCTCACCTCTCATGTGCAATCCTAGCCCCTCACCATACCTTGCTGTTTCTACTTCAGACATTGATTGATTGGTCTTGGCTATGTTATCAGCTGAGACCTGCAACCCAGCTAACCAAAGAAAAACAGAATGTGGCGTCACGAACACTGGCAGGAGATCAATCTCTAGTCTCAGAGGCAGGAAGGGTGATAGGAGATGTTCAGAGGAATGAGTTGCAAGAAAAAGGTAGAAACTAGGAAAAGGATGGATTTATTGGAGCAAGAGGTAGGGAGTTAGCCAACATGAAGTGAGGGAGTACTTCCAAAGAGATTAGCAGGGGCAGATTAGGGTTGGGGCAGTGAACACAGCATACGAGAATCATAGAATCTTAGGGCTGGAAGGATCCAAAGAAACCAACTAATCCAACTCCTTCCTGAACAAGAATCACATCCAGCCAACAAGTAGTCATCCAGTCTTTTCCTATAGACCTCCAGTGAAAGGAACCCATTTCTTCCCAAGGCAGCCCATTCCACTTTTCAAAAGATGACATTATTGCACAGTTTTTCCTTTCCTCAAACCTAAAATTGCTTCCCTGGTGCTTCTACTCTCTTGGACAGGACTTGTCTAAAACAGAACTCATTACCTTATTCCATTGACTTGCTTCTCCTCATAGTTTTTCTACTTCTATTGATGGTGTCCCCATTTGTCCAGTTACCCAGGCTTGAAAAGTCAGCATCTTCATTGACTTTACTCTCTAATTCAGCCTCCCTCCCTCCCAAATCTACTCAGCCACTATGTCCTAGTGACTCTACCTCACAAGCTTTCTCTCATCTGTCCCCTTCTCTCCTCTCACAAGACCACCATCTTGGTTTAGGGCCTCATCACTTCTTGATTTGGTTATTAAAATAGTTGCTCTTTTGGTTTCCTAGCCTCTAAGCTATTCACTTTCCAGTCCATCATCCACAATGCCCCTAGAATAATTTTCCAGACACATGTATAATCATATTCGTTTACTCAAAAAAAATCTTTAGTGATTTCCTCTTGGAATTATGAATATCTAATCCTGGCATTCAAGACCTCCCACAATCTGGCCCCCATCTACCTGTTCAGGTATACTTCAGATTACTCTCATGTTTTCTAGATTACTCCCCACCCTCATTCTTGTACAGCTCTCTCCTATTTTTTATCTTTGTCCATCTGACTCTCTTGCCTGAAATAGATCCCTACCCCTCCTTACCCCAACACATGCCACCATCACCATCACAAAAGTTGACTACTCATCTGGGGTAACTATGGGATTCCCTGTCTGAGGAGAGAAGAGAACCTCTGACGTAGACAAGTTAGGTAAGGGCATAGGCTATAAAGTTAATACCTTGGGGTTATTCTATCTGCTGGTCTCTCTCCAGCCTTAATTCTGGCATCTTATTCTGGAAACTAACCCTGCTACCCTGAAGAAAAGGGCCCAAGGTTATCTGCACCAGGGGTGGTTATCCAGAGATCACAGTGGTTCAAGATATTTCAAAGCCATTACCTGCCATTCAATTACTATGGCCCCACTTCCAGAACAACCCATTGGATCATCCCTTACAGCAACTACTATACTACCTGATGCATCACTGACCATAATACCTAACATACCCCTCATGGAACTGTTAGCTGCATCATCCCTTCCAGCAGCCACTGAGCCATCCCTCCAACAATCACCAAGCTGCCCATGGCATCATTTACTCCCCTCATGAGTCATCCATTTGGTCCCCATTCCTCCTTCATTCCCAGTGCACAGATGACATTTTCTGCTGGACTATCTCCAATGAAGTAGCCTTTGAGAGGCAGGTGACCAAAACACAGAATCAAGACCCTTGAAATTCTCCAGGAGGAGGTGGTGGGGATGGTGGGGATGCAGACAGTGGGCATAGATAGCCAAAGTCACCACACTGAGGCTATCTCTACCTCTACAGCTACCATAGAAGCAGCAGCCTGAAGCCATGTCCTTCCTGTACCTCCGGTGGTTCCCTGGGCTCTCTGAATGGTCTAGAAATATGAACAGGATATCCAGGAACAGTGGGAAAACATGAGGCCCCCAAAACCAGTGCCTACTCAGAGATAGATTTTTGGATTCATGCCGCATAATAGTCATTTTTGTTTCAGAGAGAGAGAGAGAGCAGTCTGGGCAAGTCTGTGGTGCCTTGTCATAATCATGTTTTTAAATGCATAAAAGTTTAGTGAAAATAACAATGTCATTTCCTCCTATTCAAGCTCACAGATACCCTAAAACCTCTCCATGAATCCCTTGGGGGAGTCTGTCAACACCAATTAAGAATCTTTGCTCTAAAGGCTCTTTCCCCTGTAGAGTTTGGACACCTACCTCCTTTCTCTAAGCCATTTGACTTCAGCGAGTCTCAATAAAATGAGGGGATTGAATTAGATGGCCTCTGAAGTCTCATCCAGCTCTAAATCACCTAGAGCAGGAGCTAGTTAGCAGGATAAACCCCCTACAGCCGTTGGTGTCAGGGTTGGGGAACAATCAAGGTCAATTTATATTCCTGAGGCACTACACGGAAACTCTAGATTTTGTCCAAAGGAAGGTGACCAGGATGGTGAGAGGACAGGAGTCCAGATTCTAGGAGAATCTGAATGACCCTGGAGGACCTTGAAGGACCTGGAGATGTTTAGCCCTGAGGAGAGAAAACTTGGAGGTGGGAAGGAGAGAAAACAAGTTACTTTCTAAAATCCAAACGTTTGTCAAGTAGAAAAGAATCATGGGAAGAAGCTATGAAGATACGGATTTAGGACCACTAATCAGACATGCTTTAGTGCAAACTGCTATTCAGGTTGGACTAGAGAGTCTTTGGTTCTATAGAAGCAGGCAGAGTCAATGTGTCCTCTTGTGACTTGGGCTCTAGGATGTGAATAGGACAAGCATAGGGACTGAGGCCCAGTCCCTGCCAGGCAAACAGAGCCAATGCATCTCCTTGAGACCCAGAGTCAGGAGACACTGAGACCAGTGTATTCCTGAGGCCTAGGCTTAGGGAGAAAAAGGTCCTACGGCTGAGGGCTTCGGCTGTCATCCCAGGACCAGAGCCAACATTCCCTTCGAAATGTTCTGTTCATCCTCGAGGACTAGGCTTCTAGCCAAAAGACTCCTGCTCCTACCCAGCCTCAGGCTAAACTCAGCCTGGCCACCCCAGACATCTGGGCACCAGTGTGGTGCAGACAAAATGGTGGGGGCTGCCAGTATGTTTGGAAATGTGCTATCTGGGAGGTGGTGCTATGCAATGCAAAGAACTCCAGGTTGGGCATCAAAAAACCTCAGTTCTAGACCTGGTTCCACCACTCACTTGCTGTGTGAATTGGAGAAAGTTACTCATCTTTTCAGGAACTCAGTATTTTTCCTAAATAAATTGAGGAGGTTGGACCAGATGCCCTATAAGGCACTATTAGTGTCAGGATTGGGGTCTAAGGATCCTTAGGATAAAAGTATCAAAGTTCCAAAGTGGGAAGGGGCTTTAGAGATAATTTAGTCCAACCACTTCATTTTACATATGAGGAAACTGAGGCCCAAAGAAGTTAAATAACTTGTCCAGTCATACAAGTAATAAGCATCAGAGGCAACATTCAAACCTGAGTCGTGTGATTCCAGATTCGATACTCTTTTCCCTATACCAAGCCTAATAATTCAACTCTCTTCAAATACTTCCTGTGACAGGGAATTGACTTCACTTACTCTTTCTCTTTCCCTCCAAATGACTCCTTAATTCCCCAGGAAATCTTCTGGGGGTGGAGGGAAAGCCAGAAAGATGGAGCATGAGCCAGATGGGTCTTGATTTTTGTGGGGCCACTCCATGCTGCAAGGCCAGCTGTTCTCTCCTCAGGGAGGGGAGGGGTGATGATACATGAGTCCTGGCTCCAGAGAACAGTCTTTGAATTCCAAGGGCCCTTGTCACTGACCATTTTCACTGTGCTGTGCCTCTGTTTACTCTAGTACCCTTAGAAACTGTATTCTCAGAAGTAGAGGGTTATGGGCCTGGGGGGAGCAGAGGAAGAAGGGAGCTCCTGAAAGGAGTCTTTTGATATCGTTTATAACCAAGAAACGAAGTGGTTTCCTTTAAGTAAGGTGTGGCTGCAAACTTGGTGGAGACATGTTTTTTTCTTCTTTTCTTCTCTCTCTCTCTCTCTCTCTCTCTCTCTCTCTCTCTCTCTCTCTCTCTCTCTCTCTCCCCCTCCATCTCTTTCTCTCTCCATTTCTTGCTCTGCATCTCTGTATCTCTGTGTCTCTGTTGCCATCTGTCTCTCTGTGTCTGTGTGCCTGTCTCTCTGTAGCTTCTATCTCTCAGTGTGTCTCTCCATCTCTCTGTGTGTGTCTTTCTCTCTAACCAGGAAAACCCTCCCCTTGATCAAAATCTGCTTGGACCGGTCCCCCCTGCTCCCAGAGAGAGGAATAGCCAGAAGCAGCCAAGGCCTTGCTGACCAGAGGATTCCTGCCCTTTCTCTCCCTTGGGAATGCCCCTGTCATGAGACCAGGCTCTAAATAGATATAAGGTACTATATTCAGCTGTCATGGGATGCCCCAGAGATCCCTGGATCCAACCAGCTCCCTTGTTACCTCCCATGGTCAACACCTGTTTCTCCCTGCTAACAAGGAGAGTGCAGATAACCAAAATTCTCAGATAATGCAATAATCAGCAACGCTACACCCATATCAAAACCCTCTGTGTGACTTCTGTTTGGGGGGCACCAAAAATCTTTAGGGAAAATCATAAAAGATTACTGGGCTCCCTGTGACTTTGAGAAAGTCAACTTAACCTCTCTGGGCCTCAATTTCCTCATCTGTAAAATGAAAGAGTTGGCAGGGATGATCTCTAAGGTCACTGCAAGTTCTAAATCAACATTCCTTGGACCCTAAATATCCCTTAATAAATAAAATAGTCTACTTGAATCTACTTCCATTTTGAGCCTGGACTGCCTTCATATGCAGGGGCCTCCAGTTGGGTTCAATCTACTGGTCAACTTTTAAATATGATTTGGTTCCCTAAAAGAGTTGCTACTGCTTCCCAACCACCCCGCCCCCCTCAGCAGCTTGAGAATACTCTCTGTGGGCAGTGAAATATGGCCTGCTGCCAAGCTCCCCTTTCCTTCCTCCATCAGTGATTTATGCCCCTCCCACCTAAGGCCCAGTGAAGAGGATGAGGTTCCCAGAAATCATAGGCTATTATAGCTATAAGGACCTTAGAGATTATCTAGTTCATTCCTAGTAAACAGAGAGACATAAGGAAGGATGCTGTAACACTCAGTTTTCTGACAATGGTATGGTTATCTCATGAAGTAATAAGTTTCCCATTCCTGGAAGTCTTTAAGGAGGGACTGGATGACCCACCTGTCAGAGACTTGGTGACCCCAATCATCCTTTCCAGTCCTAAGATCCTACTGCCTTATTCCCTCATTGTGATATATAAAGAAAATAGGGCATCGAAAGGACCACTTTCTCAGCAGTGAGTGAGGAGTAGTCAGAATTGAAACCTAGCTGTCTTGGTCACCAATAAGTTCTGAACTCCTTCCCCTTTGTCAACCATATTTTCCCTCCGTGGTGGAAGGCATTCTCTGCTCTGGGGTCAGAAAAGGGAGATCAGTCAGCTGAACTTTTATGGCTGTCACTGGGGCAGCCCCGAACTTTGTTATCCCCTAACTTGCTCAAAGGTAAGCAAGAGAAATGTTGGTTCCTACAGCTTTTTCACAGAGAGGTCCTGATTGCTCAACCAATGCTTCTCCACATAACTGCAAACAGCTCTCTTCATGACCAGGCAAATGTCATAGCTAGGACTCAGTGCCTTGTTTCTATACTGCTTGGGGGATAACCAGGTCTGCCATGGTCATCAAGGAAAATAACAGGAGATCAACTGGTGCACACCTCTGTGGGGATAAAAGTCAAAAGATAGTCCTACAGAGAGACAGACCTGCAGTGAAAGGCCCTCTGTAGAAAGTGCACTGCAGAGAAGATACTCCTAGGAGGGGTCAAAGTTGAGAAATACCAGACTGAGCCTCCGGCTCCCGATCTGTAAAAGAGGGAAAATGCTTGCACTCTCCGTCATTGTGAGCAGCGTGCTTTCGAGACCTTCAAACAACTAAGCAATGTAAGTGAATGTTGTTTTTTTAATCACTGAGAAAGATAGTTGCACAAAATTCTGGCTCACTACACACCCTAGTTTCCCTAGCTGTAAAATGGGGAGAATAGACATGCAAACAACCTCACAAGGTTGCTATTGCAGAAAGGGTGCATTGCAGAGAAGCCTCACTAAAGTAAGTCACACTGCAAAGAAGGGGAAAGTGCAGATAGGGCTCACCTTGGAAAGGGGTCACTTCATTAACTTGGCAGCTCCCTCCAGAGGAGGCACCCTGTAGAGACAGGGCATAACAAAGAAAATATCTCTACCGGCTCAGTTTCCCCATCTGATAAATAGAAAAAATACTTACAGTTCCAATTTTATAGGATTGTTATATTTATTACAAAGAAGATACGCTTCAGAGAATGTATAGAATAAAAACATCACATAACCTCAGTTTCTCAGTCTGTAAAATAAAGAAAATACTTTCACTACCAACCCCATAGTGTTAGGGTCACATTTGTTTCAAAGAGGGCACATTGCAGAGAGGGGTCAGTACAAAGAGGGGCACTATAGAGATTATGCTACAGAAAAGGCTCAGCTCTCTATAGAGATGGGGCACTGAAAAACATATGCATTGCAGAGAGGGGCACCGTGGAAAGTGTTCACTGAAGAGAAGGGTCATAGCAAGGAGGGCCACTGCAGAGAAAATACTGCATACTACAGGAAAGGCTCTCTACAGAGAGGACAGCACCTCGGAGGAGGGCACTGTAGAAAGTATACACTGCAGAGAAGGGCCACCACAGGGATGGCTACTGCAGAGATACTGCAATACATAGACATCTCCACTGCAATGAGGATGCATGAATGGCTCCACTGCCCACCAGTGATCCAAACTGGGTGCTCTCATGCATATCTGGACTACTGAACTGCAGGAAGTGAGCTCTGAGGTAAGGAAAAACTCAGAGGATATGCCCATTAAGCTAAAGAATCAGAGGGCACCCTGTGAGAAGTAGAGGACTGAGAGAGATGAGTGACATGGAAGGTTCCTGGACAATGGAGGTGTGGGTCACCCACAGAGTGAGAAAGGAACTTGAGGGTGAAGAGGAATTTTAGTGTTCTGATGTGTATGGACAGGCCTGCACCTTGATCAGCCACACTGTCCCTTCTTGATGATTCCTTTGAATGTCAGAGATTTACTCCCTGGCTACACAGTTCATGGTAGAGACTTTAGACTGTTTTGTGCCAAAGCACTCTCATCCAGAAGTTCTTCTCTTGCAAATAGGCTCAACAACCTGGCTCTACTTCTTCCCACAGCTCACTGGGGCTGGAGACAGGACCAAGATTTATCAAGTGCTCAAGGTCAGTCTGGGCCCTGAGAGAGCAATGAAAATCCAACTGGTGGCTCTGGGTCCAGACCCCTGAATGATGACCACCAGGAAAGTCTCAGAGTGAATCCAGGTCTCCCTTCCAACCTTCCTGAAGAGTGAAGTTCAAAATAAACCATAAGAAAGATCAGAGACAAAGAGAAATCTGAGATACATATAGAGATATAGAGACCCAGAGAGATAACAAAGCAGAGACAAAGAAGAAATGCAGAGGAAAGACTGACAGAGAGAGATGGATGGAGGAAGAAGAGAGGAAGAGACAATGACAGGGCACTTGACTTGAAGCCAAAGAGTCTTAGATTCATATCCAACCTCAGATATCTACTAGCCATGTGAATTTGAACTTATCTCCATGTCTCAGTTTTGTCATTTGTAAAATGAGAGGTTGGACCATGTGACCTCTGGAATTCATTCCAGCTCTAAATCTAGGATCCTATGAGGAGAGAGAAATAGGTAGAGAGGGGGAGAGATGTAGCGGTGGGAAGGAGAGAACAGTCAAAGGGACAAGCCATTTCACTGTTTAGAAGTGGGGAGGATGGTGACGACTTCCCAATTGATGGGAACTACCTCCTCTTGTCTCCTGATTGGGAAAGACAGAGCCTCTGATCAAAGAAAGAGCTCAAAGCAAGGCCAAGAGAGACGCCAGCAGATGATCTCAGACCATGAATAGCCAATTCAGTAAGATCAGACTTTAGACAAGACAGGCTTGTTTGTACTTCAAAAAGTTGCCTGCCCTTTCAGTCCAGGCTTTCGAAGCCCTATTGCATCTAAGTTCCTACCCACAAGTAGCCTCCAAAGGTCAAAAAAGACAAGATCAAGAAGGGGACATGGGGAGGGTGAGGAGGAGACAGAAGCCATCTCCAGGCTGTTATAGAAGCTCTTGGGAACACATGACTAGGGTCCCAGTTCCCTACAAAAGGGACTATATCAATTACTACGTATTTATTAAATGATGACTGTGTTCCAGGTACACATAAGGACAAAGGATGAAACAGCTTACTTCAAATGACCTTCCATTTTAATGGGAAAATATGTTTTGGAAAGAGCTAAAAGCAGATGGGGGAACCTACAGGGGTCTCCTAGTCATTGACCTCTGCCCCCAAAGACACTATGTTCACCCACCTCAGTGTCAGCTTTTCCTGGATCCTGTGCCCCCATACCCTCAATTGAATTATCAGACAGGTTTCAAGTCCCCAGTCAGACTCTGAAAGCAAGACCCTTCCTTTGTCCTCTATCACCTCAAATACTTCCCATTTCTATGGGTTTCCCTCTATCCCCCAGGAAACTTTTCTCCCTCAGCACATCCTCTTCTTTCTAGGGATTCCTTCTTTTCCTCAATTACCTTCCTCATTCTAGATCCTTCCTTCCCTTTCTCCCACCCCCAGGGACTTCACCTCCCCCACAAACACTAGGTCTAGCTAGACTGTGCTTTTAAAGAAAGATTCCTCTCTTGGGCCCTGTGTCTCATCCCATCCTCTCTCCATTTCTCACCTCCTCCCTTGCCCCTAACCAGGCCCATACTGTCCACAGTGGAGATTTAAAGCTGGGACCACAGTGGGTAAATGTAACTCTCTCTTCCACAGGGTCTGGCATCATTCATTCCCTACACAGGGCAAGCATGCAGTCAGGCAGCCGGGGACTGAGACAGTTTCATAATTTGTACAGTGTGACTGATGCTGGGGGCACTCTGCAGCCCACTATTAATCACCCCTGACAGGAGAGAAATCATTCATCGAGAGCCAGCTGCCTAAGGAATCTCCAAATTATTCTAGAAATGATGACCGTGTGTTTTTGCTACTCCCACTCCCCAGGATTCCCCATGCCTGCCCTGAAGTTATGTGGCCCATCCCTGAGTACCAGACTGAACTATTCTCACTTGCTCTCCAATCTGTCCTGTACAGGCTTCTAGAACAAACTCCCTTAAGCACTGGTATGCAATGATGTAGAGACAAGAAACATAGCTTCTAGTCTTTTCACTAATTAGCTGCTTGAGTTTGGGCAAGTCTTTTCTCCTCACCTCTATAAAACAAGGGCTTTGGGCTAAATGATTTTTAAGTACTCCTTAAAGTTGGTGACAGCCTATGTCCTATATTCTTCTCCTACTCAAAAAATGACAAGGGTTTATCCTATCCAAACACATGAACCTACCATTCCAGGTCATTGGTAATCTGGTCCCAGACTTTCTATGCAATTTTTTCTACCACTCTACCCCAACAAGTACCCTGTACAACTGCCAGCCTCCTCCTTGTCCCCAAAACAAACCATGAGCATTCCAGTCTCTAAATATTTGCTCATGCTATCTCTAGCCTAGAATGCTTTCCTCTTTTTGCTTTCCATGCAAATCCTTAGAGTCTAAGTCACACAACTCAGAGTTTGATTATCTTCTACTTTTGAGTCTTGTTGACCCAACTGGACAGTGAGGGAACTCACTGAAAGCAAAGGGCATATCCCCTGAGGCAGGTAGAACCTAGAACCTTTGTGGAGCAGATCTAGACTTTGAATCCATAGACCTAGTTTTAAGTATAAGTTCTGCCTAGGTTGCCTTAAGCAAGTCATTTGTCCTCCCTGAAACTTAATCTAATTACCTAGTACTCCTTTTCACACAGTCTTTACATAAGACCTTCCTTCTTTGATCTCTGTATTTTGCATAGGTTGTACCTCATACCTAGAACATACTTCCCAGTCATCTCTACCTCTTAGAATCCCTAATTTTCTTCTATGTAAGACCTATCCTGATTCCCCCAAGCTGTTAATGCCCACATCACCCATGTATATAATCCATCTATACTTTTATATAAGGACATCTGACATCTCCCCCTCCCTCAAAGAATATAATCCCCTTAAGGATGAGGCTTGTTTTATTTATGTCTTAGTATCCTCAGTATCCAACATAGTGACTGGAATACTATAGGCATTTAATAGGTACTTGTTGGTATATTGCTTGATCTATAAGCTAAAAGACCTTTACAATGCTTTACATTTCTGAAATCCTAAGAACAATGTACAGTGGATTCCCAGGAAAGGTGGCTGAGTGATGAATAGGTCCTAACTGCCCTGGATGGCTGATAGTTAGAAGCTTTGATTCCAGAGCTTGCAGTCCTAACAAATCCATTCCTCCTGTAAAATATCTCCAAGCCAGAATTTTTGTATTCCCTCTCATCCAACACCAAATACACACTTCAACAGAAAATTGTAGGGTTTCCAGGGAATGGTAGCAGGGGAAGGCATGTACAGATGGTGCCTACTCACCAGCCACCCAGCCCATGGTGGGTAGGAGGGGAGATCATGTGTGTTTGTGTGCGTGCTCATGCGTGCACACGTGGAGGGGAGTTTCTTGAGGATAAGAAAATGGAGAGGGAAAGTAAACATGACTGTATTCTAAATTCCAGCAAAGAGACTGGCATATAAGGCAATAGAGTGAGATCAAACCTTATCTTTCTTACCCAAACATGAGCATGTCACACACACATACACACACATACAGACAGATACACACAGACATAGACACACACACACACAAACACACACAACATACACCATACTGGCACCTAGGAAGAAATTCAGCCACCAGCTAAATCTCACCATTCAACAAGCCAGAGGAAAAAAGATACATCTGACAGCAAGAACAAAGACTCTCTAAGCCTGAATGAGTTGCAGCGAGGAAGCATGAGGTGTTGCAAAAAGAACTCTACTTGGGAGTTAGGACACCTGGGTTTAAATTCTGGCTCTGCCACTGACTCACTGACTTTAGGCTAGTGACTTCCTTTCTCATGGCCTCAGTTTCCCCAAATATAAAATGAAGGGACCAGAGTTGATGATCTCATCAGTCCCTCTTAGGCCTAACATTCTGTAGTTCTAAGATTCTATGCAAGAGATAGCAATGGAAGAATTTGGCAGAAAGGCAGTGGATTGGGTTCAAAAGACAGAACAAAGGGCAGATCACAGGAGCACAGATTTAGAGGTAAAAGGAAACTTTGAGCTGATCTAGTCCAACTCCCTCATTTTACAGATGAAGAAACTGAGATCCAGAGAAGAAAAGTGACTAGTCCAAACTCATTTAACTAGTAAGTAGCAGATCCAGGATTTGAATTCTAGTCCTGTGATTCTAAGTTCAGCCTTCTTTCCACTGTATCAAAGTCTCATGGTAGAAGCAGGAGGTAGAATGAGTATCAGCTGGGTGAGTGACACTCTTTCTTGTATGGGGTCTCTGTCAAGGTTTTCATGGGCCAAGACTTTCATCTTCTGCCACCCCACCCCACCTCCAAAGGGAGCATGGTTCCTTCATGCTCTGCTATAGACCTGGCAGTCCTCTTCCATTTCTGGCACTGAATCAGAGAAACCCACCTGATTTGAGAACCTGTCCTAAGAGTGTAAGATAATAGCACAAAACTCAAGTTCTTTCCAGGTTTTTTATTTGTAAAGCAAGTTAAACTAGATGGTCACTAAAGTCATCTACAACTCTAACATTCACTTCTAGTTCTGACATTATGTTCTAAGGTCTCTCCGAACTCCGATATTCTAAAGTCTGTAAGAGGGTTTAAGTAGGTGTTGGAGATAAGATACATTTGTATCTTTTTAAAATAATTTAACTGTTTTAAAACATTCTCTTCACCTCCCTAGCCCTTATTCCCAGGCTTCCATTTTTCATCCCCCAATTACCTTTAAAAAGGACTTTTTTCCAGCAAAATTTGAAACTCTGCAAAAAAAGTCTCAACACAAAATTTCAGGAATAATGAGTGCCATCACAGGGATGTACCCCTTATTTTTCAAACTCCTAGCTTTACAGGCTGCAAAGAAGGATCGCCCTACCATACATATATATATATATATATATATATATATATATATATATATATATATATATATATATATATACGTATATATATGCATTATATACACACACATACACACACACATATATATACACACATACATGTTATAGGTGGATACAGAAGGGAACAGGAACAGGAGGGAGATTGATTGGTTTCTGAAATGGGACAGGACCTGAGAAGTGTGACCTGGAGGCAGAGATTCATAAACTTGATGACCTCCACCTGCCCTATGACTTGAGCTATAAACATTGGTTCTGAAAATCTGTGAGAGGAAGGGTATTTGGTAGAAAAGGTACCAACTTCTTAACAACTCCTGGAATCCAAGAATTAGACCTGAGGAAAAAGTCTATTACTTTCTGAGGTGGGACCCAAGGCAGGAAAAGATGACACTTTCCCAAGGTCAGTCTCAGGTGTCTCAATCCAACATGTATACCAGAGGCCACAGAACCTGAGACCAATGACTTCCACTCATGAAACCTGCTGCTATGTCTGTCCCCTGCAGCCCCCACCAGTCCTTTTGGCCCCCAGCCAAACACTCTTCTGGTTACATAACACTCTTGCCAAGGTCACTGCTTCCTAGAGGGGAGCACTCTGCAGACACCTGCTCAGTAGTCCCAAGGATAACAGAAGGCAGGCAGGGCTTTCTCAGGGAAGCAGTGGACTGAAAAGAGGACTAGATTGGTCATCAGGCATTCTGCCACAAGACCATTGTGTGACCTTGGGAAAGCCACTTTCATTTCTACTAGTGACCTCAGTTTCCTCATTTGTAAAATCTGAGGCTTTATAGACTAGAAGATTCATAAAGTCCTTTTCAGATCTTTCTATGATTTTATGATTTAGGTTTAGTGGAAATAACCTCTTCCCTCACTCCATTGTGAAGGAGAGGGGCTCTCCCCAGCTCAGTTGCAGTAGGAGACTGTGGCCCAAGGAGATGCAGAGTGATTGCTGGGGAGTCTAACATCTAAACAGGTATGAAGCTTAGCCAGACCCTGCCTAGAGCAGACAGCAGCTCCAAGGCGCACTCTTCTCTGGCTAAATGCATACCCACCTACCATTTGGCTCAGCTGTTTCTCCCCGGGGACCAGTCCTGGCCTGGTTTCTCCTGCCTCCATAGAGCATGGAGGCCTTAGGGAAAGGAATGTTAAATATAGTCCTCTTCCAACCTTTCCTTAGAGCTGCCATTATCAGCTTCTCTTCCTCTCTTCTCTGGGTACCTTAGGGAACCCTGCTGCACTCACAGGAGAAGCTAGAGATTGCTGCCAGAAATGGGGGGGGGGGGGGAATTGTGTGTGAGGGGAGTGAATGAAAGGGGAAGGTAAGGACTGAGAACCTGTCCTGTGTCTGAGCTGGGGTGAGAGGACAGAGGTGGAGGAGGATGTTCTTGCCTTGGTATTATCCTTTTGCCTGAAGGATACTGATACTCCTGCCATTCATCAGCTATAAAGATTCTCCCCGCCTCGCCCCACCCCCATTCCCTCTCCTAAATAGACGGTTTATCTGCTTCCCAACACTCCCTGCCACTAGCCTCCTTCCACTTCTAAACTAGTCCCATTCCAGCCCCGTTTCTATTGCCAGAATTGGAGAGCGAAAGCTAGGTTGAACCGCAGACGCACCTCCCTCCCCTCTTCCCGCCGGCGAGGGGGCGGGAGGAGGGGCTGACAGGTGTGAAAAGAAGCTGGTACTCGGGCACACACACTGGAGGCAAAATTTAATCCGTGGGTTCGAATGCAGGCTTTGCTACTTACTACAATGCGTGACCTTCAGTAATCCACTTAATACTTCTGACCTCAGTTTCTCCATCTAGACGAGAGGAGGTTGGGCTAGATTCTCTCTAAGGCTCTTTATAGCACTGTAACCTAGAATTCTGTCATCTTCCCTCCCTGGACTTTCCGAGAGTATTCCTCCACCCCAAAACCAAAGCTCTCCGTCTGCTTACTGGGGGTACCCGGGAGGTTTTGGGACCCCCAAACACTGAGACCGTCTTCTGAGGGGCTCACGGAGCACATCGGCAGTGCCCCCCAGTGGCAGAGGTGTGTCCTCAGAAGGAGCAGGGATGGAAAGCAAAATGCCCAAGCCCAGAAGGTGGGGATGGGGGTGGGGAAAGAGTGTTATTGTTTCCCGAGAGGGTGGCGGAAGAAGGGGAAAGAGGCACTTACCCGCGCGTAGCGGGACGAATAGGGGTCTTCAAAGAGCGCCCAGATCCGTGGCTGCCAGCGGCGCCAGAAGCCGCCCGAGCGGCCGTCGGGGGAGTCACTGAGCGCCAGGCCCTTGGTCATCTCCAGCTCGTCCTCCCCGTCTCCCGAGTCACCCGCGCCATCGCCATCCGCGTCCTCGGCGCTGTTGTCCAGGGGCGCCCCACCGAAGCTATCCAATGCTTCTTCGGCGTCGCGGTGCTGTCTGTAAGTCATCCAGCAGCAGGGCTCCACGTCCGTCTCGTCGATGCCCCAGAAGGCCAGCTCTTCCTCGTACAAGGGTCCGCACACGTCAGCCGGACAGTGCAGCTTCCCGGTTCGGTAGTAGTTCAAGATATGCGCAAACACGCCCGGGTGCCGGTCAAAGAAGAACTCGTCTGAGCGCGGGTCATAGTCAAAGTGGCTATGGGCGTCGGGCTCGGCCAGCCAGGCAAGCCGGGTCCCGGGCAGGGTGCGCAGGGTGCTGCGGTACGTCTGGTGCCGCGTCCCGCCCACGTTGATCACGATGCGGTCGCTGTCGTCGCCTTGGCCCATCGCGGCTTCCCCTTAGGCATGTCGCAGGCCAAGGGCACCCATGGGAGCGGCGGACTGGAATTCTGGGGCTCTTGTGTATAGTGGGGGACTGTGTCTTTTTCCCCAAGACAGGGGAGGGGGGGGCGCAGCTGTACGAGCAGCACCCGCAGGAGGGCAGGCGGGAAGGAGCTGCGCCTTCACAGTTAGAGACTATCTCTCCTCTCACCGCCCCGCCCCCTACCCTGCAGCGGCGACCCGGTTCCCTAGCACCTCTGACAGTCCCAGTCCCCCAAATACAAAAGCCCTCCCCCCTCCCGCCACCCCTTTCCAACCTCTGCCTTTATCAGTCGGAGTGAGATGGAAAGAGACAACGAGCCTTTGAAGGCTGTGTGGGTCGCGGGAGGGGGGGGGGGGTGTCCTTGCTGCCAGATGTGTACAGGCAGTAGAGATGTCCAGCTACAGAGCAGGAGGAAGAAGGTGGGGAGAGAGGCTGAAGGAGGCGCTCAGCTGCGGGCCGGGGGAAGAGGAGGAGGAGGAGGAGGGGGCCGGGCTCCAGCTCCCATCTCAGCAGCAGCGTGAGAATAAATACATAAATAAATAAATAATCTAAGGGAAATCGAAGAGCTTTGGAGAGCCCGAAGACAGCAGGAGGGCAAGGAGCCTGCGTTTGGGGGTAGAACGAGCCGCTTCCCTGGGGTCCAGAGGACGGGAAGAGAGGAATTGGAAGGCGGGGGCTCGTCAGTTCCTCCCTCTGGGAGGGGGGAGGGAAGAATTACCAGCAACCTCCCAGCCCCCGGCACAGGCGAGGAAAAAAGCGGGCCACTGGAGACGCAGCTTGGAGTGGAGACAGAGCTGAGGGAGCCTCTGGCTCTGTTCTCCTTCTCCTGTGCTCCCTTCGCGCCGTGCCCGCTTGTCTGCCCGGCTCCCAGTGCAGCCTCCCCGAGGAATTGCCAGACCCTGTAGGCAGTGGGGCCCGGGAGTTGCTCTCTTGCCGCCTTCCTGTGCGCCTCTGCGCTTTGCGCTCCTCTGTGCCTCTCCTTCTTCTCCTTTTCCTTCTTCTCTTTCTCCTCCTTCTCCTTTTCCTTCTCCTCTTCCTCCTCTCTGGTCTGCTTCGCTACCGAGCTCCTCTTCTCAGGCTTCTCTTGTTTCCCCAGCCACAGTGCTGAAGGGACAGCTCCCGAAGCTGGGCTGGGCTGGGCGGCGCTGCGCTGGGTGTTAGTCCCTGTCTGGAGCTCGGTCTCCGACTCGGTTCTTATCCTCCCGAGTCCCGCTCTTCCTCCGAGGCGGCTCTCTGCAGACACAAACGTCTGGGCTTGGCGTGGGTTGGCTCCGGCCGCAGGGCGATCCCGGTCTTTGAAAGGGGGCGCTGCACCTCGGAAGCCTCTAGGGCCGAGGAGGCTGGGGGAGGCTCGGGATCAGGAAGGCGGCAGCCGCCAACTAGGCTGCTGCTTGGGTAGGTGCTGCCTCTGTAGCTGCGGCTCAGTCCCAGTCCAGCCCGCCCGGTCCGTCTCCGGACACTGGCACCCAGCTCGCGCAGCCGCACTCGCCAGCTGAAGGAGGCGCCGCTCTGGGTCCTAAAGAGCCCTAGCTCCGATCTAATTCCCCTCCTCCTACCTCACCCGGTCCTCTCTTCACCCTAGCTCTAGTGGCGTCCAGAGGAGCCGGGATCGAGACGTAGTCCTAATGTCTTAGACTAAACACCTTGATTTGGTTACCTAGCCCTTTACCCTGGCCGTCATCCTGAGCAGTCCAAGGTTGCAGACAAGAGAGTTCGCCTGGGGGGCAGACCTCCGGGGTGGGGGGAGGAGTGGGAGGGAATATAGGGAGATGAGACCGGTCCTAGTGGGACTTGGGACACTCAACCTCAGCAAGCATTGGTCGTTAGCCAAATGCCGTGACTTTGCCCCCGTTCTCCTTTAGCTTGCCAACAAACAAATGTACTTCTCAAACACAGAGACTTCCTAAACTACTTCTTACTGGTAAAACGGAAGATGTGACTGAGACAGAAAACCCCGATAGCCCGTTAAACCTCATCCTCCTTGCTCCCCCCAACCCTATACTGGGCCCTTCTTATAGGATCTTAGGCTCGTAGATTGAGAGCTAGAAGGTACCTTAGAGGTCGTTCAGAATAACCTCCTCATTTTACATATGAGGAAACAAGGCTCAGAGAAGTTGTGACTTGCCCAAGGTCACATAGGAGGTGATTCAGCTAACTGACTATCAAACTCACGTGCTCTGGTTTCAAATACAGCATTCTTTTCACTGTATGGCACCGCCTCATTGATCCTAGAATTTCTCCCTGACTCCTCCCCCTTATACTTACTCAGGACCTCCAAAAATGACCACCACTCAGTTTCACTTAATTGGACACTCTCCAATGATGCTACAATCACATTGATTGTGGATACTTGTCACAAACAGAAACCTCCTTACTTACCTTCTAGTCACACTGACCCAGAAACTGACCCTCTCGATGACTTTGAATATTCCCCAGAATCCCACTCACCTGGAAATTCCCCAGTAACACCCTTCCTAATGGTATTAATTCCCAGAATATCACCTCTAGAAATCCCTTTTGTCCCTAGACCAAATTAACCCTGGAAACTCCCTCAGTGACTCTATATGTTCCACTTAGTCCTTCATTTTACTGATCCCTGACTGACTCACTCTAGTTACATTGCTTCTGGAGACCTTCACAATGGATAGTCATGTCCAATGGCAGCAAGCCTGAAACCTCCCTATTAACTCCAACATGATATGAACCCCTTTGGTTACATTCAACCTGGACCCTCTCATAATGGACCTTCTAGAGCAGGGATGGGGAACCTGTGCCCTCAAGGTTACATGCAACCCTCGAGGTGTGCAAGTGCTGCCCTATGACTGAATCCAAACTCCACAGAACAAATCCCTTTAATAAAAGAATTTGTTCTGTAAAATTTAGATTCAGTCAAAAGGCTACATTCAAGGACCTAGAAGACCTCAAGGCCACAGGTTCTCAACCCCTGTACAAGAGAAAAAGAATCTAGGCATTTCCCCAGTCCAAAGTTGCTGTCCTCCCAAAGGGGTCTGGCTTCTCTGGTCTGACATCATGCCTGTCTACTTCCCTTACACTCTTTTCTTTTTAGGCACCTGTGACCCAAATGGGGCTGAAAAATGTAAGATCAGGGAATGGGGTAGGACAAGATTCCTCTCTCCTGTTAGCCAGTAAGAGGATGAGGCTGCACCTCATGTTTACCATGAGACAGGGGCTGTTTCTCCTATGAATCAGTTCTCAGTTAATCATTGCCCACTCCAAACACACACACACACACACACACACACACACACACACACTACTACTACTACTACTACTACTACTACTACTACTACTACTACTCTCCTTCTTGAAGTGTTTGATTCCACCAAAGAAGAAGATGGGAGACAGTTGAGTGACCAGTTCCAAAGCTGAGTATGCAGAGAGCAGAGAGGACTATTGATCTCAGGCAAGCTCAATGGAAATGGTACTTAAACAGATTGTCCAATGGACAGTTTAATTAAGAAGCCATGAGGCCCTTATTTAAATATTGATGCATAGATTGAGGACACAGGCAGAGAGGACTCCAGAGAATTCATTATTCAAGATTCCTGTAGTGACTTAAAGTAAAACCTGTGAGAAGAGACCTCTCACTTCTTACTCACTTTCTATGTTCTGAAGCATAGTCTGATTCTCCCAGCCCCTGATCTTAGAAGTCCTTTCCCCTCAATAAGGAACTAAGGTATGATGGTTTGAAGAGAGATGGAGAGCAGAAGGGTCAGGAGAGGGAATCAGAATCATAAAAAAGGAAAAGGAATAGGAATCTGAGACCCAGAGAAGGGCAAGTGACTTCTTCAAGGTTACACAGCAAGTAGAATAGAACGCTTGTCCTCTGACTCTTAGTAATCTGTCTAGTGTCACTAGAGGAAGAGATAACAGGGATATACAAGAAGACATCTCACTGTTATGACCCCACTCTCTTGACTTCCAGACAAAAAGGGTAGAAGCCTCACTTAAAAAGTGTTGAATCTCATGCAGCCCCTTTGAGCTGGGGCTCCAAGCCAGGTCTGGGGCACACTGGCAGCATTTCTGGGCATGTCTCAGGCATGATAGCATCCTGATACTGGTATGGAAAGAAGACCAGTAAAATGTATTTAATAAGACTGTATGTGAAGAACCCATATAAGATTGCATGCCGTTTCAGGAAGGGAGGGAGAAAGGGGGAGAAAATCTAAGACTTATGGAAGTGATTGTAGAAAACTGAAAACAAATAAATTTTTAAAAAATATTAGAAAAAAGAAAGAAGAGCAGTAATAGGGGTGTATTATATAAGAGAAGCTGGATAGAATCAGGAGTTATGGGAACCCCAGAGCAGGTCCAGAGCTTCTGGGTGGGCCGAGCATTCTCTACTGACAGAAGAAAGGTGGGGGTACTCACCTGAATCCAGGAATTTTTTTCTTTCAGTGTCAGATCATTTTCCCCCATGCCATTTCCTTCTCCTTTTGACAGGGGTACACAGAAAAACGGCTCCTCACACACTGGAGGGGAGACTGAGACACCTAGAGACCAAAAGTGACAATGACAGAGGGCTTGAGAAAGAACCATACATAAAAAGAGATGTGCTCATTCAACCAGGTGCACCTCAAATACCAGCTCTTCCAAAAAACTTCCCATGACCACCACAGGCCCTACTGATCTTAGGAAGAAGACATGACTATGAGTTTATTCATATCATGACAACGCAATGGGAACACTTTTACCTGTTTTTCCTTGATAATTGTGTCTTTTTTAATTACATTGGTTAATATTTTACAGGGGGAGGGGGAAAGAATGGTTATATATCAAGTTAGTGATTATCAAGAATCTGATTTCAAAAACATGTTCTTTCAAACCTGCATGGGATAAGGGCCAGCTTTGTTTGGGGCTCAAGTGGAACAGACATACGAGCAGTACTTAACTAGGAACTGATAGTCTGACAGAAGAGATCCATGTACTTGGGACCAGTCGAACTGGATGAAGAATTTTTTTCAGACCCCTCCTTCTTGCATTTATAAAGTTATATTCTTTTCCTCTAAATAAATATCCTTGTGTAAACCAAAGACAGAGTAACTATGAATGAAGGAGAGAGGGGATGCTGGAAGCCATGAGACTCATGGATTGTTTTTGGATACAGGAAATCCTGTCACCTAGAGATGTATTTGACCTTCCTTAAATGGCACAGAGAGTCAGAATCAAAGATCATCATAACTAGGCTGGGGACAAATAGAAGAGAGAGACAACAAAGTATAGCACCTCAGTGGGACAGATTCAGTGAGAGTTGGAGGAATAAGCACAGAGCTCTGGAGAGTAGCCCAGAGTTTATTTCATGGAGCTGGTGGGATTTCTCCTGCTCTAGCCTGCCATGCTCCAAGATCTAAAGTAGATGGATTTGTTCATTTCTACTCCTGTGACTCTCAGGCTGGGGTCCTGTTGTAGCCAAGGACCAGAGTTTCCAGCTCCTCTTGAGTGATGGCCCCTATGATCTCAGGTTAAGTCTCAGTTTAGGAGCTTGATCCATGGATTTCTCAGATCTCATTTGTTTTGTTGGACAGAAGAAAGTGTGTCAGTGATCATTTGACCCTGGACATTCTCAGTATTGACACCCCTTTCCAATGACATTTCCCATGGACTCTATCTATCACTGACCTTACCTTCCTCATGATAGACAGTGGTAACAACAATGGAGAAAGAGGAAATTGATTTTGTAGGCTAGACTAAGTGAATGTTAGGAGATGAAGTAAGGGAATACTAGAGGCAGATTTGAGGATCTGGCTAGAGCCAGAATCTAGGATCAGATTAAGAAGATGATAGAGGACAGCGAGTAGATGTAGTGGTGATGAAACACTCTGAAAAGGTCTGCCCCATTGGTTTCCCAAAACACCTCCTCCATTTCCCTTCTATCCAAGTCCATCTTTTAAGTCAGATAGCAAAGGTAGAGCCATTGTGACCAAAAAGTCCTTATGTGAATAGACCTGGGGTTACAGGAGAAGCAAGTTAGCTTCCATTGACACATAGTACAAATTAATCTATTAGATTTCATTAGATAGATGGAGTCTGGGGTAGGAGGAGATCTTAGTGATAATCTAGTCTAAATGATGAAAACAGCCTTAGAGAGAGGATTGAATCACTTTTTCAGTCATGTTCAATTCTTCATGAGTTCATTTGGGATTTTCTTGGCAAAAATAATGGAGTTGTTTGCCATTTCGTTCTCTAGCTCTTCTTACAGATGAAGAAACTAAAGCAAATGGGGTTAGGTACTTGCCCAAGGTCACATAGCTAATAAGTGCCTGAGACCAGATTTGAACTCAGGAAGAGGAGTGTTCCTTACTCAAGGCCCAACACTCTGTCCACTAGCTGCCCTATCTAGAGAGAGAATAGGTGCTTAAGAAGATCAAGTGGGAGTGGATGGTAAGGGATCATGAAATGGAAAGGAGATGATTTCCTTTGGACTAGTCTTACAAGAATCTCAGAGATGGCTCAGGGTCCAACACACACACAGAAAATGCTACTTTCTCAAGGACCTGTCCAGATCAGAGCTGAAAGTTGAGCTGAGCACCTATCCCTTTTAGAATTGTCAGTTTGGACTTCATTGTAGATCTGGGTTTGGGTGCCATCTTGTGGCCACATGTGATTTCTGTCTGCAGCCACCTACAGCTCTGCAGGAGCAAGGAAGCCTGGGGGGTATTCTATGAAGTAAATAAACATTTCCTCAACTATAGTTTGTTCCAGCCCTCCCATCTCTACTCTGTTGACCCCAGGAGAAAGATGTGGCATCTGGTTCTTGTGATCTGAGACCCTTTACACAACTAATATGTGTGTACACATACAACTAGGAGGGTAGAGACCCTTACTGCACCTGGGGGGGGGGGCGGAAGAGGAGGGAGGAATGTAGTTGTTAGTAGAACCTAGAGAAGGTATCTAAAGACATGGACAAATATACAAATATACATCAAGGACTTTCAAACTCTGATAGAGAAGCATAGCAAATATTTAGATTTCAAGTTGGGCCAGAGAAGGATGAACTTTGCATCAACTCTAGCCCCAAACTTCCCTGATTCTGTCTCCCAATTTCCCCTCATTCTTTCCCCTAGTCACTCATCAACACCATTCTGAAGAAGATTAAGTATTCTTTTTGAAATTATAGAATCACTTGGAATTGGGAGGGACCTCAGAAACCATTTAGTTTAATCAATACCTGAATTGGAATTCTCTCTGCAACATCTCCAAAAAGTGATCATCCAGCCTTTACCTGAAGATGATATAGTGACAGGGAACTCATGGCCCTGTGGTCCTGATAGTCTCTCCACTTTACCCAAAACTTGGCCTCCACCAGTTCTGATAGGGAAGTTTTCACCTGATTTTGCCAGGTCTTGGCTATCTATAACACTTCCCAGATGTTTCCTAACCTTACTCTCACTAGGATACTTTCATCCACCTTCTACCTTTTCTCATCTTCTAATCTCTTTCTGATCTCCCTTTTTGGCCTGTCTTCTCCCATTGGAATAAAAGCTTTTCTGAAGATGGAGATTGTCTTCCTTGCCTCCTTCTTCTCCCTGTTTTTAGCACAGTATCTGACACACAGTAAGTTTCATAGATTCTTTCTGTCTCCATCTCTGTGTCTCTGTCTCTTTGTCCATCTGTCTCTCTGTCCATCTGTCTCTGTGTGTCTCTTTCTCTCTCCCTCTCTGTCTTTTTCTCTCTGTCTTTCTCTGTCTCTGTCTTTCTCTGTCTCTGTCTCTTTGTGTCTCTGTCTCTGTCTGTCTCTGTCTGTCTCTGTCTCTGTCTCTGTCTGTCTGTCTGTCCCTCTCTCTCTCTTTCTCTCCACAACCCTTTCAACTTTGGTCAGGACAGTTCTAATAATTAGGAAGAATTCTCCCTCCATATTACAATGAACCTAAATCTGACTCTCCACAGCTTCTACCTGGTTGCTTGTAGTTTTCCCTGTACCATGCAGTAGAATACATCTAATCTCTTTTCCATTTGGCACTTCAAGCAAGCTACCATGTTCCCCACCAAGTCTTCTCTTCTCCAGGCTATTCATTTCCATTCCATTCATTCAATATCGGTAAGGTATGGTCTTCATTATCTTTCCCTATTCCTGTCACATATCTCTAGATGCATTACTGCTTATCAATGTCCTTCCTAAAATGTTGACCCAGAACTCAACAAAACACTCCAAAGTTAGTCTGCCTGAGACGGAATACTACAGAACCAAGAGCCTTTCTCATGTTCCCTTATTTAATGTAGTCTAAGAGCATATCAGCTTTTTTGTCTGTCATTTCACAGCCTGGACTCATATTGAATATTTCATCCACTAACACACACCCCTAGATATTTTTCATATGAACTGTTGTGTTTTTATGCTTTGCCCATTCTGTGATCCAAGAATGGGACTTTCTATTGACCCCTATTAAATTTCTTCAGATTAGAATGAGCCCATAATTCTAACCTATGAAAATGTTTTTAGATCTCAATTCTGTTGTCCAACAACAATTCCCCAAAACCAAATTCTTGTCATCTGAACACTTGATAAACAGCATTGAGCATCATAGGGAAAGGAGGATCTTGAGGATCTCCATCAAAGACCATCCTCCAGGCTGACATTAATCATTGCTCTTTGGGTTTACTCATTCAACCACATCTTATCCACAAAGATGTCATGAAAGATTCTGTCAAATGATTATCTAGAATCCAAATGTTAAATTATTTTGGCATTCTCATAATCTTATGATCTAGTAACCCTAGGGAAATTATGTTAGCCTGGCAATGACTTTTTTGTTCTTGATAAATTTATATTTATTCATAATGACCACTACTTCCATTGCCAAGTCTTCACAAACTTTCTGCCTAATATTGTATTCTAGAATTTTGTAAAGAATCAAGATAAAAGCATTCTGACACAGAGTTTGATGCATACCTCCTTCACTCTTTGGAAAACCAGCACAGCATTTGCCCATCCTTGTTTCTGTGACATGTCTTCCATTTTACATGATTTTTCCTTGATAACTGACAGCAACTCATCTCAGCTGTTCCTTCAGTGCTCAAGCATCCAGGTCTAGAGATCTGAACTTACAGAGGAATGTTAGGTTGTTCTCTTGTCATATTGTACTTATTTCAAGTTTCAACTTTCCATTTACCATTTTGTTTTGATCTTTCCCAGTTTAGTGATCACTCCTTTTGGTAGAGGAAAGAGAAACAAAATAAAAACTAGTTAATTATGCGTTTTCCCTGCAGCATGTATCATCAGGATCCAATTTACCTATAAGCAGTGGTTTTATCCCTTCTTTGATCTTGCTTTTACTCCCAAGATATCAAAAATAGTCCTCTTGATTATCTTTAGGATTCATTATAACATTGTCCTTATAGGAGTGTACTGCTCTTCTGTATTTATCCTTTTTTCCTGGACTTGCCTCAACTTGTAAATATCTTTTTACAAATCTGGCTTCAAGAAAAGCCTTTGCTTCCATAAAGCAAAATGCAATCCTCATTTTTCAGATGTGAAATTTAAAGTTAAATGACTTGCCCAGGTCACACAGGTAGTGAGGGTTTGAGTGTTTGAGATGGTATTTGAGTTGTCTTCCTGACTTCCTGACTCAAGCTCCATTGTGCCACCTAGCAGCCAATAATCCCGTGAGTTTCAGCTCAAGTGAAGCCTCAAGTAGGGAGACATTAGCTCAACTAAATATTCACAAATGTCACAGAGGTTATCCTGTGTGGAATCTAAGTAGGATTCTTTCCTCTTTAGGGGGTTCTCAAGATGCATCTATTTAACAACCACACTTAAAATCATGGTGGTTAAAAATACTCATTGTCTGATTACAACAAGCGAGTCGGGGCAGCTCAAAGAGCCCTCTTCTTTCCCGGCTTCTCGGGCTAGAGCTTTCCTCTAGGTCATAGCAGTATACATTTCCTAGATGATGAGCTGCACCCAAAATTGAATGAAAGAGATGAGCTTGGATCTAATTCAGGAAAACGCACTATGCCTTCAGTGACTCCAAACTTTGTGATGTTCTAAAGTCCTGATTTTTAACCAATGTTAACTCCCAACAATGTTGCATTGTTGCAAACGATAGAACATCATGATCTCAGAAGAATCAAAACTGAGGGTGATTCAGAAGACAATAGAAAGGAGAAGTGTGTGTGTACTTGAACATCATTGGAGTTATGCTGCAACCCATTATAATTACAGTATAATTAATAAGCTGCAGGATAGCCCAAATGATAAGTTGCATGCCAGATGTGAGAGACATCTTTGGAAAAGAATAAAATTATATTTGTATACACATGTATACATACGTACATAATTATATATATACGTGTATGTGTGTGGGGGTATATATATCCATACACATAAATACACATATACACACACATACACACATAATACATAAAACAAAAAACCAGGTCCTATAATAAGGATGGAGAATAAACACATGGGTAGCCTAAGTGCTGCACTCAGAGCCCAAGAGTCCAGAGGATGAATTCCAGAATTAAGTAAATGATGATGATGATAATGAAAAGAAGAAAAAGAAGCAATTTACAAGTTATCTCATTTGATCCTCACACCAGTCCTGTGAGGTAAGTGCTATTATTATCTGCATTTTACAGATAAGGAAACTGAGACAAACAGAGGTTAAGTGACTTGACAATCATACAGCTAGTAAGTGTCTGAGGCTGCATTTTATTGAGGGTAGCTTAACCGAGGAGGACTTAATCAACAATATGAACAAGAATTGCATCAAATGAAAAGGGTTGAGACTCACACGGTAGAGGGATGAGGGATAAGAAGTCAATATACTAAAACATGGGAACAAATACTGGGGAATTAAGAAAAAGGAAGGAAAATAAAGCACAAGAATTCACAGAGTAGAAATCTGTCGAGATTCTCAAGGTGGCACCATCTCCCTCAGTTAACTTACATAGAGTACAAAACCTCCCTGCTGGAATAGACCAGTTGCTGCTCCCATTGGGGCCTCTCCCACAGCAAGCAGAGCACAGTGAGTTCATCATCCTCTATCCAGAGGGTAACAGGACCATAGGTTTAAATCTAGACCCTGGGAGCATTATCTAGTCCAATCTTTTCATTTTAGATGGGGAAACTGAGGCCCAGAGAGATTAAAAGACTTGCCAAGTCTGGGATTCCAACCCAAGTGCTTTAACTCCAGTTCTGAATCCCATCACTTCACCAGAGGTATGTCACTCTGGGTGCATATTGTTGACATATGTTGGTGAGGAGCAGGGGATGATGAGAAGGAAAGTGTCATCTCTTTTTTGATCTGAGCACGAACTATCTGTGTGTGCAAACATTGTATTTACATGTCAGTATGTTTCCTGTGCAGGCTGTTCGTGTTCCTGACACTCAGGTCAGGGTACTGTGCTGAGCAAGCCCAAGCTCTGTCTTCTGATTGGACTCAGACCAGCAGAGCCCTCCTCTTTCCAGGTTCCTAGGGGATGGAGAATAAACAGATCCTCAGAGTCATAGTTCCACCAGCCAACTGTAGGGGCTGCTGCAGTTCAATGAGTCTTTCACCCCTCCATCTCCTGCATCCACTCTCCAATGTTGTCCAGAGGCATTCTGTCTGCTTTCTTCACCCAGGCAGTACCACCTACCCCTTGCCATTCCCCGCCCACTACTGCACAAAGTCTGCAAACTTCACCTTCACTAGACCACTCCGTCCTGACTCTCCCCTGGGCCTCAGACTCCCCATCAGTAGGAGGTAGGTGTGGGAATAAATGATCTCTAAGCTTCCTTATTTATTTATTAAGCAATGACTGTGTGTACGGTCATTTGCCCTGTGCTAGAAATACAAAGGTGGAAAACAGTACAGTCGTAATCCTTGTTCTCAAGGAATTTACAATGTAGAATTTGTGGAAAGGACAGGTGATGGAAAGACATCATGATCATCATTTATATAGCAATTAGGTATAGATATGTTTATATGCAATCGGCATAGTGTATTATATTTTTTTTATTTTCATAACAAATTTTCATACTTCACCTTATTATTATCCCCATTTTGCAGATGAGGAAACTGACGCTGACAGATTAAGTGACTTTGGATTGGATGTTGTCTAAGGTCCTTCCCAACTCCCAAAGACTTAATTCGATGACTTGTCGATGACTACACGGTTAGTGTCAGAAGCATAAAACCATAAATACACTTCCACCTAATCTCCACTATGTTTGTTGTTGTTTGGATGGGTCCTATGGCTTGGGTCCTGGTGAGGAGACTCATTCTGCCAATGTGCATGGATGGCTGATTTACAACTTGATCTCAGAGGATGGGCTGACACACTTCAAGGTTAAGTAATTTGTCCAGGGACACAGAGCCAGTGTGCATCAGTGAGTGAACTTGAATCCAAATGCTATTGATTCGAAGACTACTCTTTATTCCCTCTGAAAAGCTATTTCTCCTGCTATACTATGGATACACAAATAACTCATAAAGCACTAAACTTCCTGGCAAAAAACCCAAGTTCTTGCTCTATGCTTACACTACACACTATTTGTGTGACCACTGGCAACGTCACTTGATCTCTCTGAGACTCAGCTTTCTCTTCCACAAATCAGGGCAAATGCTGGTGTTCTCTACCTCACAGGGAAGTTGTGAGGAAAATGCTTTGGGAAGCGTTAAATGGTTATAGAAATTTGAGCTATGGTGAGCATTACTATACAAAGGAGAGTGTACTTAAGAAAGATCAAACTGAGAGATGAAACACTGAATGAAAGATCACTTCTTAGGTGAGTGGAGTGGCATTGTCCGAGAGTGCTTTATAGAACAGGTAGCGCCTGATTTGGGTCTCAAGGACTTCCAGAGACAGATTTGAGGTGTGTGTATGGCAGGGAGAAGGGGTGGCAGTCAGGAAGAGATTCAAACATGGGAGATGGAATGGGAAAATGAGCACAGGGAAAAAGAGAGCAAAACAAAATCAGAGAACAATTAGTAAATTAGTTTGGCTGGAACAGTGGGTGGTCAAGTACTTTAAGAGCCTTGAATGCCAGGCTAAGAAAAGTGTATTTTGTCCTATAGATAAGCAATACGAAAATTAATCTAACTACTTAAAATTAGAATGGGAAAGGAGAAGAGAATTAGGGGCAGAGAAACCAATTAGAAGTTATTTCTATAATCCAAGGGAATAATGTGCTCCTGTATTAGAAAGGGCCATATCGGAGTGGGATTTGGAAATGCTAAGTCAGGAGCAACTGAGCTCTGTTCCATTTTGGTTCTGCCATCCCATGGCTGAATTCCCTTCCTCTTGTTGAAGGTTGGGGAAGTAGATAGAGAGCTGAACTTGGAGTCAGGACTTAAGTCTGTTCAAATTCTGTTTTTCTCCTTCCTTGACTGTGTGAACATGGGCAAGTCACTTCACTTAGAGAGCTCAATCTTTTCATCTGTAAAATGTAGGTACAATATAGTACCTACCTCACAGACCTGGCATGAAGTAATGCTCAGAAAACCTTAGAGCGTTTTATGTTAGCTATCATTAAAAGGCAGAGCCGGCAGGTATAAATTATCATCTTTATTCAGCACACCTGAGCAGAGACAACACCGCCCTAGTGTATAAATAGTCAATGACTGCACCACAAACCACACCTGATAAATATGTCGCTGGGTTGTGTGTGTGTGTGTGTGTGTGTGTGTGTATGCATGTGTTCGCAAAGCAAGCCCTTATTTACAGAATAGATTACAAAAGTATTACAAAATGTGGTCCTGAACTGGGGAGCATGGAAGAAGTGTGGAGGGGGCGCAGCCCCTCAAGAACAAGCACAGCCGTTCCTTCCTGAGGGGGGTGGGGAAGGGGACCAGGGACCTGGGACCAGGAACCTGTCCCCCTAAGCCCCGGCCAGGCACTCGGAAACCAATAAATTAATGTTTTAGGGAAGGGAGGAAGAGACAGAAGCACATTCCAAGGAATCCTCAGAAGCCTTAGACTTGAATAAGATGGGCCCCCTCCCAAAGTCTAGTCTGACCCCCGCTGGAGCCACAGGAAGCGGGGGAGAAGGAGGTTTGGTCCCACCTCAGAGGACCTGGTAGATAGGGTTAGGATTGGGTACAGGACTAGGCCCAGAGGTGCTGTCAGCAGAAAGCTGGGTACTCCCACTGGGGACAGGGGAGGGAATGTGGGCACCACTGTCACTCAGAGTGGTGGCCTCCTGGGGGGAGCAGGGTGTGCCCTCTCCCAAAGGCAGCACAGGGCATGTAGAACCCTCAGTGGAGATGCGCTGTACAATGCTGGAGAGGCAGTCCAGGCTGGACACAACCAGTCCTTTCCCAGTCTTGGTGTCTAAAAAAAAATGACAGAAATTAGGGATGAGTGATAAATTCTGAAGTCCAAGGATGGGATCCTGGGGAGCTCAGATATCTTTTTCCTATATACAAACCACTGCTTCTCTGTACCATGCTACCAAGATGGCAGAGGCTCAGGCATTCCCAGTGACTTGCTATTGGATCAGTTCCTTAAACTCCCTAGACTTTGTGGTTTTTTTCCTCTCTAAAATGAGGAAATTGAACCAGAACCCAATAAAAGGGTGGGTTAATCCCACCAAAAGTACACTGAATTATGGTCCTCCCCTCTCTGTTGGCAGGAGTTCAGACATAGGTACACCTGGATGGACAGTGAATTTCATATATTGTGTGTAGAGACTCAGGGGCTTGGGCTGGGGCAGAATGCCCTTGATACCCACCACTTGGAGAATCACTGTAGTAGCTGCTGTCATAGCCACCTCTATGCCTGGTGCTGCAAAGGGGGCCATTATAATCCATCTGGAGACAAGAGAGTAGATCCTGAGTCAGGTCCTGCTCCTCCTCCCAGCCCCTGCCCTCATCACATCCAGTTCACCCCAAGGCTTCAAAGAAACAGATATCCCCTCTTTCCTTCCTTCCTAAGACCCCAGGAACTGCCCCAAATTTCCTGCTGCAGAGGGTCTTGTGTGTTTCCTAGAGATGAGAGCTCAGGTAATTCATAGGAGCATTGATGTATGCCTAGCAGGCACGTTGGAGACCACCTAGCCCTACCCCTTCATTACACAGATGAGGAAAGTGATAAGTGACTTGTCCAAGGTCACACAGCTAAGTTAAGCAATAGAATAAGGATCTGAACCTAGCTCCATTCTCTCTGTAAGCCAGACTCCTTCCTCCCTGCCTCTGTCAACTGGCGTAGTCTAGAAATATCCCACCCCCAGCTCCAACACAAAATTTCTGTGTGATTTGGGCAAATTCTTATTTCTTAAATAAGATAGCTGAACTACATAATTTCTAACAACTTTTCAACCAAAAAGTTTCTTTTGTCCATAAAGGCAAGTTTTCTCCCCTACCCGGCCAGCCCATCCCCATCCAATGGTTCCTCTCCTGTGGCAACCACAGAAAGATTGCCCCAGACACCTGGGTACCAATTCATAGCTGGGGATGGGAGTTTATCCGCCTCCTTTTAGACCTAATGCTGTAATTTTCGTTCCACAATCCTTCCCATCATTCTACTGTCCCCTTCCTCTCCCTCCAGCCCTGCCCACTGGCCATACTTGTTCTGGCCCCACCAGCTCACCATGCCGTCGGAGCAGTTGGAACGAGGGCTGGATGCATCCGAATCTCCGCTGTAATGCTCAACCACGCGGGCTTGGGCAGTGGCCCCCTGAGGGTAGAAGGCAGCGGTGCTGCCAGGGGCTGCCCCGTCCTGGTCTCTAAGCAGTGCCTGAAGGCCCTCTATGTACCGGATGGCGTTCCGCAGGATCTCCACCTTGGGCAGTCGCTGGTTGGGATTACTCGACGTGCACCGCTTCAGGGTCTCAAAGGCTTCATTCACCTTGCTCAGACGGCGCCGCTCCCGCATCGTGGCCGCCTTGCGCCGGTCAGCATTGGTCGTCTTGCGTTTGCACGCCTTACAAGCCCACAGAAGGCAGCGGCCAGCCTGGTGGTGACCGCTGGGAGCCCGCACGTGCTCATCCTCCCGGGAGCCCGGGACCGCTGCGGGATGGTGGGAGTGCTCGTCAGGCTTTAGGAGCGCGCCCACGTGCACCAGGCGTGGGTCCAGGTCCTCGAAGAAGCGCAGGTCGGGGGAGTCAAAGCAGGGGTCATCGTAAAAGTCGTCAGCCGTGGTAAAGGAGCAGAGGGAGCTGTCCGGCCCTGCTAAATCCATATCCCGCAGGGGCGGGGGCAGCAACTCCATGGTCCTGCAAGGGATTCGGGGAAAGCTGCCTTCTGTGAACTGCTTTGTGTCTTCCTACCCCGTTTTCCAGCCCGACGGCAATTAGAACCACAGCCCCCTAAAGTTTCGAGACCCTGCGAAGCTTCTTTCAGTCGAAACCAGAGGGAAAGGGATCCGCACCCTAGCCTAAGGACGTGCCCTGAAAAGAAGCTGCGAAATAGCCCCCCACCCACCCCACCCTGCCCTACCTCCCTTCCACACTATCGGGAAAGAGCTGGCTCCCTCCGATGCACATGTGGGGCTCCCCCTACCCCTTGCTCCAGCCGCTGGCGCTCGAGGCTATTTATTCAGAGCCCAGGACCCAGAGCTGGGCTCTGGGAGGGGGCAGCCCTGGAAGGGGGGTAGCGGGGGACTCCCTGAGCCAATGAAAGCGGTCTGGGATGGGGGGCGGAGACCGATGGGTCCGAGGATTTGGGAAAGAAGAGACCCAAAGGGGAGGAGAGAGGAGTGTCCCGGAGCCTAGGCTGAAAGACTTCCCCTCCCCTCCGTCTCTCCCTCCCCTACCACACACTCTACCACACACTGCCCAAGAGTCAGCCCAGTTTGGCTCGGCGTCCCAGCCTCAGCTCCCTGCGCTGAGTACCCCCTCCTCCCCAACCCCCAGCGCGCTGCGCTGGGCCATGCCTTTAACTTTTTTCAGTTGCTGTGGGTCCTGGTACCACCTCCCCCAGGGGGTTCTGATTCCCTCGGGTCTCCAAGGGTCGGCATGGGAGACGTGGGTTTCAGTTTTGCTTATTAGCTGGGACCTTTGGGCATGTCCCTTCTTCTCTGGGCCTCAGGTGACCCATTTGTAAAATCGGTGCGGAGGGTGTGTAGTAATAAAGGTCCCTACGGTGCCTTTTTAGAGCGGCAGCTGGGCGTAGCTTTGCTGGGTTCACATCCCTTCTCTGCCCCGTGTCCCCTAAGCACATTTGCTAACCTTTTCGGTCCCTGTCACCTGCCTGAGCTGCCGATCAATCTGTCTATCTTTACTGGTAGCGAGCAGTTTCCTCACCAGAACGTCCTTATTACACTAACGATAAAACAGTTTCTGGAACAAGAAGGAAAAAGTTCTTTGCAGCTGTAAATCTGAGGCAGGGGCGGGGATAGAAAAGGGACGTGGGTGGGCAGGGGAGAGTTGCTTGGAGAATATTTCTGCAGCTTCCCTGGAGGTCGCCTGCATGTAGGGGGAGATAGGACTGATCTCCTGATGAAGTTACACCTTTTACGTTACCCCCGTTACAGAGGAGCAAAGAGACCGTTGCCCTAGGGAGGCAGGAAAAGGTGGCAATGGAGCCTGAGAGAGGACTTCACTCTCATTTACTTCTGGCCCTCAGACCCTGGTTCTCTGAAATAAGGGGACAGTGGGCAAAGGGCAGACAAGTCCCTCTTCTGTGCCAGGCACTGTGTTAATCGATGGGAATACAAAGGTCAGACCTCAAAGCAGCAGGTGAGTCAAGCCCCTATCCTTACCTCTTGTAGTTGGTGGGACCTGGGAAAGATTGGCATACCTCAAGTCCAAAGATGTAGGCAGATGGCCTAGGAGTGTCCTTATGTCTCTATTAAGAAAGACTGGATCCTCAGTCTCTGTACCCATCTCGGAGGCCTCTACCTCATTAAGGTAGGGAGTGCTGGGGGCAGTGCTAAACTTGGAATCAAGAAATGTAAGTTCAAATGACAGCCTTGTTACATACAGGTATATGGATTTGGACAAGTTGACTCCTCTCTGGGCCTCAGTTTGTTTTTTTGTAATATAAAAGAATTAAATTAGAATCAAAGGTTCTATAACTTGTTATAAAATATCCCAATATTTTAAAATATATTGGTATTAAATTGGTTTCCTTTTTAATCCTATGAATTCTGTTTAATGTATTTAAAAACATTATTTCCAAAAGGGGTCCAAGAATGCCAGAGGGGTCCATGATTTTTTTAAAGCTAAGAATCCCTGGACTAGATGATCTCTAATATTTCCTCTATATCCTCTGAAGCTGGGAAAGGTGGGAAACTGCATTGTTTTCCCTAGTAATTTCCCAGATTATTGTCAGACCAAAGTCATTGGTTTGTTCCTGAACCCAGCACTCCATCCCCAAAATAAATGACAAAAGAGACTCAGTGGAGGAAGGCACAACATTTGGGGGAAAGGAGGAAAATTGGGATCTTCCTCTGCCAGCCTCAAACTTTTAGAATAGGAGCACATTTAGGGTTAGGGTTAGAACCTATTCTAACTTGATTCTAAAGAGCCAACTCAAAACTGCCAGTGGTTTTAGGCAAGCCAATCTCCTTCTGGGTTTCTATTTCCTCATCTGTGAAGTTAAGAGGTTGGTAAATGGATTCATTTCAGTGCTAAGATAATAATGTGCCATTATTATCCCCATTTTACATATGAGAAAACCAAGGCTGAGAGAACTTGACTTGCTCAGAGTCACAGAACTAATGTGTAAGGCAAGATTTGAATTCAGATTTGCCTGACACCAAGTCCAACCTTTTGTCTAGTGTTCCCTCTTGCTACCTGTAATCCCAGTCTCTGTAACCTCTTCTCATCTCCTCTGATGCCCCCCACTCTGCCTTGCTTAATGTGGGGACCTCAGATCCCCAGAAGTAAAGTAGGGGAATTTCCTAATGTCCTTCTTGTTTTTACTGCTTGTTGTCCTGGGTCTGGGAAAGATACAAAGAGGAAGTCACTCTCTTCTTCCCTCTCTGCAATGTCTGAAACCTCCACCAAAGTCCTCTGAAGTTCCACTGAGGCCTGGCTTCTCTAAGACTGTGTCTCTGGAGAACAAACTCCAGCAAGTCCTACAGAATGGGAAAGGGTTCAAGTAAAGGTCTAATGACAAACTGTGTCTGCTATATAGAGACCAGCCTAGGTAAGTTTGGAAAGACTCATCACCAGAAAGTTGGCCACCAGGGGAGGAATTATTTTGCAGCCACAGAAACTAACAAAGGTGTAGAAGAACTTCTATTTATATAGGTTGGGAGATTCTCTAGACTACTGAAATTAGGAGTCCTGGAAGTATTAACATTATGTCTGGAAAACCCTGATTACACTCACCTAGGCTTAACCCTAGGACTGCCTCTGCAATGAAAACCAGGGAGCCCTGAAGAGAGAAGGAAAAGACCCTAAGACAGAGCTAAGGTGGGAGACGCAGAGTTCTAACCAGGTTGGGGCAGACAGGGCTGTGCCTTAGGATGCTAAAATTTTTAAGGCACTTCCAGCTCTTTTACTCTTTCAGAAGATAGTAACAACTGAGTTTGGCACTTAGTTATAAAGGATAATTAGTTATGACAGAAGCTAATAGGTGGCGTGATTTCTTTTCCTGGTTGCCTCATCCAGGTGAACTCTCTTACCAACACTCCCTTCCTTTTCCCCCAATGGTGTCCCCTCCATCAGTCTTGAGGTGTTCCAGAGTTTCCTCCTCCCCACATGCTAAATTGACTTTGTCTTAAAAATGCATTGATGTCAGTTATACTTCTGTCAAAGCTATACCTCCAAATGCTCTCTTGGTTTCCCCCAGTTCTGCTGCTGCAGACCCAGAAATGCTTGTCCACATGACAAGATAGAGCTGAAACTCTCCCATACATGGACTTCAGGAAACATTCAAGAATACTCGCCAGCCTTATTGCTCAATGCCTTCCTATGTTTCCACAACATTACCAAGATGGTAGTGGGGCTCTCCAGCCAGAGAAGCCAGCCAAACTGCCTTCTTGGGCACCCAAGTCTCCAGAGCCACTCCTGCTCACAGTAACCCCTAGGTCTCTGTGGAAAGCAATCTCCTCTCATAAAAAGTGGGGAGAAATGGTGAGAGTTGACCGAAGAAGTCGCTTTGATGAAAACACTAGACTCCTAGAGGTATTTCATAATATACAGAATTTGGGAGACATGGACATGAGGGTAGCCTCCCTCTACTTAACTCTCCCTCACAATGCATGGGCTGATTTTTGGGGGGGCAAGTCCTATCTCTTTGACTGATAGTTGATCACAGGTCAAGAACTCCATGTCCTCCTGATACTAATGCTGAACCTAGGGACCATGAAGGACTCAGTTTGACTGGACGATAGAGAGGGAGCCCAACTGGGGTCTAAGGAATCACAGGTTGTGGGGGAAGGGTCTGTCTTCAACTCCATCCTAGTACTTGACCTCACAGCCACTCACAGGAACCTACTGAGGCCCCCAAGATGGCAATAAGGGTGACCTCATTAAATGATCATCCCTGCTAGGAGGGACTCATGGTCTTTGAGAAATTCCTTGGGCAGGGCCTGAATTCTCAGGGGTCTGGTCATTAATGAATCTAATTCCACAAACATTTATTAAGCACTAAAGATACAAAGATTAAAAACTAAGTCAGTGCTTTCAAAGACCTTCAGACTAATGTGGAGGTGAATAGAGCTTACACAAATGAATTCTATACAAAGTACACTATGATAGGGGTAAAGAAAAGAAATTAGTGTAGAAGAGAGAGAGAGAGAGAGAGAGAGAGAGAGAGAGAGAGAGAGAGAGAGAGAGAGAGAGAGAGGAAGGGAGGGAGGGAGGGAGGGAGCCCTTTCATCTGACTTGATGAAGGAGAGGTTCATGGAAAAGAAAGATTTTATTAAAATTAATTTTCTTCAATCAGCAAAAATCCACCCTCCACTGAGAATAAAAGAAAAACAAAACCTTATTATAATCATGTATATTCAAGCAAACAAATGTCCACATTGACAGTTTTTAAAAGAAAAATACACACACATGTACACACAATATTGTTGTGGTATAAATTGTTCTCCTGGTTCTGATCATTTTACTTTACATCAGATCATAGGTCTCCTCAGATTTCTCTGAAACTATCCCCTGCATTGTTTCTTACAGCACAATAGTATTCCATCACATTCGTATACCATAACTTGCTCAGCCATTCCCTGATGGATGAGCAGTTTCTAATTCTTTGACACCTTGAAGAGATATATAATTGGATATTGCTTTGCTTAGGACTAATCCGTCCTTTAATATCCCCTTCCTCTAATTTCCCCTTCCTTCTTCTCCCCTTTCCCTCCTCTTTCCCTGTTGAGTGAAATATATTTCTGTACCCAATTCTGTGTGTGTGTGTGTGTTCTTCCTTCCCTTGACCAGCTCAGATGAGAGGGAGGTTGAAGTGTCAGTTGCTCCCCCAACCCTTCCTCTTTGTTTGAATACCCTGACTGTGAGATAACTTTCCCAAAGAGAAAGGTTTTCCCACTCTGGGAGAAGCACATGCCCTACATGCAGGTAGGAGAGAGTGTTCACTCATTCAGTGCTTTGTGGGATTGAGAACATTATATGAAAATATACTACCTTTTCATTTCTCAGATCTTTATTTTACTCTTTGAAGAATACTGTCCTGTGAATCATGGGGTACACATCCCAAGTTTAAGGCTGGAAGGGGCCTTAGAGGCTAGTTAATCCAACCCCTTCATTTTATAGATGGGGAAACAGAGGCCCAGAGGAATGACATGACTTATTCAAAGTCACATAAGTAACAGGTGGTAGAGAAAGGATTTTAACCTGGGTCTTTTGACTCCAAATCCAATGTGATTTCCACTGTTTCATATTGCTTTTCTTAGATGAAAGGAGATACAAAGTTTCAATATGACACAATCCATTCCCATAGAACTCATTGTCTAGCAGAGGGGTAAGACTCAAAGAAGTAACTATGGTACATACTATTATGTGAGAAGTGCATTAGAGACCCAATTATAATACTTTTTAAAGAGCTGATTGTCAGAGGAGGAAAGAGACCTTCAGGTGAGACTTCTTCAGAGTAGACAATGTAGCAGGAGGTTATGATGGTTCTTGTGTAGCTTTCTCTGTGTGTTTCTTTGTATTCTACCTTATTATGTATGTCCCAGAGGAAGTCCTGTGTGCCATGTTTTGCTGAAAGCTACCTGAGGTCTTGGACGCTGAGAACACTGGAATATTTGAATGTCATAATGTCAGGAATTACTGTGTCAGCACTCATAGGACCACGACACATGAATGAATGGTGACATGTGAATGTGTGGAGTATGAGAGTGGGAATGCCATTAGTCAGTAATTCACTACAATTCAACAAACCTTATTCATTCCCCACTAGCTGGGATAGGTACATAGGGAAAGGAGATGTGGTCCCTGTCCTCAAAGAGTTTACAATTGGGAATATGTCTATAGGTATAGATTTGCACAATTGTGCTGAGTGCGTGCGTGCATGCACACAAGTGTGTGTGAGTGTGTGTGTGTGTGTGAGAGAGAGAAACAGAGAGAGAGAGAAACAGAGAGAGAGAGAAACAGAGAGAGAGAGAGAGAGAGAGAGAGAGAGAGAGAGAGAGAGAGAGAGAGAAACAGAGAGAGATCCCCAGTTCTCTCCAGTTTTCCCCAACCCGTCTTTTCCCTGCAGCGGTATCTGGTTTCCTTTTCCTTTTCCTTTTCCTTTTCCATGGAGGGTTCCTGCTAGTTTGCTTTACATCTCGCATCTCTCTGTGGAATGGAAAGATCTAGAGTGAGGTGAATGGAGGAATCTTCCCACCTTAGGCAGTGGGTGGTAACACCAGGCAGCCATCCCTGGAAGAGAAGGAGGTGGTTTTCAGCTGGTGCTTAAAAAGTACTGAGGTTCACATACAGACACTTAGCATAGTGCCTGGCATGTAAGCACTTAAGAAATGCTATTTGACTGACTAATGTATTCAAAATCAGCACAACTAATCCCAAATGAAGAGACAAAGAGAATGAGACTGAGTTGGACAGTCACTGGGATCAGATTTTACCTGAATGGGGGGAGGGGAGCAGGTAGAGGAATACAATCTCATGGGCTTTTTGACTTCTAAGGAGAGCTAACCTGACTCTCTTAGCTGATCTTCCTTAGAGAAACCAAAATATTTCATTTATTGGACTACTCCATGCCCAAAGACATGGAGGAAATATATCTTCCACTGAGGTTAGAAATCTGAGTACCTCAGCATTAACAAGTCTGAAATCTGAAAAAGACTTCAGAGACCATCTCATTCTACAGGCTTCCCCTCTAAGTGGTCCCAAATCTTCCTCCTAATTTCTGTTTCTTCTAATTCTGTCCTTTGGGGTGAGGTAGAATATGACCAATCCCCCTTCACCAGAACATTCAGATATGGGAAGAGAGTTTTCATGGCTTAAGCAGGAAGCCTTTCTATTGTGTCTCTGACAAGTGGTCATCCGATGTCTTTCTTCTTAGAGACCTTTAGTGACAGGGAGCCTGCTCTACCCCCCTCACCCACCTCCACAACCAATGTAGCTCATTTAACTGTTAGGCACTTCTGATGAGAGCTCATCTTTTCCTCATCTCTATCCTAAAGCTTCCTCCTCACAGTTCAGCCTGTATGCTGACCTATTCAAATTTCATCCATTTCACTCTTGGGGGCTTGTCCAGGAAACACTGCCTATTCCATGCCCTTAGGCAGTAGTAGAAGGGATCTATCTGTGGAGCTTAGGGAGGAGGCAAGGGTGAAGCATGAAATCAGGACCCAATGGCTATTTCTTAAAGGGACCAGAATGTCCCTCCCCATGACAACATTGGAAACAACAACAGGTCTAAAACTAACAGAGTAGTTTTCTCATACCTGATTTAACTCACAAGCACCTACTCTAGTAGCAAAGTTTCTCTCTCATGCCTCACTGAGGAATAGGTTCTCTCAAACTCTTCTCAAAGTCTTTCCAAGGGTGAAAAAGTTTTGAGAATGGGGCCAATGATAGAAACATGTCCATTATCCAATGTTCAGAAAGGCTTCTCACCAGTTTGACCGCAGGGTGATACTTTTTTTTTTTTTTTTTTTTTAGAACAAAGCAATTCTTGATGATCTGGTACTAAGTATAAGTGTCGGGTGGGGGGTGGAGATTGCAGTCTGCCTCAGAGAAAGGAATATCCACACTTTGGGGTAAATAAAGACAGCTCTATCAAGTATTTGAATAAGTGCCAAATTGAACTGAATACTTTTTAAACCATGAGGATGATAATGACATAATCTGATTATTATTAACTTTAATTCCTCTTGTGATACATAATAACTGTATGACCTTGGACAAGTCAACTATATTCCCAGTGTTCTAGATAACTCTATGACTAACTAGTCAGGAGGTATTGCTCATGAGAGTTTCTTCATTAAGAAATTCCTTTTAACAGTGAAATCCTAGGTCCAGTCATTATCCTGTCTACTACTCCATATGAAGTTATCCCCTCTGAGAAAGAGTATAAGAAACTAACTTCTTTGCTCTCTTTAGAATTATTCAGAAGTCAGGACTGGGCTCTGAATCACAAAATGTTACATTTGCCTACTGTTTTAATACATTCATGGCAAACCATGTGCCATGTCCACATGCTGCGTGCTGGAGATTAGAAGACAAAAATGAAACAGTCCCTGTTCTCTATGAAAGGAAGCAATATGTATAGAAATGAGGGTAAACAGAATAAATGCAAGACATTTTGTATGTAGGTACCATTAGCTAGGGAAATCAGAAAAGACTTCATATAGGTGCTTGAGGAAAGTTTTGGAGAAAATAAGAGATTCTAAGAGACGTAGGTGAACTGTGGATGTGCAAAGATGTGGAAGTGGGAGCTCTCAGGAGTGTCATGTATGAATACTAGCAATAAGACCAATTTGACTGGAGTGTGGAGTGTGGGAAAGAGAATTATATACAATAATGTATAATATTCTTAGATGTTTTGGGGGTGACAGATCCACCAGACTTTTGGACAGTTAGGCTTAGGGGAAGACAAGGTTAGAAACTACATAAGGTGCAAGATACAGGAGGATGCAAGGAGGTCATATTTTGTTATGTGACTCTTTATAAATATTTTTAGGGTCATAGATTTAGAACTAGAAAGGATCTCAGATACCCCATACCCTCATTTTACAGATGAAGGAACTGAAGCCCAGGAGGGAGAAAAGTCTTGTCCAGAGAAATACAGTGGTAGAATGGGGATTTTAACCCAGAGCTTCTAAAATTCCCAAACCACTGCTTTTTCTACTGTTCTATGATGACTCTGAAGCTTCTCAATGTCAAAAAAATTCTACTTAGTCCAAAGAAATTTATTTTGTGATTATTCCTTTGTACATGTAAATAGCTATGATTATCATGCAATGCCATACTTCCAAATTAACATAGATGACTCTTTTTAAGGGGTAAAATCATATTAATACTTGGGAAGAGGGATGCCAACTTTCAAACCTTGTCTAGGATATATAAAATGCCAAATCCTTCACCTCCATATCATAACGATTTTAAGGCTAAATAAATATATATGTATGTATGTATATATATATATGTGTGTATGTGTGTATGTGTATGTTTTGTATATATCTATATATGTGCATATTCCTTGTAATGACCCATGAAGTACATTATGCAAGTAGCACTCCCATCTTGCAGATGAAGAAACTGAGGTCCAAGTGGTATGACTTGCCTATCAGTGGCACAGACATTAAGTATCTGAGATGAAATTTGAACCACTCTTCTTACCACTAATGCCACTTCTGTTATTCTTTCCACTACCCTGCACTGCCTCCCAAAGGATTCTGGTCTCTCTGAAGTTCTTTCATGGATCCTCCTGGTCCCAAGGCCAGCCCAGCCCAGCCTAGTCGAGCTAAGGGGCTAAAATTGGAGTGCAGGTCTGGCTCCAGGATGGGTGTGGGGGTGGGAGGCTGAGATGGGGTGGGGTGCAGAGCAGGGGGAGTTCACTCTCTTAGAGGCTCCAGCTTCCCTCCAGGGCTCCAGCTTTCACTCTATATATAGCCTCTTCTGATACCTAATCCAGCCCCTCTGGCCAAGCCTCTTCCAAAAGGAAAGGAAGGAGCCCAGACTAATCTCAGAGACGCTGGAATGTCAGAGTTGCAAAGGTCCTTTGGAATCATCTCAATCCTTTTGAGAAGGAGGAAACTGAGGGTAAGGCAGGGAAGGACATGCCTAGAGTCACATGGCACCCATTTTCTTCTTATATATACCAGGCAGCCCCAATGACCACATATATGTGAACAGGAGCTTTTCCCTGGAGAGAGGTATGAAGTCCAGGGAAAGGGGGTGGAGTTCAAGGACCCAATTAGTGTTCCTGCTCCCAACCCTGAGGTAAAGAAGAGAGGTACTGGCAAGACCTTGTCTGGGTAGGGTGAGGGGAGTCAGATCAGTTACCTCCCCACCCCCAATCCAGGCCCACAAAGGCCATGGAGCCAGTGGAAAAAATGTGTACAGGAAAATATAGTTAGTGTAAGAGCTAAACTTGTCTCTGGTGTCTCTAGGCAGAGCCTCTAGGAGCTCTAGATTTGAGCTCCCCAGTCATGGGTTTTCCATACCAAATGATGCCTCCTCTTTTCCTCCATGTAGCTTTCTACCTTCTCCCACCTTTAGCAAAATCTGTTCCTAGGAAAGAGAGACTGAAAGGTGTGTAAGGAACGTTGGAAGAGAAATCAAAAGAATCAACATTCACTCCTGCCTCTGCCTTTCATTAGCTGGATCCCCTCCGTTTCCTCATCTATAAAATGAAGGTCTTGAATAGTACTTGAATGTGACTGAATACGATGATGATGGAAAGAAATTGTGGTATTTGATTGTTATCGAATACTATTGTGCTATAAGAAATGACAAGCAGGCAGATTTCAGAAAAATCTGGAAAGATTTACATGGACTGATGCAAAGTGAAGTGAGTAGAACCAGGAGAACATTGGACACAGTAACAGCAGCACTGTGCAGTGATCATCTATGATAGACTTCACTCTTCAGCAATGCAATGATCCAAGACAATTCCAAAGGACTCATGAAGAAAAATGATATTTGCCTCCAGAGAAAGAATTGATGGAATCTGAATACAGAACAAAGCGTGATATTTTTCACTTTTTGTATTTTCTACTTTTTTATCTGTGTCTTCTTTCACAGCATGATTAATATGGAAATGTAGGGGCAGCTAGGTGGTGCAGTGGATAGAGCACCAGTGCAGGAATCAGGAGGACCTGAGTTCAAATCTCACCTCAGACACTTGACACTCACTAGCTGTGTGACCTTGGGCAAGTTACTTAACCCCAATTGCCTCATCCTGGGTCATCTCCAGTCATCCTGATGAATATCTAGTCACTGGATTCAGATGGCTCTGGGGGAGACATGAGGCTGGTGACCTTCACAGCCCTCCCTCACTCAAAACAAAGTCAAGTGCCAACTTATGTCATTATTTCTCTGAAGGCATGGTCTTCTTCAGCAACAAAGGATGAACACACAATATGGAAATGTGATTTGCATGATCACACATATATAACCTATATCAAATTACTTACCATCTCAAGGAGGAGGAAAGGAGGAAAGGGAGGAGATAATTTGGAACTCACATTTTTTTAAATGAATGTTAAAAACTATCTTTACATCTAAATGGTAAAAATAAAATAAAATATTACTAAATAAAAGAAATGATGGATAAGAAGAATTCAAAGAAGCCCAGGAAGACTTATATGAATGGATACAGAGTGAAGTAAGCAGAGCTAGGAAAACATATTATATGACTACAATATTGTAAATGGAAAGAACAAAAAAATTAAATTGAATATTATATAATTATAACAACCAAGCCTAGCCAGAAGAAGAGATGAGAAAATGAAACTCCTGTATTTGAAGAGATTGTGTTGTAGAACATGGCAAATACTTTTGATGTACTGATTAGTTTTGCTGAATTTTTTTTCTGTTTTAAAAATAGTTCTTCTCCCTGTTGTACAGTCTTCTGTGGATGTGATATCTTAGCTCTACTGTGCTTTGGGAGCCTGGTGGGAAAGATAATTGAAGTCAACAATTCCTGTTTATGAGAAGCAAGTCATTCCATCTTGAAACCACCGTAAAAATGGAAGAATACAGGATTTAGAGTTAGAAGGAACCTTGGAGATAATCTGATCCTGCACCCTCATTTTACAGATTGTGAAACTGAGGCTAAGAAAGGCCACACAGGGATTTCAGGAGCAAAGCTGTGATTTGAACCCACGTCCTCTGGCTCTGAATCCAGCGTTGCTTTCATGGCAAAATACCATTTCCTTAAAATGAGTTGAAATCTAGTTTTCTATAACTGTTTCCTTCTTGTTCCCAGTTCGGTTCTCTGAGATGCACCTTCCTCTTACTTTTGAAGGAGAAAATGTCCCAGTTTCTTTTATGTTAACTTGGTCTTTAGTTTTCTTCTCTTTTAACCTTTAACCAGAAGTCTTTCCCTAGGTCACCCAGCTCAGAGGGAGGGATATTTCTCACTCTTGGCTTTTGGAGAGGTCAGAAACCTAAGCAGGGCAAGGGTCAGTGGAAGACTCTCCACTTGGTACCAATTCCTCATTCCTTTAAAATGACTTGGAGGATGGGTTAGATTTGAATTGAGTTCATGGAATCATAGATTTAGAGCCAGAAGGGACCTTAGAGGCCATTGAGTTCAACCCCCTCATTTTACAGATGAGAAAACTGAGGCATAGAGTAATTAAGTGACATACCTAGGGTTACACAGCTAATTAAGTCTCTGAGGTAGAAATGAAAATTTATAGTTTTGGACACAGTCAATGTGGAGATTAGTTTTGCTTAATTAGGTGTATCTGTTACAAGAGCTTGGAAAAAAGCTACCAAAAGGGAGGTAGGAGTGACAGAATAAGATGGGTTAGGACTAGGGTAGCCCAAAAAAGGAAGAAAAGAAGGAAGGAAGGAAGGAAGGAAGAAAAAGAAAGAAAGAAGGAAGAAGGAAAGAAAGAAAGGAGGAAGAAAAAGGTGAAGAAGGAAGGGAGGAAAGAAACAACAAAACAAAGAAAGAAGGAAGGAAAGAAAGGAGAAAAGAAAGGAAGAAAAACAATGAGAGAAGAAAAGAAAAGAGAGCCATTAAAGCATTTTTGATGGAGAGAAAAAGAACAGAAGGAAGACCAGACAAGCAGGACAGGTTTGAAAGCTATAGATTGATCCTACTATGAACTTGAAAAGAAAAGGGTATACAACACTTCGCATGACCTCATTCCACGCTAAAATGGGAGAAATGCACAGTTTAGATGAGCCTTGAGACTTACAGCAAAATAACTATAATACATATTATGTGACAGGTGCATTAGTGAGGCAAGGAATAAAGTGATACCTAAAATCCCCTTTGTTGCCCTGAAAGGTCAAAGGTGGAGTGTAATGGAAGAGCACCCAAGATTCATTGAAGGACATGGTCCTTGAGTTGAACTCTGCAGGATGAGCAGAACTTGTGGAGAGGATGTTTCAGCCATTTGGAACAGTGGAAACAAAGACAAAGAGAAGTATTTGGAGAGCTGCTAGCTTGACAATGTGGGAGAGGAGCTGTGATTTCAGTGGTAGAAGGAACCTCTCTACCTATGCAAGTGGCCACCTTCTTATCTTTCTTTACAACTTACCATTTTTAAGAGTTGCCTAGCTCCCTAAGAAGTAAGGTGGTTGCCCAGAGTCACAGAACCAGAATGTCTCTGAGGGGGACTTCCTGTTTCTGAGGCCAGCTCTCCATCCACTATACCACACCACCTCTCAATCTGACAATGTAAAGGGAGAAAAGCAAGCAAACAAACGAGAAAAGAATGTTTATCAGAGCATCAGTGAAATGACCAAGTTTGTCCACAAAGAGAAGATGAGAAAATGTTCTTCTTGCCCTTCTTTACAGAGATGGAGACTACGGATATAAAACATTGGAGATTCTGTCAGATTCAGCTGAAGTATTAGTTTGTCTTGTTGAACTGGTTTTTTAAAAATATGTCTTTACAAGGGATGGTTCTCTGAATAGGGGAATAGAAAGGGATACATTTGTAAATGAAGACATAAAAACATAAGATCTATATACCCACATTTATATAAGATATACACATACATGTCCATACACACACGTATATCAATATACATATATGTGTTTATATATAAACAGCTTGTTTGGATAGGGCTTGTGAATGGGAATATTAGGTAATAAAGCTGGAAAGACAGGTTGGAAAAAAACTGTGAGGGTCTTTGAATCCCAGGATAAGGAGTCTGGACTTTAATTTGTAGGGTGTAGAGAACTATGGACAGATTTTGAATCGAACTGAAAGGAGCCTTAGAGATCCTATAGTGCAAATTTGCAAATGAGGGAATGGAGTCCTTGAAAAATGACTGGCCCAAGGTGATGCAGGCATCAAACAATACAATCAGAATCTAAATCCAGGTCCTTGAATTCCATATCCATCATGTTTTCCCCTGCACCAAAGGGTGAAGAAGGAATCAGGTGTTAGGAATCATTTGTGAATATGTGTGGGATGACATTGGTGGGGAAGTAACTTTGGGAGAAGCTATTGAAATGGTCAAAGTGGGAGGTTTTATGGGCTTATACTAGAGTAATGACTGTGGAAATTGAGGAGGAGACCAATGCAAGATGGTGAGAGGGTAGAAACCACAGGACTCAATGCCTGATTGGGAGAGGACAGCAAAGAAGATGGAAGAATCCAAGGTGACTTTGGGCTTTGGTGCCTAATGAGAACAGCCCCTCTCCTAGTCCTCATGAATCTAGATGTCTTCTTGCTGCACTTCTCCATAGACTTGCGTACTACAGAATGAGGCCAAAAGGCTGCTAAGGAAGCAGCAGGCTGGCCAGAGTTGCCCCCAGGGAGGGTCTTCCCTCTCCCTCCCTGGTTGCTCGGGTGTTTCCTCCTCCTGGCCTAATGGGCCACACCTGCTGGGGGCTGGGGGCTGCTGAGGGGCCAGGATTAATGTGCACACAGCCGTCAGGCTCCAACCCGCCAGTGGCCCCAAGGACAGGCTCCAGCTGCTGGCCCAGCAGCTGCCCCCTCCCCCAGCCACGTGCCTCTCTTAATGGTCTAGGGAGGCCAGGATCCCCCAGGAGTTCCATAGGCACTGTCCTGTCTTGGAACTTAGGAAGTGGGGTCCCAGGCCATGTCCCACTCTTCCATGAAGCCCTCCTTGCCTATTGGTCCCTGGACTGATTTGGGGAAGTGACTGATGGGTTCAGCTGCTGCTATGACTTTGGGTGTTTTTAATTAAATAAATATTTGTTTAGGACCTACTGTGTGAAGACTACAATGCTGGGCATAAAGGGAGATATAGTCTAGACAAGATTCAGTCCTGGTCTTTGTGGGCAAGGGAATAATAACTCAAGAAAATAACTCACCCTTAAATAACACTTCACCCATGGGAGATGGAATGATAAATAAATCATATATTATACCTTGACAAGGGAAGCAGAAACTTAGCAATGGGAAGAGTTGGCCCTAGGGAGGAAGCCTCAGGAGATGAGTTAGCCTTCTAGTAAGGTGAAGTCCAGAGAAGCAAGTGAACTGAGAGTTCTCTTGGAAGAATTTCCCCTTCATGATTCCATGAAGCAGTGGGAGATTGCTTGGGATAGAAGGTAGGATACTGGAGTGCAAGTCATTTCCCTTGTGGTTCCTCAGTTTCCTTATTTGTAAAATAATGGAATTATGCTACATAGTGACAAAGGGGTTGCCCACATCTGTAGTGTAGTGGGGAGAAAGCAATCCCTAAGTTTGGTGTTAGAGGACAGGAATTTGTAGCTTGGGCAAATTTTTTAACCTCTCAGTGACTCAGTTTTCTCACCTGTAAAATGAGGGAATTGGATTAGATGACCTCAAAAGTCCCTTCTAGTTCTAATCAACCAAGCAACAAACATTTCTACTCCTGTGCTAAGTATCTGATCCGATTTCTGCTGGCTTCCAGTGCCCCCAGTGAACAGATTGGGCAGCAGTAAGGCATAAGAAGAGGTATCAATAGCAGGGTTAAACAGGGGCAAGAGGGGTGAGGATGAGGTGAAATGAGGTGGTCAACTATCCTATTCCTCCATGTGATCAATAGCCTTATTCTGGATGGAAGAAATGGTACAGCCTCCTCTCATCAGGTCAGTCTGATAAAGGAGAGAGCATACTAGATTCTTTAAATGAAACAGACTAACAGACTTAGCATCAGAGGATGTGGGGCTTGAATTCCAGTTTGGATGACACTAAATTAACTGTTGGTATGAAGCAGTTCAGTGCTATAACTCTTTGGAGTTATAGGACCTGGTTTCAAATCCAATCTGTGATAATGGCTATCTTTGTGACCTTGGGCAAGTCATTTAGCTTTTGTGGGGCCTCAGTTTACTCATTTGTAAATGGAAAAGTTAGATGGAAGACCTCTGAGGGCCCATTCAGTTTTACCACTATGATCCTTTGAATTTGGGTGAGTGGTTTCTCCTCTCTGGTCCTCAGGGAGGACCCTGACCATAAAATGAAGGAATTAAACCAGGTCAGCTCTGGAGTCCCTTCCAACTCTAAATCTCATTTTCTCATGTGCACTAATCTCCAAACCAGAAAGGGTCAGAGTGGGAAAGGACAGAGCCAGTCCTGCTTTCCTTCAGGGAAGTTGTCTCCTTCCTGTCAAAGGAGAGAAGATGACAAGACTTTAAGAACCAGAGGTGATCTAGGTCATTCCCTCCCCACCAAGTGACAAGGACCAGAGAGGGGAAGGGGCATCAGTTCCTTCATCAAGCAGCCATTATATTAAATGCCTTCTGTGTGCTGGGTACAATGGGAGGGGGTAGATGTGGGGTGGGAGAGGTATATAGATAAATAAGACACATCCTTCTTGCAATTCACAGTCCAGAAGAGTTATTTCAAAGACTCCTCTCAAGGTGTGATCATGGACCTTAGATCTTTTATCAGAGACAGCCTCCCTATGATGATTTGTGTTCTCAGTTTTCCCGACCAGTGCAAGGGATCTCAGCTCTTGGTCCCAGGTATTCATCTTCCTCTGGTTTCCAAATCTTCTCAGATCACTGACCCAAAATGAGACCTTAAACTGCCTGATCTTCCTAGTCACTGAGTCTAGGTGGATCCCTAACTACCCATCCCTTTCTCCTGCTATCAGTATAGGACCTGGGTACTTGGTTCCCTCTTTCCATGTCCCATTTTCCCTTCTTGTCTCTTTTTCACAGGGAAAGTTGATTTAGTACAGAAAATAGAATATAAGGAAATATGAAAATTCAAAATGATACAGCCAGGTATGGTCATTACAAGAGTAAATAAAAGCTGCCTACCACAGGGATAGGAATACTTAGCTTCTAATCTCTCATCACTCTCTCTAGCTATGTAAATGCTCCATTGGATGATTTATGTTACATCTATGATTTCTACTCTTTTGTGTCCCTGAGAGAATGGAGTCTCTTGCCACTCCATCTTGCAGCTCGAAGTTATAGTGACATGACAACTGGCCCTCTTAGGTTCTCTGACTTCATAGGTCCACTTAACAACCCCATGCTCACATGCCAATCAAGAAGCTCTGCCTACATTCCCTTGTAATCACTAGCTTTCCAGCTTCTCCTAGAGCTCTGTGACTTACTATGTGACCTTGAACAAGTCACTTCTTTAGCTCAGGTGCAAAATAAGGTGACCTCAAAGGTCCCTTCCAACTCTAAATCTATGATCCTATGCTTCCTCTTTTCCTCCTGGACAACCAAAAGAAAAAGAATGGAGGACACAGTGCGTACAATGTTTCAAACAAGAGAATGGTTCAACCCAACAAATCAATTACCCCCAAAGTCAGTATACACATACACATATATATACAGCATATATATACACACACATACATATGTACACATACTTATATATACACACATACACACAATACACACAAACTTTATATAAATTAACCATAATTATATATGTACATAGATACATATATGTATATACATATATATGTATATATGTGTGTATATGTATATATACTTGGAGTATTTATATATTCATATAAAAATATGAGTAATACGAAGATAGTATTAAAATATACTAAAAATATTAATATACAAATTACAAAATTAATATAATTTAATATGTTTCTATAAGTACATCTATTTAGATAAATATATCTATTTAAATATTTACATATTTATGCAAATATATTTTAAAATGTTAAAATATTTTATATAAATATATTTATATTATATGACATTTCAGGATGCATATTGCACATATATATTTATATAATCTCTTTCAGGGATACAGTGCATACACAGATATTCAATACATACAAAAACTCTAGTGTGTAATATGAGCATATAAGAGAGGTGCACAGTTGTTATGTGTGGTCTAAAGAAGGGTAGATTGAAAGAAAGAGGGAAAGGCCTCATGTATGGAAACATAACAAGTCAACAAGTCAATAAGCATTTATTAAGTACCTACTGTGTCCCAGGCATTATGCTTTGTAAAAACAAGATAAATGCAGGATAAATTGGAGACAGTTTGAGAGGAAAGAATTAGTATTCGGGGGATTGGAAGAGACTTATTGAATATGATGGGATTTTAGCTTAGACATGAAGGAAGGAACTGAAGCCTGGAGAAGGAGAGGGGAAAGAGAGAAAGAGAGACAGACAGACAGAGATAGACAGACAGACAGACAGAGACAGAGAGACACACAGAGAGAAACAGACAGAGACAGAGAGAGAATCTGGAGCATGGGGACCAGCTAGTGAAAATGCACATCAAAGGGAGATGAAGTGTCTTGTCCAAGGAACATCAAGGAGGCTAGTGTCACTAGATCACAGAATACTTGGAGGGGAAGCAAGGTGTAAGAATACTGGAAAGGTAGGAAGGGTCCATGTTCCGAAGAGCTTTTAGAGCCAAACGGAAGATTTTATATTTGATTCTAAAGGTAATAGGGAGCCACTGGAATTTATTGAATAGGGAAGATGACATGGTCAGATCTGGGCTTTAAAAAGGTCACTTCAGTAGCTGAATAGAGAATGGACGAGAGTGGGGGGAGATTGGAAGCAGGGTGACCAAGCAGAAGGCTATTGTAAGAATCTGAGAAGGAGGTAAAGATGGCTTGTGCCAGCCTGGTGGCAACATTAGAGGAGAGAGGGGGTTTACCAAATGGATGTTATGAAGGTAGAGTTAACAGGACTCTGAATGTATAGGGGAATGGAATGGGAGTCAGGAGTGGAGGGTGGTCCTCAGGACCAGAGCCTAGGAGATTAAAAGAATGGAAATACCCTCAGCAATAATAGATAAATTAGGAAAAGGGTTTTTTGGGGGGAAAGATAATTTATATGAAGATAGTATTGTGCTAAAAGGATAAAAGAGTGAGCTAGAGATAGATTGCAGAGGGCCTTGAATGCCAAAATAAGGAATCTACACTTTACTTAGGAGTCAGTAGTGTATCACTGAAGGGTTGCGAGCTGATTGGTATGACCATAACGACTTCAAGAGAAGAATAATCTGGCTAATCCAAAGCCACACAATTTTAAATTCAAAAAGCACATATTGGATATCACACTAGGCACAGTGTATCTGTGACAAATGTTCTAAGTTCTCCACATGACACCACTGTGGATGTGGCGGGGGAGTGTAGAAATGACTCCTTCCCTTCTAGGATCAGAGACTAGGTTCCTTCCTGTTATTCCTCTCCCCATTCACATCCCTTGTCATATCCCTTGGAGCATGAGAGATGCTGGGGTGTAAAGAAAGGGGCTGCCCCCAGCCCCTGGTGTGAATGGCTCCATGGCCCCTTGCATCCCCCTCTCTCCTGGTGCCCAGTCTCTGCTGGATGATGTAGGACTCTAAGTATTGTTTGCTGCAGTAGAGGCGCCAACAGGCCTCCCCACCAGGGTTTGGCGGGCAGCTCGCCAGGCCCCAGAGCCCCCAACAAAGCCGAGCTCAGGGCAAGCAGGCCAACCTGATGACAGATGTAGAAGGGCTGGTGCAGGCTGCTGGGCCTCCCCTAGAGGGGGAGGAGACTACACAGCATCCAAGAGGGAAGCCAGAGGCCTGCCCAAATGTTCCATTGCCCAGCCCAACAATCCCACCACCTCTCATTGGGGAGAGACATTTAGCTCTTCTGAATACTCACATCTCAGGGGAGCAGAAAGAAACTGTGGGGCAGGTGCTGGCAACCCCAGGTTGCTAATGAGGAAGATGAAAGGAGAAAGGACTTGTTTCTTTCCTCCAGAAAGGAGAAGGGACTTGCTCAGGTTCATATAGTCTACTATAAAACAGAGATATTCCTATTTTACAGATAGAGAAACTGAGGCACAGGGTCACCTTTAGCCCAGGCAAGTTTACTTTTGTCATCAGTTGAAAAATCACAATCAACATAAATTTAAACTGAATTAGTTTAGGAAACCTGGAGGGCTCTGGGAAAAGTGTTACGCTCAGGTCTAAAGGAGACATGAGAAGGAGCTCAGGAGAGGGAAAAAGAAAGGAGGGAAGGGATCACTTTCCTGGGTTGGGGCATAGGGCCAGCACTCAGGAGCAGAGGTAGGAGAAAGGTGGGGAGGAAGGAGGATAAGAAAGCAGTGGCATGGCCTGAAGGTCCCTAGAACTCACCCAAGGGCACACTCTGTTGGGAGGGAGTATTCACTGGATCTCCTGTCCCTACCCCCACCCCATGTGATCCCACCCTAGTTCTGCTCTCTCTAAGATGACAATCCTTTGCCTCCCATAAGACAAAGTCCTTCTTACTTTTTTGAGTCCCGTTAGTCAAAGAACCCATATGTCAATGTGTTACTGAATTTCAAAGGCAGCATTGGGTTAAAATAATAGTTCACATCTATATAACTCTTTAAGGTTTGCAAAGCTACATACGTTATCTCATTTGATCCTCCTACAGCCCTGGCAGATAGGTGCTACTATTATCCCCTTTTTCCAGATAAGGATGCTGAGGCTGAAATGAGTTAAGTGGCTCACCAAGGGCCACACAGCTAGACAAGTATTTGAGACAGCATTCGAACTCAGGTCTTCCTGACTCTAAGTCTCCTATTCTATTCACAATAACATTAGCTTCCTCAAAGAGAGCCTTGAATGGAAAGTCAGAGAGTTGTCAATAGATTCCTGTCTGTCATTTGGCAAAACATTATCCCATTCAGTTCATCCATATGAAAAACGGGGCTTGAACCAGACAGTATAGGGGGTCCTTCCCAACTTTGTTATTCTATTATAAGAATGATTCTCAAACAATAGGGCTTTAGCTCTCCATCCTAAGATTGTTAGTACACAGCAAAGTAACCAATCTTTGTTACCACAGCACCACACACATATCCTACCTCCTGCCACTGCCCCTAAAGAAATACCTCCCCCATGTTAAATGCAAAATGAAGTATCTGCCTACAAGAATCATACCTCTGAAAAGTGTATCTCTGCCTTTTGGAAAATCAGTCACAGACCTCATTCATTGTCCCTTGAACAAGGATTGGAATTACAAATTACTTGTTGAAATTGGTTTCCAAAAATAAGTTTGTCTTTCTAGAGAGTATATTCCTTCTTCATGTTGGATAACAAAACTATGTAGTGCCTTTGGGCCTTGACTGGCAAAAGAAGGAGCCCTCTGAGTTGACTGTAGGACCCATCCATGGTGTCTGACAACATCTACTCCTCTTGTTTACTACAGGTAATACTCAGTGTGATTTCATTCCTTCTCCAGTTTAGCAATGTGTTCGAGTATTAAGGCACTTCTAGCATTTTTGGAAGGGATGGAGAAACTTATTCAAAAATAAATAGAATAAAATAAAACCCTTAACAAATGTGTAGTCCTGTAAGACCACAAAGTCTTGAGACTAGAAGAGAATGTCTAGTCCAAATGTAGAATTTTGCAAATGAGCAAACACTAGAAGTTAAGTAATTTGCTCAGCATCATGCCACTAATGCAAGAGCCAAGGCTTCAATCACTGTTATTTGACTCCATGCATTCCTTTCATGAAAAAGCTTAATGAGAATCTCAGTTTCCCCCAGGGAAAGGATGGGTTTTTACCTTACCAAAATTCTAGAACATATTTCTAAAGGAATGGGTTGTGAGTACTTAGAAAGGGAAGTGTGAGCATTAGGAGCCACCATAGGTTCATAAAAATGAGTCATGTCAGACCAACCTCATTTCATTTTTGACAGGGTTACTAAGTAGATCAAGTATGTGCTATAGCCACGGAATACCTAGATTTCAGCAAGATATTTGTCAGAATTTCCTATGATTTTGTGGACAAATTGGAAATATGTGTATGGGATGATATCTTGTACAGAGTGGTAAATTCAGAACTGTTTGAAAAACTTGCTCTTAAGAGAGCCGGGGTAGAGTCCTCTAAGTAAAGTACCCCCAGGAACTTCTCCTCTGGCTATTTCTGTTCAACATTTTTATTTGTATCTGTGATAGGACCATTGTTTCCCTGACACATTCTTTCCTCTATTTCACAACATAGGAAGCCTTTATCTAAGAGTAAAGCTCCCCCTTCTCCCCACATCCAGATCTAATTGGTCAGGGTTTCCCTGATGCAATTCCCTGGTCATCCAAAGCCATAGCCTAGAGCCCTTGAACTTAATGGATTTCTGAAGACCTCTTGAATCACCGTCTCCTTTGCCATATCCTGCCCTGATGACATGATGTGTTTCCATATGGAGACTAGGGATCCTGCTTCTGTAGAAGCTAAGTGTCCTTCTTGCATCTTTCTTGCATATCCTTGCTGTGTTAGAGCAAAATGAACTTCCTTTTGGTAACTCTTCAGTGACTATCACTTCACCCCAACATTGAACCTGAACTATCCAATGAGAGATATACCTATTTAGTATATTAAATTTACTGGGAAGAACTCTTCATATTTTGAATTACAAAATCAGGACCCTCAAAAGACTGGCAGTATAGAGTGGTGGACTAAGTATAACAAGATACAATCCTTTAATGTAAAGTCCTATACATGGGTTAAAAAAATCAACAGTATATGTGCAGAACTCGAGTGATACTAAAAAGTTTCTGACCTTCCTTCTAAGTATGAGATTCTACATTTTTATTCCTATATCTGTCTCAAGAGAATGCTGGCCCTTTGATCACTGGAATTCCTTAACACTATAGCCTATAATTTAGAGATTATAATACTATAATGTCTAAAACCTATGCCAAGGAATGAACCATCTTACCATCTGGTACTCCCCAAGTTTCTCAGCTTCCTTGGCTCAGGGATCTGCTGTACCCAATCCCTAATTACCTGTTTCCCTTCTCCTGGAACTGCCACCCCTCTTAAGTGGCCTGGTTTCCACACTAGCATCCCCCTTTTCCCCCTTATGTTCTATACACTCCATACCGTTTTTTAAAAACTGACCTGTGATTTCACTTGTATGGGGAGTTCTCAGGTAGTTCCCTGGGAGCCATGAGAGGTTGAGTCACTTGCCCCAGGCTACCCAGCCAGCATGTGTCAAAGGGTTAGGATTAGTATTAGGGCGGAGTCTAGCTCTGCCTCATTCCAAGATCACCTCTCTCTCCACTATGCCTCTCAGATCATTCCAAACCAGCAGCACTTTTTCTAGCACTTATTCACAAGGAACAAAACATACATAAATGAAAAGAGGCCAAGAAGTAAAAAGTGCAATAGATGAAAGATTGTACCTATGGTCAAAATACCTGTGTTCAAATCTTGCCTGGAACTAACTAGCATGACCTTGACAAATTATTGAATTTTTCTGAACCTTAGTTTCTCTGTGTGTAAAATAGGGATAGCAACGTACCTATGTGGCAGTGTTATTTTCGGATCAAATGAGATAATACATATAAAGAGCTTTGTGAACTTTAAAGGACTATATAAAGGTCAATTTTTATTATAAATGGGGTACATGTAATCAGAAATTATTAGAAAATATTTTCCCCAGGTTGGTCTAGGCACCCTCAAGCTCATTGATCTTCTAATACATCATCCTTTCTACATTTAAATAGGACTTTAAAGTTTACAAAATACTTCTCATATGGCTGTTTATAGCCTAGAATTTCAGTTTTTTATTAATGATTTTCATTCTTTCTTTCCAGCTCTTAATATCTTTACTCTAAGAGGCAGGTAGTGCCCACCAAAAAATCTTCAGCCCAGACCTTCAACCCTGCCATAATTTCTTAGGTTCCAACGTCCTCAGCTTGGGATAGGATACTTGGAAGTCAAGTCCTGCCCACTGGGACAATTCCCTCTGTGACTCCCAGCGGTTTTCTGATTCCAGAGCCTACTCCACCACCACCAGCACCCCCCCCCCCCACTATAACTCATTGTTATAGGGCCAGTCTTCATGTCAGGACTAAGGTCACTTGTACTCATCTAGGATCAGAACCAATAGTCCATCCTATTTCTTTTTTTTAACCTCTCCCCTCCCAATGTTTCCCTAGAAGGAAACAAGATCTCTGATAGTCCTACCTTACCAACCTTTCTGCATGGTCTAGTTGTGAAGTGATAGAAGAAAGGATATGGGGAAGCAGGCAGAAGAACACTTCAAAGTTCTGGGGTAGATGAGGTACAAATAAATGGATGACAGAGATAAGGGTAAACTACTCAACTCTCATTTCATGTCTGGTTTTTCTCTCAAGGAAAAACAAACATTGTTAAGAAGGGATTGAAACCCCAAGCTATCAATAGCCATGTTGGGAAAAAAATGGTCTAAATCACTCATAATTAAAAAGTTGTAAATTAAAAGAACTCCTAGATACCACCTCATATCCATCAGATTGTCAAAGCTGACAGAAAAGAAAAATGATAAATTCTTCAAGGGCCATGAGAAAATGGGTACATTAATGAACAGTGAACTTATCTAGACATTCAGGCAAGCAATCTGGAACCATGACCAAAAAGCTATTAAATTGTGCATACATATCCTTTGGTCCATACACTAAAGATATTAAGGAAAAGACAATGTATGTAGAAAAACACTCATAGCAGCTATTTTTGTGGTGGCAAAGAATTAGAAACTGAGGGATCTACCCATCAATTGGGGAATGGCTAAACAAGTTATGGTATATGAATTTGATGGAATATGATTATACTATAAGAAATTATGAAGGGAGTGGTTTCAGAGAAACCTAGGAAGATTTGTGTGAACTGATGTGAAGTGAAATGAGCAAAACCAGGAGAATAATGTATACAATAAGAATAAAATTATAAAATCAAACAACTTTGAAAAGCTTACTAACTCTGATAAATACAATAACCAGTCACAGTTTCAGAAGATCTATGATAAAAATGCTATCCTTTTCTAGATAGAGAGCTGATAGACTCAAGACTGTAAATTAAGGCATATTTTTTTGGACATGGCTAATGCATTTTGCTTGACTATACACACTTATAATGGGTTTTCTTTTTCTTGATTACTCAATGCAGGGAGTGGGAGCTGGGAAGGAGAGAACTTGGAACTGAAAACAAAATTAAATTGAATTTTAAAGTAAAAAAAACCCAAGGAATTGAAATGCAAAACAAGAAGGAAATGTTGAGAGAGAACTTATCCCTTATCAGCAAATGAAATTTCACAAAGAAATGGAGTTTAAAGTTGTAGCATATGAATATAATGGAATACCATTGTGCTATGAGAAATCGTGCACAGAATAATTTCTGAAAAACCTGGAAAAAACTTACATGAAATGGCAAGTGAAGTGAGCAGAATTAGGAGAACATTGCACATGTTGTGTCATGATCAACTATGAATGACTTAGCTATTCTTAACAATACAATGATCCAAGACAATTCCAATGGACTCACGAAGAAAAAAACACTATTATTCACATCCAGAGAAAGAACTGATGGAGAATGAATGCATATTGAAACATACTGTTTTCACTTTCTTTATTTTTTCATGGCTTTTTTTCTTTTGCTTTGTCTCTTCTTTCACAACATGACTAATGTGGAAATATTTTTACATGATTGAACATATATAACCTATATCAAATTGTTTAGTGTCGTGGGGTGGGGGAGGTGAGGGAAGGCAGGAGGGAGAAAATTCAGAACTCAGTTTTTTAAAAAATGAATGCTACAATTTGTGTTCACATGTAACTGGAAAAAATAAAGTACTATTAAAAAAGAAATGTAATTCAATGGAAATGGAAACTGATAAATGTTCCTATTTCCAAAAAGAGGAAAAGAAGACAATTGTCAAACTATAGGCTGGTGAATTGGTCTTCAATTCCTTTGGTAGCACTTGAATCATTCTCCTGTAACTTATGGAACTCCCAGGAAAAGCCATCCCAGGTTCAAGGTATTCAAGGTCTGAGTTCACTCAAAGACCCTACAAACTCACAATCTTCCACCCATGTATTTACTTTTACTAGTCACAATAAGACACAATGTTAAGCAGAAATTTAGAGTTCTCTTTTGGACATAATGAGTTTTAGATGCCTAAGGGGCACCAAATTCAAAATGTCCAAAAGGCAGTTGGTGGTTCAGGACTGGCACTCAGGAGAGAAATTAGGGCTGGAAATGTATATTTGAAAGCCATATGAATAAAGATGATCATTGAAGCCATAAGATCTGATGAAATCACCCAGCAAGACAGGAAAGAAGGGGGCGGAGCCAAGATGGCGGAGTAGAAAGACGCATATACACATAGCTCTGAACCCACAACCCATAGAACATTAGTAAAAAGGAACTCACAGCGAATTCTGGAGTAGTAGAGGCCACAGCACAGTGGAGCAAAGGAGATCTCTGTTCCAGAGGGACCTGCAAACCTCTCGCAAAAGGTCCGTCGCGCTGCGGACGTGGAGCCCAGTCCAGCCCTGCAGCGGCCGTGGCATGGAGAGGAGCAGATCTGAGCGGGCTTCAGGGACGGGATCTCCAGCAGCCGTGCGGGTCCCTCCACCCACAGGTGATGGGGGTCAGTGAGAGGGTCTTCTTGGCAGGTCGAGAGGGGAGTGGGGTGCCCCCATAACTCAGGCCCCCTCGGGAGGCAGTAGCTGAGGCAGTGGCAGACCAGGGCTCCCCAAGCAGGCAGGAGCCTGGATCCATTGTTGAAGGTCTCTGCATAAACCCCCTGAGGGAACTGAGCCCTAGAGGCGGCCCTGCCCTGACCTGAGTACCTGAACTTAATCTCACACTGAATAGCAGCCCCGCCCCTGTGGAAACCCTGAGGCTGGGAAGCAGCATTTGAATCTCAGACCCCAAGCTCTGGCTGGGAGGATCAGGAGGCGAGGTGGGTGTGAGGAGAATATTCAGAGGTCAAGTCACTGGCTGGGAAAATGCCCAGAAAAGGGAAAAGAAATAAGACTATAGAAGGTTACTTTCTTGGTGAACAGGCATCTCCTCCCTTCCCTTTTGATGAGGAAGAACAACACTTACCATCAGGCAAAGACATAGAAGTCAAGGCCTCTGTATCCCAAACATTCAGACTAAATATTCTGTGGGCTCAGGCCATGGAAGAGCTCAAAAAGGATTTTGAAAATCAACTTAGAGAGGTGGAGGAAAAGCTGGGAAGAGAAATGAGAGATATGCAGTCAAAGCATGAAGAGCAGGTCAGCACCCTGCTAAAGGAGACCCAAAAAAATGTTGAAGAAAATAACACCTTGAAAAACAGGCTAACTCAATTGGCAAAAGAGGTTCAAAAAGCCAATGAGGAGAAGAATGCTTTCAAAAGCAGAATTAGCCAAATGGAAAAGGAGATTCAAAAGCTCACTGAAGAAAATAGTTCTTTCAAAATTAGAATGGAACAGATGGAGGCTAATGACTTTATGAGAAACCAAGAAATCACAAAACAAAACCAAAAGAATGAAAAAATGGAAGATAATGTGAAATATCTCATTGGAAAAACAACTGACCTGGAAAATAGATCCAGGAGAGACAATTTAAAAGTTATGGGACTACCTGAAAGCCATGATCAAAAAAAGAGCCTAGACATCATCTTTCATGAAATTATCAAGGAAAACTGCCCTGAGATTCTAGAACCAGAGGGCAAAATAAATATTCAAGGAATCCACAGAACACCGCCTGAAAGAGATCCAAAAAGAGAAACTCCTAGGAACATTGTGGCCAAATGCCAGAGTTCCCAGGTCAAGGAGAAAATATTGCAAGCAGCTAGAAAGAAACAATTCAAGTATTATGGAAATACAATCAGGATAACACAAGATCTAGCAGCTTCTACATTAAGGGATCGAAGGGCATGGAATAGGATATTCCAGAAGTCAAAGGAACTAGGACTAAAACCAAGAATCACCTACCCAGCAAAACTGAGTATAGTACTTCAGGGGAAAAAATGGTCTTTCAATGAAATTGAGGACTTTCAAGCATTCTTGATGAAAAGACCAGAGCTGAAAAGAAAACTGGACTTTCAAACACAAGAATGGAGAGAAACATGAAAAGGTGAACAGCAAAGAGAAGTCATAAAGGACTTAGTAAAGTTGAACTGTTTACATTCCTACATGGAAAGACAATATTTGTAACTCTTGAAACTTTTCAGTATCTGGGTACTGGGTGGGATTACACACGCACACATGGACACACACACACACACACACATAGAGACAGAGTGCACAGAGTAAATTGAAGAGGATGGGATCATATCTTAAAAAAATGAAATCAAGCGGTGAGAGAGAAATATATTGGGAGGAGAAAGGAAGAAATGGAATGGGGCAAATTATCTCTCATAAAAGAGGCAAGCAAAAGACTTTTCAGTGGAGGGATAAAGAGGGGAGGTGAGAGAAAAACATGAAGTTTATTCTCATCACATCCCACTAAAGGAAGGAATAAAATGCACGCTCATTTTGGTATGAAAACCTATCTTACAATACAGGAAAGTGGGGGATAAGGGGATAAGCAGGGTGGGGGGTATGATGGAAGGGAGGGCATGGGGAGGAGGGAGCAATTTGAGGTCGACATTCATGGGGAGGGACAGGATCAAAGAGAATAGAAGTAATGGGGGACAGGATAGGATGGAGGGAAATATAGTCAGTCTTATACAACACAACTATTATGGAAGTCATTTGCAAAACTACACAGATTTGGCCTATATTGAATTGCTTGCCTTCCAAAGGGAAGGGGTGGGGAGGGAGGGAAGTAAAGCAGTTGGAACTCAAAGTGTTAGGAACAACTGTCAAGTAATGTTCTTGCCACTAGGAAATAAGAAATACAGGTAAAGGGGTATAGAAAGTTGTCTGGCCCTACAGGACAAAAGAGAAGATGGAGACAAGGGCAGAGAGGGATGATAGAAGAGAGAGCAGATTGGTGATAGGGGCAATTAGAATGCTCGGTGTTTTGGGGGGGGAGGGGACAAAAGGGAAGAAAATTTGTAACCCAAAATTTTGTTAAAATGAATGTCAAACAAATAAATTAAAAAAAATTTTTTTAAATTCAAAAAAAGAAAAAGAAAAAGAACAGAAAAAGAGAAGTACATATGAAGCCGCATATTTCAATTACGTAAAGCTTATTTTTTTTTTTACCATAGAATAAATTTAGCAGGGTAATTCCAATCCTGTTCTGTTTATCTGTAAAAAAAAAAAAAAAAAAGACAGGAAAGAAGGTAAAGAGGAGAGTGCCAGGGAGAGAGCCTTGTGAGACACAGATGGTTAAGGGGCATGATCTGGATAAAAATTCAGCAGAAGGAGACTGGGGAAAGGTGAGAGAGACAGGTGGTTCGGGAAGGAACAATGTCAGAAAAAGCTAAAGAAAGAAGAAACTATCCAGGAGGAGATGGTCACTGTCAGTGAAAAAGATTGCAGAGAATGAGGATCGATAAAAATCCATTCTACTTAGAAATTAAGAGATCATTGGTAAATTTTGGGAGAGTAGCTTCAGTTGAATGATGAGGTCAGATTCCTATGTAATAGGGGTTGTTTACGTTATTGGATGGTGACAATTGTTTGGACGTTTTCCCTATATTAAGCCCAAATAGACTTCACTGAAATTTACATAGATCTTAGTTCTTCCCTCTAGAAGCAGATATAACAAGTCTGTTTCTTCTTCTAAATGACCCTCCATGTAAGACATAGATCATGTTCCATGTGATTTAGGAAAGTCTTTTCTCCAGACTAAACATCCCCAGCTCCTTGCAGAAAATGGCCTTATTTCCAATCCGTTTTTCTTCCTTTCGTTCTCTTCTGAGTAGCTCCATCATGTTGCTGTCTTCCTTTTAGGGTGCCACAGTCATTAAAAGGCTTACTTCTTGTGTTTTTTTTTTTGTTTTGCTTTCTGAGAAGCTCTCAGAGTCTTATTCTTGCTTGTGGGTGACACACTGAAGGTTCCTGTGTAGGTGTGGCTATCTGAAGAAATCTACCCCAACTTGGCTCTTACTTCTATAAACAACCAATCGGTTGGGATCATGGATACAGAAGACTACAGAACCATAGGCCCTTAGTACTAGAAAGAAGCTTAGGGATCTTTTAGTCCAACCCCTGCCTTTTTGGACCTGTGACCCCAGTGATGTAGGAAACTACCAATGAAGGGAGTCTCTCTACTACCCAAATCAGTATCTTTTCTGCAATTTATCATCTTAGAGAGTTACTTGGTTAGCTATAAAAAAACACAACCTTAGTTGATTTGACCAGGGTCACACAGTCAGAGGTAGAGCTTGATCCACAGTGAACAACCATGGAGAGAGCATGAATGACTGGATCTTAAGAGAGACACCAGGAGGGAGGAAAGAAGTACTGATATTGGAAATGGAATTAATGGAATTGAGAACAATTTAACCTCCTTTATAATTCTCTGACTGGGTCACAAAACGATCTCCCTTTGACTACAAATTAGTAAGATCTCTTCTAAGCCAGGTTGTTAGTTTTTGACTCATTTGCATGGTTATTGAATAAATTTCCTTTGAGTTAAAGACCTTTTAGAATAATTGATTCTGAACTGGAAGGGAACTAAGAAATCATCTACCCCTGCTTCCTTGTTTAATATTCAGAGAAGGGGCATCTCATGGAGCATTTGTGCAGATGGCTCTGTTCCCTGGCCCCTTCCAGTGGCTCATTTGTATTCTAGCCCCATGCTGGAGAACATGCCTAACCCACCAGTAATCACACTCTGTGGGATGGCTCCTGCTACATACAGATGAAGAAACTTTAGCCCGGAATCTAAGAGACCTGCCTAAGGGTCACATAAGTAATAAGTAACAGAGGAATGATTAGAACACGAGTCTTCTGATTTCAAGTCTAGGGCTATTTTCCTTCCCTTTCCCTTTTTTTCTTCCTTTTTTCTAATTTTTTTAAAAACAAACATTTCAGGTCCCCTTTTTTCCCATAAACCTCTGACAAGGATATAGTCATAGTATATTTTCTGGGCCTCAAGATATGGTTGAGATTCTTGGCACAGTGTATATAATGATTTCAAACTTGAGGTCAGCCATTTTAAAGGCATATTTCTTTTCTTGTGAAAAAAAAAAAAAACAAACTCCCAAAACAAAGGCTTACGATGCAACCCACACATCTCTACTAGCCAACAAAAAAGATTTCTCCATCACCAACTTGATGGGTAGCTTTTCTTAAAATAAAATTTGTCAGGTTATTTTATCTATAATATCACTAAATAATTTTGAATTTTCAAAAAGTATTGTCATTAAATCAAGACTGAGACTTCCATCCAGAGGTCTTTCAGGTCATCTTTACTTAAATATTCCAATATTTTGGGGTAATGATTTCCTTGAGTTGGATATTCACTCCCCCATGAAGAAAACCCTCTGTGACTGGATAACCAGTCTTTGAGAGCTGCTGCGTTTCAAACTTGTAAGGATCAGTTTCAGGATGAACCTCCTGGAACATAGCTATACTGTTCCTCTAATAATAGCTGACATTTATATAGGGCCTTATGGTTTCCAAAATGTTTTATGTACATTATCTCATTTGATCCTCACAACTACCCGCAACATAGCAGGAACAAATATTAGCCTCATTTTTTACAGATGAGGAAACTGAGACTTAAGAGAGATTAAGTGACTTGCCTAAGGTCATACAGCTACTAAATGTCACAGGCAGGACTTAAACTTAATTTTTCCTGCATTTGATACTGCTGACCACCCTCTCGTCTTGGATTCTCTCCCCTCTTCAGGATTTTCATGACACTACTTTCTCCTAGTTCTCTCTCTACCTGACTTCTCAGACTTTTTTTTTTCTTCCTAGCCCATAATTCATATCAATGCTGTATCTGGTTTCTTTTTCTCTGCTTTCTCTCCATTCCCTCTCTTGGTGATATCACACAGCTTTCACTTCTATGTACATAAATCCCAGATTTATCTATTTCCTTCCTTCCTTCCTTCCTTTCTTTTTCTTTCTTTCCTTCTTTCTTTCTTTCTGTCTTTCTTTCTTTCTCTCTCTTTCTTTCTTTCCTTCCTTCCTTCCTTCCTTCCTTCCTTCCTTCCTTCCTTCCTTCCTTCCTTCCTTCCTTCTTCCTTCCTTCCTTCCTTCCTTCTTCCTTCCTTCCCTCCTTCTTTCCTTCCTTCCTTCCTTCCTTCCTTCTTTCTTTCTTTTTCTTTCTTTCTTTCTTTCTTTCTTTCTTTCTTTCTTTCTTTCTTTCTTTCTTTCTTTCTTTCTTTCTTTCTTTCTTTCTTTCTTTCTTTCTTTCTTCCTTTCTTTCTCTCCACTCTATTCTTTGAGCTTCATTCCCACACCAAAAACTTTTCACTGGATATTTTAAACTGGGTTTCCCAAAGACATTTCAAACTCAGCATGTTCAAAGCAAAACTCATTAGTCCCAAACCCACCCCTCTTCCACAGTTCCCTACTACTGTTGAAAGTATCAGCCTCTTTTCTAGTCTCCTGGATTTGTGATATCGCCGTTATCCTCAACTCCTCTCTCTCTCCCTCACCCCATGTATCTAATAAGTTGCCAAATCTTACCATTTCTATGTCTACATCCTCTCTCACACCTGACTCTCTTATACCCCTTTAGTTAAAGTTTTCATCACCCATTTTCTAATCTATTGCACTATTCTGCTAACTGGTCTCTCTATCTCAAGTCTCTCCTGAGTCCAGGCCATATTTTCCTTACAGCTGCCAAGGTGATTTTCCTTTAGCCCAGGTTTAACTAAACCACTCCCCTACCCAATCAACTGTATTGCCTCCAGAGGAAAACATGAATTCCTTTATTTAACTTTTAAAACCCTTTGCAACCTGGCTCAAATCTAGCCTTGCAGCCTTAGCCCTTTCCTGTCACACTGTACCGTCCAGTCAAGTTGGACTTTTCTGACCTGGCTTTTCTCATGCCTGGAATACCCTCACTCCTCACCTCTGTTTCACAGAATTCTCTTTCTTCAAGATGCAGCTCAAGCAGTTTTCTACTGGACACCTTTCCTGATTTCCCCATCCCCACCCCGTCCCTAATTCTCTTGTATTTAACAACTTTATATGCATTCTGTATATACTTATAAATGTAAGCAGGGGTTATTTCATTCATTGTACTTGTATCCCCAGTGCTTAACTGCTGCCTACCAAGTAGCTGGTACTAATAATGCTTCTTTATTGATTTCTGACTCCACTCAATGCTCTATCCACTCCACCGTCAAAGACCTCTTCCGTCCATAATGCAGTAGAGCAAACATAAAAGTCAACTGAGGAACATATAAATTAGTCAATTCAGAAAAGTCTACGTGATGTAATGGCTCTGCTTCCCAGAGAAATCTAGGTCTCCAGGACCTTCACATGGTAGACAGAATGAGGTAGATCCACATTGTCTAGGGCTCTGAAATCGACTGAGGCTGAAAGATATTTTCCTGAAAGCTGGGACAGCCTGGTAACCTCTCAGGAGATCCACTGCAAGATAGTAAGTACTGAATTCTTCTAGGAGAGGGGGGAAATTTCCAAGCTGGGCATTTAAGTTTTTCCAAAATGATCAGAATAGATACTACGTCTATTCCCCATTCCCTTGCCCAGTATCCCTCCCCACACTCACAGCCAAATACACATCGAGAGCCCTGAGAGGCTATTTTTAGAGAGAACATGGGGGTAAAATGCAGGGTTGCTGGGAGCTGGGATGCCTGAGTGGGGTCATGGGGAGTAAAGTTACACCAGGGTATTTTTACTTCCTCATGGTTAGGCATCTGACACTCCCCAAAGAGGGGGATGTTAGGTTCCTCCCCAGGAGGGCAGGGTGAGTGATTGGGCCCCAAAGGCCAATTCAGCTCTCTCTGAGACCTAAGTATCTAAGAAAGAAGGTGCCATACATATCCTTTCTCAATTACACCCCATCTCTTTTGCTAGATTGGTTCAGGATATATAAATTTGCATTGGGAAGGGGAATACTAAGGAACTTTAAATGCTGACTAATGTGTAGAAAATGAGAAACAGACAGACAGAGAACAGAGAGGCAAAGAGATAGCAAGACAGAGAAAGAGGCAGAGTGATAGAGATAGAAAGACAGAGAAAGAAGAAAGAGAGAAAGACAGAAAGACAGAGAAAGAGAGACAGAGAGAGAGAGTTAGCCAAGGCAATGTTAGCCAAGTTAGACTGTGAATCCTGGGGGGCAATAAAGATATGACTAATTCAATAATCCCAAAGCCCAAGAGTATGCCAGGAGCCAAATCTAAGTCTTGACCCCTGTCTGTGCAGGAATCCTGTCCACATCATCCGTGGCAAAGGGACTGCTCTAACAGTAAAACTGCTTGTGAAGAGGGTGCAGAGGCACTATTTTCAACCCTTTCCCATGTGTTTATAGCTAAAAAAAAAAAAAAAAAGAGCCCTAGACTCGGAATCAAGAGACCTGGTCTCATATTTCAGCGTGGCCACTAGCTATGTGACCTTTCAAAGCCTCAGTTTACCCAACTCAGCTTGTCCAATGAGAAGAATAACTTGTACACCAATCACCTTGCTGGGCTGCTTTGAGGGAAGTGCTTTTGCAGTGCTTAAAATGCTATGTAAATGCAAGCCATCGTTAGGGTATACAACGGTCTTCAGCCAACCCTGCGTTACCCCAACTCTGGTAGTACAGGTTTATCTCCCCAGCCTCCAGCAGGGTCCCCTATCTCACTGGCAGAGTCAGGGGCTTTTCCAGGCAGGTGAAAGCTTTCCTGAGCCAAACAGACGCCCCACCCCTCAACACCCCCCAGCAGCGGCGCCAAGAGGGAATGCTGAGTAGTTTGGAAAACAACCTTTTTTCCAGGAATGGCTTTGGGCCTATGTAATGGGAAATAGACTCTTGCTGCCCAGAGGCTCCTGAACTTCTCCCGTTTCCTGAAATCCCGCTATGATGCACAGTAATTGATTTGGTGCTGGAGCTCCCACGACAGGCACCAAAACCATTTTGCTCTAATTGCTGGTGAAATCTTCATACTGTGAAATCCTCACCACAGATCCTGCCTGTGGAAGAGAGGCCTGCCTAGAGGACTTTTCCCATTTGTAGCCTCTGAGATCCTGGAGGACATATCTTCCAACTCCTCATTTTACAGGAAGGAAAACTGGCTCCAATGAATCATAGGATCACAGGGTAAGAGTTGTAAGAGACCTAAAAGGTTATTGGAATTAGAGTCAACTCTAATTCCACCCTCCTTATGTCACATCTAGGGAAACTGAGGCTCAGAGAAACTGTGTGACCTGCCTAGGGTCTCATGGTGTCTGGGGCAAGATATACACCCAATTCTTCCTAAGTCCAGTGCTCTATTCATTACATCGTGCCAGTTTTTCCCAAGGAAAATGACTTCTTTAATGTCATACAGCTAAGTCACATCTTGCTTCCATCCCTTACTACCTCTGTGTCCTTGGGCAAGTCATTTCACCCTTTTGCAGTTTCAATTTTATTATCTACAATAGCAAGTTGGACTAGATGACCTTTTAGGTCCCTTCCAGCCCTAAATGATGATCTTATTACCTGTATAACAAAGTCTGAGGCAAAGAGAACTACATCTCCAAGTGACTACTAGATATTTCCATCTGGACTTTTGAGGTATTGTGCTATGGTGGATAAATCACTGGACTTGGAATCAGGAGGACCTGAGTTCAAATCCTACCTTTGAGACTTAGCAGTGTGCCTCAGGAAAAGTTATCTAAGTCCCTGGGTTTCTCTTTCCCCATCTGTTAAATGTAGGGGTCACATTGAATGACCTTTGATGTCCCTGTCAGCTCTAAAACTATGACCATATGGCCATTGCAATTAGCCTTTTAATAAATCTTAACATCTTTGCTCTCTTAACTACCCTTTGGCCATGTCAGGCTTCTTGTGCTTCTCAGTAAAATTGTTAACTCTCTCTCTTCTATTTGAACTCCTTCAATTCACAGGAATTAAAGCCCAAAAAGGATCTTATATAACATTCCCTTCATTTTCTGGGTAAGGAAATAGAGGGACACAAAATGATCCAGTCCAATCACCACTTATTAAGTGCCTACTATGTGCCAGGCACTCTGCTAAGCTCTAGGGGTACAATTAATAAAAACAAAGATAGTCTATGACCTCAAGGAACTTACAATATAATGAGGAGTGACAATACCCAGAAGGAGGCAGGACAGGGATGGGGGGGAGGGTTTCCAGGGTGGCATCTTTTTCTGTGGAGTTGAAACCCGGCAGAGCAGCAGATGCAGAATGGAATGAACCCAGGCCATTACAGGTAGGACTTCCATATGCTTATGTATCTCTTCCCTCTACCTCTTTCCCTCCGGGAGGGATATTTCTTATAACAATGAATTTTTTTTTAACAGGGGAAGAAAACCAGTCTACAGGTAGACAGGGATGAATCCAGGTGTGCTGGCTCTCAGTCTGCTGCCTCGCCATACAGAGATTGAGATTTGAACCCAGGTCCTTTGACTATAAGTTATTGTGCTGTTGTTCAGTCATGTCCAATTTTTTTGTGACCCTCTCTGGGGTTTTCTTAGCAAAGTTGCTGGAGTGGTTCACCATATCCTTTTCCAGCTCATTTTACAGATAAGGAAATTGAGACAAAAAAAGGTAAAGTGACTTGCCATGGATCACACAGCTAGTAAGTGTCTGAGGCCAGATTTGAACTCAGGAAGAGAAGTCTTCCTAGCTCCAGCTGCCCATATGTATCCTACTGCCTGTCACTTGACAGGACCATAGATTGAAAGTTGAAAGCTCAGACACCATGGAGGTCAATCCCTTCTTTTTAAAGATGAGGCAATTAAGGTCCTCAGAAAGCTAAGTGACTTGTTGCATATCATACAGGTAGGCAATTGTCAGAGGTAGGATTCGAACCCACATCCCTTAACCCCAAATTCAATATTCTTTCCCTCACATCATAATGTAACTTCAGTTCTATTTAATCGAATTCAAATTGATAAAACTCAACAAATATTTATTTAGGGCAAGACTTTGAGACACCAACAAATCAACGACTGTCTCTGTCTTCAAGGATCTTCCAATCGACTACAGTTCCCCATGCTAAATAAAATAAGATAAAAGCCCTGTGTTGAAGGCTCTTCACAGTCTAGAGCCATTCTGCCTTTCTAGTCTAAGTTCTCTTTGACCGTACCCAGGCTGGGCTCTTCACCATCTCCTAAAAATCTCTCTTGCTCTCTTGCCCCAAAGTTTTTGTTCACAAAGTTTCCGTCACCTGGAAGTTGCCTCTGCCCCAATCCTCTTGGCTCATCCAAATCTATCCCCAAGGTTCAGCTCAAATCCTACCTTCTTCATGTAGCTTTCCCTGACCACCCCAGGTTAACTGACCTATTATTCCTCTGTTCAGAGGTTCTGAACCAGGGTCCTATAAACTTGGCTTCACTTTATTTATCCATTCATTCATTCACCTATTCATTTGTTTATCCATTCACGTTATTATTCATTCATTTATTTGATTTTTAATATATTAAAGTATTTTATATTAATATTTTAATATTTCAATATAATCAGTCTTATTTGTTTACCCATTCACTTTTTATTCATTCATTTATTTGATTTTCAATATTTTAAAATATTTGATTTTAATAATGGTATTTCAATATAATTGGTTTCCTTTGTAATTCTTAGTATTTTATTTGAGGCATTTAAAAACACAATTCTGAGAGGGGACTAGTAGGTTCTGCCAGACTGCCACAGGCGTCCATGACATAATAAAGTTTAGGAACCCCAACATTAAACTACTGTGGCATTTAGGATGTATCTGTATCACCATTTGGCACTTAAGAAACAGCTTTGTGACAGTTCACCAGTTGCTGCTTTAAGCTTTTATTAAAATTCTTGAAATAAGATAGCTAATATTTTTTAAATAAGAGCCAAAATTAATATTATCTACAAAGTCCTCCATAAAGCCTTCCTTGATTTTTTCTTACATTCCCCCACCTTCCCCCCAAAATCCTTTCTCTTTTAAACTCTTAAAGAATCTTGTATATATTTTCTTGTGCTTATAACATTCTATCTAAAATTTAGAAATTTCTATCCCTACACTCCGAGCACAGGGAAGTCAAGGTCTATGTGCATCTTACTCTTCATTGTGTCCCTTACCTGGCCTTTCAGATAGTAGGTACTTACTTAATAATAGCTCAATGAATGAATTAGTGGAAATCTGATATCACTGATAAAAATGTTGGACAGAGCAGGGCCAGGGATACATCCATATGGCACCCCATTGGTGATACCCTTCCAGGCTGACACTGATCCATTATCATAACAATTTGAGTAAGAATGTGTAGTCAGTTCCAGATCCATCATTCTATAATCTAGGACCACAGCTGGAAGGGACCTTAGAGGTCATCTAACACAATTTCCACATTTTACAAATAAGGAAACTGAGGCCCATGAAGGTCAAGTACCATGACTAAGGTCAATCAGAAAGGACTAAGGTCAAGAGGCAGGACTGAGGCTCAAGTTCAAGTTCAGCATTCTTTCCACTGAATCACTCCATCATCCAACCCATATCTCTCCATCTGACCCAGAAGTAGTCTATCCCAGAAAAAACTTTATAAAACCCAGATATTCATCAGAGTCGTCATCGTCATCCTCATCATCAGTTATTATTACTATTAGCCTGACTTTTGCTGGTTAGATAGTTTGTCTTGAATTTTTTGAGGTATAAGTTGTAACATAATGTAAACCTGTGTTTCATCAAATTGATTTCGAGTTTCCAGTAGTACTGATTTAATGAAGAATCATTTTCCAAATAGTTTCTTTTTTACTAACACATTAATCCTAGATTATTTTGTTCAGCTGCTTCAAGATATAGCTTATTTACTCTATTCCATTAACCAATTTTTCTATTTTTTAAAATTCAGTGAAATATAACTTTGATAATATTCTTTGCAGTATAATTTGAGATCTGGTAGTACCCCTTGATACATTTCATATTGTATTCATTCAAATAAATTTTAATATTTATGTAAAAAAGACTCTTGATTGAGACTTAAAAAATAAAGTAAAACCCAGATATCCTTATATCCATCCATCCATTTATCCATCCATCATTATCCCTTCCCTGACCATGGGTGTACCTCAAGACTCTGTCACACACCTTCCTCTCTTTTCTATTTATACTCTCTTTCTCTGTGCTGTCATCATCTTCCATCAGTTCAATTATCATTTAAATGCAAATAACTCCCAGATCTCTGTATCTATCCCTAAAGGTTTTTCTAATCTTTAACTCTCATATTATCAGTTGCCTAAGGAGCATTTCCAATGGTTGTCTTCTAGGCATCTCGAATCAAGGAGCCCCAAACAGGAGAAATGGTTGGAAGTCATAAGGAAGCATCTTTTAGCTCAAACTGAAGGAGAACTTTTTTTTTACTAATTAGAACCACATTAAGATGGAACAGTTTAAACTTGACTCCAAAGAAGATTCATGAGAAGGCACCTCACCCTCTTTGGGGTGATGGATATGGATATGGAACACTACCTATATAATGTTAGACTTTTTTGATAAGTTGATCAGTTGTGTTGTACTAGTCTTATCCCTCTTTTTAAAAACTCATTGTTATAAGAGAAAGAGGGATAGGGAAGAGATAGGGAAATGTACATGATATAAGAACAAGAAGTATCAATAAAAATTCACATGTCTTTTAAAAGATGGAACATTCTATCTCATGAGGTAGTGAATTCCTCTAGTTTAGAGTTGAAAAGGACAGACTTTGGGTATCGTTTAGTCCAAACTCCTCAATACATAGATAAAGGACTAGTTGGTCCAAGGATGCTCCTGTAATAGAGTGAAAATTTGAATTTAAGTTCAAAGATTATAGATTTAGAGCCATAGAGAACATCTGAGGTCATCTAATCCAAACCTCTGATTTTATAGTTCAGGAAAGTGTGTGCCAGAGATGTTAACTAACTGGTCCTAGATTGCACAGATAGTGACAGAGCTTAGATGTGAACTCAGGTCATCTGACTCCATATCTCAGACTTTCCTCTGTGCCATGTCATTCATAACTGAAGGTATGCAAGCAGAGTCAGGTAAGGCTTAACGTTGTTGTTGTTGAAAGATGGCTACATTGGGACATTTTCTAGATGCACTCTAGGAACACTTCAAACTGGGATTCCATGTTTCCACAAGGGGAAAGGAGAAGGCTCCTTTTCTCTTCTTTCTCTTGATCTCTCCCTTGATATTTCAAGGACCTAGAAGTTCACCAGTGTGTCAAACAACAAAGATGGTGGCCCCTCTAGGCCTCAATAGACATTTGTGAGTTGTTTTGGCCAAAAATATCCATCCCCTGTGGGTCACCTGACTCAGACAGCAGACATAGTCAATTGTTGGGGCCATCACTGAACTGATAAGACCTGCAATAGTTGAAACTCTACCCTGTCTCTCTTTCCTCCTATAAATGGGTTATCACGGGACAATTCTCAGGGTGGTATTTACACTTCTGAAGTCAATTCTAATAATCTGTTTTTTAATTACTCCTTAGGATAAATTTAGAGTTCTGATTTCCTACCAGTCCCATCCATATGTGAATAACTATGACTCCATGCCAAGGTGAAGAGCCATTTAAGGGCATTAAGACTGATGAATAAATATCAACCTTTCTTTAGGGCAGGGGTGCTTAACCTTTTTGTTTTCATGGAACCCCTTGGCAGTCTGGTGAAACCTATGGACCATTTCTCAATGCTTAAAATACGTAAGATTACAAAGCAAACTAGTTCTATTGAAACAAATTTAAAAAAACAGGTGTACAGGGCCCAAACTAAGAACCCCAACTTTGGGGATCCTCTCTGGGGATATTTCAATATGAAGAGAGAACTTAGAGGAAAAAAAGATAACCATCTCTAATACTGGATGGCTTTTAACCTGAAAAATCAAGACTTGTTCTGCTTGGCTCCAAAAAGTAGAACCAGTAGCATCAGGTACATAGGAGAGAGATTTTGATTTGAAGGACAAACTGCCTAACAATGCAGAGCTGTCCAAAAGTGGAATGGGTGGCCTTGGGAGGTAATGTGTTCTCCTCAACAGAAGTCTTTAGGCAAAAGTTAGATGGAGTCAGAGCACCTAGGTTCAAATCTTGCCTATGTGTGTGACCTTGCACAAGTTACATCCTTCCTGGGATTCAGTTTACCCATCTGTAAAAATAAGCAGACTGAAATGAACTGGATGTCTCTGAGGTTCCTTTTGGTTCTAAAGCTGGTTCTAGAAGTCTCCAAGTTAGCATTAGAGATGCAGTGTTTGAGTTTCTTAAGTGTGTGTGGATTGTTTGCTTTTTTCGTTTGAAGGTTGTGTGTGTGTGTGTGTGTGTGTGTAGCTATCCTTTCTGGGACCATATTCATGCAATTTTTTTTTCAATAGATAGTCATCCTTCCAAGTGGAGTCTGTATTCTCTCCTAGGGTAGAAATGAATAAAGTATTTGCTCTCAGAAAAACTTCCTTAAGCCATTACATTAATGACTTTTCACTTCAAAGGGAAATCTCTGATGTCAAGTAAGGTATGTCTTCACAGGAAGGACTCCTCAGATTTATTACATCTTTAAGATATCTCTCCAGTGTGTATTTTATGATTTCCCATAAGGTCTGAATTATAACCAAAGCATTTCTCCCATTCATTATATATTAAATGTCATTACTTTGATTCTATTACGTTATATTAGATCTGAATGGAATCAGGAATTCTAAGTGCATCACACTGATGGAGATTCATTCTGTTGTGGGGGAAAAAAGAATTGGCCCTACACTGACACTTTGGCCATATTATATCCATAGCCTCTCCTTTCACTAGCAAGTTTCCTTTGCATGACTTTTTTTACTTGCTTAGAATATTTTTTCTTCATTATTTTGCTGCCTCTTTAATCACATTCTTAGACTTCCCTCCATTTGAAGACATTAGAGCCAACTCTTTTGAGTTTTGCCTGGAATATTTTTTCTAGGAATACTCCTACTTTGGAATTGGTTGGTTTGAATTCTAGCCTCTCATTTTGAAAGAAAGAAAAATTGTAACGATCCCCTGATTCTTCTATTATATTTGCCTTTAATCTCTCTTATGAATTGCATTGGTAAAGTTGTGAATTCCCTGTCATTGGAGGTATTTGCTGGGATTTTTAAGGATGCTGTAAGAGGCATTTCTGCTCAGTTATAGGTTGAACTAGATGGTCTCTGAAGTCTCTCCCAACTCTGAAATTTGTAATTCTGTGTGATACTGGTTTGCCAGTAGGCCACCAGGGATCTATAGGCTAGAATTCTCAATATGAAGGCTGGACAGTGCTTCCCAGTGTCCTGCTCAATGCAAAGGCCTTCCTGGACTCAACATCATGACCCCAGTGAATGGTCCAGCAAGGGTATAATGAGCATGTGATGCATAAGCATTACAAATTATCAGAAACATCAAACATCAGAGCTAGAGAGGACATACACGATCATTCATCTAGCCCAACCTCTTCATTTTGCAGTTATCAATAATAGCTGTTGCCCATGCCTAGCATGCTCTTCCCTCCTATCCCCGCCCCTTGATTTCTGTGACTTCCTTCAAGACTCAGTTTAAATCTTGACTTCTACTTCCCCACCACTAGTGCCTTTCCCTCCCTCCTTACATTCTATCAATGCCATATATATTTTATATGTAACCTAGTTATTTACATATCATGACCTCCTTGATAGGAAATTGTCCAGCCATTCTGGAGATCAATTTGGAACTATGTTGAAAAAGTTACTAAACTATGCATGTCCTTTGATCCAGCAGTCCTTTTACTAGGCCTGTAAGCAAAGAGATCAAAAAAAGGGGAAAAAGGCACTGTGCATATATGCAAAATATTTATAGTAGATCTCTTCATACTGACAGAGAACTAGAAAACTGAGAGGGTGCCCTTAAACTGGAGGAGAGCTGAACAAATTATTGTATATGAATATAATGGAATGCTGTTGTGATATCAGAAATAGAGAGATGGTTTCAAAGAAACTTGGAAAGACCTATATGAACTGATGCAGAATGAAGCAAGCAGAAGCAAGAGAACCCTTTATATAATGACAACAATATTGTAAAGAAAAACAAGTTGGAAAGACCTAACTTTAAGTAATGCAATTTCCAACCATGACTCCAGATGACTTGATGATGAACTATGCCACCTACCTCCTGACAGAGAGGCAATGGACTCAAAACCTACATTTGTAGATACGGTTAATGTGGGAAGGAATTTTGCTTTACTTTTGTTATGAGGATGCTTTTTAAAAATTTAATCGGAGAGGTTGGGTGGGAAGGAGAGAAATTAGATGCTTATTAATTGATAAGATAACATAAAGCAATTGTTCTTATGTACTTAAATGAATGAGAATTTGAGGGCAGGTGGGAGTTGCTTATTTTATTTTATTTTTTGCATTCCCAACACAGTACAGTGACTGGAACATGATACATACTTAATAAATGCTTGCTGATTGTCAGAGTGATAACTCACATTTATATTGAAGTTTTAAGTTTTCAAGGTGTTTTAAGCAATTCTGTCAGTATAATTATCCCTATTTTATAGATGAGGAAACTGAGGCTCATAGGAAGTAATCAGCTTGCTCCAAGACCACAGCTGATACAAATGGAGCCTAGAGGAATGAAGGCCAGACTTAGTCAAAAGTGTACAGTGAGCTGACAGATTGGGTTTAGCAGCCAGCTTTCTTAACTCCTAATCCAGTGCTCTCTCTACCATCCCATGACCTCTTTAGATAGCACAATGGATAAAGAGTGCTAGGCTTGGAGTCAGGAAGACCTGCTTTCAAATCCAGCCTCAGGTACTTACTAGCTATGTGACCCTGGTCAGGTCACTCAAGTAGTGTCTGTCTCAGTTTCCTCAACTGATAACAATAGCACCTACCTCCTAGGGTTGTTGTGAGGATTAAATGAGGTAATGATTGTTAAGCACTTGGCACATAGTAAGTTCTTAATAAATGCATGTTCTTTTCCTTCCTTCCTGTCTCACAAGTGGGCCGGTGAAACCACTCTGTATCTTTTGGACATCACCATCAGCAGCCTGAACCTAGCCGAGGGCTTGACCAAAAACTAAGCTGGCACCATTGTTCATTGCTCTGTCTAGATCTTGGCCCCCTCATTGCCTGGCTTGGGATGGGGTTGGGGGTGGCTCGAACTCCCCCAGGGGGAAGGATAGGCGCTAAAACGCCAGGTTGGGAGTACGTTCTGGGAAATCTGAGATGTGCCAAGAACAGCTGATTGATTGAGGGTCTTGGGGCGCCACGTTTTGAAGGCAGCCTACCCACCCCTCTCCCCCTGCCCAGCCTGTCCTCTGTGAGTCATGGGTTTTAAGCCGAGCACTCTGGGAGATTAACCAGCTTTGCAACCAGCTGCTAGAGGCGGATACTTGGCCGAAAGAAGCAGGATAAAGTTACCAGCTCAGAAGTTTATAGGAAGGCCCATAAATGCTCCCACCAGCAGCAAGGCTAGCAAGATGGATAAGAATTCAGGGCCCAGCTTGGGGGTTGGAGAGAGGGGGTGGGGGGAAGAGAAGGAGACAATTCAAGCAGAGGACATGAATAGGCTCATTCATCCCCAGGCTTGGAAGGGGACACCCTGCGTCCCACCATGGGGGCGCCAGGCACCTAGTAGAAATTGAGAACACCCATCACTCGTGGCCTTGAAGAAGTCATTGGAGATGATGGACAATTCCTGACCTTCTCTAGATACTGAGTTCTTTCTCTGGGGTGAGGTCTCAGGGATGGAGCCCACTCAAGAAACTGGCACAAGTAGGCCTTGGAATAGAGAGTGGAATGCAACCTAGATCCATGGGACAAGGGAGCAGTCATGGTCTTTGGGTAATTCCTGCAAAACACTGGAGCTAGGGCCAGGGGGTGAGACATGAGTCTCAGAGCCCAGAGCAGAAAGGTACAAAAGCTTATGTCATGAGGTCCATGCTCTAAAACTCATGTACTTGACTTATAAAATCATAGATTAGAGCTAGATGGGACATACATTATGTATGAAGATGTTCCAGGACAGCATTTGGCATAAAGCCAACCCAAAAGACCATATCTCAGAGCTGGAGGGAACCTAGCCCAGTGGGAAAAGCACAGGATTTGGATTCAGAAATCCTGAGTTGGAATCTCACATCACTTTCCTACTCTCATGATCTTGAAGGCAAGCCATTCCACCTCACTGGGTCTCAGTTTCCCTATCTCCAAATGAGAGATTTGGACTAGACATCCTCTAAGGCCACATTTGGTTTGAAATCTATGATTCTGTGTTTTCAGAAGTCAGTTTATATAACTTTGACCAGACTACAAATCTCTCTTAGAACCAACTAGTCCCAAACATGACCATTCACCTTCTGTTTGAAAATCTCTGAGAATGGGAAACTTCCTACCCTCTGGGAGAGAATAATCAACATTGAGATTGTCCTCTTAGGAAACTTTTTCTTACACTGAACTGAAATTTGCCCTTCTAAAACTTCTACTCACTGTAGTTCTGCCCTGGGATCACATTTCCCAAATATCACTCCTCTTCCATAGCATAACTTCAGGAGGTTTGAAGTCAGCTATCACGCCCCATTCCCAAGTTTTCTCTCCACCAGGCTAAATATATCCAGTTCTTTCAAATTATCCTCCTGTAGCATGGTTTCAAGACCCCAGACCCTCCTGATAAGCTTCTTCTATATGAACTTCAGTCTGTCAACTCAACACACAGGAAGATATGCTAATATACCATGTGTGAGTTAAGTCATGCTACTGAACAGGTCTCCTCAGCCCTAAAATATACTTGGATTAAGGAAGACCCAAGAAGGTCTGTCTCTAGAAGAACTCTGTTTAAATGTTAAGCAATGCAATCCAATTGATCAACCAACAAGCATTTATTAAGGGCCTACTATGCAAGACACTGTACTGGGAACTGATATGGAAAGGCCACTGGAACAAACTAGAGGTTCAGGCCTTGATTCCAGGACTCACTAACTTATATGACCTTAGAAAATTCAGTTTCCCTTTTCATACCTCTTTTTCCTCATTTGTACCATGATTTGTGGTTTCTTAGTGAGGAATCTATAGATGGATTTCCCTGTGTCAGTAAGCCTGGAAGGGGAAAAAATTGCATCTTTATTTTCATTAACCTCTAACTGAACATTGTTTCTTTCTATTATAAATCTAAGCTATAAATTTTATTCTGGGAATAAAATACTTATGAGGTATTTCATTAATAAAAACTTGTGAGGGTTCATAGGTTTCATCAGACTGCCAAAGGGGCCCACAACACTAAAAAGGTTAAGAATCCCTAAACTGGATGTTTTCTCATGGACCTTTGAGCCTTGTTCAGAGATTGTGGAACTAAACCTGGACATATGTTGTTTGAGAGGAAAGGACAAGAAAGTTTCCAAGGTGGGAAGATCAGGAAGGAGTAGAGGCATTTCCTGAAGAAGAAGAGACCCAGGTAAGGAGCCAAGTTCAAAGTGCCAGATCTCTAAGGGAAGTTGGAGGGCGTTAGAAGCCTAGGTAGTACAATGGATCTCTACAGTATGGGGCTTGAAATCAGGAAAACCTGAGTTCAAATCCAGCTTCAGATACATATTAGCTGTATGACTCTGGGCAAGTCACTTAACCCCATTTGCCTCCATTTCCTTATTTAAAAAAAAACAGAAAAAAAGCTGGAGAAGGAAATGGCAAACCCCGGTATCTTTGCCAAGAAAACTCCAAAGGGGGTCATCATCAGACACAAGTGAAACAACTGAACAACAACAGGGGAGGAAAGAAAGGTAGGTAAGAACTGGGGCTTTGTAACATCCTCATTTTCTCCAGGATTGGTTCAGTTCTAGACAGGAGTGTTGTAAGGCTCAAATGAGATACCCTGAAGTGCTACATAAATGCTAGCTGATGTTGTTATCCTACAGTACCCAGGCCTCCAGTCTAATAGTGACTTCATTCCCTGAGCCTACTGAGCTAAAACAATGTTCATAAAACAAACAGAGGTGTGCTGGTAAATGTTTAACAACCAGGTAGGAAATATATGCACAACAGACTTTTAAGCTTAAGGTATATATATACACTATTGATGCTTTCTAAAGTCTAGACAACCAACAAAACAATAAATTAGTCCCTGATTTGTAGCTGAAAATTTAACAATTATATCTTTTGATTATTTATTTATGCAATTTTTAATTTATGGAATAAAACAAGCATTTCCATAACACAGTATAATTTTTAAAAGATTATTGCCCGTGAAGCTGCAAATTAACTTCATATAACTTGCTATTCTTTGAAAATATGTAATGAAGCTATGATGTAAATTTCTCTTTTTCCTTTTATCCCTTCCCCACCGCCAACTTAGAGATGTCTACAACTACATCTCCAGAGATGGTTAGAACTGGTTCCAGCATATCCTTGGTTCTGAGGGACAAATATACAAAGTGGGGTCATCCAATGGGACCATAACTCCTCTTCCATTTCAGGCTACCCAGGCCCCTGGGAGGAATCCTATGGAGTCTAGAGAAACCTTGAAGTCTGGCTTCCCTCTTGGGGCACAGGACCCCACAAAGAGCAGGTATGTCCCCATCTGTCTGAAGATTACCCCAAGGGATGAATAACAACTTTTCTAGTTACCTAGGTTACTGAAGATCACAGGTCCTGTCTTGCTCAAGATGAATTTGTACTTGGTGCCTGGAAGATAAAAAGATTTAGGAAAACAACTCTATTTATAGCCTGTGTAACCTAATAGCAAAGAAGGCCTCTGCTCTGATAGCTGAGTCCCATGCAAAGTCCTCCACCTAAGGTGGTACTTCTTACGTGAACAGTATCCTGAAAACTTGTGGCTCAGTAATTCAAGAAGCCGGATCCTCTCCTGACACTGCCATCTCTCTCCCTCTTTAAGACTCTCTTGGGTTCAGTTCATTCTATCCACAAACACCATTTGCAAACCTGCACTGCATTGCATTGTAGCGGAGATAGGGATGACTGAGAAATGGCCTACATAGTTTAAACAGTTTTAGCAGGGAGGATGAACCAGGGACCCTCAGAACACCAGTGTGAGATGAGACAATAAAAATAGTACTATTCCGGATACTTTTTCTCTCTTTTGGAATCTTATAGATCAAGAGCTAGAAGGGACCTCAGAGGCCCTCGGATGCCAACCCTCTCATTTTAAAAAATGAGGAAAGTGATGCCTAGAGAAATTAAGTGACACCCAAAGTCAGAGAGAGAGTAAGCATCAAAGGTGAGATCTGAGTCATTGTAGTCACTGGATATATTGTTCTTCTGGTTCTATTTACTTCATTCTGCATCAATTCATACAAATCTTACCATTTTCCCCTGAATTCCTTATCTTTGTTCCTTTTGCTGAAGAGGAAGAGACCCAGATAAAGAGCCAAGTTCAGAAAAACAGTGGAGCGGCAGGGAGGACAGTGGAAAGAAAAAGAAGAGCTCTCCCAGTGTAGGAATCACTGAAATCTTGGTGGAGGAGCAACACATGAGCTGGTCTTTGAAAGATGGTGTAGTAAAGGGCCAAGGAAGGTGAAAAGAAAGTCAGGGAGGAGGGAAAGCAAGGAGCTGGTTCAGGTAACCAATAAGTCAATAAGCACTTACTATGTTCCAGGCATAGTGCTAAGTGCCTAGGGATAAAAGAGGCAAAAGACAGTCCCTGCCCTCAAGGACCTTACAATCTAAAGGGGAGCATTGGTTGTGTGGGCAGCTAAGTGCTGCAGTGGATACAGCACAAGTGCAGGAGTCAGGAGAACTTGAATTCAAATCTCACCTCAGACACTTAACACTCACTAGCTATATGACTTTGGGCAAGTCACTTAACTCCAGTTGCCTCATCCTAGAGTCCTCTCTAGTCATCCTGATGAATATCTAGTCACTGGATTCAGATGGCTCTGGAGGAGAAGTGAGGCTGGTGACCTGCACAGCCCTCACTCACTCAAAACAAAGTCAAGTGCAAGTCATGTCATTATTTTTCTGATGGCATGGTCTTCTTCAGCAATGAAGGATGAACACACATTGGTTGTAATTTGTTTGTACAAATATATATGAAGAAGATATGTGTATGCATTATCATATGTATATATGATAAAAAAAAAAGAAATAATTAACAGAAGGAAGGCACTAGAACTGAGAAATTGGAAAGGGCTTCCTGTAGAAGAAAGGATTTTAGTATTTTAGTTGGGACTTGAACGAAGCCAGGAAAGCCAAGAGGCAGTGTTTGGGAGGGAGGGTTTTCCAGGTATGGAAATCCCCAGAGCCAAAAGATGGAGTGGCTTGATCATGGAACCTCCAGGAAGCCAGTGTCACTGGAAGAGAATACATATGACAGAGAGTAAGATAGAAGACTGGAAAGGTGGGAGGGGTCTAGGATATGAAAGGCTTTGAGTGCCAAAGAGAGAATTTTGCTTTGGATTCTGGAGGCAATAGGGAAGCCCTGGAATTTATTGGGGGGGGAGGGGGATGTAATGATCAGAGTTGAACTTTAGGAAGATAATTTAGGTGGTTGAAAACAGGAACATCTTTTTTTGACTGGAGCATTTATGGTATCTATGGTGCAGTGAAACTGTGATATCATTAGTAACAACAGCTGATATTTATATAATCCCATCAACTTCCAAAGTAATTTCCTGATGTATGATCAGGATTTAAGATCCCCATCTAAACATAAAGCTATCAGGCTAGTCTGCATTCAGTCTATGAAGGGTCAGGCATGAAGGAACATGAAGTCATGGAGAAAGGAAAGTCATGGGGAAAGGAGAGTGAGGGTGGACAGATAGCTCAGCTTGTGGATGGCTGGATGGCAGGAGGAGGTAACAGGACACTTATGACCGTATTTCTCTCCCCTCTCCATGCCCAGAAATCTATTCAGAGACATCTTTGCTGCATTTTCTTAAGAGGAGAATTAGTCTCTTGGAATATTATGATAATTTGTCTACTGTGAGACAGGACACTGGACCTGAGGGACCTCCTGAGGGATCTTTAGGGTAGAGGATCCTGAATTTCTGTGTGGTGCCTTCCCAAGACAGAGCCAACTCACTTGGCTAGTCCTGAAGAAGATTCTGGGAGCGCTGAGCCTACTAATGAATCAGCAAGCATTTATTAAGCACCTCCTGTCTGTCAGGCATTGGAAATAAAAAGACAAAATCCAAAACAGTCACTGTTTGCCAAGAACCTAGATTCTACTGGAGGGATCCAGAGACCAGGTAAAAGACCTTTGGTCTCAACCATCACAAGGACTGTAAGTAGGACACATAAAGCCTTTCCAGAGGCAATGGTAACATTGATTTGATTATTGTTCCCCTAGAAAGAGGTTGAGAGTGAGGAGGAATAGGAGGGAGCTCTGGCTTAACAACAAGACTAGGTTCTATGGTCCTGGTAGATGAGTAGATGACTCAGTTAGTCCACAAGCATTTATCAAGTTACTACTTTGTGTGAGACACTATACTAAATACTAGGGATACAAAGACAGGCCAAAACAAACCAACAAAAAAACCCAGTTCCTGCTCTCAAGGAGCTCTATGGGGGAGATAACATGCAAACAAGTGTGCACAAAGAAGAGAAATAGACAATAAACTGGAAAAAATCTGCAGAAGGAATTCATTAGAATGAATGTAGATGCGAAAGTCTCACTGTAGAAGGTGGAATTTTATCTGGGACTTGAGGAAGTCAGAAAGGCCAAGAGGCAGAGATGAGGAAGGAAGCAGGAGGGATAGCTCATGAAAATACCCAGAGCCAGGGGTTGAAATATCTTGTTCTGTGAACAGCAAGGAGACCAGTGTCACTGAATCTCAGTGTACATGAGAGGAGCTGGGTTTGAGAGGAAGAGGAGGGTCTAAGAAGATGGGAAAGGTAGGAGGGAGAAGGTTATAAAGGACTTTGAATCCTAAACAGAGATCTTTAGTCCTGGAGGTGACAGAGAACCACTGGAGTTTATTGAATGAGGTGAGGGGGCACGACTGGACAGCAGAGTATGGGATGGAATGAACTGTAAGGAAAAACTTGAGACCCAAGGGCTTTGCAATCATCCATGAGGGAGATGATGAAGACCTAAGCCAGGATGGTGGTAGTGTCAGAGGAGAGAAAGGGGCATTTATAAGAGACTCTATTAAGGTAGAATCTGGCAGTAGATTCAATATGGAGGTGAAGGAGAGTGAGAAGTTGAGCATGACCCCTAGGTTGGGAGCCTGGGGACCTGGGAGGATGGTGTTACACTCAACAGTAATAAGGCAATTAGGAAGAGGGAAGGATTGGGGATGTGGAGGTGGGGGGAAGATAAAACATTCTGTTTTGGAAACATTGAATTTAAGATGTTTATAAGACATCCAGGTCAAGATGTCCAATAGACAATTGGACATAAAGCTAGGGCAACAAAAAGTAGAACAGGGAATCATTAGAAAAGAAATGATAAATGAATCCAATCAGCAATTGAAATAGTATAGAAGAGGAGAGGGGGACCATAATAACAAAAAAGAAGCCGACCCAGGACAGAACCTTGGCAAGCATCCAAGTTAATGGGTATGAACAAAAGATCCAATGAAAGAAACTCAGAAGGAGACAACCTTAGAAGAGGACAACCAGGAGAGAGTAGAATCTCAAAAACCTAGAAAGAAGAGAATAGTAAGAAGGAGATTGACAGAAAGGTCAACAAGGATGAGGATTGAGAAAGTTCACTAGATTTGATGATTAATGAATTATTTTTTCATTTTAAAAATCCATTCATTCATTTGTGACTGAGCCCTGGGGTCTTGTGAATGGTGAGATGAGATGAAGCATGGTCTGGAGCTGACCAGATAAAACCAGACCTTGACTGAGAGGGTGAATGGCCCATAGAGCCCTTGGCTGGTCAGATTGGGAAGCTGTAATACAGACACTTTTTATTATGGAGAGGCTTTTGTTTTAGGGATCAGGCACAGGGGAGAGAAAGGTTCTCTTCCATCCCATCACCCCTACAAGCCCTGCAAGAGGGGTCCCTATATTCAAGATTGGGGTGAGGAAAATCCTGGAGCCTGGGCCCCAAAGATTTCCTAGGGGACCAGATACTTCCTGAGTTCTCTTGTCCTGGGCCCTTGGGCCCAGGTTCCTCCTATCTGATCTGAAGGTGAAATGTCAGGTGCCCTGCCCTGGTCTCCCAGGATCTTCCAGGGAGATACTGTCCTCCCCAGACCCAAATGCACCTGGCATTCTCAGCCAGGAACAGGGAAAAAATCCACTCTAAGTCTAGAACTGTTTCACAAATGAAACAATGTCATAGTAGATTGGGTATTGGACTTGGAGTCAGGAAATCTGGATTGGAATTCACTTCAGATATATACAAGGTGTGTAATTCAGTCAGTCAAAAGGCACTTGATGTTCAGTATTTGTGAGCCACTATGGGAAGCACTGGTGGTTGGTTGGTTGTTGGCCTTCATTCTCAAAGAGGACCAAAACACTATGTTGGGGTCAAGGTACAGTGTGTCCCACTGTGACTGATCAAACCAATATGAGCTCAGAAGTTGTCACCACAGGTCAGGCATAAATGGTCCATGAGAACATTTGGAGTGGAGACGTCTCTAAATTGCACATCTCAGGTTTCTTTGGAGCTATTGCAATTCTGTTCATAGAGCACAGTGACTTCTTTGACGCAGGACGCCATGCTTGGCGGTCCTGTGCCAGTGTCTCCCATGTCTCACTATTGATTCCACAGTTCTTCAGAGAATCCTTGAGACTATCCTTGTACTCTTCTGACCACCATGTAAGCAGCTGTCTTGTGTGAATTCTCTGTAAAATAGTCTTTTAGGCAAATCAACTTTTGACATTCGAACATGGCCAGCCCATTAGAGCTGCACTCCCTGCGATAGAGTTTGAATGCCTGGCAGTTTATCTTGAGAAAGAACCTCAGTGTCTGGTGCCTTGTCCTGTCAGGGTGATCTTCAGAATCTTCCTAAGACAAGTCAAGTGGAAGCGATTCAGTTTCCTGGCATGGCACTGGTAGACTGTCCTGATTTCATAGGCATACAACAATAAAGTCAGCACAACGGCTCCATAAACCTTCAGTCTGGTAGGCAACCTAATATCTCTTTTCCCCCACACTTTCCTTAGGAGCATTCCTAACATTGAGTTATCTCTAGCAATGTATGTGTCAACCTCATCACCTATGTGTACATCCCTGGAAAGTATTCTGCCAAGTAAGTGAATTTAAACACTGGAGATGCAAAGAAAGGAAAGTAGTCAGAGTCTCAGTTTCTTCATCTGTAAGATAGGAATACTTAATAGCACCACACACACCCTAACAGAGTTATGAAAAACATGTTACTTATGTGACTTCTACGAGCTTCTTTCATTGGATCTTTAGCTCATAATACAAACGAGTTATTTTTATTTTTATTTGTCAAGATAACTGAGCTCTATCTCCATCTTAGAGTCATCCAGTCTCTGTCTGAAACCCCCAAGGAAAGAGAATTCACTGCCTCTTGGGGTCTTCCATTTCCCCCTTTTGGACAGCACTGATTAGCAGTAAGTTTTGCCTGAATTTGCCTCCTTGCACCTTTCACTCATGGCTTGTGGTTCTTCCCTTTGGGACCAGAAAGAGCAAATGGAATACTTCTTCCAAGTGAAATTCTTTTAGATATCGAAGACAGTTAATCTGTCAACACTGAGTCGTCTGTAGGCTAACCAGTCCTAATTAGTCCGAGCAATCATCAGATGACTGTTTTCCATCCCAATTCCCTTCTTCTGGATACTCTCCACCTTACCAGTATCCTTGGGCTACCTCCCTCCCAGAGAGCTAGGTAGCTCAGTGCACAGAGCACTGAGCCTAGGGTCAAGAAGACCTGAGTTCACATCCAGCCTCAGATACTTACTAGCTGTATGACTCTGGGCACATTGTTCAACCTCTCTCTCAGTTTCCTCAAATGTAAAATAGGGCTAATAACAGCACCTACCTCCCAAAGTTATTTGCAAAGTACTTGGCACATAGTAGGTACTATGTAAGTGCTAGTTATTATGATGGAAGTAAAGGACTTTGTAAATCTTTCATTACCATAGATATGGGAGCTGTTAAAGTTCAAGTGTTCTTGAACAAACGTTCTGAGCCTAAGTCTCCCCATCTGTAAAAGAAGGAAGCTGGACTACCTGATCTCCAACACCAAAAGTAAAGGAAACTGATCAGGGGCTGAAGGAATTCAGAAGGGCCTCCTTACTCTTCCCTTAGTCAGGCCCATCTCCAACTCAATCCCTATCTCATCAGATACATAGGCAGTCACCCAGACAAATACATTCACACTTCTTAATGGCATACAAGCTTTTCCAGAGAGCAGTTGCATCAGGAGAGAGACACTTTGATGGGGGAGGGACCCCTCAAGAATAAAGTTCAGTGTGGGGGGTGTGCATAGAAAACAAGCTGGATTCTTTTTTACTTCTTCCTCATTCCCATCAGTCCTCATAGTGCCCCCCTTCCCTCAGACCAGTGACTGTGTCCAATGCTGGCCTGAGGTTGTTACGGCTGGTGGGGGTTGGGGGGTGGGGAGAAGAGGGTAGGGGGAATGCATGGTGACCATCCCCATCTCAGATTTCGCCTGCAGTTGCTCAGACCTTGGCGTCTGCCTCTTGCACCTGCTGTGGGGGCCTCATGGAGAGCAGTGGGGGAGGGTAGGGACCCAGAGACTAGTGGGGTATGGTGTAGGAGAGTGAGAGAGGAGAACAGAACCAGGACTCTAGGTAGATACAGAGTCCTTCTTGATCAAATTTAGTGTCCTTGGGGGGCAGGGGTAGAGGCCAAGGGGCAGTTGGCCTGGGCTGGAGATGCTAAATCCCATAGAACCTGGGGGATTTCCTGGTAGCCAAAGGCAAGAGGAAGAAGTTGAGGGATTCACCAAGAACCTTCTAAAGAAAATGCCCTAGATGGGCAGGGGAGATTGAGCCCTGACCCATATCTGTGAGGACGCATCCCATAGTCTGCCCTCCACCCCAACTTACCTCACCTTTTTTGTGTCTTGGACCCCTTGGACTGGTGAAGCCTATGAAACTCTTCTCAGACAAATGCTTTCAAATTCATTAAATAAAATAACAGGATTATAAAACAATTAAATTGAAATATAAATATCCAACAAAAAAAATTAAGTTCACTGAACCACATGTTAAAAAGGAGAGGTGCCCAAGCTTTTCATAACTGTCTCCAGACACGAGGGAAGCAAACCCAGCTCTAACCCAAGAGCCCGTCTGACCTGGGATCACCATTTCTTCCCAGCCCTCTGACCCCAGCCATTTTCTAGATGGTAGAACAGAGAACTGGCCCAGGATATCCTAGGCATGAGGCTGGGCCCAGAATGGAGACAATAGACACTCCTTTTGGGCTAATGTTTAGGATAAGGGAGGAGAAGGGTATTTTCTGAACTAGGAAGTGCCAAGGGGCCCATGGGAGACCAGCCTCCTCCTGCCTCTGCTAAGGGGCTGTGGGAAGTCTGGCTGGTCCTGCTATAGAGCCCAATGGTGGTGGGGGGTCCCCACCTATTTTCAGGTCCTTCCTTGGGGCTGTGGAAAGGATGAGGGAAATCCTGCACTCTAGGGCTTGGCTCCCCAGGAAGACATTTTTATGTCCTCTTTTCTGTGCACTCACACACAGATGTCCACTCAGACACTTGCACTGAGCCCCATTCCCACTGGCTGGTACAAACCCAGACAAGCACAGGGCCTCCATCATATGCAGTCACAGACATGCTCCTAGGCACACACAAGGTTGGCCTCAGCACATACAGAGCGTCCTCCTCCACCCACCCACCGGCACGTGGGGGGCTGGCTAACGAGCCAAAGAAGCTCATTGTCTGACCCGGGGACCAGTTGTCGGCCGCCGGGCTGCTGTGGTCACAGAGCATTAGCCCTGCAATGGGGCTGCTGCCTGCCTGCCAGGTGCGGCCGAAATTAATCTCCAGCTCCACCCCAGGGCTTAGTGGGGAGCCCTGAGCGACACCACAGCTGAGGAGCTGGGGCCGGGGCTTGGCCTGAGGGGGCTCAAAGCCACGCGCTCTGGATGCTCCCATCCTCCCCTGTCCCCCACAGCCCAGCCAGGCCTCCTCTGCCTCGCTGCTGGGGCAGGATTCCCCAGCATTTCTTGCAAAGATCTCCAGAGCAGGCTTGATCCCTGATGGTCCCTGGTCTTTCGCTTCCTCCTAAAACTGAGAATTACAGCTCTGGAATACAGGGCTCACAGGAGCCTCTAAACAGATCCCCAGAAAAATCCTGAAGAGGCAAAAGTATGTACCTCTCTTTGCTGCTCTTTCCCCCCACCTCATTCACAGTAAGAACTCAATGCTCTCCCCCTCTTTGGCGTGTTTGCCTTTGTAAATGGGTAGAAGGGAAACAACTGTGCTTAACCCAAAGGAATGACTCTCTAATGGTAGAATTCCAGGCATTAGTGGAGACTGGAAGTCCTCAGATCATATCACAAAGGCTGCACAGCAACTGGGAACACATAGATGTTATGCATGGGATTGGAAGTGGGGTCAGATTCATCCAATTCTCTTCAATAGTCCTTCCTCTGCACCAGATCTTGGAAGCCGGGACCCAAAGTAAGGCCCTGGCTGGAAGTGGGCCCCAGTTCTCTAGAATCTCTATCTCCAGCCTGAGCTGCTCTCCAGAGGCTGCCCTTTCAGCTAAGAGCTGGGAGTGGGCACCAAATCTATGACCGGAAGTAGGAACACCTGGGCCACTGGAAGTTGATGAGGGGATCACGGGAAAGTCCCAGCTGTGTTGGAGTCCTCCAACCTTGTTTAATAAGAATGTCCCTGAGGGGGTCAGGGTTCACTAGGATAACCCAGCCACCATCCCTGCCAGCAGGAACACTGATGGACAGTCTAGGCAGATGGCAGCCATATGGGTCACCCCCAGGCAGGCCTGCCCACCTGTTGGGCTCTTGCTTGGGTGACTGACTGACTGACCCACTGACCAACTTCCTGACTTCCACATCCTACTTAGGATAAGATGCCCAAACTTCTGACTGCCCAGAACCATCCCACCTTGGACTGGCCAGAGCTTCCCAGCAGCCTCAGCCCCCATTTCCTTCCCTCCACTTCTGGCTGCCCAGCTGACAGACTAAACAGGAGGCACACATTATTCCTTTACCCCCCCCCCCCACAAATGAGGACACACATACGTATGTGTGCACATACACAGTCACACACTCACTCCAGCATACCCATATACTCAAATACATCTATCTTAATACATCTACCAATACATATATAGGTATGTATATATGTACACATACAAATCCTTATACTGGTACACATTCCAACAAATACATGCAAATTCATGCTTGGACTCATGTATGCATATATATGTTCACATGCAAAAATATACATGTGCATACATATATGTATCTAGAATCTGGAGTCAAAGTAAGGGACCAGAATGGAAAGAGAGCATGAGCAAAGACTACAAACGGTGTGTTTTGGGGACTGTAAGGAGCCTGAACTGGTTAGATCATTAGTGTAGACACGTGAAGATGAGTGGGAGTTACCTACTAGAAATGTGGTGGTGTGAAGATGGTAGCTGTGAAACTAAGACATCAAGGCTTGTCTCAGTGGGTGATGGGAAGTCCCTGATGGATTTTCAGCCAAGACTAGTCAGGATCTTTGAACTGACATTAACGTTGGGATTGCACAGAGGACCATGGAAGATGGTAGAAATCCTATCCACCATGACCATGAACATCCCCTCAACATGAACTGAGATTCCTCCTAGTGTGTAGTCTCTCCGTTTTCCACATGGAGGCATCAAGGATTGGAGAGGAAAGATGCAGCCCACAGATGGGGAGCAGAAAGTCAGACCCCAATTAGAACCTGGTATCCCATTTGTCTGCCTTCAAGAGAAAGAGACTCATAAAAGCAGGCAAAGAAAAGACAACATGACATTACTTTGGTGCTATCTTAGTCTCTTCTTGTGCATACAACTTTTACCCCTCTCCTTCTTCTTGGGGAACTTGGGCCCCCAGTGTTCTCTTTATCTTTTCTCTTTTACTCTGTACCTAAGTTCTATTCCCCATCCCAGTCCTAGACCTCTCATACTACAAAATGAAATGAAGACTTTTAAAAAATAAAGTTGTATTGTAGGGAAGAGCAGGATCAAGAAAAGGATAGAACTGCTCAAGGTGGAAAGGAGGTTGATAAAGAAAATAGAGAGAGAAGGTAGAACTACTCAATTTCCATTCTCTTCCTGCTTTTTCTGTCAAGGAGTATGATTTTCAGACTGAAGAAAAAGAGGATAAACTGGTTAACAGAGAACTGAAACCCAAGACAGGTGATTTGGTAAGAGATCACTTAGCTGCCCTTGACAAACTAAAGTTGCCAAGCTCTGATGACCTACAGGCAGAATACTAAAAGAATCTGCTGATGTGATCACTGAATCACTGTCAGTAATCTTTGAAAGACTGTGAAGAAAGCGGGGAGGAGAGGTGCCATCAGATTAGAAATGGGTGAATGTTTTGATTTTCCAAAAAGGGAAGGGAGTGGATTTTTCAAATCAAAAATTTGTGAGTTTCAATTCCTGGAAAAAAAATTTTTGAATGGATATTCATTAAAATGTGTGCTCCTTGAATGAAGAGGCTGTTTTGTGTTTTGTGTTTGTGTTTTTGTGTGTGTGACTTGCATTTAGTATTTGCTTAATAAATATGAAATGTTGAAAAGAAAGGAAAGTCAGGAACATTCAGAAAGGGAAATGATATTGTAAGATATGACTTACTGGGTAGGAGAAGGGGAGACAGATTCAGAAATGAAGATGGTAAGAAAACAAAAGATAGCCATAACAATTTGAAAATAAAAATAATAAAGCTTGGAGCTATAGGAAAAATAGCAAAGGAAGTGGTGATCACTTTTTGAGTTAGTGTGGGCTTGTCAAAAACAGGCCATAACAGACCAACATAATTTTTCGTTTTTGCCAAGGTTAACTGAACTTTTTGACAAGGCAAATACAAAGATCATTTGAAGGAACTAAAGATATTTAGTCTGGAAAGGAGGAGATTTGGGGCCATCTTCTGGAACAGGGATTACATTTATTCTATTTGGCCCTAGAGCACAATGAGAATGAATGAGTAGAAGTCACAAAGAGGGCTGGAGGTAAGGAACTTCCTCATGATAACTGAACAGAAGTGGGAAGGACTGTCTTGGAAGACAATGGATTTTCCCTTCCTGGATGTCTTCAAGGAAAGGCTGCATGACCTCTGAAGGAGGTTGAAAAAAGAATTCATATTCAGGGATGGGTTCAAATAAATGGCTTCAGAAGTGGTCTTAGAATTCTGAGATTCTGTGAAGAAGGAAAAATCCAGGGCGGGGGGTGGTGGGGGTGGTGGCGCAGAACCAGTAGCAACAGGCAGAAGGATATAGCAGAGAGGATGATTTAAGCTCATTGTGAGAAAAAAAATTCCTTACAATTTGAGTTATCTCAAAGGAAATGGGACCATCATGGGAGAATCACTGGATCATCCTTATTCATTAATTCATTTGTTTTGAGTCTGGGACACCCTATCTTACCCGGGTTGGATGTGTGGGGACCACTCTCCAGTTGATCACTATTGATCTGCTCAGAAGTTTTGACCAGCTCCCCCTTTCCCTTCTGGACTGACTCACTACAACATGGGCAACCTGGTGGCCTCTTGCTCCTGGGAGCTTACCATATTGGTGCTAGACTTAGTGTGGACACCTGATTAGCTTAGACCGCAACTCAGAACTCCTGAGCTCAAGCAATTCACCAGCCTCAGCCTGTCTGATAGCCTGAATTATAGGCATGTATCACCATGCCTGGCCCTCTGGATCACCTTTAGGGAAAGGTTGCACACTCACTTGTTGGAAGGCTTGTAGAGGGGATTCTTATTCAGGTATAGTTGGACTAAGTTGCCTTTCAACTATGACATATTATGCCTGAATTTTGGCAAGGAATTTGACCAAGTCACAATATGCTAGTATACAAGATGAGAGATGTAAGTTGGATAAAAGTACATTTTGGTGAAATCAGAGTTAGTTCCTAAACCAGGTCCAAAAGTGGTGTCCAAATAGGCAGGTGTCAACCTGCAGGAAAATCTCTAAGAGAATACCCAAGTGACCTGTCCTTATCATGTTCTGTCAGATACTTTTACAACGACTGGAATAAAGACATAGTTGACATGTTTATCAAATTTTGGGGAGACATGGAATTGAGGAGAGGTAGCTAGTACTGGAAAAGTGAATCAGAATTTTTTAAAAATCTCAACAACTTAGAATAATGGGCTAAATCTAGTTGGATCAGGTTTAACAGGGATATGTGTGTATCCAGTCTTATGCTTAGATTCCAGAAATCAGCTGCGCAAGTATAGAAGGGGGAAATGTCTAGATGAAATTATCCAGGAGTTTTAGCAGTCTACAAACTCAGTGTATATCAACAGTGTGATATAGCTGTTATAAAGGTGAATATGATCTTAGGCTGCATTAAGAAAGATGCGTAGCATCCCAACAAGGAAGATGATCATCCTGTTGTAGTCTGCCAAGGTCAGACCCTCTGGAGGATAGCATCAAGTTCTGGTGATGCCAGATGTAACAGCCTTCTCACCTGGAGAGGATTCAGATGGAGACAAACAGAATGACTCTTAGTATTTACTACCACATTTTAAGATGAACATTAACAGCTAGGTGGCACAGTAGATAGAGCACCAGGCTTGGAATCAGGAATACTCATCTTCCTGAGTTCATATCCAACCTCAGACTCTTACTAGCTGTGTGACCCTGGGCAAGTCATTTCACCCTCTTTGCTTCAGTTTCCTCATCTGTAAAATGAGCTGGAGAAGGAAATAACAAAATACTCCAGTATCTTTGCCAGGAAAACCCCAAATGGGGCCACAAATAGTTGGGCACAACTGAAATAACGCAAAATCAACAATTAGGGAACATCCAGGAAAAGGTGCCCAGGATGATAAGAAGACCTTTGACCATACCAGATGAAGATTGGCTGAAGGAACAGAGAATGAGAAGATTCTCTTAGAGAAGAGAAGATTTGGGAGTGGGGGGGGAGGATACGAAGGCTGACTTAAGTATTTGAAGGATCATTATATGGAAGATATTTTGTTTCTGGTTTTGGTTTTTTGAGGCAGTTGGGTTAAGTGACTTCCACAGGGTCACACAGTTAGTAAGTGTCTAAGATCAGACTTGGACTCAGTTGCTCTTGACTCTAGGATCAGTGCATTACCTAGTCACCCCAGATGTTTTAAAGTGGTTCTGCTCAACCTCAGAGGTCAGAACTAGGAAAAATGGATGAGAGTTGTAGAGGAACAGATTTTGGCTCCTGGTAAGGAGAATGTTTTAATTGTTAGAATTGTCCAAAAATGAGTTTCACTTCATGGAAGGTCTTTGAACAGAAGTTGGTTGTAATACATAAGGTTTTTTTTTTTTCCTCAGGTGAGGGCTGGAATAAATAATTTCTGAATTTCCTTTGAATTCTTAATCTCCAGTTCTATACTGTCCTCAGTCCATTGCCTGGATTCTGTCCTTCCCTCCCTAAATATGAATGCCATGATACACAGTTTCCCCTACTGCCAAGCCCTGGGTGTCTTCTGTCTCTAAAACTTGGTCCTTCCTTACCACCCTTTCCCCCATGACCCTTTGTAGACCTGGTTGCCTTTCCACTATTCATCCATTCTTCCTCATTCCCCTTCCCCACCCCTAGGCTCTACCCCCTGAGTTCTGTGCTCCATGACTCATACAGGCATTGGGGGTGGGGGCATGCCTAGGATGCCGCTCAGCTGACGCTGGGGCCCTCTATCCTTACGCATCCTCCTTAATTTACTGCCCATGGGGGCTCTAGAACGGGGATTAGCTCGTCTGTGCTGATCGGAGGGAACAGCTGCTGGGCAGGCTGCCGGAGCCAGTGAGGGGGAAGCCAGGAACACTCCTCCACTCTGGGTTTGGACATCGCCGGCTGGCCGGAAGAGAGCGGAGCTGCCGGCTCATCCCTGGCGTCCTGGGTACCATGGTGGGGAGAGATCCAGGGCCTAAATACAATAGGGTTGGTCTTTTCCAGGAGCTTCTCAAAGGTGTCTGTTCATTTAAGCCTGGTAGGGCATCCCCGGCTACAGGAGTCCCTAACCCTAGAGAGCAGCATGAAGTGCTCCCATGGTTTCCTGCAATGCTCTAGGAAAACCAGATAGAAGCAGTCATCTATTATCTTTTTAAAAAGATTGCATTTATATATTTTCTTTTCACACCATCTTTTTAAAATATATTCTCCCCACTCTCCATTCAGCTAGTCACCCTTTGTAATAAGAATAAGAAAGGAACAAAGCAGTTCAGCAAAATAACCAACTTATCAATCAAGTCTAACAGTATATGTAATGTTCCACACCCACAGTGCCCCACTTCTTCAAAGAAAAGAGAGAGGTGCATTTGCCCATTTCTTCTTTGGGGACATGCTTAGTCATTATAATGTCACAGAGTTCAATTTCACTTTTGTGGGTTTTCCTTTTACATTTTGTCATCATTACACATATTGTTTTCCTGGTTCTATTTACTTTACTTTGCATCAGTTCATATAGTTCTTCCTGTGCTTCTCTGAATTCTTATGATATAGGAAGGAAACATTAAGTACCTACTATGCTCCAGGCACTGTGCTAGGCACTTTTTACAAAAATTATCTCATTGGACCCTCACAACAACCCTGCAAGGTAGGTGCTATTATTATCCCCACTTTACAATTGAGGAAACTGAGGCAGACAGAGGTTCATTAACTTGCCTAGGGCCACACAACTAGTAAGTGTCTGAGGTCAGATTTCTACTCAGTTCTTTCTGACTCCAGCCCCAGAGCTCTATTCACCCCACCACCTAGCTGCCTTTGTAGCAATATTCAATTGTGTGCATCTTCTTCAATGTTGTTAGTCATTCCCCAATTGATGGGCATCTGTTTTGTTTCTAATTCTTTGCTACCACAAAATGTAGTGTTCTGAATATTTGGGCACACATGCAGAGATCTTTTTTTCCTGACTTTGATCCCCTAAGATATGCCTCATAGTGAGGTCTCTGGGTCAAAGAGTATGGAAATTTTTAGCTTTTTTAAAAATAGCATCATTCCAAATTTGCTTTCTGTAATCACTGGTCAATTCACAACTTCACCAATCACTGTGTGTGTCTTTCTGCAGCCCTCCTAACACTGATAAATTCCCTTTTTCCCTCAATATTGATGATTTCCATCTTTTGTCATTTTCGCCTATTCCTAGTTATCCAAGCCCCTCTCCTTATGTGTCATTTTTCTTCTGTCATTAGAATTTGAGGGCAGGGATTGCCTTACTTATAACTGTGTCCCTGGCACTTAGCACACTGCTAGGCACAAAGTAAGTTCTTAATACTTTATATTTCCTTCTTTCCTCCCTTCCTTTCCTTTCCTTCCTTCTTTCTTTCCTTACATCCTTTCTTTCTTTTTGTCTATCCATCCGTCTACCTATTCTACGCATCTGTTTATCATTTTCCTCTATTGCACACTCCATTGGAAGCTCAGACCAAGCTTGGAGTTCTGAAGGCATGACTCTCTCTTTAACCTGTAGAAACAATCTCTTAGTATCATAGCACACCAAATCTTTAATTGACATTGATCAGATTTAGCAAACTTTCACTAGGTGTATACTGTTTGCAAGGTCCTGTAGGGCCAGACACCAGGATGGGATGGGCTACAAAGATGCAAACCTACATAGTCACTGCCTTCAAAGAGCTTACAATCTATCAAGAGGAATAGGACATGTACACAGTCAATTGTGTTACAAGAGGGAACATGATAAGTGCAAATAAGTAGCTGGGGCAAAGTATTATAAAAAAATCCTAGAGGAAAGTAATACCTTTCAACTCGGGACATCAAGGACTTCCTCACTGAGGAAACATGACTGAGTTGGGCTCTTAAGGAAAGGGGAGACTTTAATAGACGATGTCAGGAGTCAGGGTAGGGGTGGAGTCATTCTAGGAATGAAGGAAAGCCTGAGAAAAGGCAAGGAGATCTGACTATATAGGATGAGAATGGGGATTTACACACATGATCTCATTTGGAGAGAAGGTTTTCTTATCAGCCCAATCTTACCAATAATAAAACTGAGGTCAAGAGAGGTGGATTGGGTGGGATGTAGCGATTGGATTAGAGCATGTCTCATGGAGCTGGGCAGATATATTTTTCCTCTATAAAAGGGAAGGGCATCTGTGTTCTGTTGCTGTTCAGTCATTTCAGACTCTTTGTGACTCTGTTTAGGATTTTCTTGACAGACATACTGGAGTGATTTGCCATTTCCTTTTGCAGCTCATTTTACAGATGAGGAAACTGAGGCAATCAGAGTGAAGTGACTTACCCAGAGTGACACAACCTGTAAGTATCTCAGGTCAGATTAGAACTAGGGAAGATGAGTCTTCCTGACTCCAGGCCTAGCACTCTATCCACTGTGCTGTCTAGCTACCCATCTGACACATAATAGGTGTTTAATAAATGCTTATTGACTGACTGATCTTTGAGGTCTTTTTCATTTCTAACCTTCCATCTCCCAGTATCCCTTCTAAATCTGATAGTCCAGGTTTCATTTATTTGAAAAAATCTGAAAGGAAATAGACTTTTTTTATGCTTTGTTCGTTATATTATTATATTATATTATATTATATTATATTATATTATATTATATTATATTATATTATATTATATTATATTATATTATATTACATAAAGTTACTTGGGAGGCTAAAGATGTATTTAGTAGAGACAGATCCTTGGGAGACTAGCTCTAATGAATAGATAAGAATGATTGCTAATTTCTGAATTGTTTTCTAGGCCCTTTAAAATGGCTTAGAAACAGTTTGCTTTCAGAAGTTCTTTGACTTATTCCCCAGTCAGTTATAGGTCAGAGCTGCTGATATACTTAGAGACATTAAGTAGTTTAAATATGTCATTTATATTTGTAGGGGTTTGTTTTCTATCTCTTCAGAGCACAAGAAGAATGGAATTGGGAGAGGTCAGTAGGGAGAGGTGATGCTGAGACCATTCACTGATTCTAGATCGACACCCCATATTCCTTCCCTCTAATCTAGCTTATATCCCCAACCTGTCCCCACCCCCACTCTCCACTAGCCCCAATCCTCTCTCTGTCCTTCATCAATCTTGTCCTAGCTTCCAGCTGGAGCACATTAGCTCTGGTTTACAGCCCCCCTCTATTGGGGCTGAGGCTGGGGCTGGGGAACCATAAGCCGGCCCAGGTTGGATGGATCTGTCACTCGATCCCACTGTCTATTCTACAGCCAGCCCTATAATCTCTGGGCAATGTGATCTCGGGCAGTGGGAGCCCCCAGCCAGGAATCATGGCTCCCAAGCCAAGCTTAGAAATTCCCCTGGCAGGCTGAGTGTCCGAGAGTCTCAGAAAGTGGCTGGGGGCTGGCCCACAGGCTTCTGTTGTCCTAATAGGGAGATACCTGACCTTGAGTGGGGAGAACTCCAAGCCTAGCCAGGAGTCATACATTTCTATTTATTTTGAAGTTATGGATCAGGAACTTTGGGGGGAGGGATCAGAGAGGGGGAGGGATTTGACAAGAATATAGACAATTCTTTTCTTAAAAGCATCTTTTCCAAATCTAAAGTGCCTTTGATGATTTAAGAGCAAGGCTTGGATTAAAAAACTCAGATTCAAGTCAGAGCTAAAAGTGACCTAAAAAGTTATTTGGTCCAATCCTTTTTTTTTTTTTTTTTTTTTTACTAATTCTTTTGTTCATTAATGATCACATTTGGAGAGAAGGGAACTTCAATTAAATTCATAGAAAACACTTTTTTCATCATTTTTTCCAGTAAGGACCTCAGAAAAGTGAGGCTTTATTTTCCTTTTTAAGTTTTCTTACCCCTCCTTCGCCTGCAGGTCCTCATAAAATGACCTTAAAGGTCTCTTCCAGCTTTGAATCTATGATCTTACGACCTCCAACCCAGAACAACTTCCCATCTTTTCTTCCCCTAAATTGACAAACTAAATGTCTAAAGTCACAAGAAGGCATACATATTGTGAAAACACCCCCACTAGGTAAAGTCTGTCTTGGGTAGAAGTTGAAAGTTCTTCTTGTCTGAAAAAAGATGCTAAGTCGTGGACTCTCATGAAGAGGCAGGTGGGGTCAGAGTGCCTCCCCTGAGCAGCTAGATCTGTACTGGTTCTGTGATGGGAAGGTTAAGAAGAAGCAGCCGGGGTCAGGGCTATGGACAAACCTGATGGTACCATGCCTATTCTGATCCTCTGAGTCTCCTTCCCCTCACCCCCTCACTTAGTCATCCTACAACTGGAGCAAGGGACTAAGTTGGCTTGATTGGAGGGTAGAGGTTGGAAGACTTGGGCCCCTGCTCTTTGTCATTTAGTCTTCAAAGAAACAGGACTAGATCCCAACTCTCCAACCTCTGCTCTCTCATATCCCCTAGAGTGAGACCCTTGGGTATTTGTTCCTCCCTTTCCCTGCTTTCAATTGATGGATCTCTCCACTGCAGTGTTTGTATCTCTTACTAGGGCAGGAGTTCTTCATTTTTTTGTGTTGTGAACCTCTTAGGCAATCCAGTGAAGTCTCTGGACCCCTTTGGCAAAACCAATGGATTCTTTCTCAGGGCAATGAGCCTCAGTTTTCTTTTTTTTTCCTCAGTTTTCTTATCTGTAAAATGAGAGCAATATTACTTCCACTGCCTCCCTCTAATAATCAAATAAAAATGACGCAAAATTTTTGTAAGGATTCAAGAATTACTAGTGTTACATATGATTGTTTGAAAACACTACTAATACTGAAATATGATCAAATTTAAAAAAAACAAGTTTATGCACCCCAGATTAAGAATTCCTATTTTAGTGGCCCCATAACAGTGGAACTAATTGCCCTAGGGAGTGTTTCTTGGAAGGGGCTTCCCTTAGCAAGGGCTGTCTTTCAGCCAGGATCTCTTACTAAGAGTGTTTCTCAATAGAGGATGCCATTTGACTGAGCCATCATGGAATCTCAGACTTCAAAGGCCATCCCAAACCTGGTAGAGACTTCTCTCTATCTCATCTCCAACTGTGATCAACTATGGTGCCTAGAACTGAATTCAGTGCTCCAGAGATGGTCTGACGCAGGCAAGACAGTGAGATTCATCTCCCAATCCTCTTATCTTACAGGGGAGAAAACTGAGGCTCAGAAGGGAAGGTATTTGCCCAGATGACACAACAAGTTAGTGTCAGAGACAGGACATGAACTCACTTCTCCTAATATCTAATCCAATATACTTCTTATAAGGAGGCCATGACCTCTGATATGTAGATGATTTCTACCTGGGCAATCTCTTCAGTGTCTTACTTCAGTCATATCCTAAGAGAAAGAAAGGAGGGGGGCAGGAAGAGGAGTAGGGTGAGCTAACTGTCTGGAAAAATTGATTTAAATGCTTTATATGGAGTGGCCTGGGTGATGAGCCTCCTAATTTTCCTGAGGTGAGTCATGGAAACAACTGACTTCATGGCTAATCTATGAGAGGAAGAGCTCCCAGTTGTTACTCAGGACAGGCAATGGCCCTTGAAGACCTGAATTGCTGCGGCCCCTGGTGGACCAAGGCAGAACCATGCCCCGAGAGGAGTAAAGACACAGCAGAAGTCAGAGATCCTACATCCCCAAGAGCCAACTTTCTTGTGAGTGAGCCAACCATTAATAAATCAACAAGCTTTTATTGCACACAGTACTAAGCACTTGAGATAAAACGAAAAATAAAAACAGTGTCTACCCTCAAGGAGATTATATCACTGTCTGGTGCAACCCCTTGATTTTACAGATGAGGAAATGAGTCCCATCTTACAGAACAAAGATTCCATCCTTGATCTCAAGAAGATCCCAGTCCAGTTTGAATATGGTAAATGCAGAGAAGACAATAGACATTGAACCGGAGGTAGATATATCTCAATAATGATCCCATATTTATCCTCTGTGAATGGGAGATGGGGGGCCTTGGAACATCCCTCTCCCATCCTACCCCCACTCCCACAAAACTTATTTCTTCAGGAAAAATTACCAATTAAAGTGGACCATGAACTCTGGACCTCAGCAACAGAGATGACTCTAACCAAAGATGGAGTGGAAGGTTGTCTATACAGAGTGATTAGAGATACGGGTCCCATCTGCCCCCAAATATCTAGCATGAAATCCCTTCCATCCAAGTCCTATGGGCTAACTCTCCTAGATGCCCCACTTAAAATGCAAGTATGTGGCAACAGAGAAACTGGGAGAAGTTGGGTCCCTCAGTGGAAGTGCGCCTCAGTGGGGCTGTCACTTCTGATAATTTTTTTTTACTCAAAGATTTTGTGTTCTAAAACTTTTCAAGGAAACTTCTCTTACAATTAGAAATTCTTCTTCCATGAAAACCCCTCCCTTTGCCTTCGGTATGACCCCAATATCCCCCTAGTCCCTCAGGCTTACAACTTCTTTTGAACTTCTGAATCTTTCCTCTTCCTCACCTCATTTATCCAATGAGTCCTCAAGTCCCTTCTTCCACAGTGTATCTAGCATCTGCTCCCAAGCTCTCATCTCTCTCACCTTCATGATTGTAATAGCTTTCAAAAGGCTTTTCCTATATCTGGTCTCTCTCTCTTTCCAATGTATTTTTTAAGAAAACACCTTTTAAAATTTTTTTATTTTCAGTTCCAAATTCTCTCCCTCCCTCCATTCCAACTTTTTCTTAAAAGAAAAATAGTTTTACTCACTTCCATTCTACATTGAAGTCATTTCCAGAAATAATTTTTGTGTCTCTCATATAGCAACAACAACCAAAAGACAGTTAAGCAAACCCAGCTATCACAGAGAGTTACCACATCTGACAATGTAAGTGAAGTTCTCTACCTGTGGTCCCTCACCTCTCTACTGAAAATAAGGAAGTGCATTGCATTCTTTGTTCTCCAGGACTAATACTGATCATTACAATTAGAATCATAGGTCTTAGGTATAGAAGGGACAGAGACCATCAAGTCTAATTCCCTCATTATACAGAAAAGGAAACTGAGTTCCAGGGAAGTTAAGTCATTTGTCAAGGTCATATAGCATTAGAGGAGAGATCTGAATTCAGCTCTCTCTCTGGAGTAAGCATTCTTTCAATGGCACCATGCTGCTTCCATTTACCATTTACTCAAAATTTGGATTCCTTTTGGTGTCCCTGTCATTTATAATAATATAGTTTCTGTGCACATTGAGGTGCAATGACTAAATTACTGATCCTGGATTCAGGAAGAATTGAGTCCAAATCTAGCTTCAGGTTCACTCATTAGCTGTGTTACCCAGGACAAGTCACTTAACCTCTGTCTGCCTCAGTTTCTTCAAGTGCAAAATGAAGCTCATAATAGCACCTATTTCCCAATGTTATTGTGAGGATCAAACGAGATAATATTGATTAAGCATTTAGTACCATGCTTGGCACATAGTAGGTATTTAATAAATGCTTGCTTGCTTCCTTACTCATCCCTCACTTTGCTTCAATTTATACTAATCTTTCTACATTTGTCCAAATTTTTCATATTTCTTGTTTCTTATGGCACAATAATATTTTATTATACATGCATGTACCAAAATTTGTCCAGACATTCTCTAATCGGTATGGTCCTTGCTTTATTTCCATTTCTTTTACACTACAAAAAAGGGTAGTTGTGAATATTTTGGTGAGTATGAAGACTTTCTGTCTTTGACCTCCTTAGAATATGTGCCTTGTAGTGGGACCAGGTCATTGGGTAGGAAGGTCTGAACAATCTAGTGACTTTTCTTCCACAATTCCAAACTATTTTCACAGCTTCATCAATAGGGTGATTTGGTGCCTCTAGTCCTTCTCATGTTGACTATTTCCATTTTTCATTACCTCCTAGGTTGTGAAGATGAAATTGGATTGGCTTAATTTTCATTGTTGCATTGGTGGTGTGGAGCAATCTTTCATGTGATTATTCCGATTCTTTTACTGAAAATTGTTGGTTTCCACTGACAACTTCTCTATTTCCAGGACTTTCTCCACATGGCATCAAAGCTGTCTTCCGAATTCATTGCTCCCATCATGTCACTCTTGGACTCAAAAGCATTCAGTGTCTCCCTATTGCCTACTAAAGTGCAAATTATGAATCATGCAAGGCTTTCTCCTTCATCTGCCTCTAGGCTACCATAATTGGCCACTGGACCCAGATGGCTCGGGAGGATAAAGTTAAGCTGGTGACTTTGCATAGCCCTCCCTCACTTAAATCCAATTCACTTGCATGGCATGGCACAACCTCCTTGATGTCATGGTCCTCTTTGAGAACAAAAGATAAAAAGCAACCTCTATGAGTAGAGAAGGAGCTGCCCACTAGGGACCAAACTTCCAGTTGGGCAACATGGTTTCCTTCCTTCCTTCCTTCCTTCCTTCCTTCCTTCCTTCCTTCCTTCCTTCCTTCCTTCCTTCCTTCCTCCCTTCCTCCCTTCCTCCCTTCCTCCCTTTCCCTTCTTCTCTCTCCACCTAGGGTATCACACCCTTACCTTTCAGTGCTCTGCTCAAGGGGAATGTAAATTTTAATCTCTAAAATTTTTTGTTATAGTTTTTTTTCCTATTAAAGACAAACCTTAACTCCAAATCACTCTGGTCTCAGACCAAGCCCCATTTGGTCACATTTTGGGCCCTGATTGACTCAGAATGAATGTAAATCACAATTGTTTCTGGTCTTTCTCTCTTAGATCTATTTTTAAGGGCCATTTTTTGCATCATTTTTTTTATTTAGTCTTAATCACTGAATGGGCACTGCTTCAGTCAAACTGCCAGCTGTTAAAGACCTTAGCTTGAAAAGGACCAGCTCCCCACTGCATCCTGGGCCATCTCCAGTTGTCCTGATTGGTATCTGGCCACTGGACCCAGATAGCTCTGGAGGAGAAAGTGAGGCTAGTGACCTTGCACAACCCTCCCTCACTTAAATCCAATTCACTTGCATGTCATGGCATCACCTACCTGATGTCATGATCCTCTGAGAAAAAAAGAGAAACAGCAGCAACCTTTCCTGCCTCATCTCATACAATGCTCGTTCTGAAGCTCTACATTTTAACCCAAATGGATTACTCTGTCCTCTGTCTTCATTTCTCCATTCTCACCTTGTCTTCTACTACCTCAGATTTTGCTTGCCTGCTGAGAATGAACTCCAAAGTCCCTTCTCTTTATTGGCTGATGTCCTCTGCTTGATGACACCCTATTCGCATGCCGTCTCCTCCATGAATTCTGAATCACCTTCCCACCTTCCCATCTTGGGTGAAAGTGTCTGTTTTTCAAGTGTCTCATAGTTTCTTGTTTCACCTTTCCTTTTCACTTATAGTTCTCCATAAAGTCTCATTTATTTGGCACCATTTCTCCCTTATTGAGGCAGTATTGGGCAGTGGCTAGATAAGTAACCTAAGAGCCAAGAAGCTCTGGGCTCTTGTCCTGTCTCTGACATACACTGGCTGTGGGACTCTGGGAAGGTCACTTAACCTTTTCAGTGCCCCTATGCAACTAGGTAAGACTATGAAGTGCAGAGAAGATGCCAACCTACACTGAGAGAGACTTTTCTCCTCCAGGAGTTTCTGTATACATAAAATCTCAGATCCAGTCTATCCCTTCTCCTTTATTAACCTGTAAGGTCTTTGAGAGCAGGGCCTGTGCCATAGCTCTCTTCAGAATCCCATTGCCTTGAATAGAATCCAGAACACAAGAGGTGTTTGGTAAGTGTTTGTTGAATTAGTGAATAAATGAATGAATGGGAGGAGGGAGGTAGAGTGGTGAAGAGTACTAAATTCAGAGTCAGAGGAAGGAAATAAAGTGCCTACCATGTGCCAGGTACTGTGATAAGAACATTACAGATTCTCATATGATCTTCACAACAACCCTGGGTGGTAAGTGCTATTATTATCCCTATTTTACAATTGAGACAACTGAGGCATACATTAGCTTGTCCACAGTAATATAGCTATTTGGATTTGAATTCAGGTCTACCTGACTCCAGGTCCAGAGAAAGATGGAGAAGGGGAAAAAGAGTAAAGAAGGCAATGTGGGGGGGGGGGGGGATGTGGAGAAATAAGGAAAAGGACATAGGGAAAGAGAAAGAGATGGAGGTAGAGGAGGGTCAGATGAATGGAGAAAGAGGGTGGAAAAAGGGAGATGGAGGAGCATGAAGTTTAAAAGATGGAGGAGAGAGATGAAGGTAGGCAAGGGAAATGGAAGTAGAAGAAAAGATAGGAAGACATAGGAGAAAGAAGAAGATAAAAGAGGATAGAGATGGAAAAGAAGGAGTAAGATAGAGTAGGTGAAAGATATGAAGAAAGTGGAAGAGGAGAGCCATGGAGATTATTGGTCACTTCTCACCTTTCCATATGAGAAAGAATGCTGTCCTTTGGCCTCATCAGCTCTTGGATCTTGGGGGAAAGTCTCAAGCTCAGCAAATAAAAAAGCTGAATTTGGTTTTGTCTGGGACACTGCCTTCCCTCTATGGAGCTGATTAGGTTTCAGAAGCTCCTCTTTTCTCTTACTCCTCAGAGTTTTCCACCCCTTCTTGCCAAGTCATTTATGTCCCTGAGAGTGGGAACACATTTTTTTCATCTCTGTTTCCCCAGACTTAGAAGATGAAGATTATAAGGCAGTGCAGTTCATTTGAAAGAGTACTAGATTCAGAGACCAGGGTTCAAACCGCCATTCTGCCAGGTCTGTGACCTTAAACAGGTCACCTCTCCCCGGGTTTCAGCTTCATCACTGACAAAATTCAATAAGCATTATTTAGGCTTCATACCTGGAATTGGGATAGATTTTGGGGATACAAAAACAACAAGAAAAAGATTTTAAAAAGAAACTCCCTGCCTTCAGTGAACTTAAATTTTACTGTAATTCCTCTGACTTATACTCCCCATGTGATCTGAGGCAAGTGAGGCAAGTCACTTAACCTTATTGAACCACAGTGTCCTAATCTGTAAAATGAGAGTCTGGTCTAGATGCTTCTGAGATCCCCTTCAAATCTATGATGATAAGACCGAATCACTAGGCTCTGTCCCTTGGCTTATAGACTAAACTGCCTAGCAATATGGTCCTTGGGTTCAGAAACCAAACTATTAGTTCTCTCTCTTTCTTTCTTTCCTTTCTTTCTTTGTTTTATTCTTTCCTTCCTTCCTTCCTTCCTTCCTTCCTTCCTTCCTTCCTTCCTTCCTTCCTTCCTTCCTTCCTTCCTTCCTTCCTCCTTCTCCCACCCCTTCTCTCTCCTAGTCCTGGCATCATCCTGGGCTCCAATACCAACACCCTCTCTTTTCTCTCTCTCTCAGCTGACCCTTGAGACCTTGTGCTTCTTTGTCAAAGGAAAAAAAGAAAATAGACAAAAATAGTAAGAAAAAAGATATGAGTGGTCAAAAGAAAGCTTTCCAACCCAGACTAGGTGGCTATCTGTTCCATCTAGTTAACAGTTCCTAAGTCAAGTTCCTGACCTCTGCCAGGCTCCAGAGCCCCAAGCTTGGGAATCCTAGTCCTTTCTCAACTAAGAATGGCCTGCCTGAAAGTAAGCTATGCAGACCATATTGCTAGGCAGTTTAGACTATAAGCCAAGGGACAGAGTCTAGTGATTCGGTCTTATCATCATAGATTTGAAGGGGATCTCAGAAGCATCTAGGCCAGACTCTTATTTTATAGATTAGGACACTGTGGTTCAATAAGGTTAAGTGACTTGCCTCACTTGCCTCAGATCACACAGGTAGATAGTGTCACAGATGGAGACTGGATCCAAAGTCAGCCTCAGATACTTACTAACTTCATCTTCCTCAGTTTCCTCTTCTGTAAAATGGAGATAATAATAGTACCTACCTAACAGAGTTGTTGTGAGAGTCAAATAAGATAATATTTTGGAAATTATTTGCAAATCTTAAAGTGCTCAATTAATGTTAGATATTATTATTATGCATTAAAAATCCACCCAGCAGGTGAATCCCCCTTTCCTTCTGCCCAAGGAAGTAATGACCTTGTTCTTTTCTCCTGCCCTTCTCATAGTCAATTTTCCTTCCCTTTGGTGGGATTCAAAAGACTCCCACAAAATCTTCCAAACTCCTAGAATGAATCAGTCTTGAGCCCTACATCCCCCATTCTCCTGTTTATCTATCCCCCAGGGAAAAGGATCACATTCAACAGAAACAACACTGTAAACAGGAATTTTTTCTCCCAAGGCAAAAGAAGTTGAGGGGAGTGGAGTGGGGGAACTTAAAGGACATGGTTCTGAAAAACCCACAGATCAACCCAACCCAGGGGTGGGAAATCTGGGTGGTTGTATCCTGTGATGGCTCAAGTTATCAAGGTGAGGCACAGAGCAGCAGTTGCTCCTGGGAGGAAGTGTAGGAATATGTATTTTCACCTTGCTTTGGAAAAGGAGAAGGCCCCCTGGATGTTGCACCTTGGAGCAAAATCCTGTTCACTTCATACTACTAATGGCTTTGACTAGAATTCTGTGGTTCAAAGTCCCAGAAAACACCTTTAAGAGACCACAAAGTTCCCTGTTTTTGCATTAAGGAGGCTGGGCAGAGTCATCACTGAGGGTAGGATGCTTGTCCCCAGACTGGCAGTTGGGAGCTCTGTGGGCAGCACCCCTGAGCTGCCTGCCCACGTCTGTTTGGAGATCCCAAGCAGGGAGGAGGTAGCCGGGCAAGCTGCCGGCCATCAGGAGCTGTCAACAGGCTCTACAAATCTCCCCCACCATCTGGGCCTTATCAAACAAACAGCATTTTTTCCTGCATTAATCTCTGCTGGTAGAGCCCAGCTTTCATTTCAAAAGGACCCGCATTTTATCCACCCCTCTAGTCCCCACGTCCCCCCAGAACTCCCTCCTAAAAGAAAAAGTATAAGAATTGCTCCTTTCCTCCAGGGCTCAGCCCAAAAGCTGCAGCTGGTGCAGGAGGCAGCTTTGAAATTAGAGCATGGCCCCAGACGCTGACATGCTTGCTGGGGGTAGCTGGCAGTGAGGGGGCAGCACTAATTAATGATTTGGTTTCTGAGGTGATGGGATAGATGAGGAATGGTACATTTCTTCCTCCCCGTCAGGGAGCCAATAGGGATAAGGTCTTCTCAATACTGACCGTCACTGACATGCCAGGGCTTCTTTCCTCACTGATCATCACTGCCTGTCCTTTCACTACCCATCAGCTACTGTACTGTACTGTGCTTCTCAACTCACCACCTCTAACCTGGCAGGCAGGTTAGATCAGAGGAAGACCAGACGGATCAGAGGGATCAGTGTTACTGATAATTATAGACTTTCCCAGAGCATTTTTGTAGACCATCCATGGTCAATTTAGTGTCTCCTCCCTGATCATCCTGGAATCAGTGGAGTCTGCTGTCATCTACTCACTGGCAGTCACTGACGACCCTGGCTCCTCCAACTTTTGATCACGGACAATCTTGAGGTATCCTCACTGGCCTTCAGTAGACCGTCTTGTGGTATAAAATTAACTGACCATCCCTGACCACCTATGATATCCTAACTGACTGCTGGTCATATATTGGAAGAAATGATAGATATGATTGCTGAACTACTGTCTTGGAAAGATCATAGAGAAAGGGGGACATGCTACAGAACCTAAAAAGAGCAATCTCCCGAATTTTTTAAAGGGATGACAGTAGAATATTCAGATTATAGACCCATGACCTTGACTTTGAGTATTGGAAGAATTCTAAAATGTATTATTAAAAAGGATGGTTAGTGGAACATCTAGAAAAGGAAAAACCATAAGGTAGAAGGATGGTAAGTTAAGATTGTCAGGAGAGGAGTGTAAATCTTCCCCCATTATGCACATACATCAACTGTCAGCAATCCAATTGTTTCTGCTTACTCAAAGAGTTCAAGTCCTCAGTTCCCTCTAAATTTTAGGCCAAAGCCCTGATGACCCCATCCCTTTTAACTCTGAATAGATCAATAAAGTGGAATGCTACAGAAATGGTTAGTGTGTCTAGACTTCAGTAAAATGTTTAACAGATTCTCTCACTCTGTCCTTGAGGAAAAGAGGCAGAGATGGGCAGAGTGATAATATAATTAAGCAGATTCAGAACGGATTGAATGATCAGACCCAAAGAGTGGTCTTTAATATATAGATTCCAATCAGGAGGGTGGTCCCCATAGAATGTCCCAGGTATCCATCCTTCTTTGGTCCTAAGTTGTTCAATTGTTTTTGTCAATGAATTGGATGAAGGAACATTTATAAAATTTGCATATGACACTAAACTGAGAGGTACAGAATGATGAAATTAGGACCTTGATAGCTCAGAATATTAGGCTGAATCTAATGAGATATAATCTAATAGGGATAAATGTAAAGTGGGTTAATTTAATGGTGTAAAAAAAATAACACAAGTACAGAATGGGAGAGGCTTGTCTGGAGAACAGTTCATTAGGAGTTTTAATGGATGGCCAACACTATCATAGGCAAAAGAATGGGAGAGCAGAGGAAAAAGCTCATGCAATTTTGGCTTCATTAAGAGAGGTATAATGTCCAGCACAATTGAAATGATAATCCTTCTGCTCTTTGCTACGCTTAACTGCCAATCCAAATCCAATTCCTGGTCCCTAGCTCCCTTGACCTATCTGCCATATTGGACTTGGTTGACTACCTTCTCCTCCTGTATATTCTCTCCTATGGGTTTTGTGCCACTGATATCTCTTGGGTACTCTCCTGGATATTTAGTCTCCCTTGCTGAATCACCATACATGTCCTGGGGTGCATTCCAAGGATCTATCATGGCCCCTCTTCCCTCTCTACACCTTCTTTATTGTGATCTCATCAGAGTCAATGGATTCAACTATCATTTCTATGAAGATTTCTTCTGAATCTATGATCCAGCCCTAGTCTCTTGGGAGCTGCCAGTAGGCACCAATTGCCTATTGGACATTTCAAACTCCATGTCCCAGAGGCACTTCAAATTCAACATTTCCAACATATACCTCTTCTGAACTCTTCTATTTCTGTGAGGGGCTTTTTCAGTGAACAAAATTCACAGTCTTCCTTAGAGTCATCCTTTACTCTTCCTTTTTCCTCTCCATCTATATTTAATCGGTTGCAAAATCCTCTCACTTCTATTTCCACATTATCTCTCCCCTTATCACAAGAAAGTCAAGAGATGGTCTTGATTATAGAATCCCAGCATCTAGGAATCCCAGAGGTCCTCTGGAGATTGCCCAGTTGCCCATCTCTCCATGTTGGACTGAATTAAGGATGAACTATCCATGCCAAAAGTGACATAGAAGCTAGTCATAGGTTTATAGACATAGAAATGGAAGAGACCTCAGAGGCCATCAAATGCAACCCCTTAATTTTACAGATGAGGGAAATGAATCACAGAGAAGTCAAACAACTCAGGTTCAAACAATCATAAAGTCAGAAGGGACGAATGAGTCCAATTTCATCATTTTTCAGATGAGGAAACTAAGGCACAGAAAAATTGAGTGATGGGTAATAAGCATCAAAGGTGAGATTAGAAACCAGGTTTTCTGATTTCAGATCTCTTTCTGCTGTCTTGTGCTGTTATCCTAATAATTTAGTTCAGTGCACCTAGTCCAATATTTCCCATTATGGCCTTGTAATTTTTCTTTCTTAAAAAAAATTCAAACATTCATAAAATTTTTACTATCAAAGGTTCTTCTGAAAATTCTGTAAATGTAAATGCTGCAACCTTTTCCCTTTCCCCTCAAATTCTGCTCTTTCCACTTCGGCTTCCACTCTCTCCTTAGCTTTCCATTCCCACAACTGAGTAGCTGCAAGACATTAGATACTTTTTCTTACACATATTGTTAAGATTGGCCCATTCTGATCTATTCCTGCACCCTTGTTTGAGAGGCAGCTTTGTAGAGTGGAAAGAGCACCATACCAAGGCTCAAAGGGTGCAAGGTTTGGGTTCTAGCACCATCACTTTCTAGATGGGTGATATTGAGCAACTCACTCCATCTCTCTGGGCCTCATTTTCAGCATCTGCCAAATAGGAATAATAACTCTTCCCCATCTCCCTCAAGGGTTGTGAGATTCCAATGGGATAATGGATATGAAAGTACTTTATAAACTATAAAGCCCTCTATAAATGTGCATTATTGTCGATGATATCACTAGACTGTTAGGCACTGCAGAAATGCAAGGAATTAACATAATTGTCTCCAGAAGAGGATCCTGCACACGAAGTTGTCAGTAAATATTGAATTGGTGAATGAGGAAGGTAAAGCTGAGAGAGGTTAAGATTCAATTCAATTTCATTAAATTTAACAATCATTTATTAAACATTTAAAAGATACCAACTGGATGACCTTCTGAGGTAGTAGATTGAGAGCTCCTAGGAGCTAGGAAAATTTTGGTTCACATTCTTTCTCTGGCACAAACTGGCCATGTGACCCTAGTTGGGTCACTTAATCTCTAAGTGTCTCAGGTGACTTTCTCTAAACCTATTAAATAGCAGAGAATGTGTCGATTCACTTTGTAGATCTTCCTTATGAGGAGAAGGTGTATTTTTTTAAGTGTTTGGTACAGGGGATACGAGGACAAAAAGGATGGTCTTTGCTCTCAAGGTGCTTACATTTTATGAGGTCCTTGAGGAAAAGGTCTGGTTTGTACATCCTGGAAAGCCTACAGAGTCTAGCACACAATGGCTACCCAGTTGGAAGGGACCTCAAAGACCATCTCGTCTAACTCCTTTATTGTATAGATTTTACTCATTTTACTAAAATCCCAAGAGGCTAAGCAATTGTTGAAGGTCACACAGCTGATAAATTGAAGGTGTGAGATTTTAACCCAAAGTCTTTGGTTCCAAATTCACTATTCTTTCCATGGTCTCATGATGACCAAATAGTTCCCAATAGTTCAAGTAATTACTGACCTTGAAGAGTAAAACACTCCATCTATGGGCTACCCATATCTCAGACCACCCAAACAACATTGAGTTATATAACTCATTTATATCAGTCAGTCAATAAGCATTTCTTAAGTGTCTACTATGTGTCAAGCACTGGCGTAGGCATTGGAAATTAAAGATGCAATGAATGAAATAGCCTCAGTTCACAAAGAACTTATGTTTCTAATGTGAGAATCAACAAAACAAATATAAGCTTATAGAGAATAAATTCAAATAATGGTAGTTAAATGCAGAGGAGATGGGGGAGAGGGAACGTAAGTAAAATTTTAATTATCCATAAAGCCCTTTCTTCACAACAATCTTGTGAGATCTTCACCTTGCCTTAAGAAAAGCTGTGAAATGGGTATTTTTTGTCTTCTCTCTTTCATTTTTCTTATCAGGTTCCCCTTTCTTCCTCCTGGCAATGATTTCTTTATCTATCTATCCTCTTCCTCCTGGAAACTCAGCCAAGATGAATCATGTAATGAATAATTGAATCAAGTTTGTCACTTGTAAAATGAGAGGTGGTGAAAAAGGGAAAGACCTAGATTCAAAATCCAGCTCTCCCTCTTCCCAGGTCTGGGGACCCTGGCAATGCACAACTTGTCAGGACTTCAGTTTCCTCATCTGTAAAATAAGGATGGATTAAATAAAGAAGTGGGGCAACTAGGTAACTCAGTGGTTAGAGTTCCAGGTCTGGAGTCAGGAAGACTTATCTTCCTGAGTTTAAATCTGGCCTCAGACACTTACTAGCTATGTGACCCTGGGAAAGTCATTTAACCCCTTTTTACCTCAATTTCTTCATCTGTAAAATGAGTTGGAGAAGGAAATGGCAAACCACTCTAGCATCTCTGCCAAGAAAACCCTAAATGGGGTCACGAAGGGTCAGACATGACTGAAAATGACAACACAGCAACAACAAATAATGAAATGGTATCTTTTAAGCTCCACCGTTCAAAAATGTTTGGGTCAGGAAGACTAAAAAAGGGAATGAAGAACAGGAGCATTGACCAGCAGAGACTCTGAGAAGTTCTCCAGGTGCCATCTGAAAAGCTGAGCTCTCAGTGTTCCCCAAAAACCCACTTGTTGGGGGGGCAAGGAGTGACTTTCCTTGTTTTAGCTGATCAGAACAAGCCGTGGCATGTTTTTACCCCAATGGCTTCTTAGAAACTCAAGGAAGAAGGGAATGGTAGTATGTAAGGAAGTAGAAAAAGGTTCATGGCTTGCTCACCATTTATTTTTAGAAAAGGTGACCTATGAAGCCTGCAGTACCAAAGCCTGCCACAAGAGAGAGGTGATGTGTTAGTAAAGCATAGGGGCAGAATTAAGTTTGTATATCAGGCTATTTTCAGTGACATCCAGAAAAGAATGAAAGAATGGGCTAACGGGGAAAGCAGAATAATCTTCTTGTTTTTTTGTTTTGTAGCGAATGAGCAGGTAGTAAAATGAAAAGCCAGCGTCAAAACAGAGGCTGCCAGTCCTGGACGCCTGAGACTGTGTTGAGGAACATGGACAAATGCAGTGGTGTATTAATAAATGTTTAACAACCATCTCTCCACAGGGGAAAAAAAATTAACACGTGTTTAAGAGTAATCTGTATTAACATTTTTCTCTATCCCTTCCTTAAACCTTCACAGTGAATTAAGCAATAAATCAAACCCTGATGTGTAATTCACTGATTTCCAAGATGTAAATGCTTACTACGAAAATGTAACAATTGACTCTCAGGAACTGGTTTGAGCTGACTTCAGGATACTCTTGGTGTGCATACTTATTGAAAACAGCACAGGATTCCCCACATCCTATGGTCAAAATGATTGAAATCTCAACCTAGCTTGTGTCCAGGGATGAGATGAAGGGTTAGACTGTAGAGAATGTTGTGGGTGAAAGGGAAGATGCATCACAAAGGCTGGAACCCAGAGCTAGGTCTTCAGAAGAGTTGGTCCCCTCTCTGGATAAGGTTCAAGAAGAGGTGACAGCCTAGAGTTTGAGCCCCTTGGATGTTCAGAAGCAAGTTGAGCAGGACCCAGGTTCAGTGCTGTGTTGCCTCCTTCCCATTCAGTGCTAGTCCCCAACTTGCCATAGAATTTTTGAAAGATCACCAATCCCTGCTCTCCAAACAATGATCTCCAATATATATGATATGTAGGACCTCAGAGTTCAACCAGACCATCACACCACCAACTCAGTCCAGAGCCGGTGTTGGTACAGGGTAAACTTAGTAAGCTAAGGTAGCCACAGACATGGAAGCCATAATCAACAAGGGATGAGTCCTGTATGATGGCCTGCCCTGAAAAGCCTGAGCAGGTACCCTCCTGAGGCTGGGGTGTTGAACAAAACCACCCCATTCATCCTTCCCTCCTTAAGTCACTGAGTGCTCTTAGCTGTAGTTATACAGTTTGAAGTCAGTTAGGTGGCAAGATGGATAGAATACTGAATTTGGAATCAGGAAGACTCATCTTCACAAGTTCAAATCCGACCTCAGATCCTTCCTAGTTGTGTGACCCAGGACAAGTCATTTGACCCTATTTGTCTCAGCATCTCATCTAATCAGTGACAGGAGAAAGAAATGGCAAACCGTTCCAGTATCTTTGCCAAGAAAAACCCCAAAATGGGATTAGAAAGAGTTGGAGATGGTTGAAATGACTCAAGAACCCCAACACACCACTATTCTTAAATCTATGATTTCCTTCCTCCAGTGTTCACTCTATTCCATATTTATCTGAGCAAAGGAACAAAATTCTGTATAACGGACCATCAAACAGCCTAATGTAGCCTCCAGACCCTGGGTTTGTGGTCCCTGATCTCCATCATGAAGGACAAATCAGCTGTTTTCTTCTTTGAAAACTCTGGAGTTGAAGACTACAAGTCTTCCCTTGGTCCCCCCAGCATTTGAGGCTCTCATTGCCAGCCTTGAGAGGTGCCAGTAAAGTTCTTCCTTGTGTCTGACCACAATCTGTCCTGCTTTGAGACAATTTCCTTTTTGCTCCTCCATAAATGTGGAGAACAACTCATCTCTCCAATTTATACCAAATCTTTATTGTGCTTGAAGATAAGAACTGGTAGTTGTTCATTCATTCAACAAATATTTATGCTGGTTTTGGAGTCATTCTCATTGATTAGTTCTGTCTCTGTCGCTTACTAGATATGTGACTCAAGGCAGGTGGCATGATTTCTCAACTTCGGTTTCCTCCTCTGTAAAATGGGGGTGGTAATACTTTAGGGTTTCTGTTAATCATGTACTTTATATATCTTAAGTACCATGGGAATGTTACTGTTGGCTATTACAAAAACTTACTTTTATAATTCTCTTTCAAGTTTGTAAAGAGCTTTGCACAACAACCCTCTCTAAGTCACATCTTAACTAAGATGAAGTCAGTATCATAGATTTTATTATGCCCATTTTACAGATAAGGAAATTGAGGCCCCAGAGGCAAGGTTCTAATCCAAGGCTCTTTTGACTAAAGGTCCAGCATTCTTTCCTTCACTCCAAGTTGAATGAATCCCTAGTAGGCACCCGGCCTGTGTTGGGAGCACACAAGACAGGTCCAAATATTATGGCCCCTGTTTTTTGAAAACTTTCAGTCTAGTTGGGATGGGTAGTGGCATAGGGGAAAAGGTACCATGCAATGAGGGTTAGGAAAAGATCTGAAGATCTTTCCTGGACCCTCTCAGGTAGCAGAGCAACAGCTTCCAGTAACTGTCGACACCATTCTCCTTGGCCATCTTTGAGCAGCTGCTCCAGGATGATGAGCTGAAGGCCGGGCTACCTCAGTGCCAGGCAGGCGGGCACAGGGCCAGGTAGCCTTTCCCGCCTCGTTGGCCTGGCAGGATGGGTGCTGGCCACCGTGGGGAGGGACAGCTGGCCGTAACTGATACACATCAGCTGAGGGGGGCTGCAGAGGGAAGGGGGGAGGAGAAGGCCCACCCGTCAGCCCTCCTGCCTTCAGCTGCTGCATGGTTAACCCTTTTCAAGCTTCATTGAAGTTTGGGGATGTATATGCTGCACAAAGGAGGAATACTTTCTAGGATTCCTCACTGAACCACTTAATTAATTTCTCCTCCAGGGATTGGAGCACAAGCCAGTATGGATTTCCTGAGTCTCCACTCTGTGTGCTTAGTACTATTCAGGAGGTAGGAAATGACAGGAGTCAGAGGATCTGAGTTCAGATTCTACCTCTTGGTGCTTAGTATTTGTGTGACTTTGGATAAGTTACTGAGACCCACCGAACCTGTAAATTTAGAAGATTGGACTAAAGAGTTTCTGAGATAACTCTCAACTGTAGATCTGTGATGTCATCACTTCAGCTCTGGCTAGGGAGACAAGACATAAACACAGAATGAAAGCTAGTACAGACAGGAAATACAGGCTAAAGTTAGATGGGGCTGTGGCTTTGTCAGCTACTGGGATTCCAGGGCAGGGGAGAGCCCCGAGGGCAGAGGTGAGCAGAGAACACTTCCTGGAGGAGATGACATTGAATTGGACTTTTCAGAGTGAGGTAGATATGTAGGAGTAGAAGAAAGGAGGGTGGGGTGGATGTTGGCATCAGCCAAGTCAGAATTGAGCTTTCTGTACTTGCAGAATGAGAAAAAGGGAGGTCTTCTGGGAGGAGATGTCCAGAGCTGGGACAGGGGAAGATTGAGGAGCAGAGGTGGAGAAGGGAGAAACTGAAACCCAGGGAAAGAAAGTAGATTGCCCCAAGTTATACAGGTGTTGAGAAACAATACCAGGACATAGAACTCAAGCCTGCTGATGCTTCCATCCAGGATACTTTCCACCACTCTCAGGAGACCTGCATTTTGGCACATTTGAAGTCAGTGAGCAGCTCCTTCTTGGAGATTCCCCGCACCCCCAGGAGATCTCTGTTAAGCTTAGGCTGGCCCCATGGGTCCCATTCTTCCCTCATCCCCATCAGGTTCCTGAGCCTGCTGTGTAGTGGCAAGCAAGCTCTCCCCTTGGTGGGGGGATTAACTGCCACAGGGTAGTGTGGCTGGGGTGGGGGAGTACTGCCTGCCCTATCACCAGCCAGTAACAGTGCCCTGGAGGGCAAGCCTGAACAGAAGAGATCCATGAGAGGTGGTCAGGGTGGGGCATGTGCCCTAAAGTGATGTCAGCCCTATGTTCAGATGTTCAGATGTTCAGATCCTATGCCAGAGGCAATAACCCACTTTCATACAAGGCAGAAAAGTGGTGACGTTGAGGGATGCTCCACCACCCCTGCCAAATAGCAGTACCCTAGCTCATCATCACTTCTGGTCCCCGCTCCCCTCCCCCATCCAGATTTATCCTCAGTTTCCCCTTTATGGAGGCTCCCATAAATGGGTCAGTTGCTAAAGGTCTCAGGTGTTCCCCCTGCTACATGCATGCCCCCTAAAGGCTTCATGACCCCAAATAATGCATGCCACCTTGGTGGTCTGGTGGATAGAGTGCTGTACCTGGAATGAATACAACCTGGTTTATAATCCCACCTAAGACACTTAACTCTGTGACACTAAACAAGTCACTTAATCCTTTCTCAGTCTCAGTTTCCTCTTCAATGAAATGGGAGCTAGAATTATTGTGTGCAGACATTGATAATATATACTTTGACAGCCATTTAAAAAAATGCTATGCAAATGCTGGCTATTATTATCACGAATCTCCCTCAAAAGTTTGGGTAGATTTGACTGGCTACAGGGGAGGCACTGAGGATTGTCAGTGATGGGGGGGAGGAACAACACTTTCCCAGTTCTCCCCATATATCAGGGGAAGGAGCTAGATCTACAGAGCTCACTCCCAAGGCATCCTCACCTCCTTCTTTCCTAGCCAGTAGGACAAGGCTGAGGGAAGGCAAGAGTTAACACCCTCCCCTGGCTTTTACACATTTTTCAGGGGATCCTCTTTCAAGGCAGGGGGGAGGCGGTGGGTTGGGGGAAGGAAAGTCAGCATGTCGCCTCCGATTTGCTCTGGTTTGACCTTGAACGTGAATCATTCTATCACAATGTCGTTACTGATTTCCACAGGAAGAGGATTAAGCCCAGAAAATCAGGGTGGGAACCTGAAACGGGACTGAGGAGAATGGGATTGTTCTGCAAGCTAAAGGTCCCTCGTGTTTGTAAAACATGTCACGGGAGGTTTCACCCTTTTCCAGAAGGAAATTTCAGTGCCTGGAAAGGGAAAGCCCCGGGTCCTTGACCTAACTCAGCTAATCATTTGTGGTTGCCTTGGGGAAGCACGTCTCCTGACCAATCACAGATTCTCAGCATCTCAGGACTTAGAGAGTCCTTAGAGACTGAGCATCCAAACTGCCTCCCTCCAATTCTACAGATTTAGAAACTGAGGCTGCAAGATGGAATGTAGCATGTTGAGAAATCATGCAGCAAATTATTGGTAAAATCAGACCACGAATATCCTGATTTTAAACAAGTTAATCTTGTTTAGACTGTCAGGTTTTCTCCAGTATAATAAGTTGAGTCTAATGCCTCTGGGGCCCTTTCCAGTTTGGACATTAGGGATTAGGACAGCTGCAATGTTAGAGGACATTGTAGAAGGTTGAGGTAGCAATGGAAGACCATTGTGCTTGAGAGAAGGGTACATCAATCTGTCTACAGTGGCCTCCACTACTCACCACATTCCCTTAAACCTCTCATCACACTCCTAAGAGGTTCCCACCTACCCCTTCATTCAACAGACATTGAAAGGACTTTAGCTTTAGAGTATGGAGGAGCTAACTCCACTATTTGCAGATGAGAAAACTGAAGCTCAGAGAAAAGTGGCTTGTTCAGGTCACCCAAGAGTTATATAGCGGAGCTGGGATTTGGACCCAGGCTCTTTCACTTCTAATCTGTTACTCTTGACCACTCTCATGCTAGGTAAAAGGACACTGTTTACAAAAGGCAGTCCACTAAGAAAGCTTTATAATCAAGAATGTTGGACCTGGAGTCAGGAAGACCTGAATTCAAATCTAGCCTCAGACAAATACTAGCTGTGTGACCCTGTGCAAGTCATTTGAACCCTGTTAGCTCAGTTTCCTTATCTGTAAAATGGAAACAATCATAGAATTGTTGTGTATGTCAAATGAGATAATAATTTTAAAGCACTTAGCACAATGTTTGGCACATAGTAAGCACTATATAAATGTTTACTACTACTACTACTACTACTACTACCACCACCACTACCACAGCACTAGACCTAGAATTAAGAAGACTTGAGTTTAAATTTTTTGTTGTACAATTGTTCACTTGTTCAGTTGCGTCCAATTCTTCATGATCCCCTAAGGGGTTTTCTTGGCAAAGATACTGGAGGGGTTTTTTCCTTCTCCAGCTCATTTTACAGATAAAGAACTGAAGCAAACAGGGTTAAGTGACTTGTCCAGGGTCATATAGATCATAAGTGTCTGAGTCCGCATTTGAGCACAGGTCTTCCTTATTCCAGGTCTGGCATTCTATGCACTGTGCCGCCTAGCGGTCAACAAAAACAGTGCACTTCAAGAGACCTCACCAAATGGGGTCAAAATGGTCAAAGGACTGTTGAAAATTGATGCTGTGTGAGAGCAAAGCTGGGGACAGAAAGTATTGACATAGGTCGCCACCTTCACATAAATGTCAAATTACCTACTGTCTGGTTTTGATCCATCAAGTTAGAGGATCTCTCAGTCTGTCACCACTAATTAACTCTCTCAGTCCAGGTTCCTAAGAGTTGACTCTAGATTGGATTATCGCAGTCAGAGGCAACAATGTAGCTTCAGGGCTGATAAGCATCAAAATCCCATAGGATACCCTTCCATTCCCAGGTGCAGAATTCAGTTTGCAGGCCCCCAATCAATGGAGATTACACTTTTCAAAAGCTTGGCACAACTTGTGTTAGCAACATATTAACATTCATCAGATAAATAAATGTGAGAGCAATTATTATTTAATAATTTATCATCCACTTAACCAGTGCTAGCAACACTGTTCTCTACACGTAGCCTAACTAGATTGGGTTTTGCTACATGGTTCTCATGGAAACAAGACCATAAATCCATGATGTCTTTGACTGCTATAAAAAAAAGCATATGTATATATAATCCATCAAGGACATTTTCCAGCCTTAGCAAGGCCCACAAGCTGTTGGACTTACAGATCAGCAGGTCTCAGAACACAGGAGAGAATTTAATTACAGTTGACTGCCTTTCTGTCAGAGAAAAAGAGTCAATAGATGAGGAAAAGGAAGCATCATTTGAGTCATGAGATGGAAGGGAAAAGGAAAGGAGAGGAAGGATGGTTTATTCTGAGTTTTAATTGGGCCTCAGATATTTGCTAGCTAGGTGGGAAAGGGCCACTAGATGGTGCACTGGGTAGAGCACTGGACTTGTAATTAGGAAGACTCATCTTCCTGAATTCAAATCCAGCCTCAGACACTTACTGGGATTGTGACCCTGGCCAAGTCACCTACCCCTGTTTGCCTCAGTTTCCTCATCTGTAAAAAGAGTTGAAGAAGGAAATGACAAACCAGTGTCTTTTCCAAGAAAACTCCAAGTGGGGTCATGAAGAGTCTGAAACAACTGAATAGCAATATTTACTAGCTATGTGACCTTGGGCAAATCACTTTTCCTCTGTCTGCCTTGGTTTCCTTAAATGTAAAATGAAGATAATGATATAAAATGAGACAATATTTTAAAGTGTTTTGGAAATCTTAGAGTGAGTGCTATATAAATGTCAGCCATTTTTATTACTAAGGTTATCTATTGGACTTAGGTATTTGTCCATCACACTTAGGATGAAGAATTCTGTATCAGTATTTGGGAATGATTTGATTGGTTCAGGCCATGATGGATGAAGCTACCTATTATATTGGGTCTATAAAAGGGAGCAAGAGTTGGACAGTCCACTTGCCCCTCCCCATCCTGGGATCTAAGAATGGCAACCTTAGAGATGGAGCCTAGGGCAGAATCATGGTCCACCACATGGTTATGGAACTGACCAGGAAGCCAAGCCCCAGCTTCCCCAACAAAGAAAGAGAGATTTCTTAGATAATGCCAAGTTTTTGGAGAGGTTCAGGACACCCCTTCTTGAAGGAAAACAGAGAGCCCCTGGGTAGCGCCAGAGAAAATTAAGCATGTGACCACAGAGCCAGAGGAACAATAAAGAATTAAACCAAAATACCTAGGCACAAAACCTGATGTTGCCCATGAGTCATTCAGACCACGCAAGTCTGATTGGAAACGAGTTACCTTTCAAGCAACCCCAAGTTTACATCCCTTTCCATGAAAACCCAGGTTATCATTGGTAGGACTGCCAGGCTAGAGTCTTGAATAGATCCCTGTAATGGGGGTGGCACCCACCTGAGAGTAAAGGATTGCTGCTTTTAGCATCTTCTTTCCAGGGGAGTCCAATTCCTTGGTATCATATTATAGGGGTGGACACACAATTCCCCAGGAACCAACTTGGCTCATCCTGAGTCCCAGAGACAATAGCCATGGATAGTACATATCCCAAAGATGGAATACGAATGAGAAGCTTCTGGTGCACATTCAGGCACTGGATCACATGTCCCTATCACATTTGTACTGTGGTGTATACGCTTCCCTTCCATACTCCTCCTCACCCCACACCAGTTTGTTGGGACATTGGATAAGTGAACTACATCCAGAAGGGATGTTGGAGGTCATTTTGTTCAACTCCCCCCAGCTGCCCTCCATGAGTCAGCACCACCCTCTATTTCCACCTGCCAGAAAGGCATCAGAACCACCACACACTATCAGAGGCTGTCAATTCCAGGAGCTGCACCTCACCCACTGACAGGGTTAAATATTGAGTTTACCACTTGTGGTGGGTTATGACTTTGAGCCAATCTCTAACCTTCTCTGGACCTGGATCCTTGTCTAGAAAGTGAAGGTACTAGATTAGATGGAAGGAAAGAAAAATATCTTTATTAAGTATGTGCCAAGCACTGTGCTAAGTACTTTACAAATCTTATCTCACTGGATCCTCCCAGCAACCCTAGGAGGTGGATACTATTATTATCTCCTTTTTACATTTGAGGAACCTGAGGCAGACAGATGTTAAGTGGTTTGCTCAGAGTCATGCAGTTAGTAAGTGTACCAGGCTAGATTTGAACTCAGGTTTTCCTGATTCCAGGTCCAACACTCTTGACCATAAAACTCCCTTAGGGGGTTGCCCAGTGTTTAATCCACTGTGCTACCTCTAAGGTCCCCTTTCTATTTCTGAGATGCTCCTCTTTCTCCTTCTCCACCCCTATTATGACAGGTGAGGCTATAAGGTCTTCTCTTCCATCATCACTTGGCTGGAGATTTTGGGGGTTATGGGCAAGTCAGTTCTGTACACATTCATAAACCCATCCTGCAAGAGGATAGTGAAGGAAAAAATGGCCTGAATGGTGCTGGCCAGTCTTCCAAATAAGTGAAATGTCCTACATTCTGGTGTTCTTGGCAGGGGAAGTATAAGAATAACTCTCATTTAGAGTACTTTAAGGCTAGCCAAGCACTTTACCAAGTCACCTCATTTAAGCCACACAGCAAAATGCTATTATCATCCCCATTTTACAGATGAGGAAACTAAGTCAGAGAGGCTGACTTATCTAGGGTCACACAGTAATTTCCTAAGGAGAAATTCAATCTCTCAAGTCTTCCTGATTCTAAGTTCTATATATCACATTGTACCTTTCAGTGAGCTGGTCAGAGAGGCGTCCCCTTTTCCGTCCCTGTAACAAGATGGTTATAGTCTAGTTGACCCCAACCTCCAATTTTGTGCTGTCATTGTGCTGTGCTGCATTCCAAAACCAAAGTCAAAGCAAAGAGAATTTGACACTCCTAATATGCTTCCCTGCTTTCTTCTTGGCATTTATTGGATGCAGAAGAATTACACAGATGCAAAAATTTGCAAGTGACAAAAATGCCTGTGCTCCTTTTATCCTGATGCAGTCCCTTCCTCAATAGTAGGCATCTCCAGAGCCCTAGGAAGGGAGTCCAGGGAAACTTGAAAGGGCAAGGCAAGGCCTCAACATTCATGACTGGCCAGTAGGTTTGCCCTCCCCAGTCTGGACAAGGAGCTGGATGGGCAGGAGAGGAGAACAGAAGCCTGAGCCCCTCTAGCCTGGAGCCAAGTTTGCCAGGCCAAGTCTAGGGAGGACATCCCTAGGATCAGCAGTGGACTTTGGGCCAAATACTCATGCAACAAGTATGCTGGAAGCATTGCCATCTTCCATCTTGAAGGCTGTTTCACTGGGAAGATAAGCTCTAAGGCCTTCAGAGTTAGATTTGCAGAGATTCTGCAAATGGGGGAGATTAGGAACTCTGTCTCCCTCTGTGCCAGATTTCTCTGCGAAACATTTCTGGAGTCTTGCATCAGAAAGTATTACAGGGACTGGAAGATTTGTTTGAAGGCCAAGATCAAAGGTGGTCTATCAGCAAAGCCCCTGGGAACATCATGAGGGAGATAAATTGCCTCTGAGAAAGGTAAGCTGCTTTGGAGTTAGATAACTTTGGCCTAGCCTGGAGTCCCCCAAAGAATGAATCATTTCTTTCTCTCATTAAACTACCCCATTAAGTCATAGAGAAGGCCATGGGCTTCTACCAGACTACTTCCTACAATGCATCGATATGATGAAATGTATGTATGTGCCTAGACCTTTAAATGCTTCCCTAGATAAAAATGCCCATTATTGAGAATCAGGCAGTATTTCCTTGTGTTGAGAGGGGTTTTCTAGACTATTAAGTCAATTCCTCTGACCCTCAGAAGATCCAGAGATAGCCTCCAAGGACAGAAATTCCCTCTCCCAATCCCTTCAACCTTCCTGGGCCACCTGCTGCAGTAAATCTACTTCTCACCACCAAGATGTTAACAACTAAACTAAAGCCTTCATGCACCAATAGGATCCTATCATCCATGTCCCTCTCTGTTTGTCAAAAAGGGCAAAGTGACCAGAGGTGGCCAATTTTCCAACTTCTATATTATGTCTTCCCTCCCTCCATCCCTAGCAAGAGTGGGCTGAGGGGCTCAACCGGTCTCCTAGCTGCCCTAAGCTGTAATCACACTGTACAACACAATATCCTTAGCAGGAAGCAGGGGAAGGGAAGGCTTTTCTGTGATAAGCTCCGTTCATCAGATGGGACTGGCTTTCCTGACCCCTACAGCACATTTGCTGCCAAGCTGCGCATGGCCAGGGGTCCTTGTGAATTTGAGGGACATGGGGATGAAATTTCTCCCAGCCCTCACTCTGCAAGGGTGCAAGTAAGTCCCAGGGGACTATCCCTGGGACCCTTGGAGGAGGATCAGGTACAGTAGAGGAGGGGAGAAAAGGGCCCCTAGTCAGTTCTTCCTTGGAATAAAGGTCTCAGAACCATTGGCAGGCACAGTCTGTGGGCTCCTGGATGGTGTAAGGCACCCACGAGGCATTTCCAGTGCAAAAGAGCTGTACTGAGCGCCGCTGCAGGCCCACCTCTCGGCAGCACTTACAGAAACGAGCGTACGTGTTAATATTGTAGTTGTAGATGCTTGCAGAAGGACACTTCCCATCACAGCTCACGATGTTCACCTGAGGTGGACAGCAGGGAGCGGGGGAGGGAGGCCTGTGGAAGCTGCCTGACTTTCCCCAGAACAACCCAACCCAGCCCATCCCTATACCCTCTTCCTCCCAGCCTGACCTCTGGATCCCCAACCAAACCTAACGTGGTGCTCCAGCCCAATCTGCCCTTGATGCCCAGGTCTCTGTCCCCAGGGCCCCACAACGCACTGGTGTGTTGCTTCTGCAGTCACTCTTCCGGATGGTCATTCGGACAGTCACCTTCTTACAGGACCGCCCATCCTCCTTACCTGGTGAAAGGCAAGGAAAACTGAATGAGGTTGACCCAGCCTCCCAGATTTCTTGCCCCCTGGGGCAGGAGATGAGTAAGGAAAGTTCCCAGGCACTTAGCTGTTCATGCACTGAGTCTTTTGAGCTACTCTCAACTCATGCACTACTCTCCCCTACCCCTCACAGTTCCCAGGGCCTGACTCTGTAGGAGGAAGAGAATCTCCATCTGAAGGAAAAGAAATAGCAGGCCATATATCTGGGGCTTGGCAGCGAGGAAGCAACCCAGAGAGCCTGAGTCCTGAAACCCTCAATGATGAGCACCAGCCTGTAAGGGAGGTTGAGAAATGGGAGCAGGACAGTTGACGAGGCCTCTGGGAGAGTAGCTGTCCAGCAATGGGACATCCTGCAGCAATGAGACATCCATTGGGACCTGGGGCAAGGAACACTGGATTTGAAGTCAAGAAATCAGGGCCCACTTGGCCACTCAGCCAGAGGAGACTTGGCCAAATCACTCAGCCTCTAGTTCAGTTTCCCTTAATGTTTTGTTGAATTTAATTAAATCCAACTGACCCTTTTGTCTTAATAATTCTAGGGCAGTTCAGATGAAAGTGGGTGGATGTCCTAATAGTCCTTAACCTGAGTGGCCCTGGGCCTGGAGGATGCAGCTGCATCCTGGAGGTGTTCAGCAAAAAGCAGGAGCAAAGCAGCATTCGGTCTCTGGGTGGATAGTAGGAAGCGAGCATTATGGGGGTGCACACATGCATGCTTTGGGGGCCAGCTTATTGCCCACATCTGAAGACCAGGCTCTGCCAGCGGAATGTTTTGGGAAGGGCCTTGTTAGTAGGAACAGAGAGTCACAAATTCTCCCCTCCCCAACCCTCCCTCCTGCCCTTTCCCTGGGGAGCTGAGGGCCAAGGGACCATTTTCAGCAGCGGACCATTTTCAGAATCACCAATGGAAGGCCATTTCAACTTCATTCCCACTGACCTGAGTGACAGCGGGCACTAACCCTTGGAGAAGAGGCAGGGCTAACTGAGAGCAGAAACAGGGCCCCCGGGGAACCTGGGGAGAGCGGGACATGGCCGCAGGTCATACTCAGAGGGTGAGGAAAGTGTGTCATGAGGAAAGAGGAGGGTGATTCAATCAGAGGACTGGTGAGAAGGTCCAATGAGGGAAAGCAGATGGGGGGTGGGGAGGGAAAGGTGACAGGGGAAATAGGGCAAGGGGCCTTGGGATTAGGGGAAGGTGAAGTAGATCAATACACTCAGGATACCTGCATCCCCCAAATTAAGCTTCCCTTAAGGGCACAGAAATGGTCTGTCTCTTTTGAGTCATGCACCCCTCTGGCAGTCTGATGAAGTCTGTGGATCTATTCTCTTAATCATATTTTTTAAATGCATATAAAAAATACATAGGATTACAATTATATTGAAATAAAAATGTAACTCTTTTCTCTTCCAGGTTCATGAGCTCTAGAAATCTATTCACAGACCTTTCTGGGATCCATGGACCCCAAGTTAAGAACACCTGGTCTACAAGGTAAAACTGATAAGGGAGGTTTCATGTGGCCAGGTAGTCAGTAGCCAGAACGTGTGGCTGGAGGAAACTCAGGACAGATCTCCTTGATCCCTCCCCCTGGGAAAAGTGGGGAGAAGGGTACAGTCGTAGGGTGCTCTGAGCTCCTCAAAGGGCAAACTGCTCTTCTTGGAGGAGAAGGAAACACAGATATCAGCTTGTGAGTCACAGGATCACAGATTTGGAGAAAGAATGGGCCTCAGAGTCCATGTAGTCCAACTCCCTCCTTGGAGGAACATTCAGTGATTTCTCCAAGATCACCCAGGTAGTTAGCAACAGAGACAGGATCTGAATCCACATCCTCACACTCCAGAGCTAGTATTCTGCCCCTTCCTTTGCATCACATGAACATAGAAGGAGTATAAAGACTCCTCCAGGTGACGTGACAGGTTTCGGAGCTCCTGCAGACCAGGACTTAGTGAACATTACTCCCCTTCCTATCCTCTGTGATCCAACCAAACTTGCCCCTCTGTCTGTCACTCATACTCCATGTCCAACCTCCCTGCTTTTGCTCTGGTCACCACCACCCCACCGCACCCCACCCTGCCCTACCCCTTTATAGAATTACTCTGTTCCTTTGAGATGCAGGTCAGGATCCATCTTTTGAATGAAGTTCTTCCATATATCCCAGAGCACTCCTTTCCGATTTTAATTCCCTTCCTCCCCAACTGCTTTGGAATTAACTATTTTGTTTTTATTCTTGTATACCTTCTCATCTCCTCTGTTAGAACATAAGCTCAGTGAGAGTCTGGATCGTTTCTTCCGTTGTATCCTTTTGTTGTATCTTTGTAACCTCAGTGCCTAGAATGGTGCCTGGCACACAGGAGGCATGTAATAGGTACTTACTAGCTTGATTTTCTAACAAGATGCCCAAGGCTGGCTCTAGCAAGTGCCCAGGGGGAGTGTCACCTCTAATAATAGGTCTTTGGTACATAGAACCAGCACAGAACCATTACACTCAGTCACACCCGAAGAATTGTGGGCAAGAAGAATAGGATCCCAGCAGGAACACAGGAACCCCCAACCCCAGCACTTTGCTACCCAATCCCAGAGTCCCTTCAGAGTCATGGCAGGGGCTGGGATACTCACATGTCTTGCAGCATCCTTCCAGAGAAGGTACCACAGAGCCCCCCACCTAAATGGAGAGGAAGATGGTGAGATAGAGGCAAGAGATCAGCTCTGGGAGTATCTGATGCCCCTAATTCACACAATCCACAAGTATGCCCCACAAAAACTTAACAAGACATTATCCAGGAATGTATCTGTGCTCAGGATCTGAGGCCAGAGCACAGTTAAGGGGTGGAGAGTATCCTGATAATTCAGGTAAAATATGCCCCCTACTGTCTACCTTAGGATACTCTGAGCCCACCTTAGGGTCTGGTCCTCCTCTTTCTGGTTTCTGCAGCCAGAGAGGACCAGAGAATAGATGTCCTCAGTCCTCCTGTGAAAAGTCCTGATGTGTTTTCCTGGCTACCTAGTATGAATCTGCATGGGGCTTGGGACAGTGGGGTCTAGGGGTGGGGGTGGGAAGAGGCTGAGGTCCTGGGGATGATCATATGGCCTTACTCTGCTGATTACCTGCTTCTGTTCAAGTTTCTCCCTTCCCCACTCCCAGGCCCCTCCTCTTGTCATCCAAGGTCATCGCTCTTCTTCAGCACTAATTATTGACCCCCAGATTCAGGGAGGACTCCACAGCCCTGCATTTGTGACTTTCTGCACCAATCTGGGGAGGGAGTGATGTGATTGAAAGAGGCCTGGATTGGGAGTCAGGAGACCTGGGTTCTAATTCTGCATACACAATTCTGCATTCTCCTCCTTTTGGAGTCCTGTGATAGAGGTAGAGCTGGAGAACAGAGAAGTGATGTCTGGGAGGTGGGAGTCTTTGAGGTATGAAAACCCATCCCATTGTATGATCTCACCCTGAGAAAGAATATGTTTGTGTGTGTAGGCATAAGTGTGTATATATATGTATGTATGTCTATGTACCCATGGATCATAGGTAATCAGAAACTGGTTAATATCACATAGGATCAGAGATGGAAAGGGACATGGGAAGCACTGAATCTGACCTAGACTTGAAACAGAATACCCTCTCTGGTAATCCTGACACCTAGCCTCTGGTTGAATACCTCCAGTGGTGGGGAACTCACTATCTTTCAAGGTAGCCCATTACACTTGAGGACATTCAAAAATTATTGGGACCATGTCCCTTACACTGAAGCTAAATCTGCCACTATGTGGGTTTGCCCCAATGCCCCTAGTTCTACCCTTTGGGGTTAAAACAGTCAGGGAGAATCTTTCCTCCCAGTGACAGACCTTTGTTTATGTGATGATGGCTATTATGCCCCTCCCTAAACTTTTCCAAGGCACAAGACCCACAATTCTTTCAACATTAGTCCAAGTTAAGGCCCAAACACCAAAAGGGAAAACAGTCTTCCCTTGAGGCATGAATAATATGTTCATTCTCACGAAGAGGGAGATTTCATTGTGATTTCATTGGCAAAGAGAGCTCATGGTGAAGAAGTTTTCTCTGCCTTCTCTTCAAAGTATAGCCTTAGAGGATTGCCCAGAAGTGATATGCCCAGGGTTGCATAAGTAGTGTACATTAGAGATGGGATCTGAATTCAGATCTTCATGCCTCTAAGGTCATGATATTTTACCCCAATTGCCTAAGCTAAGTTTTAGATTTTAATTGACAATCCTTGAACATCAGCAGCAGAATCTATCTAAGTGTGTAGTGCTTTGGGAGGGATATGGATAGATGGATGGGTGGATGGATGGGTGGATGGATGGATGGATGGATGAATGGATGGAGACATTGCTGTATAGCAGCAGGATTGGAAGGAAGGGAGATCGCCCCTCTGCTCCTTCATGCTCCAAGGTATGCCCTGGCCTAGAGGGAAATTGGAACTTGAGGGACTGGGGAGCTCTCATAAACAATGTCCCAAATCAGTGGCCCACCTGGACATTCCATTTCCATAGTCCTTACCTTCCCACATTCGGTCTCATTGAGGGGTGGGCAGATGATAGGGGATACAACCAGGACTACGCCCAGGGCTGTGTGGCTGCAGTCATGACGAGCACAGTCTGAGATCCAGGATGCTCCAGGCTGGAAGCGAGATGTGTAAGTGACAGTTGGCCCAGAGAGTCTGTGTAAAGTAATCATTTCCTGAGGACTGGGGAAGGCCTTATGTGAGATGCAACTGCCCTACTGCTGGGCACTAAACTGGTTTCTACCATGCCTGGCCTCTGTGTTACTAGTCTGTGTTTGCTCACCATGTCTGGTGGTTTAATAAAAGAGTAACGAACCTAGAGATAGATAATCATGGTTCTGGTCTAGATTCTGCCACTAATTCTATACAAGCATAGAATCTTGAAGCTGGAAGACATCTCATTTGACAGAGAAGGAAACTGATGCCCAGAAAGAGATTGGAACTCACTGTGTGACCTTAGGAAGGTCACTCACCATCTCTGAGTCTCAATGTCCTCTGCAAAGTGGATGAACCCCACTTCTTTCATAGTGAGATGCAAACAACAAGCATTTATTAGATGCCAACAATATGCCAGGCATCGGATTGTGACTGGAACGCTCTCCCTCTTCACCTCCACCTCCTGACTTCCCCGACTTCTTTTGAGACTCAGCTTAAATCCCACCTTCAGCAGGAGACCTTTCTGAGTCTCCCTCCCTACCTCCATGCCTTTTCTCCGATCCTGACTTCCATTTATACTGTATGTATCTTGTATGTCCACAGTTATTTGTACACTACCTCCTCCATTAAAGGGTGAGCTCCTTGAGAACAGGGATTGCCTTTTTGTCTTTCTTCATGTCCCCAGAACTCAGTACAGTGGCTGAAATAAAATAAGCATTTAATAAATGCTTATTGTCTGACTGATGCTGAGGATACCGAGGCATAACTGAAATATTTCCTGCCTTCAAGGAGCTCACATTCAAATGGTACAACCAATGTAAAGCACTCTGGAAAGGCAAAAGCATTAGATGAATGTAGGGTGCAGACAAATGACCAGCAGGGTTTGGGAGGATAAAAACAGCCCCTTTGTTGTATGGCTTAACACAGCTGCTCCCTGGCCCTGCCCAAAATATGCTCAGTCCTCTGGGCACTGCTGGTCATACACCTCACTTTTCCAGAAGAGAGATCTGGGAGCAGGTTTGAGCCCGGGGTTGGGGACAGACAGAGAGGTTTAGAGCAAGACTATTTTCATGAAGTCATTGGGGAGGGAGAGGGATGGGGGAAGAGGAAGGGCTCACCAGAAAAATGATCCCAGTGCCATTGGGAAATGTGAATAGGCAGGACACATTCTTGCAGGAGCCACAGCAGGTGGCCAGGTCCTGGGGAGGCTGGTACTCTTGGTTCTGCAAATTCAGCCAAGTCAATTCCACCCCGAAACACTTAACCTTGTACCTGCCAGATCTCCCCTGGATGGCACCCTGGATGCCTTCCCAAGGATCTTGCACAACATCCAAGTCACCATAGGACTCAAAGGATACAGAAGAAACAGAACAAGAGACTTGCTGAGATACATGGGAATTCAGGGAGTCACCCAATCCATCCCTTTGCGGTCTCCAAGGAAGATCGCATCTAGCTCCAGGGACTGATAAAGTTATATCTTTTAAGGTCCAGATCTGTATTTTCTTGGCATCTAACTTAAAATTTCTTGCTGCATTTCTACCTCATGTACTCTTCTTTCTTTTTCCTGCCTTCCTTCCCCCTTCTCCTCTCTCTCTCTCCCCCTCTCCTCCTCCCTGCTTCTCTCTTTACCTCTCTCTTTCCCTCTCTCCTTCCTCCCCCATCACTTTCTCTCTCTCTCTCTCTCTCTCTCTCTCTCTCTCTCTCTCTCTCTCTCTCTCTCTCTCTCTCTCTCTCTCTCTCTCTCTCTCACACACACACACACACACACACACACACACACTCCCTTGGAGGTGGAAAACAACTGGTCATCATCCTCCAGATACTTCAGGAGTATTGCCTCAGCCTTTTATCCTCTAGAGCAGTCCTCTACGTCATAGTTCATGGTTTACTATGACCCTGCTTTCCTTCCTTAGACACTTTCCATCTTCTCTCTATTCCTCTGAAACATTCAGTTTCCTCCTATTTAGAATCCTTGATCAGGACACAGTTTCCCTCCCATCCATCCATCCATCCATCCATCCATCCATCCATCCATCCATTTCCTGTTTTGGGATTTTATGGACCCCTGAAGTTGGTTAGCTTCCCAGAAGAAAAGGGAAGGTTTCCCACCAGAACTCCCAAGCTACATTGTGTATGGAGTCTTACCTCCTCACACTGTACATCACAGAAGACAGATGTAGTGTTGATCTGGTAGAAGTTGGTAAGGGGGTCAAGTACATCAGTACAGTGGGAGGTTCTGCAGACACCATCAGCTGAGAGCTCCACTACCTTCTGACCAGGCTGCAACACCCCACGTTCCTGGCTCAGGCAGACTGGGGCCTTCACTGGTCATAGAGGGACACACTCTGATCACAGCTATGATCCAGGAGTAGGAGGATAGACCCTCCACACCAGCTTCCAATCCAACCACCCCATCCCTGGTGTTCACAGATTTGTCACTTCAGAGAGAGGCTTCCTTCCCTCACCATAGATGGAGACTGGTGGAACCATTGCATCTGGATAGGCCTTGCCAACATCCTGCTGTTTCCCTTGTTCACTTACCACAATTGTACTTGACACAGTCGCAAACATTCTCAGCACTCTGGGTGAACTCCATATCAAGCTGCTGTCGCTCCCACTATATGCACATAGAGGTCAGTGTCAATCTCCTCTGGTTCCCCAGTCATTCTGCCCAGTAGTAAGAGAGAACCTGGGCATCCCTGCCTTGGCTGCTGTTCCCTCTCTACCAGATGTAGGAAGGTAGTCTGGCAGTACTGGAGGAATTGTATTTCTTCCTAACCTCTTAGCTTAGCCAATGTATTTCAATGTATTCAATCAGTGTATTTTTTTCTTAACCTCTTAGCATAGCCAATCAGTGAAAAAGGGACAGGCCCACCCAAAGCACAACTGGGAATCTATCCTTGAGAGGGTCACAAGTCAGTTTATCATTCCTGTATTAAAGGTGTAGGAACAGAAACCCAGAGAGATGAAGACAGGTAATTTGAGGGAGAGGGAAAAGAGAGGGGAGAGAAGTCATGGGGCCTAGTTCTTATCTTGACCCTGCCACTTACTTGCTGTGTGACCTTAGAAAAGGCTCTTCCCTTCTTTGGATCTGTTCCCACATTTGTAAAAACAGATAGGCATCTCTAGTTTTAATATTCTGTGTTGTATTTTTTAATTGTTCAAGGTAACAACATAAGTAAGTGGCAAAACCTGGCTCCTAACTCCTGAAAGAGCTCTCACTCACTATTTCTTTCCTCTTGATTAAAAGAAAGAGTCAAAAGGGAATAATGGAGGGGAAAGGATAGAGGAAAACCTAGGAAAACCTAAGCATTGGAAAGAGAGACTGAAGATGCTTACCAGGTGGCACTTAGGTACAGGAATTGTATCACAGTCACATTCTGAAAGACAGAAAGGACCAGAATGAGGTTTAGCTTGGGATGGCCAAGCCAAGTTGCTACCCATTGGTACCAAGGTCACAGTCCCAATACTTTGACTCTTACATCCAGGCATGAGGTAATGTACAGCCCTCCAAAAAACACCTCAGTTTCTCCATCTGAGTCATAGCCAGGAGCAGGGAAGCAGAGAGTGTTCTGGAACTCAGGAAAATGAACACTGAACTTTTCTCAACCAGAGGGAAAGGAGCAAGGTACAGGGAGGAAATAATGAGATGACTCAGTCTTCAGCCACTCTACCTCTTGAGATTAGTCTTCAAAGAAAAGTGGGATAAAAACTTCTTCCTGTCTTCTGTTTAAAATCCTTGTTTTTCAAGATACACACACATATACACACATGTATACACATATTTGTATATGTGTATATGTATATATAGAGACCAAGCTTGATCCCAGAGGAGAAATGAGGAAATGTACTGCCTTCCTTTCATTAGAAAGGCAGAGGCCAATACAGTTCAGTGGAACGTGTGCTGCCTTTGGAGTCGGATGACCTGGGTTCACATCCTGCCTCTGGGGTATACTACCTGTGTGACCTGGGGCAACCTCTCTGAGCCTCACTTTCCTTCTCTGTAAAACAAGGAGTTAGACTAGGAACAACTAAGGTTTCTCCCAAATCTTATGTTCAATCCAATGACCATGGGCATGGAAATGTTGTCTACACTGGTGAAATTTCTGATAGAGTTGTTTGGTTTTGGGTTTTGGGTTTTTGTGCTGTTAAGGGAAGGCTCTTTAAAAGGTGTAATAATAGAAGCCACTAATAAAACTTAAAAAAACCCTAAAATTTGAAAAACCTACAAAAAGAAACACATTGTTTAAGCTCTGCTAAAATGTGTTTTAAAAAACTATACAATAACAAGTTTATATTTTTGTAACTCCAAGCTCTTTAACAAAAAAGGATTTTGAATCTAATCCTCATGTGTACTGGACATTGTGTATATCTTAGAAAAAAACACAAGCTCTAGCTTCCAAGGACAGAGAGCTAAGATTAATCAAGGTGGCCTATTAAGTAAGAGCCTGTCTTCTGACTGGAAAAAAATCATAGATTTTACACTAGCAAAAGTCCTTGTGCATTGCGGAGTGTTTCTTTGCTCTCTTCTGCTCAGGTAGGGAAGAGACCAAAGGAATCAGCAATGGGCGTGAAGGGTTCATAAAGGGTTTGCCATGGTCTCTCATGGGAAACCCTTTGGAAATAGCTAGATCTCAGTAACTAGCACCAAGCTGAGACCAAGAGCACCCAGCAAGAGAATAGTCCAGGTGCCAGCCAATGTCCCCAGCCCAGTCATTGTTCACTTACCACATGACCTATATGGGCAACATCTGTCAGGGCTCCACACCTCCACCAGGGATGTGCCCAAGTCGCACTGCAGTTGGGGGCAGCGAAAACTCTGGCATTCTGGCAAGGAAAGAGATCAGGTTAGATCAGGGATGCTGAAGTAACCTCCCAACGTCTGACCATGAAACCATGGGGATATCTATCTAATATGGGACTCGATGCCTAAACAGAGTCTCATATTGGGTACTCCTGATACCTCTCAAATGAGCTTATCTTTCTAGTCTGCCTCTGAGAGTCTTTGAGTAGCCTAGGCTTTGCTCTTGTGCCGTGTTTATATTAACAATGTAAGACTTTCCAATAAAATTTTCCTTAAATTTAATCTCCAGGATTTGAACTCTGAAAATATAAGCAGGGTTGACTGATTGAAAAGAACATAATGTGTAAAGGAGGGCATTGGAAGAGGCACCACTGACTTTCCTAGAAGAACAAACTTGCTTTTAAAATCAATTGGAAAGACCTGAGGGAGATGACAAGAGGTAGAGAAGGAGAAAGGGAAAGAGTACAAGAGGCAGATGAGAGGACAGGGATGGTCTAGCCTTGGCTGTGCCTCACTCTAGGTAGCGTTGGCTATGCCTGCCTCCTGGGTAACTGGATTTGTTGGTTCAAACAATAGATGAGTGTAGCTAAACCTCTGGGGGACCCCATCTTTGTTCAAAAGTTATCCTAAGGGTGGCCTGGTTAGAATCCCTCACCATAGTGACAATTCAATTGTCACTGGAAGCTTGGAGCTAGAAACCCAAACATTTGTTTTTTGTGATAAGAGAGGGGAAAAAAAGATGACAGAAATGGCCTTACTGGCCACCCTCCCAAAATCAAATTTCTGTAAATCAAATCAGCCCCTGATACTAGCTTGCATTATTATAGGTCTTACAGGTTTACAGGACCTTCTCCTACCACCAGCCCTGTGAGTGAGTAGTATAAAAATTATCATTTCCACTTCATAGATGAGGAAACTGAGGCTCTCGGGCATTAGAAGTCTTGCCTAATAAGTGGGAGCTGAGGTGAAAACCAGGCCCTCCTCACCCTGAGACCTGTTCTTTTTCCATTATGCCCCTGATTTACCTACTTTGTAATTAGAATTATTTGCATGTTAGTACTGACTTTATTAAGTTTAAGTTACCCTTCCCCAACTCATTTTCCACCTTTCCACTCTACCCCACCCCTCCACTCTACCCCCCCCCCCCCCCGGCTAAAATAGTTCAGTGATGTAAGGCTAAATTCTGGGTGCCCATATTCCTAAGAAAAAATACCCAGATCTTTCTTTCTTTTTCAAATAAAACTTTGTGAGATCAATGATCAATTCAATAATTATCCATGATTCCATGAGGACCCATGCTAACTACATGCTGCCTGAGGTGATGGACTTAGGATGCAGAATGAAAGCAGAGATTTTTGTGTACCCTCAATAAGGGGATTTGTTTTGTTTAACTCTGCATATTTTTATGAGGAAATTGCTTTTTTCCTTTTTTCCCATGGAGTAGGAGGAGAAGGAGAGAAAATAGGTTTCTTTGAAATTTTTAGAAGAGCAGTTTCTTAAATGTAGAGAGAGGTGGCTATGGATGTGGGAGGTTGCCCACATATGCAGATGAGGTCACTATTATTAGTGTTGCTTAGCTGTTATAATTTGTTACAAGAGACTTTTCAAGGAGTAGAGGTAATCTATAAATGTTTATAATGCAAAGACAAAACAGAGCAGTGTCATTTTTAAAGGGTAATCCTGTTTCAAGAATAAACAAAATACAAAATTTCCAACCACCCTAAGATGGTACACAATTGGGATTTGAACCAAAGTCTCAAGCAATCAGGCAACCAGTCAAACATTTATTAAGTGCCTACTATATGCTAGGCACTCTACTAAGCACTAGACGTCTACTAAGGTAGGGTGTCATCCCTTCAGGGATTTCAGCATGGTGTTGGGGATCCCAAGTTCTCAACGGGAAGTGGATACACTTGGGAAGTGTTGAAACAAGCCCCTTCAACTAGGCTTCTATAATGCCCCAAGGGATGCTATGGAAGCACCTGGAGGACCTGTAGGATACTGAAAATATTAAAACTCAATTAACTTTAAAAAATATTCTAGATTCTTCAGCAGTGATGACCTATTTCCCCACTAATTATGGAGGGTAACACCACACTTTGTTTCAGGCCTCAATAATTTGTTTTAGGTGTTTGACAGGATCCAAATATGACCTTTCTGGGGTTTCTCTAAGAAGAGGGCAGTCTTTCTACTGGCCCTAAGCAGGCCTTTTTAGCAGGCACCTAGGGAGCCGGCCGCAGGGAGTGATACTGGAAGGTCTCATGCCCTGTACCTGTGGACAGCTCCCTCCAAGACAGACTCACCACAGTGATAGACTGGACAACACAGTTCTGCAGTGTCACTGTCCACTGTGAGCACCTCCCCTTCCTGACATGTGGGTATCAGGTCCGGACAAGTGTCACAGGCTGTGTAGGCAGGAAATGAGGAGAAAAGACCACATCAATGGGAATAGGGAGGCTCTGGAAGCCAGTGTGGGCAGTTCGAAGAGTCTTGGAACAGGTAGGAGCTGCACTAGGAAGTCTAGATCAGGCAGGGTATTTTCAAGGCCTTATGGTGGTCCTGTCCTGGGAGGGCTTAATAAGAAAGCTCTTCCGTATGTTCTTGCCTAAGTTCACACAGTGCACAGGTGGCAGAACTGGAACTAGTCATCATCATCATCCTCAGTAATAGCTAACATTTACACCACACTTACTATGTGCCAGGCAGTGCGCTAATATCTTTATAAATATAATGTCATTTGATCCTCACATAAACCTTGGGAGGTAGATACTATTTTTATCCCTCATTGTACAGATGGGGAAACTGAGACAAAGGGAGTTTTTTTTTTTTATAAGTAACCTGCCCAGGGTCACACGACCTATAAATGTGTGTGTCTGGATTTGATCTCAGGTCTCAGAACTAGAACTTGGTCTCCTGTTTCCTAGGCCAGGGCTCTTTCCACTGAACCACTATCTTTTATCTATGATGTCATCTTCAGCCTCTACCAATTAGTTCACAATGACAGAGACTGAGACTAATCTGTGATGTTGGGAAGATGGCCAGGTTCTCTTCTCCCTACCACCATTCCCTGCATCTGGAGAAAACTCTTCCTTGCTTCTTCTCTTAACAGGCCAGGATGGGTCCAGGTAGGGAGGAAAAAACCTAACGTTGGGTAATGTGGGCATCACAGATACTGGAGATGCTGAGACAAGTCACTGCCTCCTTCTGACAATGATGCAGTGAGTAGGGGTTTGGTTTCCTCTGAGAGTGGAGAGTGGGAAGAGGCAGCCCTGCTTCATTAACAGATGCCACAGTCACTGTACCACAGAAATAGGAGAGGCAGCAAGTGTCCCCAAGCCGGCCGGCAATCACCATCTGGTCCTGGCGACACTGAGGATCAGGCTTGGTCTCACACTGCTCTGGGTCACATTCTGGGGAAAGGTCAAGCAGCCCTGAGTCCCATTCCTACATCTGGCCAAAACCCACATCCATATCCAGGGAAGGCAATATTAAACATGGCCCTTGTAGACCTCCTTCCCCACACTGTTCCCTGCCCACCATGAGACCTCCATCCTACATCCCTGGGGGCTGCCTAACTCGGTAGTGCTAGTACCCTTGGGAGACCCTCTCCAAGTGGGAAGAAGGCAGCTCCCAGTCACTCAGATCACATTTTGGATGCTCACTTACCACAGGTGTAGCTGGGACAGCAGGATTCCTCCTGGTAGTGCATAAGGAGCCTATCCCCAGGGGGACAGTTGGGGGTCAGTCCTTCACACAGTGTCTGGTTACACACTAACCATGCAAGAAAACAGAACAGTCATTGAGGGGACTCAGAGACTCCCCAGCCTCAGTCTTTGCTACCCTCTTCAGTCATGGGAAAGGACTTCAGAGAGCCAACTAGCCCCTTCCTACTCGATGCTCAGGGAAGACTTCTGATCTCTGCCCTAGCCCATTTCATGGGCCTACTCCACTGGCCCTCTACATGCTAGGCTTAGCATCATGCTCTCAAACCCAGTACTCCAGGTTGGAGTCAGCAGGATACCCTTTGGGCCCAAGCCCCATGGGGGTTGCCTAAAGGCTCAGTTGCTTCCCTGAACCCAGACTCCTCTACCTGCCCCCCCCCCCATCTCCATGCATAAGCATGTGATCATCTATGCTCCTTCTGTGAACAAGTCACTGTTCTGGGCACCAGGCATGATATGATGCAACTATTTATGAAGAATGCCAACCTGTGTCCTCAAGGATCTTATAGCCTAATGGGTTTGAGAGGCATGGATCCTTTATTTGGAAATATACTATCTCCCATCCTCTATCTATATAAAATTGCTAGATATCTATTAGATAACAGAATAATCATAAATTAATAATTAGAATCAAGATCATTTTTAAGAGCTAGAAGGGTCCACAGAGATGATCTAATCCAATGCCTTCATTTTTAAAGTGTTACCTGTGTATTTCACATCAGTCATTTTTTAATGTATATCTCAACCCCTGTTTGACACCCCCTAGCTACCAAAGTCAAGTGGCGAAGCAAAACCAACTGTCAAAAGTGACAGCATGTGCAACCTAGCAACTAAGAAAAGGGAAGTATCTAAACCCCTTATTTTACATATTGCCCAAAGTCATATAAAATTAAAGAGTGACTCCAGCTCCTGACTTAGATCAACAGAATCCCGGAGTTTTGAGGGACCATCTGGTCATTTCAGAATCCATCGAGTTCTGCCCAGACTTAAACAAGAATCCCCTCTCTGTCACACCCAATGAGGGGTTATCCATCCTTGGTTTGAAGGGGAAACGCATGAACCCCTGAAGCAGCCTATAGACGGCTCTGATTGCTGAAAAGTCTTTTCCCACATCCAGCCCAAATCTGTCTCTCAGCAACTCTCAGTCATCCATCCCAGCTCTACGCTTGGGGGACAGGCAGAAGAAAGCTAATACCTCCTCAGTAGTCTAGAGTTTAAGACATTCAAAGCCAAAGAAAAAGCCTTGTCTTCTGGCTCCTACTCTGTTTCATGGGGATGCTTCAGAAGAAATTAAAAGCGCTATCTAACCTAGTAGAGAGAAAACTAATTTGGACCAAGGGACTTGGACTTTTGTCCGATGTCCATGTCTAACAAACAGTGACTTTGGGCAAGTCTATAAAATGAGCTGAGTGGACATGTAATAACATAATATTAATCATAATAGTAGTATTATTTAATATAGTAATGATTCATATAAGTAATATTAATGATTGTATTGATATTAATGAATTAATAACTAGAGGATAATATCTCAATTTCCTTCCAGCTCTGAAATACTGGTTATTCACCCAATAACCTAAGAAATGTCAGGGCATGGATTATTTTTCTCCATTGCGCACAAGCGGAGACCCAGAACTGCTGAGTGGATAGCCTGATTTAGACATACCACAGACAGTGCTCAGGCAGCAGGGATCCTCTGTGAGGAGCTGCAGAGCCACTTCACCAAAGCGTTGGCACCCACCAGGCTGGGTTTCAGGGCAGCTGAGATCCACAGGGATGATAGTGTTGGGGGCCACACACTGGTCCTGGCAGCAGCCGCTGAGTGAGCTATTCCAGATTTCACCCACAGCTCGGGGCACGCCCAGGCTGTCTGTGCATGCTGTGAAGGCAGGAAGGTGAGAGAGTCTGGGAGAACTCTGACCTAACCTCACTGGGATCTCTCTGAGACACTCATTCTCCCACCTTCACAGACCAAGACTCAGTACGAGACGGGTACAGCCTACACTCACTAGGGCCATATAGTGCAGAGAATCTAGCAAGGGAAAGAATCTCATGGAGCAATCTAGGCCAGCCCGCTGAAATACAAGGAGATAAAGAAATGACTCATTCAAGGTCACAAAGGTAAGAAGCATCACCCAAATCCTCTGACTCCAGAGTCAGGATCCTCTGCTTAGGGGGAATGGTCCCCAGGGACACTGTAACAACTATATAGTCTAGAGAAGAGGAGCCTTGACATGAAATGCACCCCCTCTGCCTCCATGTCCCTGTGCTAATACAAGGATGAAATCTCACAGGGCATCCTTCCCAATCCCTCCTACACCTGCCTCTTCTCTCTGTTCCCTCTGACCAAGGCCCCTCTCCCTGATTTCAAATCCAGAACCAATCAATTAATGAACAAGTGTGTATTGACTACTATATGCCAGGGATACTGTGCTAGGTGCTGGAGATACAAAGAAGAAAATCAAACAGTGCTTGCCTTCAAGGAACTCATACTCTGCTGGCCAGAGCCTGTAGGCCGGCATAGGACAACTGAGTCTGGGCTCTAGATTTGTTCCTTCCCTGGTATTAAAGAGTCAGGGAATGTGTATGTGTCCCTCTCCATCTCAATGGCCTCTGATCCTCGACTCCCCTAAACTTGTATGTGGGCTCTGGGACCCCATAGTTGGCACTTACCACATTTCTCCTCAGGGATGCAGAGTGCAGAATGCAGCCTGTGCAAGACAGTGCCCTCAGGGCACACACAGCCTTCTCCAAGCATTGAACAGAGCTCTGGGTCAGGGGGTTCCCGCCCCCCATCCTGGCATGTCTTGGGAGTGTCACAGACTGCCACACATGCCTGATAGGTAGAGTCTCCAGGGCATAAAAAGGCTGGAGGGAAGTCAGAAGTCAGTCAAAGCATTTAAGTGCTAACCATATACTAGACACTGTGCTAAGTGCCAGGGGTGCAAAGAAAGGTAAAAATATTATTTCTGCTTTTGAGGATCTTACATTCTTATGGGGGTGACATTCAAAAATTACATACACAACATATATACAGGAAGTGTGGGTTCAGGGTTAATTTTGGCTGATAGAGGTAGATACCATCAGAGAAGAGTGGAAGAGGGGGAAGAGGAAGGAGACAGAGAAGAAGGCAGGGGTTGATGAATAGGCGACGATCAAGAAGGCTCTCCCTTCCTCCCCTCCCCAACTCACGACAGTAGTCTGAACGCCGCCACTCAATGCACACGTTGAATTTGTGACACATTGCCACATACACAGTTAACGCCACGCAGGGCTGCTGCACATATTTGGTGTCTCTGATCCACAGCTCACAGAACGACTCTGGGGTTACCTGGAGCAGACCAACCCATTAATACCATCTGCCCACTCCTCCAAAGGAGTTGTAATGGGGCCACCTTATGTTGATAGCTCTCCTCATTTACTGTACCTTGTTCCCTGGGTCCTTAGGAGAACAACTCCTACATCAAATGCCAGAGCTTTGTCTCCTCTCCAGCCCTTGCCTCTTCAAAACGCTACATGTCTGCCTCCTTCAGGAAGCCTTCCCTATTAAGGGTATCCTTCTAAGCCACAGCTAGGCCTTGGATACCAAAGCCTACATTCCTACTCAACGTATAAGGCCTGGACCATGGGCAGACACAGTCCTCCACATCCCTGAATCCACTAAGGAACACTGTTTCAGTCACATTTGTCTCTTTCCCAGACAAATCTGTTTCAATTCAACAAGACTTTACTAAGCACCTGCTGTATACAGACATGTAAAAGACACTGTGCAAAAACTAAAAGCAGACGCTATTCTCAAAGAGTTTCTATTCCATTCTATTGACCAGTGCTTAAGTCCTGGACTCAGGTCTGAGTGACATTGTAAGATGACTTTTTCCTTATTGTTGGTGGAAATCACCCCTCTAACAACACAACCACAAAATTCTCAATTCCAACCTGGAGCCAGGAAAACCTGAGTTCAAAACTGGCTTCAGATATTCAATAGCTGTGTTCCCTGGGTAAGTCTCTAAACTTCTTTTTGCCTTGGTTTTCTCAACCTCAAAATGAAGATAATAATAGCATCTACTTCTCAGGGTTATTGTAAGGATGAAATGGGATAATATCTGTAAAAAGCATTTAGCACAGTGCCTGGCATATAATAGGTGTCATATAAATGCATCTTCTTTTCTCCTTCCCATCCCCCTTCCCCTCCTTCCTCCACACACCTCAGCCAAACCATCAAAGGCAAAATTCCCAGACAAAGCATTCTGTCCTCATCTACAGTGTGACATGGTCATGACCCTGGGGAAGGGATAGAGCTGTAACTTCTCTCCTGATCTCCAGTCTTGCACCTCTTACTGTCTCTTGGATATCTAGAACTGGATGTCCCATAGACATCAACATGACCAAAACTGAACTTATCATCCCCCACCATCCCCACCCCAAATGTTCCCTTCTTCCTTTCTTCTCTATTATTAACAGTGGTGTGACCATTCTTCTAGTCACCCAGATGCACAACCTGATGTCAGTCTCAGTTCCTTACTCTCTCATCCCCTAAATCCAATCTGTTGCCAAATTCCATCAATTCTAACTTTTATTGCATCTCACCTCTGACACTTCCACCATCTTGGTGCAGATCCTCATCACTTCATGCCTGGATTACAATAGCTTGCCAGTTGTTCTCCTTGCCTCAAGTCTCTGCCCACTCTATTCCAACCTCCAGTCAGCTATCACAATGATCTTCCTAAACCGAAGATCTGATCATGTCAATCCCTCCCTCATCCCTGTCTCCACCCCCATTCAATAAAACTCCTGTAGCTCCCTATTTCCTCCATGCTTAAAAAAATTGACAAATATTTCAATATAATTAGTTTCCTTTACAATCTTATGTATTTTACTTTATGCATTAAAAGTTCATAAACCCTGTTCGAAATATTCTTTTAGAGACTTTCATAACCTAGCCCCTTCCTGCATTTCCAGCCATGTTACACCTTACTTCCCTTCACATACTCTATGATTAGTGACATCATCCTTTTGAAGTTTCTTACATACAATACTCCTTCTCTTGATTCTATGCATTTTCATTGACTGTCTCCCATGCCCCAAATTCTCCCCCATTTTGTCTCTATCGTCTAGTTTCCCTGGCTTCCTTCAGATCTTAGCTAAAGTCCAACCTTCTGCAACAAGCCTTTCCTAGTCCCCCTTAATGCTCATGTCTTCCCTTTGAGATGTTTTCCAATTCTCTCTCTCTCTCTCTCTCTCTCTCTCTCTCTCTCTCTCTCTCTCTCTCTCTATATATATATATACATACATATACACACGTACACATATATATGTGTGTGCATGTATACATATATGTACATACATATATACATAGACACACACACATATATAATCTTGTTTACTCACAGTTGTTTGCATATTGTTTCCCTATTAGACTATAAGCTCCTTGAGGACAAGGACTAATTTTGCCTTTTTTTGTATCCCCAACACTGGCATGTAGTAAGTGCTCAATAAATGCTTGCTGACGTGACTGATGCTACTCAAAGAAGTCATGTGTTCACATGGGCAAAGATGCACAGGCTGGGCTGGCAAGTCTTTAACATTGTAAGTTGCAGAGAAGGTGCCAACTTGCATTATTACAGAGTATTTTCTCACCATGGAATTCCTATACCAGTGAAAAATCACAGGTCCAGTTCTAATCCCTACAATATTTTTTTAATTCAATCTTTTGTCTGATGAGCTAAAGGTAAGAAGGAATTTTGTCCAGCTGAGGATAAGGGATTGGGAAATTGAGGTCAGATGAGGACCGGTGATAATAATAGAAAGATTGGGGTCACCACTTCCATAAATACTGTGAGAAATAATACTTAGTACAGGGGTTATTAACTTTTTGTGCATAAAATAAAATACATAAGATCACAAAAAAACTACTCATGTTGAAATATTTGTCAATTATTTTTAAACAAGGTCACAGACTCTAGGTTGAGACTTCTTTATCTGGAGGGTAAAAGAAGTATCATGGAGGCTCATTTTCACATTTCTCTATCACCACCCCCACTTCTTTACCAGGATCATTAACTATTAATCTACCTTGCTCCTGCCCCAAGCCCATCCCCATTCCAGAATCTAGCCTCAAAACTCTGCTTTAGAGAACTATGTTACCCTGAGTACATGTCCCTAGCTTGGTTGGATTGTCAATTCTGGTCTGTCCTGTGATATCTCCCAATGGGAACCTTATAGGCAGACAAAAAGGGATGCAGGGTCCATGATGGGACACAGGTCACCAAGGCACACGGCTGAGGCTGGGTGATGGATTAAAGGAGAAAGGTTCAAAGTTCTTGATAATCTCCTGTCCCATCCAGTACTGACTGGTCCTTCCCTCCTGACCCTTCCATTCCTATTCTCCTGAAAAGAAAGAAACTTACAAAATCATGGCAGCTACTAAAGGTTCCGTTAGAGACCATGCGGATGCAAGGTGAGCAGTCTGCCGTAGCACAGCTGTCCTCCCGGTAGCGGAACTGACCCACAGATGTCAGGGTGCTGGGCAACTGCCAGCTGTCCAGAAATGGAGTGGGGTCTTCAGTTTCCTCCACCACAGTGCCATCGGGCAGGGTAAGGTCATTGGCCACATCACCATCACAGACACCTACAGGTAGAGTGGAATGATGTGACAAGTACCATCAATCAAAGTAGGGATGGTGAGCATCACAGCAGAGAATGTAGATGACCCAACTCTAAATTCAAATTTCCTGTGCCAGTCCCTGTTCTATTCAAATGACTGGTTTTCCACACTCATTGGTCACTTCTGGAAACACCAGTCTCACACATCTCAGGCTGCTAACTCTGAGGGTGACTAAGAACTGGTTAAAATATAGGCTTCTCTGGCTAGGCAGATCTCCACACTCTAAACCTAGGCCCTTGGAGCATCAGGAGTCCACATTCCAATGTCTAGAGTCAGGACAAATGGTGGTTGGTTCTGTTGCAGGTGTGACTGTCCCATTCACAAGTCCATCAAGGTCCACTACCAGACGTATCTACTGACTCAACTCCAACTGTGATTTAAGAAATCTCCACATCTGAGAAAGGATAGGAGAATATGACTTCTAATACCCCACCTTTTATCATCTATAAAATAGGCAGCCATTTCTAAATTTTCTCAAGAGTAGCCCTGCTCCTTGGAATACCTTCTTTCGTCTAAAGGGATTGGTAGTGACTGTGTTTAATTTTTTTGTGACTGAAAGAACTGGAAGTGAAAGGAGTACCTATTCACCAGGGATGGCTGAACAAACTAGTATGTGAGGACAACCGAATCTCAGTGCTTCATGAGAAACAAGGCATACAGAAAATTCAGAGAAAGGTGGAAGACTTGTACCAACTGATACAAACAAAGAGACCAAAAGAACTATATAGCTATAGCTATACACACATATATTTAAATTTTAAAAAGAGGTTATACTAAGGCAAGAGAAAAAGGAAAAGAAAACTCAAATGAATAAGGTACAAATTGGACTGGGGACCTGTGTTGATGTGGGTCCCTGATCTTGGACTCCCTTGGACTTCTAGACCTATAAGTTGGGATTCTCTTTCCTCCTGACTCTAACCTCTCTCTGCCTTTGGGTCTTGCCTTTCAGTCCTACCTGGTTTCCTTGACTCACTCTCTTCCAGAGACTTTTCTAATGGGCTGAACTCTGGGTCTTGTCTCTCAGGGTCTGCTATGCCCTATAACAATCTAAGGATCAGAGAGATAGCACTACCCTCCCCCTTCTATAAACCCCTCCCTGCACATTTATTTCCAAGCAAGAAATGGGTACTGGAGCAGCTGTGTTCCCATACCCCCTTGTAGAGGCCCGGAACTCACCACATAGACCCCCACCCACAGATTCATCTGCTTTTCTGGACTCCACAATCATAAGCCCAGAGCTGTGGAACCACTGGATTTGAACTTGTGAGGGGGTCCGTATCACATACATGTTCCCCGTGTCCTCAATCTTGAATCCATGCTGGCTCACTGGTGGCCAGATGGGCCTCGAATTGAGAGTTACCTAGAGAAGGAAAAGAGGCAACAAGACAGAAATTAATTCATCTCCAAATACGGATACACTTGAACTTTCTTTGTAATGTTAGTTCTTAAAAGGGGAGCTGGTAGAAGAAAGCCCTGGAGATCCAGGACTCTCCTCTGAAGAACTGAAAGGATAGGAGAGAGATAAACCATGGGCCGCTGGGAGACAAGAGGATGGACAAGATGATCCCAGGAGGTTTCTAGCCCTAACCTCAGCATAGGGGCAGATTTATGTAGTAATCAAGTTCAGAATCATAACAGTCTAATGGAAATAATGGATGGAAAGATTTAACTTCTCAGTGTCTCAGGACTAATCTAATTCATAAACTGGCTATCTTCATTGGTGAAAGGAGTACCCACCCTGATAGCTCCGCATCTTTTTTTTTGCCATAAATAACATTGTGGGTTTTGTTTTATTTTATTTTATTCATTTAACTTTTAACATTCATTTTCACAAAATTTTGGGTTCCAAATTTTCTCCCCATTTGTCCCCTCCCCCCACCCCAAAACACCAAGCATTCTAATTGCCCCTATCACCAATCTGCCCTCTCTTCTATCATCCCTCCCTTCCCATGTCCCCATCTTCTCTTTTGTCCTGTAGGGCCAGATAACTTTTTATACCCCATTACCTGTATTTCTTATTTCCTAGTAGCAAGAATAGTACTCAACAGTTCTTCCTAAAACTTTGAGGTCCAACTTCTCTTCCTCCCTCCCTTACCACCCATTCCCTTTGGAAGGCAAGCAATTCAATATAGTCCATATCTGTATAGTCTTGCTAATGACTTCCATAATAGTCATGTTGTGTAAGACTAACTATATTTCCCTCCATCCTATCCTGCCCCCCATTGCTTCTATTCTCTCTTTTGATCCTGTCTCTCCCCAAGAGTGTTGACTTCAAATTGCTCCCTCCTCCCATTGCCCTCCCTTCCATCATCCCCCCCACCCTGCTTATCCCCTTCTCCCCCACTTTCCTGTATTGTAAGACAGGTTTTCCTACCGAACTGAGTGTGCATTTTATTGCTTCCTTTAGTCGAATGTGATGAGAGTAAACTTCATATTTTTCTCTCACCACCCCTCTTTTTCCCTCCACTAAAAGTCTTTTGTTTGCCTCTTTTATGAGAGATAATTTGCCCCATTCCATTTCTCCCTTTCTCCTCCCAATATATTTCTCTCTCACCACTTAATTTCATTTTTTTATGATATGATCCCATCCTATTCAATTCACTGTGTGCTCTGTGTATGTGTGTGTGCGTGTGCGTGTGCGTATGTGTGTATGTGTGTGTGTGTAATCCCACCAACTACCCAGATACTGAAAAGCTTCAAGAGTTACAAATATTGTCTTTCCATGCAGGAATGTAAACAGTTCAACTTTAGTAAGTCCCTTATGACTTCTCTTTGCTGTTTACCTTTTCATGCTTCTCTTCATTCTTGTGTTTGAAAGTCCAATTTTCTTTCCAGCTCTGGTCTTTTCATCAAGAATGCTTGAAAGTCCTCTATTTCATTGAAAGACCATTTTTTCCCCTGAAGTATTATACTCAGTTTTGCTGGGTAGGTGATTCTTGGTTTTAGTCCTAGTTCCTTTGACTTCTGGAATATCATATTCCATGCCCTTCGATCCCTTAATGTAGAAGCTGCCAGATCCTGCATTATCTTGATTGTATTTCCACAATACTTGAATTGTTTCTTTCTAGCTGCTTGCAATATTTTCTCCTTGACCTGGGAACTCTGGCATTTGGCCACAATGTTCCTAGGAGTTTCTCTTTTTGGATCTCTTTCAGGCAGTGATCTGTGGATTCCTTGAATACTTATTTTGCCCTCTGGTTCTAGAATAACAGGGCAGTTTTCCTTGATATTTCATGAAAGATGATGTCTAGGCTCTTTTTCTGATCATGACTTTCAGGTAGTCCCATAATTTTTAAATTGTCTCTCCTGGATCTATTTTCCAGGTCAGTTGTTTTTGCAATGAGATATTTCACATTAGCTTCCATTTTTTCATTCTTTTGGTTTTGTTTTGTGATTTCTTGGTTTCTCATAAAGTCATTAGCCTGCATCTGATCTATTCTAATTTTGAAAGAACTATTTTCTTCAATGAGCTTTTGAACCTCTTTTCCCATTTGGCTAATTCTGCTTTTGAAAGCATTCTTCTCCTTATTGGCTTTTTGAACCTCTTTTGCCAATTGAGTTAGCTTATTTTTCAGGGTGTTATTTTCTTCAGCATTTTTTGGGGTCTCCTTTAGCAAGGGGTTGACCTGCTTTACATGCTTTTCTTGCATCTCTCTCATTTCTCTTCCCAGTCTTTCCTCCACCTCTCTAACTTGATTTTCAAACTCCTTTTTGAGCTCTTCCATGGCCTGAGCCCATTGAATATTTCTTTTGGATGTTTGGGATACAGAAGCCTTGACTTCTATGTCTTTCCCTGATGGTAAGCCTTGTTCATCCTCATCAGAAAGGATGGGAGAAGATATCTGTTCACCAAGAAAGTAACCTTCTATGGTCTTATTTTTTTTCCCTTTTCTGGGCATTTTCCCAGTCAGTTACTTCAATAGCTCCACATCTTAATGAAATTGCAGCTATCTGGTGCATTCATGTATATTTACCCCAGTGTGACTCTTTCCTTGGAGGCTTTCCAAGAATAGGGGAAAAGTGGTAACAGAGGAATCAAGTTTATGGGAAGGGGAGAAGGGTCTCCAGTAGCTCTATTATTCCTGAGACTACCGCACAGAGCATAAGGTTGGACTGAATAACCGTAGGACCCCTTCTATTTAAACAGAGGTAATAGGAAGAACCTTCCCTGGTTTAGGAGGCAGCTTGTAACACAGAATATAGAGTGCTAGTCCTGGAGTCAGAAAGATCTGAGTTCAGAGTCTGCCTCCAACACTCACTATCAGTGTGACTGTGAGCATGTCATTTAACTTCTCTGTCTCTGTTTCTTCTTCCATAAAATGGGACTAATAAGAGCATTTTACCTCACAGGTTGTTGTTGTGAGGATCAAATGAAACAACATATGTAAGTGCTTCACAGATCTTTGGCTATCATTATTGGTTACCATTAAAACCAGACTCTAATCTAGAGAAATCCACAGCGAAAACTGAGCCATTGAAAACCAGAGTTGTTTCTCTCATTTCTATATATATAGCAAATTGAAGACAGAGGATTAAACTTTTAAAGAAAAAATTTTGGGGGAACCTAATAATAATTGCCTTTATTAATTTTATCACTCATGATTGCAGCATCGAATACTACAGATATTTTAGTGCATTAGCTTTCAAGTAATTAACACAATCTTGTGTCCTCTGATTTTCTGGAAAGCATCTGATACAAGTCTCTCATAGAAGGAAGGAAGGAAGGAAGGAAGGAAGGAAGGAAGGAAGGAAGGAAGGAAGGAAGGAAGGAAGGAAGGAAGGAAGGAAAAATGGAAAGAAGGAAACAGGCATTTCTTAAGCATTGACTATGAACTTGTCACTGGGTCTTTACAAATATTATCTCTTTTGATCCTCTTTACAACCCTAGGAGGCATATGCTATTATAATCCCCAATTTACAGTGGAGGAAACTGAGGCAGACAGAGGTGAAACGACTTGCCCAAGATCATACAACTAGGATATGTCTGAGGTCACATTTGAACTTGGATCTTCAGGTCTCCAAGTTAAACATTATACCTCCTAACTGCCTCGCTCAATCCTAACAGAAGTATGTGAATGTAGAAATAACTGAACACCTAGATGCAAAGAGTAGATGAACGTCACTGGAAGGGTATCTCCAGTGGAGCGTCCCAGGACTCTGCCACAGAATCAAAGAGCTTCAAAGACCCTCAGATACAATCTGGCTCAACCTATACCTGACTAACCTCTCCTACTCTATCCCAAATAAGGGAACATCCATTCAGCTTTTTCCTGAAAGCCTCCAGTGAAGGAGATCTATAGTAGTCCTTTGCATTTGACAACCACTCTCACAGCTAGCGAGGGTTTTTTTACTAACTGAGTCCAAAGCTGCCTTTGTATTTTCCACCCAGTTCTCCTAACTCTACCCTCTGAGTCCAAGAAAAACAGGCTCAATCCCTCTTCCATATGACAGCCCTTCAAAATACTTGAAAATTACTATGACGTTTTAGAGGAATTGTTCCTTCCTTTTTCCCCCATATAGCCTGATCTCCAGTCATCTCTCCATTTTCCTATGGGACATACTTCAACTTGCCTGTGTTCCTCTTAAAATGTGAGGCCTAGAACTGAATACAGTACTCCAGCCAGAGCAGAGTCTTGCTAGACCTAGAATAGTAGAGTTTAATCCCATTGACCCTATGGTTAAGACTTCTGCTCTGTTTGATATTTTTTTGTTTTAAATTTTTCAAAATTAATAACTTAGATAAAGACATAGATGGCACATGGATTGAACGTGCGAATGACATGAACATAGAAGGGGAGTTGTTTGTGAATTCCCTATGATCTAGCAACCTGATCATAGTCCTATCAAAAAATGAATTAACGCCAGTCTGGAACGAATTATTCTTGATGAAGTCATAGTGACTCTCGGTGATCATCACTGCCATTTCTAAATGTTCACAAACCATCCCTTTAACAATACATTCTACAATTGTGCCCATTGATCACTATGAAATTTATAAGTGATACATTTATACTTTTTTCTGGTTAAAGCAAGGGAAAAAATTCCACTCATGATGGTGGTCTGTGACAGGGATAGCCCTGACACACACCTGTCACCCTCTGAGACAGTCATAGTAATTCTAGGACAAGGTTGCCCTTAGAACAGGAATATTTTGGAAGCTCATACCGTCCTGTTGAGTCGATCAATGGTCATTTGGTGGGCTAGGTTGGTCACATTCAGCATCACTGGGCAGAAAGGAGGCCAGTTCAAGTGACCCTACAGAAAAATAGCATTGTTAATAACTTCCATGCATACATGAAAAGTCACATAGTAAATCAAAAATGCATTTGACTTGGAAACTAGAGAATCAATTTGAACACCAGCCTTATTACTGACCAAGTCACTTAACCTCTATTTCTTCATATTAAAAATGAGTACATTACTTAGACTACCTACAAGGGTTATTATAAGCAAAAGACACTTTATAAACTAGAAATTATGATACAAATAGGCTCTCATTATGATGTGTTATACGACACTTTATAAACATTAACTTATTTGAGCTTCACAATAATCCTCTGACGTAGGTAGGACTCAGTCAATAATCAGTGATTAAGCACCTCCCATGTGCCAGGCACTGTACATTATCCCTCTTTTACAGATCAAGAAACTGAGGTGTAAAAAGGTTATTTAATTATTTAATATATTAATTGATTAAAGTTAATTAATATAATTAATAAATAACTATGCATTTTAGCTTAATCTGATCATGGTACCATACATTATAAACATTATGAATAATTCAAACTAGAATTTGAATCCAGGTTTCACCCCCAATCTCTCCAACCGTTCCCATCCATAGGGCCCTTTCTCCATGATTTGAGCACCATTTCCTCCCCCAGAATGCTCTCTCACATCATTTGGGGATAGGGTAGTTTGGATGAATACAGAGGGAGAGAAAGAGGATAACTTACCCAGCCCCTCCTCAGTTATCCACACTAACAAGAAAGGATAGAAACAAAAATAATAGCTAACCACTATATATAATGCTCTAAGTTTTACAAAGCCCCAATAATCCACAATAGAATCAAGCCCCCAGAATGCTTCTGTTTGTGCACAGAATCTTTCGTGTTGTTCTCTCTATAACAAATTTTCTTCCCAAGTTCCACTCCATCCTGAGCAATATGGAAAAAGTTTAGCATTCCATGCGTACCCCAGCCTTGAGGTCCAACAGAATTACAGAGCAGCCACATTAAGGAAAAGTGGCCATGGATCATCCAAAATATGTTAACTTCTATGCTAAGTGGTACAGTGGATTGAGCACCAGTGCAGGAGTCAGGAGGACCGGAGTTCAAATCTCACCTCAGACGCTTGACATTCACTAACTGTGTGACCTTGGGGAAGTCACCTAACCCCAATTGCCTCATCCTGGGTCATCTCCAGTCATCCTGATGAATATCTGGTCACTGGATCCAGATGGCTCTGGAGGAGAAGTGAGGCTGGTGACCTGCACAGCCCTCCCTCACTCAGAACAAAGTCAAGTGCAAGTCATGTCATCATTTCTCTGATGGCATGGTCTTCTTCAGCAACGAAGGATGAACACACACACACAACTTCCATGCAGAGACCAGAGAGTGCCTCCGCAACATTTCTTTGGGGACTGCTGTTTCATAATGCAAAGAATTAAAGAAAATGCCTTAGGTTCGAATTCTGTGATCTGAAGCCTAACCATGACTCCCTTATTTACAAACCTTCCGAGGCTTTCTATTGCCTCTAAAATAAAACCTGTATTCCTTACTCTGATATTCAAGATCCTCCATAATCATTTAATCTGTTCCAGAATGATTGTACATTCCTTCCCTGCACACACTCTGTTCCAACCCAAATGGGTTAAATTCTATCATCCCATTTTCTACTTCTGTGAATTTCCCAAAGCTGTGTTCCGAACCTGGAATGCACCCCTTCCTTACTGTCACCTTTTAGAATACTTTCCTTGCTTCAAAGCTCAGCTCAGATCCCCTACAAAGCCTTCCCTGATACTCCCAGAAAAAATAAAATGTCCTCCGTATTCTCAAATTTTCTTAAAACACTCGGTTGGTACTTGTCTTGTGTTCTCTCCAACATATTGTATTATATTTATACATGTATATGTTATCTCTATCCCCGCCTCCCCTACCACCAGGAAAAGGCAAACTCCTTAATGGCAAGCACGATTTTTTCTCTGTGTTTTTCCACTCATTCTTCCAACAAATACTTCATAGAATGAAGGTATGTAAGGGCTGTAAGCTGTCAAATTCCCTCATTTCACAGTTGAGAAAATTGTGACCCAAAAGGGAGAAATGACTTCCCAAGATCACAAAGATTACTGGAAAAGTTGACCCTAGAACCTCTCTCTCCTATATCCCTGGTTAACATCTTTCCACCATACTCTACCGCCTTCCTCCTCAGAGCCTACCTATGTTCAACCCACAACACAAACTTGCTACCCTCAGAGTTGTTCAGAGTCAGGTGCCCCACCTCCCAAACCTAGTTCTCCAACCCATTATACTTCCACAAATTTTTTTTATGTAGATATGCAATTATCTCACTGCGGGGAGCTCCCAGTAAGGAAACTCTCTCTGCCAATGAAAGCTGGCAACTATTCAACAAATACCATCTCAGAGAGTTGTCTGGGGACACTGTGAGGGTAAGTGGTCTGCCCAGGGTCACACAGCCAGTGCAAGTCAGAGGTGACACTTGAACCCAGGTGTACCTGGCTCTGAGGTCAGTTCTCTTTCTACTCCATGACAACCACAGCAAAAATAAAAATAGCTCCCATTTCTACAGCCCTCTTAAGTTTACTAAGCTTTTTCATAACAGCCAGTGAGATAAGTGGTGCAACTGTTATTTAAATTCAATTCCACAAATGTATTTCTTTATTAAGGGACTCCCTTGGACACCGTTCGAAGTACTGGAGATATAAAAACAAAAATGAATCCTTTAAGGAACTTAAATTCCACAGGGAGAGGTGGAAACACCATGCACCCAGAGAAGGAAATACAGTCTCACCAGAAGCAGAGGACAATCCTAACGATTGAGAACCAAGAGAAGACTTTGAGGAAATCAGTGGATCCTGAGCTAATCCTTAAAGTAATCTCGGGATTCTAGGCAACAGAAATGAGGAGGGCAAGCATTCCAGAAATAAGGGCTAGTTTGTGCAAAGTCACAGAGGTGGTAAATAGAATGTCAGATTCAAGGAAGAGCAAGTAGACCACTTAGGCTGGAGCATGAAGTTTGTAAAGGTAAGCAATGTGAAATAAGTCTGGAAAGGTAGATAAAGTTTAACTGTCAGGTGATGTCTAGTTTTTTGCTTTGCTTTTTTTTAGAAGCAACAGGAAACCCCTCAAGTGTCTTGTGTATGACAGTGGTGTGATTAGATTTATGTCTTAGGAATATTAATTGGCAGCTATGTAGACTGAAGAGAGGAGAAAAAGGAGACAAGGGAGGTTGCCACAATAGTCCATGAGAGAGGTGATGGTGACCTGAACTGGGGGTGGTAGCTTTGTGAGTATGCAGAAGGGGATGGATGGATGTGGGAGATATGGAGGCAGACATGATAAGACTTGGCAACTAACTGAATATGAAGAGAAAAGGAAAAGGGAAGAATGGAAGACAGCTCTTAAGTTTTAAGTCTGGGTGATTGGAAAGGGGCTGCTGCCTTCAATAAAATAGGGGAGCTTGGAAGAAAGGCAGATTTAGGGAAAAAATGATAATCATTTTGCAAATAAGGAAACTGAGGTTCAGAGAATGGAATGATTGGCCAAGGGTCACGAGGAAAGTTCATTAGAGAGCTAAGCTGTGAACACAACACTGGATTGGCCATTTGGGCACATTTCACACTCTTTCACTCTCCCAATTCAGCCACAGTTCCTTGGGTACGCTAATGGCAGTGGGGGCAAGGAGCAATTACCAGATTTGCACTTTTGCAGTCAAGGACAAGGACAGTGACCATCTCCTCTGGGCGCTGGCTGACAATATAGGAGGCCTCTTTAAACAGAGCCACATAGCTCCCATCAAAGGTCACCAAGCTCAAGTCAGGAAAAATGGAACATCGACCTACATGCAGACAAAAGAGAGAATCTGTTTAGAGACAGTACTGACCTACCCTGGAAAAGAAAGTCTGCATTCCCTTTCTAGATATACCAGGAGAAAGGCTGAGCCATTTTAATAGAAATCTTCACATGGCCAAAGCTTGGCTTTTTTAAAGCCTGCAGACCCAGCTTCATTCAGTCAGCTGACTGCTGGATAAGGAGATCTCCTTGGGTCCTCACTTCTTCACATCTGTATGATATGTGAAGGAACCAGCTCCCCAACCTCCAGATCCCATACTGAAGACACTGGCTGGGCTTTCCTCTCCTCTCCTCTTCCCCCCTTCTCCTTTTCTCTCCTTCCCTTTCCTTTCCTTTGTCCCAAGTGGAGCAAAACATCAATTGTTTTTTAAGGGGAGACAGAATAGAAAGAGTGTTGACTCTGACCTAATGCAGGTAGATTCAAATCTTGCTCCTGATGCTTACTGGCTATATGACCTTGGAGCAAGCCACCCCGGGCCTTAGTTTCTTCATCTGTAAAATGAAGATGCTTGACTAGATAGTTCTGACACTTCTAGTTCTAATTCATTGACTTTATCATCCTATAGTCTAGGAATGAGGAGCAGTTCCAGGGGCATAGGTCACCTCTCTGCTCTCATACAGGTTGGGTCTGTCATACTCAGGACAGGAATCCTCATGGGCATGAGATCCCTCAAGATGAGGGAGTGTCTCTGCTACCAAAGCTCCTTTGCTCCCCTCACTCCTTAACCATAACCAAGTGAGTATGACCTTAGCATCAGGCCACCATGGCTACTCACAGGCACATTCCCAGCGGGAGCAGCATCGGTCTCCATTGGCACGCACAGCAAATCCTAGAACCCCACAAGGCGGGGGTGAGGCACTGTATGGGCACTGCTGGGTCTGGTTAACTCGGATCAACTCTCCCTCTACACAGATATATCTGACACACTCACTTTCGATGACAGGCTAGGATAGATGCGAAGAGAGATAGAGGGTGTCATTCTCTTGCCAGAGTAGAGAGAATCCTTATCCAGGTATCTGGGGGTGTGGAAGATCAAGAAAGGAGCTGCATCCTGCAGGCTGCTCCCACCTTGTCCCAGCTCCCCCAGTAATAACCCTTAATCAGGCTTAGGGTCTGAGCTGGCAGGGGGCAGGCACATATAATTTATCACCAGGTGAATTGTGCTTCATTCACACTCTGGAAGAATCAAAAATGAATGAATGGATGAAAAAGCATTTAGTAAATGTTTTTATATGCCAAATATTGGGTTAAGTACTGGGTATTCAAATACAAAAGAAAAGAAAAAAAAAGAGGGGAGTTAGGTCCTGCACCGGGATCAGAGAATGTAAGAGATCTGTAGTCTGTTGGCATGTATCAGGAGGAACAGGTTCTTAGGGGTCATGGAGGAGGATTCTATAGTGGGCACAGAGGCAGACAGACACTCATGTGGTTTCACACGTAATGCTCTGACCTAAGGAGCTCAGAACAGAGTGGAACAAGGTCAAATGAGGGCACTGTTTCTATGTCCAAGTGGCATTGTGCCCAGGAAAATGCCCTGCATGCCAGACATGATGGTGAAAGCCCAGGCCACAGAGCCTGGACAGAAGTGAGGAATGTCAGTTTTAGCTCAGTCAAACCAGTCGGCCTGAAAGATTCAAGCCATGACCCCAAAAGAAAGAAATCAAATCAACTCAATTTCTCCTCTGTCTAAAAACCAGTGTCAGGGAGGAGCTGGTCACTAGCCACACATCGACACTGAAGGCAGGGTCCAGAGCTCAGGGTGGAGGGGAAGGCTTTGTAGATGTGGGAGGGATTGAAGGGATAGTCACTACACAGGCAGCCAGAAAACCATGAGTAATTACTCACAACACATGTTGGGAATGTAAAAGATTCTGTCATTGACATCACGACTGAGGTAGGTAGCACTGAGACACCTCCAGCTGGGGCTGATCGCCCAGGCTGTCCTGTTGTGTCTTCATCAGCAGATTCCTCGGGAGGCCGAAGCCCTAGGGTCATCCCGGGGGCCCTAGTCTGGCCCATAGAAACCGAAAAGTATGAAGCCACACTGGTTGGTGATGATGAAGATATTCCCGTCACATTGCTAACTAGAGGACCAAGGGGGAAGGATGTGGACAAATGTGGCATGGATGTGGCACCAGAACCCTTGGCCTTAGTCCTTGGAGTCTCTGGGGATTGAGGGGCAGCAGGCAGCCCTGTGACACCCTGAGAGGACGTGCTATATTCTGTTGTAGGGAGAGGCACTTGTTTGGATAGGATAGCCCCCTTTTCAGTGGTGCTCTTGCCTGGTGCTCCTGATGCTCTTTGCACAAGCATCTCATGGGTTGAGCTTGATGGTGTGACTTCTGACTGCAAAAGAGGAGTGGTCAGCCCTTGTAAAGCAGTGACCATAGTCAGGGGTACATCTTGTCTGGTTGTGTGAACTTGAGTCAAGACCATGGAGGTCGGAGGAAGCGTAGAGTGGAAGGTCAGAGGGGACAGGGAGGTGGCTAAGGGGACAGACAACTGTGTGTCCTTCCCTGGGGACAGAGTGGAAAGTCCAGCTCCTTTCTGGGCAGGATGACTAGAGACAAAGGTCCATGGAGGAGGGTGGGATGAAGTTGATAATAGATGGCTGATGTCCTGGGTGCCCAATGGTATCCCTGCCTCGGCCAGAGGCATGCTGGTATCTGACAGCAGGGATGGCACAGTTGATTCAGAAACCAGAAAGGGTATGGGAGCTGGTGAGTGTGTAGTAGGTGACCTTGATGCAGAGAGGGCAGAGGTGACCAGAGTCACAGAGATTGGGGTCATGGAACTGGTAGCTTCTGTCACTGAGAGAACTGCACCCAGTGGTGAATGGATGATGAGGGTAGTGGAAAACTGGCCCCTGATTGGGGAAGTTGAAAGGGTTGTTGCTGTGGTGTGGCCAGTCTCAGCTTGTCCTGTGGCTTGTGCCACTTCTGGCCCTGTGCTCACAGAGGTTCTGACATGGATCTGCCCCACAGAGGTCTTACCAACAGATGGAGGAGAGCTGCTGGAACTTGTCATGTCCTCAGCCAAGGGGACTCTAGGGGTTTCCGTCCTATTACCTTCCCCTGTTGTCAGAGTCATCAGCAATGGTTCCTGGAGCCCTGCGGAGGGAGGGAGCCCCACTGGTGAGATCTCAGTGGTTACAGGCGTGGAAGGGGGTCTCTCAGAGACAGCCATACTGAGGGAGGGTCTTGCCACTGCTTGAAACTGCGTTGTCCTTACTGGTGAGGGACTTGGCGTAGGAACAGTCACAGCTTTGGATATTAGATGAAAGCCGGGAATTGTGGGGAGCATCAGGAACTTTGTAGTATTTAGGCTTCCAGGGAAGGTCATTTTTGCTTGAGTTGTTTTTGTGGGGGCTGTCCCCACACTGAGCGCTGGCATCCTGGGTGGGAAGATGGAGGAGGAGCTGGTTTTTGGAGTTGGCGGCGTGACAGGAGAGCGAGAGGGCAGCTGCACATCAGCTGGGACCACTGTAGAGAGGTCTGCTATTGTGGGCCACTTTGAGGAACGTTGGCTGGTACCTTCCAATGTAGACCCAAATCTTGATTCTGCCCCTTCCTTGGTTGCTACCTGCAAGCTTGAAGTTGTAGTGAGGGCAACAACTGTGTCCCTGGCTGATACATGGGCCAATGAGAAGGTAGCCATGGTAAGAGCTGATATGCTGGTAGGTGCCCTAGGTCCAGCCATGGCTGGGGACATCTCAGGTGTTTGAGATTCCTCTGGGGAGATCAGGTCTTGGTCAGGAGCTGGGGTCCTCATGCTGGGCATAGCAGTTGCAGACTCAATACCTAAAATACAAGGAGAGAGGCTCAGGTAGGGATCCATGGGTCCATTATCTTATCAGCACAAGCTGGAAGCCATCAATCCCTGCAGAATCCACATTTGGTTGGCTGTGTTTCTATGACGGGTCAAGCTAGTCTCTTTTTCCTAGGATTGGGAGCTCTCCCAGGACATGGCCGATGTTGCCTCTTCAACTAGGGTCTCCCCAAGGGTAGGGCTGTGCCTCTTCTGCCCTCTGTAGTCTGAGGGCAAGGTGCAGACTCAGACTCAGGCTCCTGGCAATTGAGTGGCTACCTCAGGATGGTAGGGCTTATTTTGAGGCTTTAAGCCTCTGGCTCACGGGCCTGCCTGAGGCATTATGGCCCATTACCCTGGCCTTTCTCTCTTTTCCTGAGGACTTTCCAGACCTTTCTTGGGGATAGAGGAGGATCCTAAAATCTCCAAGTCTACTCTTAGGAGATGAGACTTATGCCCTGTGAGCCCAGAGTGACCTGTGCCCATCACTCATCACACAGGGCACCAAGAAATCTATAGAGCATGTGAGATTGACAGGAAACCTGGCCACGTACAGTCCTCCAAGTAGACACATTTCTGGGTGACTTCATCCAGGACCATGGGGAAGAGACAAACAGGGACACAGCCTTCGACCCTGCAGAAATAATGGAGACATCGTATTCCATGCAGGCTTATTCCCCAACTCAGTCCCAACTCCATTTTTTTCACAACCCAACCAATTCCTGCGTGCTTGTATGTACAACATTCATGTCTCCAGACAGGCACATGAATGTGCACATTCAGGTACCTGTAGGCACACACAAAGACATCTATGCTGCCTTCCCCCAGCTGGGTCATTCCTGTGCCCTAGTGAAAGATTCTCACCTGGGGACCTCCTGGCAGCTGGCTCCTTGAGGATCCCGGCAGGTTTGGAAGCAAGGGCTGGTGCAGGCATCATAGCGCCACTCACAGGCGGGGTAGGCAGTGCCTGGAGACCTGGTATCTGGGAAAATGAATCATGCTCACAAACCTATCACACACCCACCCTATGCAGAGCCCTGGGCAAGGTGCCACTGGGGAGGCAGAGTTGCAAATCCTGTTTTCAAGGGCCCAATCTGGTTGGAGAGCCCAGACTCATATACATGAAACATTCCAAAATCTAGAAGCAATATAGGCTCCTTAACGAGGATTTTTTTTTTGCATCCTCAGGACATAGAATATGACTACATCATATTATATATTCAATAAATGTCTGTCAATGCTTGACCCTTTATATAGGGGCATCAGAAAGCTTCACAGTGATCTACTGACCAAGTCTACACTCCTTGGTCAGGACTCAGTCCCTTTTCTATCCTGTACCCTCATTAAAATCTTACATAAAACAGCTGGCAATTCGACACACACAACATCTGCCTGGCTATAAACTCCAGGCAAGTATGAAGATGGAGAAAAACGGCCCCAGGAAGAAAGAGGAACCCAGACCACTTCCCCTGGATGGTCTTTGCGCATGTAAGGGATCACCACCATCCTAGTGGCATAGGGTAATGGAATAGAGCTCTACTGTGACAGGAAAAAAAACTTTACAACCATCTGATAGCCTTTACTCCTTGGGTTAGAGGAGTTTTTGGTACTTGTTTTTATTTTTTATATGTGGCGGCATCAGGAAACCTGGAACACTAGGCGGCACTACCAATAAGCTGAGATCAGTGAGTGAGGGAAAGCAGAAAGATTGATGAATTTGGAGTCAGGAAACCTGGGCACTGGTCTTGGGAACTCTGCCACTTACTAGCAATGTGACTTTCAATGTCAGTTAATTACTCTGAACTCAGCAACTCTCATCTATAAAATGGAAATATGGGGGGGTTGGGGAGCCAAGATGGTAGAGTAGAAAGATACACATATGCTAGCTCCTAACCCACAGCCCATAAAATTCCTGTAAGGAAGAACTCCCAACAGGTTCTGGAGCAGCAGAGGCCACAGGGCAACGGAGTGGAGGGGTTTTCTGTTCCAGAGAGACCTGAAAAACCAACACCAAGGGTCCGTTGTGCACCAGACCCAGAGCAGAGCCCAGCCCTGCCTCGGCGGCACTGCACCAAGAGGAGCAGATCCAAGCAGGCTTCCGGGATGGGGTCTCCAGTGGCTGTGCGTGTCCCTCCACCCACAGACACCAAGGGTCAGTGAGAGGGTCTTTTCGGCTCACCGAGAGGGGAGCAGGGTGTCTCTGTGGCTCGGGCCCCCTCGGGAGGTAGCAGTGGAGGCAGCAGTGGACAGGGCCTCCCAAGGCAGGCAGGAGCTCGGAGCCATTGATGAGGGTCTCCACGTAGGCCCCTGAGGGAACTGAGCCCCGTGTGGTGGCCTTGCCCCCACCCGAGCACCTGAACTTAATCTCACACTGAATAGCAGCCCCACCCCCACCGAAATCCCTGAGGCTGGGAAGCAGCATTTGAATCTCAGACCCCAAGCACTGGCTGGGTGGATCTGGAGGCCAAGTGGGTGTGGAGAGGACACTCAGAAGTCAAGTCACTGGCTGGGAAAATGCCCAGAAAAGGAGAAAAAAAAAATAAGACTATAAAAGGTTACTTTCTTGGTGAAAAGATATCTCCTCCCATCCTTTCTGATGAGGAAGAACAAGGCTTACCATCAGGGAAAGACACAGAAGTCAAGGCTTCTGTATCCCAAACATCCAAAAGAAATATTCAATGGGCTCAGGCCATGGAAGAGCTCAAAAAGGAGTTTGAAAATCAAGTTAGAGAGGTGGAGGAAAACTGGTAAGAGAAATGAGAGAGATGCAAGAAAAGCACGAAAAGCAGGTCAACACCTTGCCAAAGGAGACTCAAAAAAATGCTGAAGAAAATAACACCTTGAAAAATAGGCTAATTCAATTGGCAAAAGAGGTTCAAAAAGCCAATGAGGAGAAGAATGCTTTCAAAAGCAGAATTAGCCAAATGGAAAAGGAGGTTCAAAAGCTCACTGAAGAAAACAGTTCTTTCAAAATTAGAATGGCACAGATGGAGGCTAATGACTTTATGAGAAACCAAGAAATCACAAAACAAAACCAAAAGAATGAAAATATGGAAGCTAATGTGAAATATCTCATTGCAAAAACAACTGACCTGGAAAATAGATCCAGGAGAGACAATTTAAAAATTATGGGACTACCTGAAAGCCATGATCAAAAAAAGAGCCTAGACATCATCTTTCATGAAATTATCAAGGAAAACTGCCCTGAGATTCTAGAACCAGAGGGCAAAATAAGTATTCAAGGAATCCACCGATCACTGCCTGAAAGAGATCCAAAAAGAGAAACTCCTAGGAACATTGTGGCCAAATGCCAGAGTTCCCAGGTCAAGGAGAAAATATTGCAAGCAGCTAGAAAGAAACAATTCAAGTATTGTGGAAATACAATCAAGATAACGCAGGATCTGGCAGCTTCTACATTAAGGGATCGAAGGGCATGGAATATGATATTCCAGAAGTCAAAGGAACTAGGACTAAAACCAAGAATCACCTACCCAGCAAAGCTGAGTATAATACTTCAGGGGAAAAAATGGTCTTTCAATGAAATAGAGGACTTTCAAGCATTCTTGATGAAAAGACCAGAGCTGGAAAGAAAATTGGACTTTCAAACACAAGAATGAAGAGAAGCATGAAAAGGTAAACAGCAAAGAGAAGTCATAAGGGACTTACTAAAGTTGAACTGTTTACATTCCCACATGGAAAGACAATATTTGTAACTCTTGAAACTTTTCAGTATCTGGGTACTGGGTGGGATCACACACACACACGCACATGCACACACACATAGAGACAGAGTGCACAGAGTGAATTGAAGAGGATGGGATCATATCATAAAAAAATGAAATTAAGTGGTGAGAGAGAAATATATTGGGAGGAGAAAGGGAGAAATGGAATGGGGCAAATTATCTCTCATAAAAGAGGCAAGCAAAAGACTTTTTAGTGGAGGGAAAAAGAGGGGAGGTGAGAGAAAAACATGAAGTTTACTCTCATCACATTCCACTAAAGGAAGGAAAAAAATGCACACTCATTTTGGTATGAAAACCTATCTTACAATACAGGAAAGTGGGGGATAAGGGGATAAGCAGGGTGGTGGGGGTGATGGAAGGGAGGGCATGGGGAGGAGGGAGCAATTTGAGGTCAACACTCTTGGGGAGGGACAGGATCAAAAGAGAGAATAAAAGCAATGGGGGGCAGGATAGGATGGAGGGAAATATAGTTAGTCTTATACAACATGACCATTATGGAAGTCATTTGCAAAACTACACAGATACGGCCTATATTGAATTGCTTGCCTTCCAAAGGGAAGGGGTGGGGTGGGAGGGAGGAAGAGAAGTTGGAACTCAAAGTTTTAGGAACAACTGTCGAGTACTGTTCTTGCTACTAGGAAATAAGAAATACAGGTAATGGGCTATAGAAAGTTATCTGGCCCTACAGGACAAAAGAGAAGATAGGGACATGGGAAGGGAGGGATGATAGAAGAGAGGGCAGATTGGTGATAGGGGCAATTAGAATGCTTGGTGTTTTGGGGTGGGGGGAGGGGACAAATGGGGAGAAAATTTGGAACCCAAAATTTTGTGGAAATGAATGTTAAAAGTTAAATAAATAAACGTAAAGAAAAAAGAAAAAAATAAATAAAATGGAAATATGAATGCATGTATTATACCTGCCTCAGAATAATTATGAAGGAAAAGTGCTGTGGACATCTTAAAGCTATATACAAAGGTGAGTTTGGGGATGATTCTTCTAGGGAAAAGCTTCACAAGGAAAAAGAAACATCCTTAGCAGCGAAAACTATGGAATATGCACGTACAGAAATGACAACTCAAGTGTTAGGAGGTGGAAAAGAACAGTATGATATGTGGGGAAAGCACTGAATTTGGATCAGAGAAGTTGTTTCCAAATCCCAGCTCTTTGGGGACTTCAATGGTCCTCAATTTCTTTACTTATAAAAGGAGGTTGGAGTAAATGACCTCTCAGTCCCCTACTAGCTCTAAATCCTATAATCCTATGACTTGTAATTCCTGCTAACAGGGGGACAAAGGATATTCAGTGGGTCTAGAAACAGAGCACAAATTTGGCAGAGTTTCTCCAATTTCTTCCAGGATATGAACAGTGTCTACAGAAAACAGGGACCTCTAGTCCTCAGGAAGACGAGAACTTCTATAGGGTGAAACTTCAAATACATCAAGACAGTTATCCCATCCCCCACTAATTCTTCTCTTCCTCAGTCTAAACCCCTCTAGTGCCTTCAACTGGTCAATGCTTGATTCATTTCTCTCAATTGATTGACCCTGAATCTTCAACTGACCTCACGTCATGACCTCAAAGTCCTTCCCCATCCTGGATGACCTCCAGTGGATGTCTCATGAACCCAACCCTCCAGACATTATCTGGCCAAGATCTCATTTAGTACTTTGTTTTTTACCTTTCTAAAATGCTTATCAGGGCAGCCAGACGGAGTAATGGCTAGAGTGCTAGTCCTGGAGTCAGGAGAATCAGAATTCAAATCCAGCCTCAGACATTTTACTGATGTGACTTAACCTTGTGTGCCTCAGTTTCCTCATCTGTAAAATGAACTGAAGAAGGAAATGGCAAACCACTCCTGTATCTTTGCCAAGAAAATCCCAAATGGAGTCATGAAGAGTCAGATACAACTGATATAACTCAACAATATCAAAAACAAAGCACTTATCATATAAGGTTGTATATCAGTTAACAATAACACGTGAATATTGGCAGACTGTAAACTCCATGAGAGTAGGGACTTATCTAAACTTTTTATTTCCATCAGTACCTAGAAGAGCACTTTGCTCAGGACAGATAATAAATAGCTAATGAGTGGAACAACCTTCCTTTCACTAAAGGTCTTTAAGCAGACAGAAAACCTCAGGCAGCAGGAAGTAGGGGTATGGACAAAAGGACTGATTAGTAAACTTTCCTTCTAGGTGGCAGTGGTTATGAGGTAGGAGGCCATGGGGAAGGGAGAAAGAAAGGGAGCAGCTTAGAGATACCCCAGGAGTGGGGGGTGGGTGTGAGGATCTCTCCCAGATCCTGTTTTGCTGTGGCTTCTAAATGGAACTTTCTGAGTTAATAGGTCTGGCATGTGCACCCGTCAGCAAGAAACCCAACCTGACATAGCCCTGTGTCCCATCACCTCCCCCAGAGGCTGCTTTATTTTTAGAAATTGTAGTTGTATCCACAGGTCATGTCTTTCTGTGCAAATGCACCCCAAAGTTCAAGCTGAGCCCCTTTATCTCCTACTTAACCAAACAAGAGACTCAAACCATCAAGCACTAAGGCCAATGATCACATCACCTCCCTCCCATTCACCAAGGTAAAGGGGCCAGGAGGCTTCTGCTAGCATAGACAAACTCTTTATCATACCTTAAGCTCTCCTCTCTTTTCCAGGGGTGGGTAATCTGTGACCTTGAGGCTATATGTGGCCCTCAAGGTCCTCAAGTGTGGTCCTTTGACTGAATCCAAATTTCACAGAAAAAAATCCCCTTAATAAAAGGTTCCCCACCCCTAGTATTGTAGTTCTAAGCAGTCTTCCTGTCTCCAGTCTCTCCCTTTCCCCAATCAATCATCCATATCCCTACCCAAGTGATCTTAAAGTACAGTTATAATTAAATCACTCCTGGCCTCCAAAACCTTCAGGGGTCTCTGATCTCCTGAAGAATAAACTCCAAATCCTGGCATTTAAGGACAACCAAATCATCGCTCCAATCTGTTTATAGAGCATTCCTTCATAGTCCTTCCCTTTAACCAAACTGGACTGTTTCTTCCTTGTTCTTCTCTTGTCTTCTCCCACCTCCATTCCTTTGCTTACACAGTCTCCCACACTTAGAAGAGAACTTCCTCATCTCCAGCTGCTAACATCTCTCTTCCTTCTTTCACAACCTAACCCAGATGCCAACTCCTCCTGAAATCTTCCATGACCCTTCCCCTCCCCTTGCTGAAAGATGAGATTTTGCCTCATCTTGCTAGGACCCAAGCCACCATGACACTTCCCATCTCTCTCCATCTGCTCTTTTCACAATCCTCACCTCTCCCCTCAGGACCTTGGACTTCATCCCTGAGTCTCCCATACCTTATGGGTGAGCTTTCCCCCATCTTGCTAGTATCCAGGCTTCCAGGTTATTTCCCCACTGTATTGTCATCATGTCTCAGTGGGGGTTCTCCCCACCCACACTATAGAGCACTGCCCTAGAGTTGTCCTCTTCTATTAGAACATAAATTCTTTGAGGATAGAGATTATCTTGTTTGTCTGTATTAGTACCTCATGCACTTAACACAGTGCCTGACACAGTATGTATTTTATAAATATTCTATTCACCCATCCATCAATTCATTTATGTATCTACTTACCTATCTCTGTATCTTTGTAGCTCTCTGTGTTCCCATCTCTGATTCTGTCTCTTTCTGCCTTTGTCTCTGTCTCTCCTCTCTGTGTCTCTCTGTGTGTCCCTCTCTGTGTGTCTCTCTGTTTCTCTCTCTCTGTCTCTGTCTCTGTGTCTCTGTCTCTGTCTCTCTCTGTCTCTCTGTCTCTGTCTCTGTCTCTCTGTCTCTCTCTGTCTCTCTGTCTCTGTCTCTCTCTGTCTCTCTCTCTCTGTCTCTCTGTCTCTGTCTCTGTCTCTGTCTCTCTCTCTCTCTCTCTCTCTCTCTCTCTCTCTCTCTCTCTCTCTCCATAAATGTCTAATAGCCTTTTCTCTGTATTTCTCCTTCACACTTCACACTCCTCCTCATATCATAATTATTTTGTGTACTTGTCCTTTCCCTCATTAAATTGTAAGCTACTTAAGAGCAGGGGACCATATACCATCTCCCTGCAAATCCCCGACACTAAAAATAGGGCCTTAAGGAGAGGCTTCACTGATATTGACTGAATTCGGTGACATGACTCTTACCTGTGAGTTTGAGCAGGGTGGCAAGCCGAAACTGCTCTGTGTGCTGGTACCTCTGCAGGATGGGCACTGGGCCAGAGAGGCTGATGAAGGAGCCAGGCTCACTGAAGGACTCCAGAGCATCATAGCCAGGGAGCCATGTGCTGCGGTGAATGATGAATGTGGCTCGGTTCTGGAAGCCTTCACTTCGCTCCCACTTGGCCAGGGACAGAGACCCATTGGTGGTCACATGGAGGAAATAATTGGGTCTGTCAGCGGACTCGAAGGACACGAAGTCAGAGTCTACAAATAACCATACCCCTCAGGGCTTCAGAATGGGTAGGAGAGGAGGGTACTGAGGCTGTTAGACCCTGCCTAGGCCAGGGACAACAAAGGCTTGACCACAATGTCAGGGAAAATCCTTAGCCATGAAGGCATGGTCAACCAACTAACTCTATTATCCAGGAATCAATGACTTGACTTTTGCGTTAACTAGCCCTTTGCTTCTCTTTCTTCTTCATTTCATGCTTGCTTTTCATTTGCTCGTTGGTACCTCCCTTCACCCAAGGGTGAGGGGAAGGGAAAATAAAAAGGAACTATATATAATTAGAACCGTGGAGAGGATGTAGAAATTAATAGATAAAACAAAGCTTGACAATTCATTGGATTTCAGCTTCTCTGCTTTCTTTATCTTCCGTGACCCCAGATAATCTACAGTCCTAAAGTACTGGGATTGTACATTGGGAAGGAAATTCAGAAGACACCTGGTCTAAGTCAGCAGTAATTTCTGACAAATGGTCATCTGGTCTACATTTAAAGACTTCCAGTGGCGGGGAATTCATTACCTCCTATTGCACTTTTGGGATCATTCTAATGGTTAGAAAGCTTGTCCTTATGTTGGGCTAAAACCTGCCTTCCTGTAACTTCTAAATTCTAAAGTGCCCTTAGCATACTCCCTATAAAATCACATAATGTTAGGATGGGCAGGGACCCTTAAAGATAATTTAGTTTAACCATCTCACTTTACAGAGGAGACTGAGGCAGGAAGATATTAAAATGATGGTGCCATGGTTACAGCTTTGGACCTAAAATCAGGAAGATCTGACTTCAAATACTGTCTCAAACACTTACTAGCTATTTGAGCCTAGGTAAGTTAACTACTATCTGCCTCAAAGTTTTCATCTGTAAAATGGGTGTGATAATAGTACCTGCTACCCAGGGTTATCAGGAGATAGTGGATGATAGAAGTGTCTGATGTGTGGGCCATGGGGTCACAAAAGGCTGGACGTGACTGAATGAATGAACAACAACAATCCAGAGTTGTTGTGAAGTTCCAGTGAGATAACGTTTGTAAAGCACTTTGTTAGGCTTAAAGTTTATTTTCTATGAATGCTAGCCATCATCATTGTTACCTAGGTGTCATAATACATTGGCACCAGGGTCAGGACTAGACCTAGTCCTAGTCTCTTCATCATATCTATTATCACTCAAAGAATCCTTATATGGATTTAGGATCATAAATTTGGACTTAGAAGGGACTTTAGGGTCAATTGGACCTCATTTTTCAGATGAGGAAACTGAGACCCAAGAAGGTTAAAATGACTTTTCCAAAAATTTAGGGGAAGGGAAGTTACATGTAAATGCTTCACAGACCCTGCCATGACTGAAGTTTCTGAGCATACCAGACTGGATCCTAGGCTAACCCCATAGTTTCTCTAGTCCAGGATTCTGTCCCTGATGACCACCAGGGACATAATAAGACAGATCAGGGCTATCCTCTCTGACATGCAACCAACATTGCTTGAGGGCAAGGATCAGTTTGTTGTTTGTCTCTGAAGGCTCAACACCTAACACACAGACTTGCCTTTAGTAGGTGCTTAATATTATTGAATTGTTGAATTGAGAAAAAGTCATAATCACTCAGTCAGTTCAGTCAGATGTGACCTCCTACAGCTCCTTCTACTTAGGAATAGAGGAAGGTTTCTCTGCCAGCATCTTTCCTGAATGTACAAGACAAGAGAAAGCCCAGCTTGATGAGGTGAGGGTATCTTAGCTAGCCAACAGACCTGTCAAGGTCCTGAGATTATTTCCAAAGCTCCAGACTATGAATCTAGAGCCCTGGGTTCTAGTACTAGCTTTGCCATTAACTTGGTGGGTAACTTTGGGTCTCAGTCTCCTCTTCTGTAAAATGGACTAGGAGAATTAGATTGTTACCCAATTACTAAACTTCCTGTAAATTCTCAAATTTTAGCCATTTCTCCATTAATTACTTCATGCTTGAACCTTTAAAATTAGCCTTCCCATCAGATGGGGGTCATCATTTCAGGTGCTGATACTTAATTGTTCTTCTTTGTCATGAGAAAGAGTTTAAACTAAGGGAAGATGGGGAGTTCCCCTACCCAGGAATTATTGTGATATGAAAGCATGAAAACATTAATACAATTTGGGGGGGGGGGAAGATCAACCTCTCTCTCCATCCCCCCACCACTACAAAAAAGAGGACTCTTACCATGAGCCTTGGGCTTGTACACTGAAGAGGTCAGCAAGAAGTTAATGGTGTCTTCAAGACCCACATTTCCATGCAGAGCTAGGACAACAGCGCCACTTGCTTTCCTCACAGTCACCCGGGTGCCACCAGGCACATAGCTGACCAGTTGATAGGGTCCCTTGCCTAAAGCTGGAGAGAGACCGCTGGGTCATCCACCCCACCACACCACAGACTTCTTTTCAACTCTCTACTGACACAAGACTAAACTCTACTCCAAGGTGAAAGGGTTCAGAAGGGTATCAAACATTCTAGTCAGTTAGCTGCACACTCCTCCATCCTTGGGATATAGAGGGGAATGGCTCAACAAGTTGTAGTGTATGGTTATGATGGAATCCTGGTGTGTTATAAGAAATGATGAGCTCATTGATCTTAGAAAGGCATGGAAAGACTTGCATGAAATGATGAAGATCAAAGTGAACAGAACTAGAACATTTACACAGCACCAGCAATATTGTTTTAAGAATGATCTTGAGTGACTGTCATTTTAAATATTATAAATATACAAATTAAATAAAGGACATATGAAGAGAGATACTATCTGCATCCAGAGAACCTATCTCTGGTGCAGAGGAGGAGGGAAGGAAAGAAAAAAAGAAGAAAAGAAATTCACATGATAATTTTGTGGATATTTGGAGGTAGCAGCAAGTTGTACATGGCAAATGTGTAGTTTATTGTACAATCATCTTTTTATTGTATTTTATTGTCCTATGTTATGAAAATGCTGTTCCCCGAATTGAAAATAAAATAAAAATTTAAAAAAAAGAAAAGGAAAAAAACAGAATGGAAAGCCAATGAATTCCACAAACAAAAAAAGAAAAAGAAATAGAGCGAAGTAGACCCTTAGAGGTTATCCTCCTGCTGATGTCATCTTAGTAAAGAGGAAACCACAGAAAGGTTGATCTGCACCAAACCTCATCCAGACTTTCATCATCCTTCACCTAGATCATTATAATAACCCTTTACTAGCCTCCTCTAGTTTCTCTCTTGACAATCCTTCTGAAACATGCCCAAGCAATCTTCCTAAGACACAGCATTGATCACATTTTGCGTGCACACGCACACACGCACACACACACACACACACACACACACACACACACACACACACACACACATACCTACCTTAGAAAGTCTCCCAACTCTATCTCTGAGTTAAAATCCAAACCTCTCAGCTGCCTGGCATTCAAGATTCATCCCCATTGTGATTCTAATCTAATTTTTAACCTCACAACTCATTGGTTTCCTTCATGAAACCTACACTCCAAAATAAACTATTTAGCATGACCTGAGCCCACTGTTTTTCCCAACATCATGACTTGACTCCTACTATTATCTACTCCAGACTTCTCCCCATCCTTTGGGGTCCCATTCAAATGCTTCCTCCATCATGAAGCTTTTACTCATTCCCCCCAACTGAAAATGATGTCTCTCCTCTGAACTCCCAAATACTTTTGGGTGTACTTATGACTCTGTGAGAGTGACTGGGATGGGAATGTGGCCAGATGGGGCAGTGGATAGTGTCAGACCTAAAATCAAGAAGAGCTAGCATCGGCCCTGGAATCAGGAAGATGAGTTGAAATATGTGCAATCCTGTGCAAATCACTTAACCCTGACTGCCTCAAAAAAAACCCAGCAAGAGCTGAATTCAAATTCTGCCTCAGATCTTTGCTAGCTGAACTCTGGGCAAGTAACTTCACCTTTCTGTGACTCAGCTTTCTCATCTTTTAAATGAAGCCTAGGTGCCTTTTAGTTCTAAAGCTATGATGCTATGTTGTTTCCTCCTTCCCTCCTACCCTTGGTTTGGTTGTAAGCCCTCAGATGGGGTGAGCCCAAGAAGGGGGCTCAGTTTAAGAAGCCTGGGATTTCAATACTCTCAGAAGAAGGTCCAGGGTCTCAGTGCCCACATGGAGTCCAATTATTGAGAAACTCCCACAGAAACAAGATGCCAGGTCATCCTACTACTAACCAGGCCCAGGAAGGATAGAGGATCATTTACATTAGTGAGCTTGGAAGTGAGCTGAGTAAGATCCCCACCACCAAGTTATCATCATGTCCTAAATTGCACCATTAGAAATGTATTCCTTTGGGTAAACCATTGCCCATGGGGCAGCTGGGTGGCACAGCCTGGAGTCAGGAAGACTCATCCTCCTGAGCTCAAATCCAGCCTCAGACACTGACTAGCTGCGTGTCCCTGGGCAAATCACTTAACCCTGTTTGCCTCAGTTTCTCATCTGTAAAATGAGCTGGAGAAGGAAATGGCTAACCTCTCCAGTATCTTTGCCAAGGAAAACTCAATGAGGTCACAAAAAGTTGGACACAAGTGAAATGACTTAACAACAGCAGTAAAACATAACCATCTCCTGGGTCCTCTTTTAGAAGACAAGTATCCCTGGGAAGGTCCCTAAACACCTGATAGTCCGTAACTTCTTTCACAGTTGAGGACACTGAAGCATAGATGACTTACACAAGGTAAACGATGGAGGCAGGATTTGAACCCAGTTCCTCTTATTCCAAAGAGCTAGTGCCCTTTCCACTACACCATGTGTTCTTTCACCCACATGGTGAATGACTTGATCATCTCTTCACTCCATGAAATGAGGCACCCAGCAGAAGTCAACAGCACAGGGGCCTTTGGCAGGGGAAGACCTCCAATGAAGTGGAGGTAGCAGAAAAAGGATTTTGCCCAAGATCAGGCTTATTGACTTGTTTCTGAGCCTCCTCAGCTGGATCTAGTGGACTGCAATCCCCTAAAGCACTAACCAAGCCCTGGGGGCATCATTGTCCCATAGAGATGGCCAATTCCTTCCTGCCAGCGAGTCCCTCAGAGGCCCTAACTTCAGTTTGCTCAGAGGCTGGATCCAGCACATGCCAATGTTCCAAGAGTAACCCGGCCTCAGCCTCCCTTCCTAAAACCGGCTCCTTGTCCTAGAACATCCTCTAAAAGATCTCCGGTGCTTCAACCTCTAAACTGAGACCAGTCTGAGTGCCTACCTCCAGATAGGATGTCATGCCCTAAAACTCAATATGGCTTTGAGTATAAATTGATAAACTAGGAGAGGGCAGCAGGATACCTCCCTCAGGTGTCTTGTCCATCCTGCTTTGAGCCAGAGTCAGGAAAGGGCACTTGCTTCCTGTACCTTTCTCCCACAGGTGTACTATAGCCCACTCATACTGACTCAAGAAAGCTGGTTGTTAATTCTCAGTGGGAGCATTTACACTTCAGAAATCAGCACAGGCTACAAATTAGTGTTTAATTTATTGTTTTGTTGACTGACCTAGACTTAAGAAAGTGATGGAAAATATTAATAATACAAATTAAATATTTTCAGAGTGGTAGTTGTTAAAGTTTACCAGCACATACCTGATTTCTACCCACGCAATGAGAACCTGGATCAAAGGACTGAACCATGGGTCAAAGAATCTTCTCCCCATAATGGTGCCTGAAATTCCACCATTAGTGATATTTTCCTTGGCGTTTTAAGGCTCTTCAATTTCTAAAAGCCTCCTGTTAGTTATCAAGGATTAAACTGTAGTGGGGTGGGGAGGGGTCTCAACTTTGCTTGTGTTAGGGACCCTTTTGGCAATTTAGTGAACTCTTAGGCCCCTTCTCAGAATATTTTAAAGTGAATAAAATATGTAGTATTATCAAAGAAACTAATTATAATGAAATGAAATAATCAAAATTTTTTTTTGCAAAATTAATGAACCCTAAGTTAACAACATCTGAATTAGTTAAATCTTCTCCCCATACTCCACCTCTCATCGTGTTAGTGGAGTACTTTTAGACATGACAATAAGAACACCGGGAAGGCTGGCTAGGGACCAAATAAGAGAGGAGTACCAAAAATGAAAGGGAGGTCCTAAACACCACTGGTGCTGCCTTCATCAGTTTGCTGAGGGTTTGGTTCTTGCTCTGATTCAAACATGCAAATGATCAAAGCTGACAGACACATAAGACCCTGATTAATGAATTTGCTAGTCATCTGGTCGAGGATTAACTTGTTGGTCTTCAGCCCTGGAGAGTATTTTCTCACTCATACATATACCTAAATATGAGCATATATACACATATATAACTATATATAGACATGTTATCATAGCAATGCAAATGTCTACAAACATTCACATTCAAATATGTGCATGGATATGCACATGCACATTTTAATTTGGTTTGATTACATTTAATATAAAAAATGACAATCTGTATAAACCATGGTTCAGGCTTCTGCCAGGCATCCCTAGATTTCCATTCATAAATTATTATCCCCAAGGAATACTCATAGCATAAAGCCACATGCCCCAAGTCCAATATACTGAAGCATTTTAGGGATGGTATTTTTCATAAATCTGATATTATTGTTGTTTTTGGCTGATGCTGCTTCTGGGTGAGGTTCCTTCATCAGGGGATGGGAATGGGAAGTAGTGCCTGGATCACTGGCCTGGATAAACCTGATCCCTTCTCCCTAATCCCCAGTACTGGAAAGAGGCTAGAGGGACTCATCAGGCTGAGCCAGACCAAGATGCAGCAGGATGTAACACCAGCCTGGATCCAGATGGACTGGCAGTGACCCTAGGGCACCTTAGACATTCAGTATAAGCAGATGTCTAATAGCATTAAAATCCCAGTCATCTCCCACCCCCAATCACTCCTACCTGGACCAGGAGACTGATACAGGTACAAAACAGGGCTGGAATTACCCACACCTCAAAGATGCTGCTGCCACCCCTGGGTACCACAGCTCCATCTGAAGATGACAGCTCCAAAACAGCTGTTCACCACCCTGTTTATTCTCAGTTCTTTGCATTCATTGTTCTTACCTTTGTTAAAATAGTCGCAGTCATAAGCTGAAAAAGAGAAAGAGAGAGATGTCTCCAAAAATTCTTCCAAGGGAATGGTTTCTAGAATAGAGTCTCAGGATAGGCAAAGTGAACACTCCCCTAAACTCTGGGTTCCCCTTTGGTCTGTGCCCCATGTCTCAGGACATGGAGCCTGATAGTCTACCTCCCTTAACTCTGCAAATTGTATCATCAAGAAAGTAGGAAAGAGAAAGGAAGGTGGGGGGAGTGGGAGAGGGTGAACTGCCATTCAAATGTTTGAAGGACTGTCAAGGAGAAGAGGGATTAGACTTATTTCACCTGTTCTCTAAATAGGGAAAAACCTAATTATATACATTTTGTCTTCCGTATTAGAATGGAAACTCATTGAGGACACTCATTGTTTTCTCTCTCTATTTTTTTTGTAATTCTTAGCACTGTACTTGGCACATAGTGTTTAATAAATACTTGCTGATTGATTTACCAATGAAATTACAGTGACCAGCTTTTAGCTCAGTATAAATGATTTTAATTCAGTATAGATAAAAACTCACTATCCATCTATGGAAAAATGCTTACTATGCAAAAGTGAAATGGATGCCTTGTTAGGTAGTGAGCTTCCCATCCTTTGACAAACTCAAGCAGAGGCTGTCATGAAAACTGTAGAAAGAGGGGTTCCTTCCCCAAACTAGGAAAGTGAGAGTACATGATTTTCAAGGCTCATTCCAACACAAATCACCTACATTCAGTCTAGCCTAGAAGAGAATATCTGAGCTCTGGGCACCCTCTAGTGACCACCATAGGGTACCACAGTCATTCAAGGGAGTCCATAAACATCTATAATAAGGCCATGTGGGATAGGGGAAGTTCCAGATTAGTAGCACATAGCTCAGGGCCCATTCTAGGAAGAAAATTGGTCATTGGTCCTAGAAAAGTGGCACACAGAGTGAAGTCATTGGTGGCAATGCAGTCCTGAATGTGAAAAGAGGAGGACCTTGAAAGACCACCCGAGCCCTCAATTCCTCCCTGAAAGTCCAACACTAGTGATGCATTTATGGAGATGAGGCAAAGCCTTTTATTATCATTCTCAAAGCCCTAGGTTGTGGATACTACATTTACTTGTATGCACATGTCTGTATGAGCTCAGTTAAATTATAATCTGTACAGGTTTCAGTTTCCCCATCTATATAATGTCAGGGACACTAGATAATCCTCATGGATCTTCTCAGCTCAGTTTATAGTTTCTATAGCTACCTGCCCATCCCTCCGCAAAAAAAAAAAAAAAAAAAAAAAAAAAAAAAAAAAAAAAAAACCTTGGCATGCATGAGTTTCAGGCAATACTAGGACTTATGATTTGTGTGGCCCTTAGGGCTACCCTTCACAGATGAATAGGAACCCAAAAAGGAGATGACTTGCCCAGTGCAGACACTCACGGCAGAGGCGGGGAGAGCGCCAGTCAATGGCAATCCCATGCTGGCAGCATTGATGGGCATAGGCAGATAAGCTTGTGCACAGGCATTCACAGTCTCCCCCTCGGCTACAGCCGCATGTGTCTGTCAAGCAATTGGAATAAAACCAGGTGACATCCACCTGAGGGACACAAAAAGAAGACCAAAGTAGAAACCATTAAGTTGGATTCTCCGGGACAGCTACCAAGAGCAGTGGGGGGTGGGGGGGAGGGGGAAGATGAGTGGGAGAGCCCTGCCAGCCCCTCCCCCAGGCAATTCACATTCTTCAAGCCAGCTGACCACAAGGGGGCAGATGTAGGGAGTACCTGGAGGAAAGAACTACTCTGAGATTTCCACAAAGGAATTATCCAGGACTTGGTAGCCAAGAGTCTGGTCCTCAGAGAAAATTAATCCAGAAAATTCAGCCCTCTTCCCTGATAAATGCTCTGTTGGTTCCAAGATTCACAGACTGGCATTAGGAGATAGGGGAGTAAGACAAGGTGCTCACAGAATGCCAAGGAATGGTCTAATATTGACCCTCAAGGCTGTGAAGCGTTATCACCAAGCAGGGTAACCAATCATTTTAAACAGGATTAAAAGACAGATTTATGCCGTAGCAGGCAGAATATTGAATAGCTAATAGAATTCTTCTAACAGAGAAAGGAAACCAAAATGGTATGGATTGAGTGTCCTTGAAGTGACAAGGGTCACGTATTTAGAGTGGACTATCCACATATCTGGAGTGGATTAGATGTGCCCCTCCCCCAGGAAATGCCTGAGGCCAGTACCTTGGACCTCTAGCTTTTACTCACCACAGGGTGGCAGGTTTCAAACACTTCACTCAGCAGAATGCTGCATTTTTTCTTAGCAAATGGCTCCCGAAGAGGGTTTAAGCTACATAGATCCCGAGGTTCAGAGCTGTCTGGGCACTAAAAGCAAGAAGGTAGGATCAGTGACACGGTCTCCATGGACTTGATCAATAAGTTCCAATGATATGGTTGGTTGGTCATTGTCCTTCATCTCAAAGAGGACTAAAATGACATCATTTTGTTAGAATCAAGGTTCAGTGTGTCCAACTGTGACTGACCAGACCAATATAAGCTCAGAAGGTTCTATCACAGGTCAGGCACAAATGGTCCACATGAACATTTGAAGCAGAGACGTCTCTAAATTTGCACATCTCATTTTTTTTTTTTTTTGAGCTACTGCAGTTCTGTTTTGCTCAAAGACCAAAGCACCTTCTTTGATGTGGGCATGTCATGCTAGGTAGTCTTTTGCCAGTATCTCCCATGTCACACAATTGGTTCCAAAGATGAGCCAAATGGAAAGTCTCAAATATCATTCTGACCAATGAGCCAGTCCCTCATTACTATCGCACCAAACTAGTGGATGAGGGAGATATGAGATATGCATTTGGACAGGGGGCTGGGGACCTAAGGGAGCAGCACTGACCCATGCACGTGTATAATCAGCCCACTGCCTTGAATCAAGAAAATTACCAAGGAGGAGGCATTTCCGGGTGAGAGCTCTTGCATGACTTTAAAATACAGGGATATGGACTGGACCTATGATGTCACTCAGATTTAGAAGTCTCAGACGAAGAAATTCCCTCTCCCAATACAAGTACAACCAAAAAGTTTTCTGTTGCCTGTGTCACTGAGAAATTGAATGACTTGCCTAGGTTCATCCTGCTAATCAGGGACAAGACTTGAAATCCAGGTATTCCTAATGCTGAGGATAGTGCTCTATCCAATACGCCACACTGCCTCTTGCTAGTTTTCAAACCAAGTCCCCATTAACTAAGACTTTTCCAGTCCAGGGATCTTCATCTTCAACAAATATTTATTAATTATATACTGTGTGTAGAGCAATGGAGAAGGCATAAAGTCTAAATAAATCTAGGCACTTTTCCCTCATGGGGTTCACAGTCTAGGAGAGAGATAAGACATCATTATACAGGGGGTTCAAAAAGTCTTCATGCATATTTTAAACTAAAAAGTATTAAGATTAAAGGCTGCCCTAAGACTTTTAGGACACCCTATATAAAAATACATTAAAAAGTTTATTAATAATAGCTAGCATTTACATGGTGTTTTACATATGCAATCTCATTTGAAAAGTGCTTTATACATGTTATTTTATCCTCACAACTGTCCTATAAGGTGGGTGCTAGTATTATCCCCATTTTACAGGTGAGGAAACTGAGACACAGAGAGATAAAATGGGTTATTCAGAGTCACACAGCTAGTAAGTACAAAATTTGAACTTAGGTCTTCCTGACTTTAAATTCTTCAGTCTATCCACCGCTCCATCTAGCTGCCTAATAAAACAAAGTGGTTTGTGAAATCTGAGAAAGAAGGTTGGTTAGGAATTCTTGGTTCAGGAAACTGATGGTGAAAGTGACTAATTCATGTTTCTTGTTATGTGCCTTGTACTAAAGTGTAAGTAAAAGTCCATTGGAATTATTATTATTCTGGCACATATCTTTCCCATGTGGTCATTCACTAACTCTCTTGGGATCATGAGCAGTGGTTTGAATAGATGGTGAACTTGAACTGCTCCTAGGAACCTCAATGTAGCCTTAGAGTGAAAGGCTGTGGAGAACTGAGAAATGTCATAGGTTCTGGCTAGACAGAGAGCAAGATCAGAGAGTATTTACCTCTACTGCAGCCCAGCTGCTGCCAAACTCCTGGGGATTTGTTAGCTCCAAGTTCTCTGGGGTCCTCATCTCATTGACTGTTTTCAAATCAAAGTTCCCACAGAGTCCAGCCAACATACCCTGAAGAAAAAGCAGAGATTACACACCACTAACTACTCCAGGGATCCTTCATAAAACACAAGGGTCAATCATAAACTGCCCCTCAATTCTTGTGAGTTCTGATATATCTTCAGATATTTGGTAACTCAGAATAAAAGAAATTAAACCTGTATGATCATGCAATAATCCCAAAATTCACCAGCAACCTGGGGCAAGGACAACGTATAAAAGGGGTGAAGAATGGGAAGTAAAGATTGTAGAAGAACTGGGAAAGATTAGAAGTTACAGAGAATCTACAAAAAATGTTAGAGCTAGAAAGGACTCTAGAGATTATCTATTTCAATTACATTTTATAGATGAAGAAACTGAGACCCCAAGAAAGGAAATTACTCAAGTTTTCAATGAGTTAGCGTCAAGATTGAGAATGGAACCCAAGTCTTAGTTAAGAGTCAAAATGATTTCTAAGTATGAAATTGAATTGATACTTCACCTTATCTTGTATTATCTTATTATTATCATAATAAGGCTTAGTCCATTTATAATGTATTAATTATTAAACCACTATATACTGATTGTATTATGTAAGCTTGAGCTCCCTAAACCTGCAACTAAAATCTGTGAATTTCCTTACCATGGGGGGAGATGACTCAACCTGGTCAAAGGAAGTTTGCCCTTCATGAAACTTTCTGAAGAATGTTAGTCAACTCTTGTGTTTCCCATTTCCATGACTATGGAAATTCCCCTCTCTGAGTCAAGCCAAATGCAAATCCATCCTTCATCTCTCTGTGTCAGACCAATCACAGTCTTAGCTTAGTTTTTACATCACTGGACGATTTTTGTACTGCTACCCTCTTACTTGTATAAAAAAGCTGTTCTGACCTTGGCTACTGAGGCGTCTTGGATGTCTTTTATTTGCATTTGCTAACCTTGCTAATAAGTTGATCATGCTTAGAACTTTGTGCCTTAGTTTCTCTTTATCACAGATTTTTCCCACAACACAAGGTCTCTTCTAGCTCTAATAGCTCTGTGGAAGGGGAGGTGCAGAAGGGGTGGAATTTAAGGGAGAAATATGAAAGAAATTCAGAGAGTTGGAAAAAGGATGAAGAGAAGTAAACAAGACCATGGTAGACAACAGAGGGGCAGACCATTTTCATCAAGTTCCCAGGTTCAGATGATCAGCTAAAGAAGGAAAGTTTGGTTGCTTAGTGAGTTAGAAAATTGAGGGCACAGATATTTTTATTTCTGTCCCTTATATCTCCAGTGCCTAGCAGATTGCCTTGCAATTAATAAATGCTCATTGAATTTAATTGGATTGAGTTCTATTATCTTGCTGTTGGACTGGAGATCCAAGGTCACAAGTCATTGGCCCCATGGTTTTCCTTACCTGCCACTGAGGCCCCATCTGCACATGCACTGTGGTCCGTTGGTCCCACAGGAGAGTGATGTGTTCATGAGGAAAATGCACCAGGGTGAAAAATCCAACTCGCCACATATGTATCTCCTGATTTTCATCCCAGAAACTCACAGGGCTCTGGAACATTCAGTCAATCAGCATTGTGTGTCAACTTTATTGCAGTGTTTTAACCCTTCCCTTTAACCTAACAAAACTTCTTGCTTAGAGACCATATATTTAAAGGTTAACTCAGGATGTCCAATTTAAGCTGATCTCAGAAACCTTCCAGGGGAGAAGAGATTGCTACAAGAAATAGAAGAGGTTTTCTCCCATTATATCTCAAGCAAACTATGTATCTTATTTGTAAACTACTTCCAGCTGTTGTTTCCTTGTTCCTTTGCTTGAACAATGTGTGTATGTTATAATGTGTAACTCACAGAGGTTTGGGGGAGTGGCCCATCACTTTTGGGGGACCTCGTCTAATAAACCTCTTTTTAAAACTTTTCACTTGTGGATTCATTATCAGCCAGTAATTTGCTGTCAGAAGTGGGATCTCTGATGGCTGACCCAAGAAGCCCAAAGGCTTACTGATAAGTCTCCAGGATCTCAGGATCAAGAGGAACAGGCTATCGCTTTTTTTGGCTTTACTTTCTTGCAATCAACTTAAACTTCATTCTAAAACTTTTTTTTTCAGTTCTGAGTTTGTTCTCAACTGGTAGCACCCAAGGATATCTCTTAATTCCCCAGGCCTAGTGAAATACTCTGGGTCCTTCCAGTCAGGCCTCTGGCAGCTACTAAACAAGTCTCTAGCCTCTAGTTACACTTTAGCCTCCTTACCAGAACCTCCCCTCCTCTGTCATTTATATCAGCCCCCACCTCTATCTGTCAGCCCTTGCCCCTAGTCAGGATCCTGAACTCATGGTTTTAATGTCCTAGTCTGGCCTCTAGTTTGCCCTGTCCCTGGTCCTTACCCTAGCTTTCAGTCCCTGCCTGTGCCACCAGCGCTGGACAAGACTAATAACATAAGAACTGAAGAAAGCTAATGGTTGCTGCCATAATAACGCAGAGCTGAGGACTCAGGCCTACCTCTGTCTGCCCTCCCACCCTTACCCCAAGTCTGATCACAGCCGAAGTCAAGCAGGGTACCAGGCTCTAAATCTGCCTTTAACATGCCCCTGAAAGGTTTCACTGCCCAGTGACGAGACCTCTCACCATGCTCTGGGCAACCATAAGACCAGTGAGGTCCCAGATCATCCAGGATTGGTTCCATTTCTCAAACCACAAAGCAGATATGATCGGGCACCAGGCGGGTAGTGGAAAGCACAGTTGCATTTCTACCAAACGATTATGTCTCCTTGAAGTCAGAGCCTACTTGGTTTTCTGGGCAAAGAGGTCCATGACAGGCACAGATCCCTGCACTTGTCACTGTCTGGTTCACCCTACTTCTCTCACTCCTTTACTTCTAAGACTTTGACTTCCATTTTGTAACTTGACCATGACTCACAGAAGGTAAAAGATCATAGAAGCACAGATTTGGAGCTGAAAGAGATTTTATTGGCCACCACATCTGTCCTCCTCATTTCACAGACTAGGAAACTGAAGTTAATTGACTTGCTCGAGATCACAAAGCTAATAAAGATCTGAGGCAGGTTTCCAATCCAGATATTCCTAACTCTAAGCCCAGGACCTTTTCCACTACATCATGCAGCCTTTCAAATGGTACATGAAGGAAACCTTACCTAGCCTGTCCTCCTTTAAGAGAAATAACAGAGACCTAGAAAGAGGAAATCACTCAATTCAAATTGCATAGGACCAAATTCAGGTCTCCTGACCCCCCTCCCCAATCTCAACCCTAATGCATGGGGTCTGCTAACTCCCGTGCTGCTGAGCTAACCTGCCCTTTGGACCTTGATTTCCATGCTCCTAACTTCAGTTTGACCTGCCTCTGATTAACTTCAATTCAGTATAGAAGACACAAGCCCAAGTATTCTCCAGATGACACCTGGTCTGTGTATTTCCCTGTCCCTCCACCACAGCATCACCAAGGCTTAACCTTACAGGAGTGCCTGTCTCATCATCAAAGATGAGAAGAGAGTTCCCAACGTTGATAGAAATAAATTTCCTGCAGATGATTCCAGTGTTGTAGCAGTTTACATTTTCCATAATGACGGAGAAGCTGAAATTTGATGTACTCTAAGAGAGAAATGAGAAAAAAACACAATTTTTACAGAAGCATAGAGGGTACACTGCTGGACCAAGTTAGCCCTGAGCTAAGCCAGTTTTTTTTACTCCTTCCCTTCGTCTTAGAAGGGCCTCTCCTTCCCACTATCACATTGACAGTTTCCTTGGTCAATTCACCCCTGCTAAAGTTTTAACTGATAAAGTTATCAGGGAACCCCTGAATTAAGGTCTGCTCTCTCCCCAAAATATCTGTGTGACCCCTCCTAAGTACAGCTGTGTTTTGATAGGGGACAGCTGAAGACACAAAGCTATAATGACAAAAGAACAAGCAGCATCACTGATACTTTGGGACAGTGGATCCACCTTAAATTATTACACAAGTAGTCATCCATTCTGCTTATACAGAGAAGTGCGCCTGACTCCAGGCCCTTGAAGTTCATTCCCACTCTTTTAGGCACTGTGCCCCATGCCCACACCTGGGTTCAGGCAGAGAATCAGTCAATACCAGAATCCTCCATTCTGCCCTTAGACCTCTCAAGTGAGTTATAGAAGACAGATGCAGGACAGAAGCTCCAGATCTGCTTACCTTCACCAGGTGCATTTTACAGGTCCCCACAAAATCAAATGGGAGTCCATCAAACGTTCGATAGTGTCGGTCACCATAAGCAGTACAGGTGGCAGGGCAGGGGTGGAAAGTACACTGAAAGGAGCCATGTTGGCACACGCTGGAAGAGAAAATAGACTCACTGGCAACACAGTTAAGCTATACCTACATTGTGCCTATCCTTCTGGTTGGCTAATTTTCTACTCATTTTTTTGTCCCTTCTTACAAATATAGCCCCATCATATACCCAAACACACACATAAATATATACTTCATCTCTTCTCCCTCTCCCCTCTCTCCCCTCCCCCGTAAGGATAACAAAAATTGTCCATTTGATTGACCACTTAGTTTAATGGAGGTGGATTAATTATGCAAAACACGTTGGTTAAAGGAAGGAGGAGAAGGGGCTGTTCTGCGGAATATAGATACACCAGGTACACACATCAGCTCTTGGCTCAACATGGTTTTCTCTGAAATCTGGTCACATGGGGAGGGGTCTTCTGTGGAGGGAGGAGAAGAGGCAAGGTGGAACACCTAGGAGGCATCTAATTTAACTTTTATTATTATGTCTATAATCATGTCCCTTTTTTCTCTTTGTATCACCTCTGCCACAACCACTAGGCATTCACTGTACATAGAAAATAATAAATGAACTGAATCTCAGTCAAGTTGGGGTTTCACCAGCCTGACCCAACCAAATCCAGATTCTTTCCAAAGGTGACAGGATCTCCCAGCCCCTCTCTTTGGGGCTTCTGCCTTTGATCTGACCTTCCAGAACAAGAGAAAGGAAATAAACTCAGTCCCACTGGTCTGGTGGGGGGCAGGAGAGAAAAGGTGCAAGAGGAGAGAGGCAATGTGAGAACATCAGGTCTGCTGCTGCTGCTGGAGCTACTAGTGGCTGAGCGAGAGCCAGGACTCTGTCCAGAGCCCCAAGGTTGGGGCGGGGAACAACAACTGCTAAAGGCAGCTGAAGAACATGAGTTGTTTTATCTGCCCACCAAGTAGAGATGGAGTGTGGGTGGCTGAGCAGTGGGGAACAACATCCACCAAGGTGAGGATGGATGGGGAAGGTGGAAACTGAGAACCTAATGAGAGGCAGAGGGAGGCGGTCAACGCTGGGGCAGGGAGATGCTGAGAGTGAGCATGACTGGGATTTGTCTGAGGTTGAGGCAGTGGGAGGAGGCATCTAGCAACAGCCCAGCAATGGTGAAGGGCCTTCAAAACCCCTAGAGTTTGAGGGACCCCCTCCAGAGGAGGTCTGAGGAAGGCAATGCCAATGACTCCCTGCCTTTGGGGCCAGTGTCATTGCAGAGGGAAAGGGGAAGCTACATTTTGGCCCCTTGAGACAAGGGAGGGGGCTGATAGCAAATCCAGAGCACAGGCCAGCAAGAGCTGGCCCAAGGCCTGAAACAGGGAAGGGGTGCTAAAGGAACCTCATAGGCATTTAAGGGTTTTGCTCATAGATTTAAAACAGAAAGTTACCGTAAAGATTAAGTAATCCAGTCTTCCTACTTTACAGATGATGAATCGAAGGAGGAAGGAAAGAGGGGGAGGGAGAGATGGAGGAGGAAAGGAGGGAGGGACGGAGGGAGGGACGGAAGGAGGGAGGGAGGGAGGGAGGGAGGGAGAGAGAGAGAGAGAGAGAGAGAGAGAGAGAGAGAGAGAGAGAGAGAGAGAGAGAGAGAGAGATTGAAGCTTTCATAGGACTTTGCAGGTTTCCCAAGGATGCCAAGTTATGAGCTAGGCAATTCTCAGGCATCTTTTAAAAATCCTAGTAGTGAATGGTGGGGAAGGCCAACTAATGTGAACTCAAGTGATTAATCAGCCAACTACTTGCCTTCTCAAAGTTGTTCATTCACCTTGATCCTTGATCCCAGAGCAGGGTTACTCAAATCGGGCAGCTCAGGTTTCATGTTATGGGATGCAAGTTGCCCACACACAGTCATACACACACACACACACACACACACACACACACACACACACACGCAAATGCAGTTGTACAGACACATATACATGTGCATATGGAAGGGCAATGAGAAGAAAAGGAAGATCTCCCAAGCAGCCCAGAGAGCCCCAGATCACCCCACAATGTGCCCATACTCGGAGGGATGGGTTATCAGAAGAGTGACTGCTGTCAGCTTACCAAGTATGGCAGGAAGAATTGACCATATCCCCAGGGAAGTATTCCTTCCCCTTCCAGGAACATGGGCACTCATTCGGCACAAAGCATTCATCCCCGTGTTTCACCAACCTGCAGATACACATGCAGATAGAAGGTTAGACATCAGTTGTCCACATCTCCTAAGAGGTGGAGCAGGACCACCCTGCTCCAAATGGTCCTCATATAATCTGAGCCCATACACTAGGTAGTTCTTGGTGTATTTACTGCAGGTCTTTGGCCACAGTCCTCCAGCATCTCCTGGATTCCCCAATTCCCAGTAGTCACTGGTTGAATAAACTGTAGCCCCAGTCCCAAACCAGTAAGAAATGCAGCTTATGGCTGCTGCTCAAGGTGTATTCCTGGCCCTGGCACATCCAAGGTATCAGTGCTTTGCTATGTCATTGCTCTCCCTCTCTCCCCCAACACACACTATCCTGTCTGATCAGCAATGTAATTCATTTCAAACTTACTAGGTGCCTACATCTAGACAGGAAGGTCTATGGTAGCAGCTGATGGATGCAAAAAATTTATAATGAGCTCTGCTAAGACTTAGTTTTCAAAGTTGTTGCACAATGCTCTTAGTACTATTCTGTAAGATAGGTGGAATAAATATCACCCTTCCCATTTTATAGAGAAGTAAACTGAGGCTTAGAGAGGTCACACATGATTGCCTGAGATCACACAGTATATTTCCAAAAGTTCTGACTCCAACCTCTTCTTTCCACCCCTCCAGCATGGTACCTCTTTCAAAGACTTGATTTCTTCCTTCAGGAAGCTACCTCATCTGGTCACCTTCCATTCTGCCAGAGGCCCTCTCCAGTAAGCCAGAGTGACCTTATTCTTTACTCAGTGAGGGCATGATTATACCTGAGCACAACCAGCCAGACCTCCAATCCTTCCAGTGCTCTTGGAAAATGGTGTAAGGGCTACTCAAGGCAGGTAAAAGTTAATGGTTCTGGGTCTGAGTTCCTGAGCCTCATTTATACAAGCTGCTAATGACCTGGTCATTAGGAGCAGCCTATGTCACCAAAGGAGACAGAAGAGAAATAATTATTAATAACCAATGATTTGAGGAGATCCAGAGGTCTCCCTTTTTCTATATTCTTCATTTCAAAGTTCGGTCTCTTGAAGGACACTACTGATAATGGGATGGTAGTAACTCCCCTCAATCTTGGTGAGACTCCATGAAAATTTCTACTCAGGTTTGGATGGGATAAATTCTTTGAACAGACTGACCAAGGCTTGATAATTTAGAAGTAAATGACATGATCAAAATTCATTGTAATATTCGTTCTCTCACCAATCAAAATTGATTGTCACCCTCAGGAATATCCCTCTTCCAAGGGCTGTGAATCTGTCACCATGATGATCTTTGGCATTCAAGAGTGTCACTGACCTTTTATTAAAATGCTAGCATCATTAATAAAATAATTTATTATCCAGAAATTATGTCTCTTGCACTTTGTTTAATACCACAAAGCTTAAGAAATGCTAGTAAATAAATGCGTGTCTTCTGGAATGCCATCATAGTTTCTAGAAAGGGCAAGTTCACTCCCCAGTTGTTCCATTAACCCTCCCTGTGACTTCCCAAAGCAAAACACCCCTCTCAAGTGATCGTTCTAGTATGTATGCTACTTCCTCCTCTTAGAACTTAAGCTTTCTCAAGATTAAAACTCTCTTGGTTTTCTATTTCTAGAATAAAGTGGTACTTAAATGTTTTTTTTATTCATTCATTCACTCATTCATTCTGCTAGACCACCTGCCTGAGATGGGGTAATCACACACTCAATCTTGTACTAGACTCTCCACCAATCCAACCAGTATGTTTGTCTAGATGAGTACTTAGACACGTTGAATAAGTGTGAATATGTCCCTGTGTGTACAATGTGCTTGACTACATGTGTACTTTGGGATAGGCAGCTGTACACACAGCCATAGTCCACTACTGTGGGCCCATAACAAGTGTACGTAGATTAACCATCAAGCCATCCCTGTTTGGGAGTCTAGGGATGGCAGGGGTGTGCCAGAAACTGAACTATGCCTTTGAATTTCCATGTTTCTGCCCAGTTCTCAGACAGAGGGAGTCTCTGCTCCAATCTTTGCAGATGTTCAATCCCAACCCTCCTCCCTCAGGTCCCTACTTGATCCCTATTGCTTCCAATTACTCATCCATTTTTATTTGACTTGTACGTTCAGGTTTGAGCCCCTATGGCCTCCAGAGGCCACAAGCTCTCATTTCTGCTACCCTGAGAGGTTACTTCATTTCCAACTCTTCAGCCACCTTTTCTACAGTCTTGCCCAAACTATAGTACATACATCCATATGCCAAGCCTTGCTATAGTACATACATCCTAACTCCCTTCTCCCTCTATTTATGGAACCAGGATTAAATCAGTTCTATTATTTTCATAGAAAGGGGTGTATCAAGCTACTCTGCTATGGCCTACTCCCCGCCCCTGTAACTTTCACAGCTAAAATGCCCCATCTCTGGCTGTCTCTTCCCTATGTGTATTTTCTCTCACTATTAAAATATAACCTGCAAGGCAGGATCTGTCTTTGCTTTTAAATTCGTATCTTCATGGCTTAGCACAGTGTTTGGCACATAGTAAGGGATCAATAAATGCTTTTCATTCATTCCTTCATTAATCCATCTATATTGTTCTAAACAGAATTCTAGGAACCAACTGCTCAGGCTTTTGGCCCCATGCCTGAGGCATTTTTCTTTTATTTCTGTTCCACGGTCTGAATCAGGCCCTAACACTCATCATGGTGACAGATGACATTCCACGGGCTAAAGGACACAGTTTAAAGACTGCAGATCAGGCCTTAGACCTGCCAAGTTAGACAGGCTGAACTTTAATAAATAAAATCTCTCATCAGACATCTCATCCCAACGACAGCTCATAAAATGTCTTCTTTATGAGAATATTGAAGAGCAATCCAAGGGCCTCTTGCGATCTCAGTATGCAGTGTCCACAAACATAGGACACACGGCTTGCAACACATACATTGTGTATGTACACACAGAGCATGATGTGGTAAACACTGAGTAGTCAGGAGGACCTGAGATTAAATCCTGCTCCAGACACCTGCACAAGTCCCTTGATCTTTCTCAGTCTCAATTTCCTCATCTGTAAAATGGGCATAATAATAACATCTACCTTATAGGAAGGATCATTGTGAGAATCAAATGAGATACTATATATTAAGTGCTTTGTAAACGTTAAAGTTCTTTGTAAATACTGTCTATTATGACGTTGATTATTATTAACATATATGATATACACTCTTGTGTATGCACATGCATTAGCTGACTCCACAGTCCTGAATACAGAAAAGGTGAAGCTAAGAAGTTACCTGGAATTTCATCTAAATTGGAAGAGTTGAGAGAGAAGGACAATCAAGGGCAAGCAGAGAGAGGGTCTGGCCCCTGTTCTCTATATAAGGATTAAACTTGCTGTGTTCAGCCCCAATGAAAAAAACAGGGAGGCAGAGGTCTAGGAAGGCAATTTTCAGCTTGCTTGATAAAAGAAAAAGTTTCCTAATAATTAGAGATGTCCCAAATTAGAATGGGCTGTTTTGGGAGATGGTGAGTTCTCCATCAATGGAGGTATTTAAGGAAAAGCTGAATGCTCTCTTGATCAGGGATGAGATTCCATGCCCTCTGATTCCACACCTTCCAGTCCTAAGCGTGATCTCAGGACCCACAGATGTGGTCAGGATATGTAACGAGCTGTAGAGCTGACTTGGGAACAATGACCCAATAGGACCCCCAAAATCACCCAGCCCAGAAGCTGATCAGAACATTTTCACCACTAGTTCCCAGGGCTGAGTTCCCAAAACACAGCCAACAACCAATACAGAGACAAGCAAGCAGAGATGCCAAGAGCACCATGTTCCAGGACTCTGAGTTATCTCCCTACAGACCCAGCCTCGGCATCCTCTAGGGTAGGGGTTTGTTGTTCTGGACCCCTTTGGAAATCCAGTGAAGCCAAGGAACACCTTATAATAATGTTCTTAAATGAATAAAGATTTAAAAGGATTAAAAGGAAACAAATGACATTTAGATATAGTTATAAAACTTTTTTATAATTCACTGACCTTGGTTAAGAACCTCTGTCATAAAGGAAAAGATGCTCCTATAAACAATATTCTTCATCAGGAGTTGTGGGGTAGAGAAACTTTTGTCATGTGCCCATAGAGTTTCTTTTCTATGCCCAGACCAAAACCTATACAGTCAGTAACAACTGTTGGGCATCCTCTTGTCCCTAGAGTCAGGCAACTGGGACTAGACTAGGTAAAATGGAAATTACAGAATGGGGTCAGAGAAAGAAATCTAGAACCATAGAACATTTGAGCTGGAAGAAACCCTAGAGGTGGTCTTGTCATAGGATCATAGATTTAGAGATAGAAGGGACCTTAGAGGGCATAGAGTCCAAGCCCCTCATTTTACAGATGAAGAAACAGAGGCATCATGTTTAAGAGACTTGCCTGGGATCCCATAGGTAGTAAGTACAGAACCTGGGCCTTCCTAATTTCAAGTTTGGTGTTCTACAGGCTATACTGTGCTACAAAAAAGGAAAGACATTCAGTAATAAGAAGTGATTTTGCTTGAAATCACAATAATTTGATGGCAAAGCTAAGAATAGAACCCAAGCCTCCTGACTCCTCAGTCAGTGATCTTTTCACTCTCCCATGCAGCCTCTTTTGGGATTCTCTAGGTAGGAATGAAGAATCCAAGAATATTATAATTGAAAGGGGACTTGGCAGCCATCTAGTCTGGCACACACTTGAAAAAGAATCCTTATTACAGTAGACCCAACTTTTGCCTGAAGAATTCTAAGGAAGGGAAACCCTTTGATATTTACCCAAATAGTGCCAGTCCTTATCAGATCTTGGCAGCGTCCCTTGGCTATATAAGACCTTCTTTGGGCCTATAAGCATTTCTCAGGCTCTGTCTGCCCCCCAACCCTTCAAAAAGAAAAATATCTCCTACTTATAGTCATCCCTCTGGAGAAAGAACTCTTATCTTTATCATTCCTTTCAGTAAAAAGAGAAAACCACCCAATCAAGACTAGTCTATTAAGCAATGATACTCCATGGGTATCAGGAAGCTACTCAGCCCCATCCATCCTGGTATCCCTACCCCCCACTAGTGACTGGAATTTCATTACCATGGCTTCATTCCTTGGGTCTAATTCACTGACTCCTATTAAAAATATAAATAGATCCAAAAGGGAGAAGAGCAAACCTGAATATCAATCAGAGGCATCTTCATGTGAATTGCCATGGAAGGCATTTGAACGCCTCTCCTTCCTGACAATCTGTATTCTTAAAACAGATCTGTCCATGTCATTCTCCTGCTCAATAATCTTTTACTGGCTTCCAATCTCCTCTCAGATGAATTACAAAATTCTTAGCCTGTCATTCAAAGCTCTCCACAATCTAGCTCAAGTCTTGTTTTATATCATTTTCCTTCAATCATTCTTTATTTCATTCAGATTATCCCTTCCCTTTACATAATATTCCCATCTCCTGCCTCCCTATCTTTACATATATGTCTACCCATATGCCTGAAATGCATTCTCTCCTCATGCTATTTTTTTTTTAATATGCATGGACATGTGAGGTGTTGTAGTCTCTGGCTAGACTGGAAAGCTCCTTGGGGGTAGGAACAGCTTTTACTTCTGTCTTTGTATCCCTCTAGCCTAGAAAAGTGTTAGGTATAAATAAAGTAGGCATTTAACAAATGTCTGTTGGTTGGTTGAGTTTCAGAATCCCTCTTTTCCTGCAAGGTTCAGTTCAAACATGACTTCTTATATGACTTCCTAGTTATTCCAAGTTTAATAGAGACAGCAGGGCTGGATACATACCCTTGGGGACAGGTACAGCCTGAGACACAGGGTCCTTGGGCAGGCACAGTCAGGTTCAGCAGCTGGTGCTCACATGTCCTCTCTCTGCTCAGTGCAAGGTCAGCATGGGGGTCGGTACAGTTCACAAAGACCTGACCCAGAGGGCAGGCAGAGACTGAAAGACAATCAGGGGCAGTAAAGGACACGGGATTGTAGGTAATAGGAGGTAAGAGAAACATGCCTTAAACTTGGTTCACAGGGTAGGGAGAGGATAAACCTCTGGTACAATTCTAGAGCCCCCTACAATCTATGACTTGAGAAAATGCAGTCCAGATTTGTCAAAGATCACCATTCTATTCCCATTCCAGAATCTTTCTTTCTCCCAGACCCAGAATGTTTCGTTGCTATCTTCCTTAAGGAACAACCATCAAATAGAAAAGAGAAATTTCCACAAGGCTTTAAATCACCTGAACCCCTGTAATCTGCAGTGTGTAAGGCAATCCTTGGGATACGTTATTAAGGGGCAGAATCATAAGTCTCTCTTTTCAGGTGGAAGATTTCTCAGGGGTAAAAGAAAAAAAAAAGCTGGTGTGTGTATGTGTGTGTGTGTGTGTGTGTGTGTGTAAGTATGTGTGTGTGTGCACGCGTGTTGAGCTTGGGCAGAGTGGAAGAATATGATGACTTTTTAAAATTTTATAGAATCATAAGTTTAGAGCTAGAAGGGACCTTAGAAATCATTGTCTGACCTCATTTTACAGATAAGGAGACTGAGGCTCAGAGAGAGTGATTTTCCCAGGGCCACACAGCTAGTAAGTACCTAAGGTAGGATTTTAATCAACTACTTATGCATATACACACACATAAGCCCACCAACCAGGCTTCTTTAACATAATGGAGTTAAGTTTCACATTTAACACCCATGCAACTCTGACCAAATAACTTCCTTTATGTGAAGGCTGATTTGATGTTCTCCAAGATCCCTTCTGGCTTTAAACTCTGGGAACCCATGTCTGGGTGACTGTGACCAGACAAGGTCCATGAAGTTACTTGACTAATGTGTTTCTACCATCTCCCTACACCTGTCAGCCCCTGTAGACTGCTCCCTCACCCCACTCACAACTCTACCTCAGGGTGGAATCTTATTTGTATCCCCAATGCTTAGCACAGTGCCTGGCACGTAGTAGGGGCTTAATAAATGTTTACCGTACTGTGTAACAATGTGATTCCACTTCATTCCCTTCAGACAGTGCAGATGGCTCTCCCAGTACAAAGATTTTATCAGGTTCCCCTCCATGATTAGCTCATCATGGTGCAACGGAAAGAGGGTTAGCTTTTGCATCAGAGAACCGTAATTCAAATCTAATTTCTGCCCCTAACTATATGTCTGACCTTGGGCAAATCTTTTCAATTCTCTGGGCCTCAAATACTTTACCCAAAAAGTGAGGAGTCATCTGGACTCTAAAAATAAAAAGTCTAATGGAGCAGATGACCTCTGAAGTTCCTTCTGTCTCTAGACCTATGGCCCTATGACCCAAGCTGCCCCCCTCCTCCAATGCCCCCCTAACCTTACCTGTTGCTCTGCTGTTACAACTCATGATTCCGTCTATGCAGTGACTTCAAAAAAAGAGATTCCATGTGTGAGTCAAATAGAGGGAGAGACTCCCCTTCCTGCACACACACACACACACACACACACACACACACACACACGCATGCATAGCCAGCCCTTCCAGAAACCACACTGTTTCCTATAGGTCACATAGAGTATATACTGTCTCCAAACTGAATGTTGGGACATACTGTTAGATCTTAACCAGCACACCTGAGGAAGTAAGAAGGGGGAGAATTCTGGGAAATTAAACTTTTTTTTGGTTATTAGAAATAGCAAAGGAAATTTTTCTGATTCCAGTTGCTCATGATTCAAAGTGTCCCTAAAATGTTTGAGTTTACCTTCCTGCCTTTAAGTTTCATGACTGTTTAATCCTTAAGGATCCCACAGAACCTTGGAGGCAGCCATCCTGCACCTCCAGTCTCTTCCTCCAAGAGTATGGAGGGAGGTAGGAGAAGGGGCAATAGATTAAGGAGATGTGACCTTAACTTTGTCTTATTGGTTTTGTACTCATCCTCCACTGGAATGGGAGAGTATGTGAGTACATGTAAGAGTGTAAAGGAACACGAGAGAATAAGACCTTGGGCTCAGGACAATGTGAACTCCAGAGTGAAAAAGTTCTAGTTAACAAATTCTTGCTAATTTAATGCTGTAGGTGTTTGCTTTTGCTGTGGGTTAGGGTGGAGTGGGGTGGGGAGGGGAGGTTGGACTTGTGACTTCATTTTCAAGGGAATTCCTTGTGAGGAAATTCCCACCTTCCCAATTCCCATCAGTCATATATATTTTTGGAGAGTAGCTGGAAGCATTAAAAAGTTAAAAGACTTTCAGAGACCCAGAGCCAGTATGGGTTAGAGGTAAGACTGGAACCCAGGTCTTTTGTACTTTGAACTCAGCTTTCTATCCACTACACAACATTGTCTCACAGACAAACTGTTATAGGCGAGAAAATAGCCCTATTCAAAGAAGTTTGGAATGGGAATTCTGTTCTAGTGGGCCCCTTGAAACTGTTATGGGTCCAACAACAGGGTATAAGGAGGAATTTATTCCTTCTTTTCCCCCCATTGGTTGGCCAAGCTCTCAGTCAGCATGTGGGTGGTCAGTGACAGTTTTAATCAGTTATTAGCCCATGATTGACTGACAACAGTCCAGCCAGTTAGTGATAAGGCACCCAGGAAAGTTAGAACACACACATACTTATTGAAGATAGAGCTGTCTAAAAAATGCATAGGATGGCTTCAGCTCTGGAAATACCAGGCATTTTGATTCTCTTATGACTTCTGAGGGTCCCTGTAAACACCCTAAAGGAGCTGATTATTGCAATTGGACCCAGGTGGCCCCAAATAGCCAGCGGGAGGATAGCTGCACTGATCAGTATGATGCCAGTGAGGGCCAAGCACATGCTCATATCTGCTCATATAGCCTCTCAGCAAGCTTACCAATGGCCCAGGGATGGAATGTTGTTTTCTCCAGGAGGATAATCAACTCCTTGGAAATAGCAGGGGCACTGGCTCCTGTGGTAATGAACAGAGAAACAAGGGTTGGTGAGAGAAATCAGGATCCCCCAAGATCTTGACAGGCAGGGACAATGCAAAATTCCAGCCTGTTAAATGTTCATGAAAAATTAAATTTAATGGAAATAAATTTCCTTCCTTAGCTTTTGTGATTCTTTCTGTTCTCTTCTGATTCTTCTATCTAGTAGAACAGTCCTTCTTAGTTTCCTTTGCTGGTTCATCATTCATCTTTTGCTCCTCATACATGAGTGTCCTGGGGGTCCCTCTAATCCTATAGCTTGAAATGATCTTGCTAAAACAAAAATCCAACCACAGAACCCTTGGCTAGAGTCTTGGCTTCATATTGTCACCAATATATAATACAAACTCCTCAGCTGACTGAATAAAGCCCTCTGCAATTGACCTCCAACTTTCCTTTCCAACTTTATTTATTTATTTCCAACTTTATTTATTTATTTTTATTTGCTCTTACCCTTCACACATGTTGTGTATCACCAAACTGGACTACCAGCTACTCCCCAAAATTAGCATTCAATCTCCCACCTCCATGTCTTTATACAAACTGTCTTCTATGCCTGGCATGTATTCCTCCAGGAGTCATCTTCTCTGTGACATTTTCGCCAATTCAATTATTGTGGTCTCTCCCTCATAAGTAACCTTGTACTTACTTATCTGTGTATGTATTGCATCCCTCCAGTAGAATATTTGCTACTTAGAGACAAGGGATGTTTCATTTTTTAATACAGCAATAGAAGTGGATGTGAAAACATGTATAGACACAAGTCCATAAGAGAAAGATCTAAAGGTTTTAGTGGAACATAAGCAGGAGGATTGGAGTTAGCTCATACTGACTCACAAGAGCCTATTAAATTTTTGATATGAGCATTTCTACTTAAGAAACTGGCAAATGCTACAAAACAGGGCTTGATTTATTGTGTTGTCTAGAGTTCCAACACCAAACTTAAGAAAGTGATGGAGAAAATTTTAAAACTGCAGATTAAACTTACAAGTATTTCTTGCATTTTCAGAGAACTGGTTGTTAAACTTTTGCCAGCATACCGTATACTATAAGCTATTACTCAACAATATGGCAAGGTAGCTAAAAATATTTCTCATATATATAGATAGATATGTATACATCTATATATGTATCTGTGTGTACATATATATATACATATATGTATCTATGTATATACACATATATACATATGTATGTATGTATAATATATAGTGTGTGTATGTATATACTGTATTCTTGGATTCTATGATTCTGTGATCTAGAGTAGCTTGGGATGATTTCATAGAGAAGAAAGGAATTTGAGTTTTGAAGGATAGTCAGGATTTGACCATGTAGAGGAGAGATGAAAGGTACTCCAGGGAGGAGGAATGATGGATGCAAAAATGTGGAGGTAGGAAAACATTCAATATATTCAAGACACAGTAAATATAAATATACAAATAGCATGTGTATGTATGTGTGTGTACATATATATATATATACAGTTCCTTATGTATGACATATACATAAGCTCTGCCCTATTCAGCAACATGTGGAATGATGTGAAATACTGAGTCCAGCTCTGGATGCCACATTGTAGGAAGGATGTTGACAAGCTTAAATGTGTCTAGGAGAGAATAGCATTATGGGACTTGAAACCAGTATGTCATAGCCTACCAAGAATGGATTGAGGGAAGTGGGGATGTTTAACCCAGAAAAGAGAAACTTAGCAAAGTAATGTGGTAATGATCTTGGCTATTTTAAGGATGTCATTTGGAAGAATTGCAGTTACTCAGTTCATTCCCAGAGTGTAGAACTAGAACCAATGAGTGGAAGCTACAGGGAGGCTTGTGTGTTAGTGGAATGGGCTATACTGGGAAACAAATGGATAATCACTTATTGCAGATATTATGAAGATATGACTCATACTAGACAACCTCTGAGATCTCTTCCAACTCTCTTCTTGGATTCTAGGATTCTGTGAGCTAGAATAGCTTGCAATGATTTCATAGAGAAAAAGGAATTTAAGTTTTAGAGTATAGTCAAGATGTAGCTATGTAGAGGAGAAATAGAAAGTACTCCAAGGAGGGGGAATGATGGAAGCAAAAGCGTGGAGATAGGAAAATATTTAATATGTTCAAGAGGCTGTAAAGTAAGTCAGGTTGGCTGGTGTATAAGTTTCAGGAAGGTAGAGATTTAGAAATAAGAAAATCGTGGACTGTGGAATGCCCTTTATGCCAGACTCAGACAAAGACAGAAGACTACTTCCTTGAAAATAGAGATTATTTTATTCTTTGTATTCTATGGTGCCTGGCATTTGTTGATTGATCATGGATTAATTTCATGTTTGTATTTAATAATTATCTATTCAATTGAATCCAAATGGTTGGCCCCAAATGTGGCCAGTGGGGTCAAAGAAGATAATAGTTAAGAATCAGTTGTTGGATTTGGCTAATAATAGATCAATGAAGCATTTCCAGTTGAGCGTTAGAGACATACCTATACAATTGGTGTTTAAGAGCCTATATATTATGAAAATGTTAGGGACAGTGGTGAAAACAGATATCTGTTGAAGGTATTGCAGACAACTAGTCCATAGATTGTCAGGACCTGGAGTCAAGAAGACCAAGGTTTAATACCTATCTCTCACTAAATGTGTGACCCTAAGCAGGTCACTTAATTTCTCTCAGACTCAGTTTCCTCGGCTGTAAAATAGGGATAATAACACCTACCTTACATGATTATTTGTGAGGATCAGAAGAGACGATATAGGCAAAATACTTGTAAACCTTAAAGCACTGTATAAATGCTAGGAATTATTATGGTTATTATCATGGGAAGCTGGTAATATATATAAGCCATATCTCCATAATTCCAATGAGGAAGTTGACTCCTCTCCCCCTCAGTAATGAGGGTCTTTACTTATAGTATAAAAATGGAAAGGAAAGTATCTGGGCAAGACTTACTTCTAAGAAACAACTAAGAAGCAGCAAAATCTGAATTTCTGGTTTGTTGGGGAGGAGGGGGTAAGAGGCTATGCTGGAGTCTGAGGATCTCCCTACCTGGGGACACATCTCTCTGCCTTGCTGTCCAAGTAGGTGCCAGGAGGGCAGGCACAGCCCTCTATACAGTGGTCCTCTTCATCACTACAGCTTTCTTGCATTGCCAGGGCCTGGCAGGTTTGCCCACAGGTTGCCACACAAGGGCTATATTCCTTAGTGGCTTCACAGGACAGTGCTACAGGAAAGAAAGGTAGTCAGTCACAGATCAGGAAAGGTAGTCTCAATGTGCCCCACCCCTGACTGGATGCACAGTTCCCCTTTGAGCAGATGGAATGGGTGAGGCACTGAACAAGGAAAAACAAGTGGGCTAACCCCACAGAGAATAATAACAGTGAGTTAGGGGGATGTCTACCCCAAGCATGTGGAGATTTTCCCTGGAAGAATGGGTGAATGAGAACAATTTACTTCAATGGCCATGAAGGCAGCTGAAGAAGACATCGAAGATACCAAGGTCATCCACTGCATCCTGGGCCATTGCCAGTCTTCTTGACTTTTGCCCTGCTACTGGACTTTGATGACTCAGGAAAAGAGAGTAAAGCTGACAACTTTGATAAACTCTGCCTCACTTAAATCCAATTCACTCACAAGTCATCACTTTTTCAAAAATGAAGGATAAACAACAACAACCTCATGTAGCAGCAACAGCAGCAGCAGCAGTAATAGTAGTAGTAGTACTAGTAGTAGTAGTAGTAGCAGTAGCAGTAATAGTAGCAGCAGTAGTAGTAGTATACTGCTTTATGGTTGGAAAGTACTTAACATTGTATCTTACTTGATCCTCACAATAATCTTTTGAGTTGGGTGCTATTATCAGCCTCATTTTACAGATGAGGAACCTGAGGCAAAGTTTTAATGACCAGCCCAGGAACACACAGGGATAGTACAGAAGGGGGTAGGGACAGTAAAATAGATAGGCTTTTTCTGCTGCCGCCCTCCCACTTTCTTAGGTGTTGACATTACAGTCAGAACAAGAAAGAGCAGTTGTGAGGTCTGGAATGGAAAGAGTATCCATCATCTGAGTGTGGGTGTTTTGACAGGCTACATTTTTCATTTTCTTCTCAGGCTGCCTGTGTGGAACAGCTTTTCCCCTTCAAGGTTACCTCCGATAGTCACTTTAAACCGATTTCATTGAGATAAACATGCTTGCTAGGATGGCCTAGGGGAGGTAAGAGAATGAGGAACATCAAATCATGATGGCCCCTGGAGTGACCCCAGCCCCCTGGGATGCCTGGCCATACATACAAACAATACACAAACATACCCCATGCAAGCACAGAGCTTGGTCACACACAGGGTTTACTCACCACAGTCTGGGAGCTGGGTACGAAAGTCAATGGTAACTCCGTGACGGCGACACAGATGGGTGTAGTGGGCCAGCGTGGAGCACATGCACATGTGTCCACACCTGCAGGCGTCCTTGCGGCACTGTTCATAGTAGGGGATGGGGCTCAGATAAGGAGAGCAGGGTGCAAACAGGTCCTTGGTGAGCACGCTGCATGCCTCAGCCGCATAGGATGCTAGGGGAACACAATAGGGAGGGATTCTGGAGTCTATGGCCTCACCACAGAACCAAAGAACATTAGAGCTCAGGAGAACTGCAGAGACCATGATACTCTTACCTCTTACCCTCTCATTTTGTAGAGGACTAAATGGTGGGTCACAGAGGAGAAGGACTTGCCCAGGGGCAGAAAGAAGAGCCAGGACCAGAGCCCAGGTCTTCTGGTTCCCAGTCCAGCAAACCACATTACCTTGATATTAGCCCTAGAACCATTTCTAGCACCTATCCACATCTACTATACTCCATTCCTAAGATACCAGTAACCCCCATAGTATATAGTCCAATCCCACCCCCTACTCCTGATCATCAGCCAAGTTATTTTGCTTCCCTAATCTCTGGGTTGTCCCTCACTGTTTATGGGATAGCTGTGTCTAGTCCCTACCTAGCTTTTATCTTTATCATCTGCCCTCCATCTCTTGCCTACCCTCTCTTTACTTCTTCTTGCCCTCATCTTTGCCAGATCTTCTTTCCCCCTACCTCCTGCAAGCCACAATTTCCCTACCCCCCTGGCCGTATCACAAACCTCCCATTCCAACTGCCTCTCACTGAACCTCTGCGCAGTCTTCAAGCACTGCTGAACCCCAAATGATCTCACTCACCAGCCTGCAGGTGTACATCACAGGGATCCAGTGGGGCACTGGAGATGCCTGGGGAGCAGGCTGATAGGGTTTTCCAAGAATTGCCAAAGAGATGTGGGGTGCTCTCTGGAACACCCACAGGGGACCTGTGGAGAGCCAAGGAATAGGTGTTGCATATGCATAGTCATACACAAGTATGCCATGATACAAAGCCTGGTTTCAGGACTCCTCCTACCCAGAATTCTCTTGATTCTCCATGGAGGGAGAAGAGCCCAGCAGACTTTGGTCTTAGGCTTATGTGATCATAAATCTAATTAAGAGCAAGACTGTGCAGAGGAGAGGGACATTTGTTCCACTGTCCTCTGTCCTGGTCACATCCATAGTACTGTGCTCAGCTTGGGCACCATATTTTAGGGAGGGCACTGACCATGTGGAAAACACTGAGAAAAGGAAATTTAGAGTGGTGGAAGCGCTAGGGACTATGCCTACCATAAAAGAACTAATGGCAGGAACTGGGGATAGATATGTAGACTGGTAAAGACTTGGTGGAATTGGATGAGACAAGGGGTCTTTTATGTATTTGAAGGACATTCACTTGGAAAGGGTTTTGGAATTATTCTATTTGTCCCCAGAGGGCACAAATGGACAGAAACTGAGTGGCAGATTTAGACTTGATGTTAGAAAAGCCTCCCTAACAATCAGAGTTAACCAAGAAATGGCAACAGTTGCCTCAAGAGGTAGTAGGTTTGTCTTCAGTGGAGGACATACAACACAGGGTCATCCATTTAGAATGGGAAGGGACCTTAGAGGTCATTGAAACCAAACCCTTCATTTAACAGAGGAAAAAAACTGAAGTACAGAGACTCAGTCAGGGCTCCACAGCTATCAAGCATCTGAGGTGGGAAGTTAAACATGGGTCATTCTGACTCTCAGGTCTGGTGCTTTATCCACTATTCTGTGCTGCCTCCCTTCAAGCAGAGGCTGAGTGGGTAACCACTTAGGGGATGCCATAGAAGGGTTATTTCATTTATGCATGGTTAGATGGATGGATAAAGAATGAGGAAAGCAGGACCAGGAGATCACTATCTACGTGTGAGCTCCCCTATGACTCTGAAATCCTGTGGCCAGCCCCACATTTCATTGCTGCTTAAAGTTCCCACTTCTTCTTGGTCTAATGGATTGGTTGGGAAACCTTTGACTTTCATTTCCTTTTTTCTGAACAGAAAGTAGCTGTAATGATTTTTATAATAAGCTCTTTTCTCTGAGTTTCAACCATAACATAATAGGCTCTGACTTTCTAGATGAGGAAGTAGTCACTATCAAAAATTCCCCTTTCCTTTGCAGAGGAGAGAACTGGTGAGGAGGAGGTGAGGAGTGAGGGGGAGAATGAAACAGAAGAGCTGGGTATTGAGCCCCCAGATTGCCAAGAGCAGGGTAGGGAGGTACATTTTCAGCCAAATCCTCTTAGTTTCTAGCTTCCTAGGCATCCCTTACCCCTCCAAATTCTGTATCACCCTCAAGGCACTCCTCACATTCAATCTATTCCTGAGACAGATCCCATTTGCCTGTCAACAAGTCCCACTGAGAAGACAGTGATTACTAATTATATTGAACCATCAGCCTTAATACTTGGGAATGTTTAAATATTTAAAGGTAATATTAGGAAATATTCAGGGATTGAAAAGTTTCTGCCTGAATGACTGCAAAAGGATGAAGCTCTAATGGTGGCATTTCAGGCACCATGTTGGGCTGTGGGAAGATATTTGGGGGTAGAGAGAGCTTCCTGTTATCTTAGGCAGCCCTGATATCCCTATCCCTCCCCACAAATTGTACCCACTTTCTCCCCTGTTCCCCTCCCCAACCCTATAGGATCATTGCCTACAAGAAATCATCCTGCATGTTCCCATTGAAGGTCCCACAGAGCCCCACGGTGTCATCCTTCCATCGTTGGTCCACCTGGATATAGAGACGCAGCCCCTCCCGGTCATACAGCACCTGCACTCCAACTGAGGTCCTCACTCGAAGAAACACGGATGACAACTTCCGGATTTCAAAGGCATCTGGGAGAAGCAATGGTGGTCGGGGTGGAAAGAGGGCTTCAGTGAGTATGGCTAGCACCCTCCCCCACCTACTACAAGACTTCCCCCTGCCCAAATCCTAAGCCCCAGGGTGGTTTGGTAGAGCACAGAAATAAACCCATTCCAGTACCAATACTAGGGTATAATGATAACTCTGTTACAATGGTATTGGGCATAACCCCACTTTAATACTGATAGTGGGAATCATCCTACTGAAGCACCTGCTATTGGAATTCTTCTATGCCCCAGTTTCCTCATCCAGAAGAAAAATAAAACTATTAGGGAATTAATTAAACTCATAAAGTGAAAGAAATAACCCCATTATAATACTTCCATTGATATGATCAGAACACACACATTATATTACACAGTTGCAAATTACTCTAAAAGTTGTTTTATTCTCCCCAAAGCCCTAGTACAAATATTATTGTCCCCATTTTATAAAGGAGAAAATGAAGGTTCAGAGGAGTGAGATGACACTTCCATGGTCACACAGCTGATATTTGAATCCAGATCCTCCTATTCCAAGTTCAGTGCTCACTTATACTCTAATAACACTGTTTCAGGAATAGAGAATAATCCTGTAATAGGTCTGGTATCTGGGAAGTCCCTGTCTACTTAGACAGAAGTTAAATGACCAGGGATTACCTGGGATGTAGTAGAGGATATTCTTGGTCAAAGCTGAGTTGGACTAGATGGTTTCTGAGGGACACCTTGGTTTGTTTGGATGGTTTGGAAGGGACTCCTTCCAAATCTGGGATTCTATGGGCAGAGTTAACATCCACATCACATACTGGTGATGGGGTTTAAGGGGTCCAGGGACCCCTCAAGTACAGGAGAGGTTCGTCTGGAACAAATTCATGGATTCAAGCATTCTTCAAGTCAGGTTGGCAAAGGTTTATTGTAATGCCAATAGGATGGGGAGAGCTCCTTAAGGAACTTGCAACTTAACAAGAATGATGTTAAAACTTGTGTAGGAAAAGTGGTGGATTATCTAGCAGATGTGCCAATTAGGTGATAACTTACAACCTTGGTCACTGGCACCATCCATTACTAGAAACCAGGGGAAGGGATTTCTTAAGAGGTGTGTTTTTGATCTGTTACATCTGTAGCAAGATAGTTTTGAGAGTTGATGACCATAGTTTGACCTCTGGATTGAATATAATAACTTTGGGAATCAATACATGATAATTCCGTAGTTACAAGATAACCCTATTTTTACAAGAGAATTTCTTCAGGGCTCAGCTTGTTCTTGTGATGGGGAAAGAGAGTTTGTTTTACTAGGGTCTACTCATGAGTAATTGTGAGGAAAGGTAGTTTGTCTTACTGGGCCCACTCATCAATTATTGCTAGGTGTCATAGTGTCTGGTGACCTTGCACAGCCCTCCCTCACTTCCTCCTTGACAAAGTCAAGTGCAAGTCATGTCATCATTTCTCTGAAGTCATGGTTTCTTCAAAAATGAAGGATGAACGCAACCTGTGAGTAGACCAAGTTGCCTGAGTGGGGATCCAGCTAGCTGGGCAACCCAGCTCATCCTTTCCCTTCTGTCCCCTCTCCCCTTTCTTTGGAGTATACTGGCTAGATGTCCTTCCTTCTTTCTTTCCTTCCTTCCTTCCTTCCTTGTCATTCCCAAAACCTTAAACCCAGTGCACTCTGAAGGTCATAGGTTGGACAACAATAGGTCCCTGCCCAAGCTCCATTTAATTGCTGGCATAAAATGATTACCAATAATAAGAGTTTCTCTATCCCTACTTCTGTGATTTAGTTATTTTTTTCTTTTGATCATTAAAAGGACCATTCCCTGACTACTTCTTAAAGAGTCTGTTCACTCAAAGGGCATTACATCCCTCTAAGTGAGTACTTGAAAAGACCAAGGTCTCCCACTGCATCATGGGCCATCTCCAGTCATCCTGGTGAATATCTGATCACTGGATCTAGATGGCTTAGGAGGAGAAAGTGAGACTGGTGACCATGCACAACCCTCCCCCACTCAAAACGAAGTTAAGTGCAAGTCATGTCATCATTTCTCTGATGTCATGGTCTTCTTTGAAAATGAAGAACTAACACAACAAATGTCCTTGGACTGCAGAGAAAACTATCAGGAATAGTATTTTGAAGCTAGGGAGAAATGTGATCTTGGAATTGGGTTCCAAGCACAATCACCCCATCACTGAGACATACATACTATATTCCCATTGGCACGGGTACTAACTCCTATGTCTAAAGGTATGCAATGGTGACTAACAGCTCCAATAGAGTCTAAGAAATCTAGGGTACCTAGCACTTACCACCTGCCCTTCCCCATCTTACCATCCGTATAAGGCAGGGTGACCTTGTACTGACCAGACATGAGGACATCTCCTGCCTGAGTCAGAGTCACCTGTTTCCGTGGTGTCTGGTTCAGAATCACAGTCACTGACTGGATACAGGCCCCATCCTGGTTCTGGAAACAAAAACAAGAAGGGGTCAGAGGACCAGTTACATAGAAGCCAGGAGCAAAAGGAATCAGTTCACTCAGTGGATTTCAGCCCTATCTAGGTTTTCTCCTTCTAACCTCAAGCTGTTGCAGATGGAGATTCCTTGTATATCCTTATTACTGTTAGTTCACATTTAGCCTCAGCATGCATGCCTCTTTAGTGGACACAGGACTGGGATTGTGTATTCCCTTAATGGACCTTCTAGCTATTATCACCACACATATACGAGATATGAAGTCATAACCACACAACTCCCAACACAAAGAGTCATTTCTTCACAGGATGCCAGAAGACACAAGATCCCAAACCCCACTAGCCAGAAACAAAATGGTGAAATATATCAGTGAAAGGCATTTATGATCATGGTGTATAGAGAGTTGACCTTAGAGTCAAGAAGACCTGGATTCAGGTACTGCCTCTGATAGCCATTGACTGTGTGACCTAGGGCAAGTCATATAACTTCTCAATGGTCTAGACAACTCTTTAAGATTCTAAATTGCAGAGCACATGCCAATCTTCAACAGTGGAGAGAATTTTCTCAAGGGGGAATACCTTACGCAAATGAACTCACATATTAATCAAAAAATCAATAAATCACGTTTATTAATCATCTATTAATTAATTAGCACATTTATTAATCATGTGCTAGGCACTGTGCTAAGTGCTGGAGATACAAAAAGAGGAAAAAGACAGTCCCTGCCCTCAAGGAGCTTCTAATCTAAGGAGAGAAACAAGTAAGCAAATACATACAAAGCAAGATATATACAGGATAAATAGGACATAATTATCAGAGAGAAGGCATTGGAATTAAGAGGTGTTAGGCAAGGCTTCCCAGGATTTTACTTGGCTCTTAAAGGAAGCTGGAGATGTCATTAGCTGAAATAGAGGAGGGAAAGTGTTCCAGACACTGGGGATAGCCAGAAAAAATGCCTGGAGCTATGAAATGGAATGTATTGTTTGTGGAACAACTAGGAAGCTATCATCATTGGATCAAAGAGTATGTGCCAAGGAATAAGATGTAAGAACACTAGAAAGGTAGAAGAAGACTATTTCCCCTCAAAAATTACATAGATAGATGGCAGATCAGTACCAAGAAAGGACTTTAGAAATCATCTAGTGTGGTCCTATAATTAAACATATGAAGAAACTGAGACCCAAAGAGTGAAGAAAGATTTGCCAAGACTTTGCTTGACTAGCAAATAGTCCAGCTGGGATCAAACCTCAAATCTCCTGACTCCCAATCTAGTTTTAAAAAGAACTGCTTCTCCCAGCCCCTTCCTTAGAGTCAACCTCTAGCCTGACCTTCCAACAACTCAGAGGTGGGAATATTCTCTCTGACTCATTTAGGACAAATCTCAAAGCCTCCAAGAGAAGCTTTTCTAGGTGTATGTGTGTCTGTGTGCGCGTGCGCACGCACGCATGCTTTCAGACAGAGAGAACAAGAGCTAAGCAT